>NC_137975.1:72257267-72849767 GCF_963924665.1 Micromys minutus | reverse complement strand
AGAAAGAAAGAATGAGAGAGGAAAGAAGGGAGAAAGAAAGGAAAAGGAAGGAAGAACAACAATGTCTCTGGAGTGCTATCTTTGGTCTCAGACAGAAGAAATTCTTATACTGTATCTTTTTATCTTTTCCTCTATCAAAATAGAGGTACAGGATAAAGAGGTATTCTTTATGATTTTATGTTTTTTTTTTTAATGATTCTTTTGGGTGAATAGAAACGGGACAGCAGAGAAAGAAAGGGAGGGGTGAAATGTCATCTTCTTATCTTTGCCCTACTTCTAACTTTGAACATGTTATATTTCATGTATGTCTAACAGTAACACACTAGAATATAGGACACAGTGAAAGTGACTCGGACTGAATCATTTCATCTCTCTCTCTCTCTCTCTATCTATCTCTCTCTCTCTCTCTCTGCCTATGTCTCTGTCTCTCTCGCTCTTTGCCTGTCTCTCTGTCTGTCTCTGTCTCTCTGTTTCTCTCTCTGCCTGTGTTTCTGTCTCTGTCTCTCTCTGTCTCTCTGTCTCTGTCTCTGTCTCTCTCTCTCTCTCTCTCTCTCTCACACACACACACACACACACACACACACACATAGACAATCCATAACCTCAACTGACCTCCAGCTTGTGGTAATCCTCCTGCCTCCGTCTCTCCAATGCTGGGCTTACAGGCTTGGGCATCATGCTGGCTACACCTAGTTACTTCAAATGAAAAAGAACGAGACTGAGAGTGAACACAGTGGACTTGTGAACAGAGCATTTGCCTGAAGTCCCCACTACCAGGCTCAAGGGTCGAGATCCACAACACTGAATCCCAGCTTCTTCGCTTTAAGTGACCTGGGCTGGCAGGTTGTCCAAAGAAACGTGAACTCAAAGGCCAAGATGAATCAGTTCAAAGGAATCTATTGGAGACAGGTCACCACATAGTTCAATATGGCCTGGAACTCACTGAGTTTTACTTCATCTGTATTAGTAAATTATACATAATGAATGTCATTGTGAAGCTTTACATTATGTATGCAGAATTCACTCCCTTCTCTTCTCTAAGTGCCTCATTCCAAAACCAGAGCCATAAAAAGGGAGCTAAGGATTCAAGAAACATGGTATTCCAAAAAGCAGCCCCCTACGCCCTGGAACCCAGGGGTCTAAGGAACAGGCAATGTGTTATAATTAAACAAATGAGCAGATTTTCCGTATCTGGTGCCAAGCCTTCTCTCTTCCCAAAATTCAGCCTCTTGTTGGATTTCCCTCATCACACATTACTATTATATTTATTACCATTATTATTATTTTAAGGAGTAGAGAACTTTAAAGGATGGTTGTTGTACTAAGTTCACTACTAGATATTTTTACTTGGCTCACTTTTTTCCCCCTCAAGATTTTCAGTCGACTGGTTTTGCTCTTCCTTGTTCTAACACAAAAGAATTGCTCTTCCGCCTGAACAGGGACTTGAACCCTGGACCCTCAGATTAAAAGTCTGATGCTCTACCGACTGAGCTATCCAGGCTCCTGGGGAGGGGCGCTCTCTCATGATAAAAGTGATTCATTAATCACGAAAATACATGCCATGTAAGAATTCAGTTTATGTGAGTTCGTGCCCCATTCCCCCAAAGCTGCAGTTTTTGTGTCCTGAGAAACAGTACAATAGTCAAACTTTATTTTTTTTCCCGGGAATTCCATTCAAAACGTTTATGAGTTGTGTAATTAGTATGTGTTTATCTCGGAGGAGGGGACGACCAACTTTAGGGTGATGTCCCCTCAGGGGAGCACTTAGGTTATGGCCCACTCCTGCTTCTTTCTCAACTCTACAGAAGTCACGAAGAGTTATGGCGGGGACAGGTGGTTCCAGTTCATCGTCTTCTGTGCTCTTTCAGACTTAAGTTTTCTGAAAGTTTACTTAACCCCGAAGCTCTAACCAAGCATCCGTATGTTTGTTACATTTTTAATCTGGTTTTGGGTTTAGTACTCCAGATTGAGCCCAGGGCCTGGTGCAAGTTATGAGAGTGAGCCGGAGGCATAACCTCGCCAGTGTTAGTTACAGTCAAGAAGCTCTGGACCAGAGGCAGAGATGGTCACAGAATCTGCAACACAGAAAACAAACACCATAGTGTTCCATTTTCCACATGTTGTAATTCTTTAAAAGACTGAAGATTTCGAGATTGTCTTACTGTGTCTATTTCCTTTTCTCTTTCGAATTGCTCTCAAATCCTTTGGACAAGGAAATGCAAAGGGGAAGAAAAGTCCAGCTAGCAGAGGATGGTTTCGATCCATCGACCTCTGGGTTATGGGCCCAGCACGCTTCCGCTGCGCCACTCTGCTACTGACTACAAGCCTTTCCCAGTTATGTATTAAGGAACACACTTCGACTACTCTTTGTATCCATTCTTTGGAAATCGTATCTTTTATCTAGGGTTCACCTTCGGTTTTCTTTCAAAGTTGTTGCCTAAAATGAGTAACGTGTCTTCGTAACCTAGTTAAGAAAGTCGAACACCAAAAACCTTTCTAAGAACATACACTTTATTTGTGATGGTCTTACATTGCTTTGGATACAGATGCACTCTCACACCACTTTCCGTCTCAGCCTGGGTACTGGACTTCCGGCATGCTCTTGTTCTCCCTATACGTTCAGAAAGCCTGACTGTCACTTCCTTCTCACACCCCCACACGGCCTTGCTTTGGGAAGTCTGTGACATGCAATTGCTCTCATAAATTTTGTTTTCACTATTCTTTTCTCTCTTGGTGTACTGGGGATTCAACTCGGGGCTAGGCAAATGCCTACACACACACACACACACACACACACACACACACACACACACACGTGTTTCTTGTAGCCCGGCTTGACCTCAAACTTGGTATGCAGCCGAAGCTGACCTTCAACTCTTGGTCGTCCAGCCTCCACCTTCCCTCTTCTAGAGTTAGAAGCCCATGTTACCCTGACCTGCCCTGTTAATATTTTTATATTGAGGCAGGGTCTTTCAAAATTGCCTAGGTTGGCCTTGAATTTGAGCTCCTCCTGCCTCTGGGACTGACTATAAGTATACATTTTTTAAAAAGGGTTCTTTTTTGTTTTTTTTTTTTTTTTTTCAAGATAGGGTTTTTCGGTATTTGCGGTTGTCTTAGAGCTCACACTGTACACAGGCTGACCTTGAACTCACAGAGATAAATCTGTCTCTGTTTCCAGATTGTAGGGAATAAAGGCCAACCAATCACCTCCCCTTGTGTTAACCCCTGAAATTCTTAACTAATGAAGTAATCTTTTGTTTTGTTCTCTGTTTTGAGGGTTGCTTTGTAGCCTAGACTTGACATTTCGGGAATCCTCCTGCCTCGGCCTATTGTATGATAGGACTGCATACATAGCTTAAAGCAGTTCATTTGTTTTATTTTTAAACATGTGTCTTATAGGCTAAATTGAAATGGTAGTGTTTGCATAGTATGGTGAGCTAATCAAAGCCTCAATCCCTTTTATGGGAGAAGGGAGTACAGGAGTCAGTTTTCCTGGTCTGCCTGCAGTTCTAAGGTTCCTTGAGAGCCTATGCCTAGAGTTATAGAGTTAGGAGCCTACACTTCTCAGGGAGAGGCATAGTGACCTTTGCCCCTGCCATCCTCAGGTATCCTGCCTGACATTGGTAGGGTAGGTCTCCTGATCCTACTTAGGGTTACAGGTGAGCATCACCATGCCCGGATTTCATTCGGGATTTCAACAGAGCTTCCCAACTCTTCATGACTGTGCGTTTCATTTTCTGGGGCTGGGAGTCACACAGCTGCTCTGCTGACACAGTTCCTGCTGCTTACTTCTCTTTCTTGAGCTTCCACATCTTTCTTTTTCTTACCCTGCAACACATATGCCCCAGACGCTCAGCAGTTACAGTAAGGGGATTGATTTAAGGGAAGAATCTGGAGCCCTAAGTTTGACATTTCAGTGCTCAGTGTAACTTAAACTAATTCCTCCATAGCTTTTCTTTCTTTCTTTCTTTCTTTCTTTTTTTTTTTTTTTTTTTTTTTTTTTTTTTTTTTTTTTTTTTTTTTGGACATGGGCATATACCAAAATGCCTTTAAAGTGAATTATATTTCAGTGGGGACATAAAATACAAACATTTAGAAGATGCCAATGAAGAATGTCTGTAAGAACTGGAGGGAAAATAATGTTGACTGCTGGTCCTAGTAAAAGACATCTTCATTTTTTAGTTAAGTGAGAAATGATTTTCTGTTAATTATTTTTTATTAATCTACAAAGTAACAGATTTTACTACAGCATCTTCACACACATGCATCATTATTTTATTTTATTTTGTTCCCTCCCTACTTGTCTCTTCCTTCTGATTTGCCTTCCTTCTTCTGAGTCCTTCTCCTTTCTGTTTCCATGACAGACAAGTTATCTGCTACTTTCTGTAAGTGTGATCTTTTTCTCTTTCTCCTTCTTCCCCTTCTTCTCTTTTGTTTTGTTTTTTGTTTTTGAAATAAGGTTTCTTTTTGTAATGTTGGCTCTTCTGGAATTGGATTTGTAAACCAGGCTGGCTTGGAACTTCTAAATCTGCCTGGCTCTGTCTCCCAAGGGTTGGGACACCATTGCCTGGCAAGGGTGATATTTTCAGTGAAAACCTACGCCCTCCTCCCCACCAACTCCCTTTTCTTCTCTCCTCCTCCTCTTCTTCTTCTTCTTCTTCTTCTTCTTCTTCTTCTTCTTCTTCTTCTTCTTCTTCTTCTTCTTCCTCATCTCCATTTATTTATTTCAGGGTTTTTTTGTACTCTAGGGTAGCCTCAAGCTCAGGACAACTCTCTTGCCTCAGCCTTCGAGTAACGGGATTATGTGGGTTATGGGATTATCTGGGAAATGGGTTCTTAAAACTATCAGTCCTACTAGCCTGCACCAACGTGAGGGGTGGGGTACAGTTAGAATCTGCCTTTTCCTACTCATTACTATGACATCCTGGACTTTAAGCACAGAGGAACAACTGGAGAGCTGGTTCAGTTACCTCTGGGGTAAGCCTGTAGTTCTGCTTTTCCTTTTCTTAGAAAGGACTGGACTTTGTTTCCTAGCAGTCTGTGCTTCTGTTGTTGGATGTTTAGGAGCAGAACTGTCCTGCTGGGAGCTTTCTGGGGTTACTTGGAGCCTGGTCCAAGATTGTCTAGACCTAGTAACCAGTACTTACTTTTATTAACTTAACTATTGTCAGGTCCCAAGGAAACTCTGATTCCCCAAACCCCAAAAGGCAGTCCAACCATCCAGATATGGGCTCGATCTAAACTGTAGGAGGATTTTTATTGGTTAGATAGGAGCCAGCATCCCTCAGGAACCTGTAAAGCTGATTCCCCTCTACCAAAAAAACTCATCAGTTTTCCTTACTTCTGGTGGAAAGGACATATGGCTACCCATGGAGCCAGGCTCCTTCAGTAGCACAAGTACCTGTCGCACATTCTAAATTTCGTGGCAGTGTTCTAGCCTGCTCACCTCTGCCCCTGCTATAAACTCCTTCCAGCTGCTCCTTCTCCTTATAACCCTGCTATTCTCTATTTGCTCTGTCTGTCCGTCTGTCTCTCTCTGCTCTCTTCCTGTGTTTCTCACTGTGTTTCCTCTATTCTACATCCCTTGCTACCCTCCCTTTCTCTCTCACAGCTAACCCTGGCCATGTCCAGCCTGCTGGCTGTGTGCAGTCTACTTCTTTGTCTCTCTGCTCTGGACTCTTCCCGATGCCCCCGGCTGTTCTTTCTCTCTTACCTACAATAAAAACCCTTAACCATACCTCGGAGTGCTCGTATAAGGGCTTTATTCATCTGTATTCATTGTCAGTCTTTTTTTTTTTTTTAAACATGATGTCTCCATGAGAGAGTAGGAGTTAGACAGAATCTCTGGTAGGTGAACAGATAGGAAGAGAGACCATGGCTAGGTAATAAGGAGAACTTCAAAGTGGACAACTTCTTTCTCAACCCCCTGACCTGACTGACACAAAATACTGATAGTTTAAAGCAGAAGTTTATCCCCACCAGCGGGCAGGTGTTGGACCAGCTCAATAAGTGTGAGGCCTGATCAGGACATGATCCACATGATTGTCAGCCAAACAAACATGATCTCTTTCCAAAGTGACCGACTCTACATTAGGGGAGGAAAACTATTCAGAGCCTTTAAAACTCCAGCCCTCGAGAAGAAGCTGGAATTTTTGTTTGTTTGTTTGGTTGGTTGGTTTTGGCCTTCTTAGTTTCCCCTCCTTCCCTTTGCTTTAAAGATGGACTTTTTCTCTGTGTCTTGACTACATGTGTGTGTTTCCTCATCCTCCACAACCACCTTTCTGCTACCGATGACTGCTGCGGCCCAAAGTATTTCAGAGACTTTTCTGCTGCTACCTATTGCTCTCAAGTTTTTTTTTTCCTTTTAATTCTTAAATTGTCAGAGAAAATGAACCTGATTAAGACTCCTAGACTCTAAGTAGCCCAGGCTAGACTTGACGATAGGACCTTCTGCTTCAGTGTAGATTGTAAGTACGAACGTGTGTGTGTCATACATTTCTAATGATGCATAGTTTCCCTATTTATTTCTTGGGACATAACTTTTGGAAGCAACATGTGCTCATAAACTCCTTCCAAGTGGAAAAGGGATCTGAGGAGACAAAACATCCAGTCATGCCTTATGTTTAAGAGAGACGGATTTGGGCCAGTGAGGTGGCTTAGAGGGTAAGGTACTGGTTGCTGAGCCGTTCCTAGGACTCCTATGTTGGAGGTCAGAAGACAGCCCTGAGTGTTGGGTCTCATGAGGACTGAACTCCAGGCAAGAGCCATCTCCACAGCCCTGTTCTTGATTGTTCTAAGTTTAGGTATAATATACCCCTTTGTTGGGTGGTCAGCCACAATGCTGAGACTTGTGATGCCCAAGTCTTCGCTGTTACAATCCCTTGTATATTTCCCCGCATCCTCTGGATGCCTGGGCTCAAGCCCTTCTTATAATGTGGAATGTAGTTAGTGTCTGTTGTTGACAACTCCCAGTGCTCCAGGGGCCACCCGGGCCGGAGAGTGAACAAGCGGTTAACTGCGCGTATAGACTACTAATAACACGGAGGTGCAGATTCCGTTCAACAATATGTAACACTAAAGAGCCTCCTCCATCTCCCCATACCCCATCAGAGACAGACAGGAGCATCAGCAAGCAGTTCAAGGCCAGGATGTTGGAGGCCAGCCTGGGTTCCATAAAGTCGTGTCGCAAAAAACCTAAAGTAACAGCAACAATAATTACAAATGATGTAAAATTTACAAACAACACACGTAAAGATGCCCAAACCGCAGTGCAGTAAGCGTCGGCTGTAGAAGCGGCTCCTTATTTTCTTCATTGTCTGCATGAAGGACATTGGTCCTGGACCTCAGTGTCAGGGGTCAAGAGTGGACAGGCTGTTCCTTTCCCTAAAATGATGAGGTGCGACAAGAATCATGCGACAAAACAAAACGAAAATACAGGAAGAGCTGCTATGGCAGGTGTAAGATTACCTGGGTTGCAAAACAAGCGAACAAACTTGCCCTGGCTTTCCTACTGGTACTTCTGCTTGAGCCGGTTGAGCGCTGGGATTTACTAGCATGAGCGACCACACCCAGCTAGTAAATTTAACCTCCATAATTAGGGTCTTCAGAAATAAAAGGAAGCAGGTGTGTGTCACAGAGGACATACTCTCTGAAATGATCCGCCCAAGAAGGTCAGCCTGGAGAAGCTACTGGTGTGCACAGGACCCGGTCCTCTGTGCGCGGTGCACAAATGAATGGTGATCCTCAGGTTTCCTTAAAGAGCGCTAGACCAGAAGGCTGTGCGATTCAGAATTGGCTTTTCAGGTAAGATGACTGATGCTCAGGAGGGAAACTCAGGGAGCAGGGAAGCGACCTCGGTGATTTCCAGAATGCGGAGGCAGGCGGGCTCAGCGTCTTGTCCCTGAGGTAGAGAGAGCAGCATCTGGCTCCAGCAGGTGCACAGGAATGCCGTGAGCCTGTCCATTAGCTTTCGCCTTCCATAAAACCCCTTGGGTAAATGCTGGTCCCAGATGAACTGGGGAAAGGTGACACGGATACTTCTACACTCCTGGATGCTCTACAAAGGAAAGATGCTTTCTGCGCCAAGCGCGCTCCCGCGCATCCCTCTGTAGAGTGTGCACAGCCACCACAGAGAAAGCATGCTCCAGTGGCGCAATCGGTTAGCGCGCGGTACTTATACAGCAGTATATGTGCGGGTGATGCCGAGGTTGTGAGTTCGAGCCTCACCTGGAGCATGTTTTCTTCCCTTTCCGCCTCAAACACGTTCGGAAATGCCTTTTTCCTTCCAAAGAAAACAGGAAGTGGTAATATTTTCCGTGGTGCGAACACATAAAGTCCTCAAAAGATAAAGGGCATCTAATCCATATCAAACATAGAAGTAAAACTAGGAGCCAATAGGTTTAATTAAATTCGTACGCTAATTTCTAGGAAAGCAGAAGGAGGCTCATTGTTTCCTTCTCCCCGGCTTAATCCCAGGAAAGGATTCTTCAGCATTTGGCGAGTGCGTCAGTACCTGATAATGCCACCACTGGCCGTATGTTCTTCTATTTTCACAAGGCTTGCCGTGAGGCCTAAATCTCCAGTTGTGCCGAGTCCAGTTTTCCCACCTGTTTTAGAAAAGCCTGCCTGGATAACAACCCCTGTATCAGGGGAAGCTGAGGCAGGAAGACTGCCACTGCGGGGGAGATGAATGCCAGTCTGGGATACAAATCGGACTTCCAGGCTGGCCTGGAATACAGAGAAACTTAACCATCCCAGCTCTGTCCCTTGTCAGTTTGGCTCATATAAACATCTCCATAAAGCATACTTTATCGTGTAACGAAGAAAAAGATCGCCACCCACCAAGCATGAATGAATTAGTCTACATACAAATGAAAGTATGCTAACCCTTGGAGATGCCATTCTGGGACAGACAACCATGCTCAGTTATTCAGCATAAAACTGCTTCTGCCTCAGATTAAGGTCCCTGATGCTTGCGAGCAGAATCAAGATGAGTTAGCCCTGGGTCGGTTGACCTGGGTTCTAGGAGAAAGCAAGCTGAGCGAGCCCGGGAAGGCAATCAAGTAAGTCCCTGGTGACCTGTGTGCCGATTGCTAGGCCCCCAAAAAAATAATCATACAGGTGTCCCGCCCTACGGGACCCACAGCCAAGGCACCTAGATACTAAAACTGATATGCCTGCAGACAATGCCTCCGTGTAGAGAGTTGCTCTGCTGTGTTGCCGCGTGTTTGATTAGTTCTTCATATACCTGCTTTGTCTTGGGGAATCCCCTCACAGACCATCACCATCTTGTCAACCCTGTTCCAGGCATGCTAACTCCTTCCCCAGAGAAGGAAGTGGTGTTTATTGTTCACCTGATATCTCGTAACTTAAGTTTTAGAGACTAAAGGGAACAAGACTTAAAGAGTGATTGTCGTGTTTTATAAAAACAAAGAGAGAAGGAATGTGTTCAGTGGAGGCCAGGTATGGTATGGGGGGAGAGGGTGCCTCTGCAGGCCCGTGTTGAGGCATCCGGTCCCCCTGAGGGACCTGCCACGCAGCTGTATAGTATAGAATAGAGTTTAATCAGGACATGGTGGAGGGGAGTTGAGAGGGTAGAGACAGAGAAAGGCGGGTGGGGCGGGGCAGCCCCTTTTATAGGTAATCAGGCACACCTGGCTGTTGCCAGGTAACTGTGGGGCGGAGCTTAGACTAAATGCCAACAGTGATAGAAGGTTACTAATAATTTATGAGAGAAGAATGGAAAGATATTTAATATATGTGCTTACACACACACAAGTATTCATAGAAAAACAAAGGAGAAATGTTTATGAAAACGATAGTCTTTTGTTTGTTTCAAAACAGGGTCTCTAAAAAAATAAATAAATAAATACGGGGTCTCTATATAGTCCAGGCTGTCCTAGAACTCACTATGTGTCCAAGTTATCCTTGAACTCAGAGATCTGCTGGCCTCTGCTTCTGAGTGTTGGGATTCAAGGTGTACACCACCATCATACCTGAGTGTTGGGATTCAAGGTGTACACCACCATCATACCTGAGTGTTGGGATTCAAGGTGTACACCACCATCATACCTGAGTGTTGGGATTCAAGGTGTACACCACCATCATACCTGAGTGTTGGGATTCAAGGTGTACACCACCATCATACCTGAGTGTTGGGATTCAAGGTGTACACCACCATCATACCTGGATGTTGTGCTTTGTTTTGTTCTGCTTTTTGAGTCAAGGTTTTTCTGTAAAACAGCCCCGGCTGTCCTGGAACTCGATTTGTTTACCAGACTGGCCTCAAACTCAGAGACTCACACGACCCTGCCTCCCAAGGGCTGGGACTAAAGGGGAGCAACACGACTCCTTAGCTTCTTAAATAGCCCTGTTATCTTTTGTGCCTACAGACGTTGTTTTGTCTGCATGTATGTCTGCATATCACATGCTTCCCTGTGGGCTAGAGGAGGGTGTCACTGCGTTGTGACTAGAGTGTCACACCTGAGTAAGGAATGTGCCGCCTCCCAAATGCAAACTGTCAGTAGATAATGGGCTTCTTTTTGGTTCTAGGAGGATCAGGCGCAGTAATTTACTCACATTTCTAGGTTTTCCCAGCATGCATCACACCATTGGATTACTAATGGGATTCCATAGGTAAAGGGCTGCTAAGGTTTTGTTGTTGTTGTTGTTGTTTTTAAGAGAAGTAAGCCTTTATTTCCATCTTTCTCAAATTAAGCAGGCTGAGTTGGTTGCATTGAAGGGATTAGTCTAAGAGACCAAATCCCAGATCACCATCTGATTCCTCCGACTCTTCCTTTGCTTCAGCCTTGGCTGGGGCTGCAGCAGCCGCAGGAGCAGCAACTGCAAATGCAGATGGATCAGCCAGGAAGGCCTTGACCTTTTCAGCAAGTGGGAAGGTGTACTCAGTCTCCACAGACAAAGCCAGGGCCCGCTTGTACCCATTGGTGATGGAGTGAGGTACTGAGAGGCAACAGTCGGGTAGCCAATCTGCAGACAGACGATGGCCACATTGCGGACATCCTCTAGGAAGCGAGAGTGCAGGGTCTGCTCAGTGATGTCCAGCACTTCAGGGTTGTAAATCTGCCATTGTGAAACACCTGCTGGATGATCAGCCCAAAGGAGAAGGGGAGATGTTCATCAGTGTGTTTAGCAGTGTGGCTTCACTGGCTCCTACCTTGTCTCCAGATTTGATCAGAATTTCAATGGTACCTCTGGAGATCTTAGTGGTGGTAACTAGAGCTTGGAAGAAAGAGGTCTTCTCAGGCCCCAGACCAGTGTTCTGAGGCTGCTGAGTTTTGGTTGGATGTATTTTCCCCATGTCTGAAGCACAATATCTTTGCAGAGGTATATTTCTCACTCACTTGATATGTCCATAAACTGTGTATGTATGTATCTATGTATGTTTATATATATGTGTGTGTGTGTGTATGTGTGTGTGTGTTGATGTGTGTGTATGTATGTGTGTGTATGTATGTGTGTGTTAATGTGTGTGTATGTATGTGTGTGTATGTATGTGTGTGTTAATGTGTGTGTATGTATGTGTGTATGTATGTGTGTGTTAATGTGTGTGTATGTATGTGTGTGTGTTGATGTGTGTGTGTGTGTATGTATGTGTGTGTGTTGATGTGTGTGCATGTATGTGTGTGTTAATGTGTGTGTATGTATGTATGTGTGTGTGTATGTATGTATGTGTGTGTATGTGTGTGTTGATGTGTGTGTATGTATGTGTGTGTGTTGATGTGTGTGTATGTATGTGTGTGTGTTGATGTGTGTGTATGTATGTGTGTGTTGATGTGTGTGTATGTATGTGTGTGTGTTGATGTGTGTGTATGTATGTGTGTGTTGATGTGTGTGTATGTATGTGTGTGTATGTATGTGTGTGTTAATGTGTGTGTATGTATGTGTGTGTTGATGTGTGTGTATGTATGTGTGTGTGTTGATGTGTGTGTATGTATGTGTGTGTTGATGTGTGTGTATGTATGTGTGTGTATGTATGTGTGTGTTAATGTGTGTGTATGTATGTGTGTATGTATGTGTGTGTTAATGTGTGTGTATGTATGTGTATGTGTTGATGTGTGTGTGTATGTATGTGTGTGTGTGTTGATGTGTGTGTATGTATGTGTGTGTATGTATGTGTGTGTTAATGTGTGTGTATGTATGTGTGTGTGTTGATGTGTGTGTATGTATGTATGTGTGTGTTAATGTGTGTGTATGTATGTGTGTGTTAATGTGTGTGTATGTATGTGTGTGTGTTGATGTGTGTGTGTGTATGTATGTATGTGTGTGTGTGTGTGTGTGTGAGAGAGAGAGAGAGAGAGAGAGAGAGAGAGAGAGAGAGAGAGAGAGGGACTTTTCTCTTTTGCTCTGATCAGATACCTCACAGGTAGAAGTTTAATAAAAGAATAGTTTGTTTTGACATATAGTTCAGGTAGTTCAGGGCAAACAGTTCCCTGTGTTGGGGCGACGTGGAGGGGGCCCGGCTCCTGCTCCTGACCATGGCTACAGGACATTGCTCCCATCTTGTTTGTCAGGAAGCAGAGAAAGCTGTTGTCATCTGGCTCTTTTCTTTCCCCCATTTTAGTCTGTCGGGAACCACAGCCCGTGATACGGTGCTGCTTACACGAGGGGACTCTCTCCCCTCAGTTAATCTTCTCTATAAAATTTGTCACAGGTTCAATGCTGTGCGTCACTGGTGCTCCATGTATTTTTCGATCTTGCTGCGACAGAACTCTCTTGTCATATTTTTTAAAAAACATTTCTTTGATTAGAACAACTCTACAAATATCAATTCTTTTGAATTGAACACAGAGCCAAGCATATTGCTGTCTGGTAGACATAATCTAACAGAAATTTCCACAGGTTCGGAATATGTTACACTCAAATCAAGCCTCCCTCCTGAGCTCTTTATCTTAATAAAGTCAGCACACAAATCCACAGTGAGTACTTCCCCACGTGTGTTCTAGATGATGTAACAGAAAAAGAGAGTAAGAAGCCTTTGCTCTCTAGAATTAAATCCTATAAGAAAGACAGAAGACATAAACAACGAGACACCCAGTGCATTATTCCAGGGCTTAAACGAACTAGGCAGGACCATCCAGAGTTTCAGGGGAGCCTCAGAGCTATGTAGTAGGATCCAATGTTAAAAGTATATATCACTACTACTCAGCTATTGGAAACAATGAATTCATGAAATTTATAGGCAAATGGATGAAACTAGAGACTATCATCCTGAGTGAGGTAACCCAGTCACAAAGGAACACACATGGTATGTACTCACTGATAATCGGACACTAGCCCCAGAAAACTCTGAATACCCAAGAAACAATTCACAGACATTATGAAGCCCAAAAAGAAGAAAGGCCAAAATTGGGATTCCTCTGTTCTTCTTATAAGGGACAACAAAACAATCACAGGAGGAAATTTAAGGTCAAATAGAGAAACAGGGACTGAAAAAAAGATCATTCAGAGACTGCCTCACCTTGGGATCCACCACATATGCAGCCCCCAAAGCCAAGCACTCAAGCCAAGAAGTACTTGCTGGCAGGAACCAGATAGAGATGTCTCCTCAGGGCATCTGCCAGAGTCATACAGATACATCTGAGCATGCTTGCAGCTAACCAGTGAACATGGGGACCCCAATGAAGGTGCTAAAGAAAGGACTGAAGGAGCTGAAAGGGGTTGCAGCCTCATGGAAAGAACATTATCAACCAACCAAACCCTCCACAATTCCCATGGACTAAAACACCAACCACTGAGCCCACATTGAGAGACCTATGGCTCCTGTTGCATATGTAGTTGAAGATATGTGTCTGGCATCAATGTGAGAAGAGGCCTTTGGTCCAGGGAGGGCAAATTTTTCCAGTGTAGGGGAATGCCAAGGCAGTGGGGTGGAGAGGGTGATTAGGAGCGAGTGCACCTTCGTGAAGACAAGTGGAGGGGGAGGGAGGATGGGAGCAGAATGGGGTAAAGGGATAACATCTCAAATGTAAATATAGAGTATTTAATTTAAAAAGTATATAGCACACACACACACATACACACGGTTAGAATAGGTGCCTGTAGATATAATTAAATTTATATCCACATGAGTCTTAAATAAGACAATGTCTGTAGGGGAAAATAGAAATAGATTAATAAATCACAGAATATGTATGAAGTGTTACTTTTTTCTCTCTCTTTTCTTTTGAGATGGGATCTCCATGTAGTCCTTGCTGTCTGTTTTGGGATTTGCTATTTAGACCAGGCTGACCTGGAACTCACAGAGATCTCCTGGCTCTTGAGTGCTGGAATTAAAGGTGTGTGCCACCACATCCAGCCCTGAGGAGCTACTTTGTGTAAGGCTGTTACAGAAATCTTCTCTAAACAATCAGTGTTTAAACAGAAATATGGTTTAAAAACAAAAGAGGAGAAATCCTGTATTTGGTCTGAACGTGGGTGTGGCCCCCCAAAGCATTGTAAAGCAGAAAGAAGTTGTTAATGAGAAATTTTCAACTGAAGACTTTTTAAAAATGTACTTTAAAATGAAGGTGAAAGTAAAGGCAGCCCGGTCCTGTCATCTTAGAGCCCAGCAGGCTGAGGATCATTAGTTCATGACTGGCAACCAACATGGCCAATCTGTGACCACAAGCACCAGGCCCTTCAGGAGAAGAGGACATGACTATTAATGTACAGACAAGATTGTTTATTGTAGATGTAAGGGAGAAAGCAGGCAGAGGGGAGAGTCCTGTCTGAACAAAGCTATAGACTGATCCAGACCACGAGAGGAGAGAGGGAGAGAGAACAAGAGCCGAGCACCCTCCACACACACACACACACACACACACACACACACACACACTAAGAGACCAGTATAGTCAAAATGCTTGAGTTATTTACGGATGAGGCTGGGTGAACAGAAGAGAAGGCCAGCCCCCAGGAGGGAGAGGTTCAGGGTACGGGTGACTAGTTCTGCAGGTACTGAGTAAGGTTTATCCCAGGTTTCTTTGAGACCAACATAGGGAAGACTGGGGAATGGAGTAGGGAAAGTGGGTTAATGGGAACAAAGTATAAGAACAGACAGTTTATATGCTAACTTTAAAGATCACTGGTAAACAGTTAGCTGGGAATAGTGGCTCTTGTCTACATGTCAGTACCTTAGTGGCTGAGGCAGGAAGATCAAGGTGAGCTCAAGGCCACTTTGGGCTACAGAATGAGGCTTTGTTTCATAAAACGGAGAAAGCTGAACACCATGAAGCATGCCTGCATTAGCAGCACCAGATGAGGAGTTGGGGGGGGTGGAGGAAGAGGAGGGGAAGGAGGAGGAGGAGGAGGGGAAGGAGGAGGAGGAGGAGGAAGAGGAGGGGAAGGAGGAGGAAGAGGAGGGGAAGGAGGAGGAGGAGGAGGGGAAGGAGGAGGAGGAGGAGGAAGAGGAGGGGAAGGAGGAGGAGGAGGAGGGGAAGGAGGAGGAGGAAGAGGAGGGAAAGGAAGAGGAGGAGGAGGGGAAGGAGGAGGAGGAGGAGGAAGAGGAGGGGAAGGAGGAGGAAGAGGAGGGGAAGGAGGAGGAGGAGGAGGGGAAGGAGGAGGAGGAGGAGGAAGAGGAGGGGAAGGAAGAGGAGGAGGAGGGGAAGGAGGAGGAGGAGGAGGAAGAGGAGGGGAAGGAGGAGGAGGAGGAGAAGGAGGAAGAGGAGGGGAAGGAGGAGGAGGAGGAGGAGGAAGAGGAGGGGAAGGAGGAGGAGGAGGAGGGGAAGGAGGAGGAGGAGGAGGAAGAGGAGGGGAAGGAGGAGGAAGAGGAGGGGAAGGAGGAGGAGGAGGGGAAGGAGGAGGAGGAGGAGGAAGAGGAGGGGAAGGAGGAGGAGGGGAAGGAGGAGGAGGAGGAGGGGAAGGAGGAGGAGGAGGAGAGTAGCTACAAGTTGAAGGCTATTCTGGTGTTCATAGTAGGTTCAGCTCTCACAACATCTCTGGTCAAATAGCTAAAATCAAATACTGACAATGGTAAGTGCTGGCTGATCTGGACATAATACGAGTTCTCACAGAATGCTTAGGAGCACTTTATTTTGCTAAATATAAATTTGTATCTTGGGGTTGGGGATTTAGCTCAGTGGTAGAGCGCTTGCCTAGCAAGCGCAAGGCCCTGGGTTCGGTCCTCAGCTCTGAAAAAATAAAATAAATAAATAAATAAATAAATAAATTTGTATCTTACAACCCAGTGATTTCTACTGTCTGCCTGTCAATCTGACAAACAAGTGCTTGTGTTCACCCAAAAGTCATGTGCAAGATGGATCAGGTAGTGATTTTTATAATATCTTTGGCTGGAGACAACCTGATGGATAAGTATATTGTAGCAGACCTGGAAAACAGAAGTTGATGGGAAAGAACACTATTTCTGTTGTTCTCATTTTTAACCACCACACCCAGCTTAGGCAGTCTGTTTTCAGTCATAAGCATTGACAAAGTCTATAATCCTAGCATGAGGAGAGGAAAAATTGGGACCTCAGAGTCCTTCTCTTCCATGTATAGGTGTTCAAGGCTGGACCCAGATGACTCCAGGCCCTGTCACAAACAAACAAACAAACAAACAAGCACCCACAAAATAAACAGCAACACTAGTACAACCAACAAAAATAAATACATAACACATAGTACAAATTTCAGAGATAATATTGGTTGAAAACAGCCAGACACACAAAAAAAAATGCAGATTCTGTGTGGTTTAATATATATAAAGTTATTAAAATAAGACAGCTCAGGAAGTGGCTGTCTTGTGGAAGGTGTGGCATGAGAGGAAAATGGAGGTAGGACAGGACTCTAAACCTGCAAAACTCATTAAGTGGCACACACATTCATGGTTTTCACTCTGTAATCTACTCTTAGTGGAGTAGAAAAACTGAATGAGAAAGAAAGCTTTGGGTGCTCAATTGGATAATCCTAAATGATGTCATACAAGTTAGGAAGAATCGTGGAGCAGCGGGAAGCTCACCGACCATGGGGACTTGGATTGCTTCCCTGTGTACAGATCTTCCCACCTTTCTTTCTCCCTCCTTTCTATAACACTTTTGCAACTTTTTTGGGCTATTCCATTTTATAGATTTTAAACTTACTTTTTAAAAACAAACTTTAATTTTGTTGACACGTTAATTTTTTTAAGCTTTATTTCCAGTTTCTAGGAATCGGAAAGTTTCTTTTTTTTTTTTAATGATTTATTTTATTTATATGAGTACACCGTTGCTATCTTCAGACACACACAAGAGGGCATCTGATCCCATTACAGATGGTTGTGAGCCACCATGTGGTTGCTGGGAATTGAACTCAGGACCTCTGGGAGAGCAGTCAGTGCTCTTAACCCCTGAGCCATCTCTCCAGCCCGTTAATTTTTAATTAATTAAAAAATTATTCTATTTTTAATTAAAATAAAATTGGCTGGCCAATTAGGAGCCTCCTCATCTTTGGGGAAGACAAATCCTACCTCTCTCATCAGTTTTTAATTACACAACGTTCTTCATCTAGGACCCCATGAGATTTCCTCCCTCCCTGTTGGTTTGTCGGCGGGTGCCGCCATTGTTCAGGTCTTGTTTAGGCAGCCATATTGATGAGAATTCATGGATGTAGCTTCTCTGCCACAATCTAGACTGCAGCAGACCTCTTGGTCCTCTGACTCTTACCATCTTCTCCCTCCCACTCCACAGTGTCCCCATGCCTTTTGTGCAGGGGTTGTGGGCTACAGGTGCATCTGCTGGGGTTGAGCGCCGCATGGCCAGTTCTCTGCATTTTGACCAGTTGTGGCTTTCTGCAATGGTTTCTATCTGCTGCAATAAAAGGAGCTCCTTCGATGAGGGGTGGGAGGCACACTTATCTAAGGGTATAACGAAATTTAGAATGTACTTAGGAATTATACTGGTTTAGGAAAGAGACAGTAGAGGTTATCCTCTAAGCTCAGTGACCTCACCAGCGTGTGTAATTGGCTAGGGTACAGCAGTAGGCTAAATTTCCCTCCAGTTGAGGTCTGTCTCTCTCTGAGGAACACACAAAGAGCTGTGCTGTTAATAAACTCGCTGGCAGCCCTCCTGACTCCAGCTTTGGACTCTTTCTTGATCTTTCTCTGTCTCGCTCTCTGTCTCTGTCTCTCTCTTTCTCGGTGTCTCTGTATCTGCCTGTCTCTCCCTCTTTCTTTCTTTCTCTTTAGTTTTTAGTTTTTAGTTTTTTTTTTTTTTTGGTCCGGGAGTCTCCTCCAGGGACAGTCTAGAGTCCTGATATGGCTGGTTAAACGGGTGCTGCCAAGCCGAAATAGCTCAGTTGGGAGAGCGTTAGACTGAAGATCTAAAGGTCCCTGGTTCAATCCCGGGTTTCGGCAGTAACTTATTTTTCATACTTCCATGTGTTTCTCACCCACTGTTCCTTTGTTAAAGTCCCTGTCTTATGATAAGGGATTGTATAACTTCACTGTTGCCAGAGAAAGAGACTTGAAAGTCCTTTTGTGTACTCGAAGCTAACTTGTTCTTCAGTTTCCAGTAGTTCCCGGAATTAAAATTATATATTTATATATATGGTATTATTTGTTTGAAAGTAGATTTTATTAAATGTATGTATAAGATTCAGGGAAGGGAGTGTGGTTCAGGGGTAGTGGTCCCACATTCTAGCTCTGGGTTCTGTTCCAAGCACCATCTTGGTTTCCGGGGTCTCTTTGTAAGAAGAAGTAAAGGCACAGCTGTGTGCTGAGGGTTAGCCCAAACCTAGATGCCAATGTGTGCAGATGTTTAGAGAGTCCATTCCTCAATACCAGGAGTCTCTGAAGATTTACTTTGAACAGAAACCTGAAAAAAATACGAGTTATCTCTTGTCAATAAATAACGAGTTATTGAGAAGTTTGCAATTTGCTATCTAGTAATTGTCATGCTTCTAAAATTGAAACATAGGGTTATGAGAGTTTTTTCAGGAAAAGTTCATCAACGGTTAAAGATATTGTTTTGAATGTGATGTCTAAGTGTTACAGATTCTCTTATTTAAAACTATGAATATTACTTAGGAAATCTCTAGTTGTTTTACTTAGAACTTCGGCGTATATCTGGCCGGTTAGCTCAGTTGGTTAGAGCGTGGTGCTAATAACGCCAAGGTCGCGGGTTCCATCCCCGTACGGGCCAGTCCGTATGTGTTTTCTTTCTTAAACCGAAGCCAGATCGGTTTAAAACAAAGTCACTATATTAAAGAGATGAGCGCGCTCTAGAGGCAGAGTCAGGCAGATCTCCGAGCCTGCAAGAATAATGAGGTACCAATCTGTCTTTTAAAAAAATTCAGGAAAGAAATGAACAGTTAGGTGTGACTGATTGCCTACGTGCTCAATTCTCTCTTCTGGAAGGCAGGAGCTGATCCTAGCGTGTTGGTTGAGATACAGTGTGAAATCCTGTCTCACGAAATTTTGCACGAAATTGTGCTTAGGTGAGTGTGTGTTTTATAGGCAATTAAAAGAAGGTACGAAATTCTCTCGCTTTCTCTTTTCAGTCTAGAGAGGAGCCAGACTCAACGAGTCAGTAAGTAAAGTTGGTGTGAACGAGGCAGTAAGAACAGCAAGAGTTTTTGTCTTTGTGTTTTGAACAGTCTCACTATGTGGTGTTTGTTTTGAAACAGGATCTTGTGTAGCCCAGACTGACCTTGAGCTGGAGTGTTTGCAAATCTGGTCTTGAATCTCTGATCCTCCTGCTTCAACCTCTAAGCTGGGTTTACCTCTTTAATTTTTCTGGGGTAAATAAACGCTGTGCTGATGTGGTCTGCAAGGCCCCGTGAGGTTCTCTGGACTGCGGAGGCCGCGGGACCTTAGACTTGGAGGTGAGCATGCTGTACAGAGACCCAGCCGAGGCGCAGGGTTCCTCGTCCGAGCAGCTGGGTGTTCCAGGCCTCCCCTGAGCTCGGAGTTTTCTCTGGTGTAATCATCTCTTGCATAGCCTCATCTAATCAGAAACACCAACAGTTAATATCTGCTCTCGGCTGTGAGGTGCCCTGTGACATGCGAAAGGCTGATCCCGTGTTGGCTCTTAGTGCACAACCCATTATTAAATGCTTCATCCCTCTCGAGCTTGCCCGGAGAACGCGGCACCGAGCAGTACACGCCGTCAGCTGGAGGCCACGAGTGACTTCCTTAGTTTCCTCTAGTAATCCCCAAACTCTCTGTGAGAGGGAAGACAGGACATATGGATTCATTCCTAAACTAAGATGTTCTCGGTGTAACTTGAGAAAATAACTTCCACTTGAAAGTAACCTCGGCCTCCAGCCTCTCTCTTCACTGTGCCCGAGTCTTCTAGGTTTTAAAGTCAGGATCTTGTTGAGTGTACCGGCTCATACATTTAATCCCAGAACTAAGAAGGCAGAGGCAGGCAGATCTCTGTGAGTTTGAGATCAGTCTAATTTACATAGTGAGTTCCAAGCCAGCAGGCTGTCCAGAGATTAGTGAAACCCTGTCTCAAAAAAAGACAGTCTTAAGTAGTCCTGGCTGATCTCTTGTGCCTCAGTGCTGGGATTACACGTGTGTATCTTTTATTCTGAGAGTGAGGAGAAAAATTGTCATGGTCAAAGACCAACCTTCAGTTCTAGAAAGCAGCAATCATCCAAGCTATGATTTCTGTTTGTTTTTTAAATCAAGGTTGACTTAAGATGCACAGGCCAATCAAAACAACATGACAGCTCTCAGATCAGTTCTGTCTTAGTGTCATTCTGTTGCTGTGACAGATCCTATGACAGAAAGCCAAGTAAGGAGAGGAAAGGTCCTATTTCAGTTCATAACTGGAAGTCACATGCCAGTACCCAGCAGAACTCCAGCAGAAGCCAGGAAGGAACACTGACTGCTTGCTGGCTCCTGTCTAACCTCTAACACAACCAGACTCACCTGCTGAGGGAATGACTCCACCCACAACGGGATGAGCCTCGGTATCAATTAACAATCAGAACTCCACCCCCAACACACACCCTTGGTTGAAACTAAAGATGTATATGAAAATATTGAAGGCAGAAGCTGGGTCTTGCAGTTCTGGCCCATAATTATAGCTACTCAGGAGGCCAAGACAAGAGGATTAATAGTTCAAGGCTTATCTGAGTCATGGAGTGAGTTCAAGGGAAACGTGAGAAACAGTGAGACCCTCTTTGTGTTTTGTTTTATGTATAAAGTGGATTAAGGGACTGGAGAGATGTCAGTGGTTAAGAGCACGCACTGTTCTTGTAGAAGGCCCGATTTCAGATCCCAGAATCCAAGCCCAGCAGCTTGCAACTCTTGTTACTCCAATTTGGAGATCTAATGCCCTTTTCTGGCCTCCACATAGTCCCACAGTCACACGCAAATACACACCACCACCCACCCTTACACACGATTAAAAATAAAATGAATTTTTTTTTAAAGGTATATGCAGGGGCTGGAGAGATGAGATGCTTCAGCAGTTAAAAGCACAGACTGCTCTTCAGAGGTCCTGAGTTCAATCCCCAGCAACTGCATCGTGGCTCACAACCATCTGTACTGGAATCTGATGTCCTTTTCTGGTGTCTGAAGATGGCAACAGTGTACTCACATAAGAAACAAACAAACAAAAAACTTTTAAAAAGTGGATGCAAAGGGGAAAATTGGCTTAAAATGAAAAACAAACATTAATTCAAAAGAAGACAGAAGGAACAAAGGGATACGGAAGAGTCAACAAGAAACGTGAGTAGGAAGGACCAGTAGAAATGATAGGTTAAATCGTAAGGCCTGGGAATCGCTGCAGGAAGACCCCAGACTTAGTATGGAAAGGAAAGAGAGCTTATTCTGCAGGGACAGCTAGAATGGCAGGATCTCCATTGTTTCCAAGTGGCAACACCCACAGCCCATCCAGTTCCTTTTATAACAGGGCTGCTGAATTGCTTTTGAGATACCAGCAGACTTCTAGAATTAAGGGCACATTCCAAAGGGGTTACAGATACCTGTAATCAAAGGTTGTAGAGAATATATACACCACTGAACCCCAGATGCAAAACCAGGAGATAAGATATTGACTGAGTTTGTCAAAACTTCAAAGATGCTTACTTATAGTCTAAAAGTTTTTCATGACCCTGCAAGCTTGGAACAAATGGTGAAAGTTAAGCAAGATAATTGCTCCTAGAGTGTATGCATGGTGGCATTCTCTTATTCAATTTATGATTGAATTTATGTGCAGACCTGCAGTGAGTTCTTTTCACCCTGTGAACACACGCTCTGGATACTGAGAACAAAGGGCAGAGATAAGTCCCCTCCCCTTTTCTCACAGAGACATCGATTTGGAGAAGTGCAATTCCCTGCTGCTCAGACTTTACCTAGACTCTAGCTATGCCACTTGGAGATTCTAACTGGAGGCTGCAGAGGCCAGCCTTAAAGGGACTTGGCCAGGCAGAAACAGAATACCTTTCACCCAGGAGAGAAAGCCAATGGTCTAAATGGTCCATTGCTTAGTTTCTGAATGGGATATGAAACACGAACTCCTCAAAATACAATTATATGAATAGTTACATCAAATGTAAATGAGACTGGAGATTCAAACCATATTCCGGAGACAAAGAAACAAAAGCCACTTAGAAAGAACCATTTTGCTATACTCGAAGTTAGGTGTGTTTTCAAACAACACTTTATCCGAACTTATGAAAGCACTTTAAAGCTGATTTCCTGAAGAAGCCTTATAGTTCTGACTCTGATCAGAATCCCACAGTGCTTTGTCCATCTGGAATCCCAGCACTTGGCAGACAGAGACAGTGGACTGCTGGGAGTTCCAGGCCAGCCCAGGCCACAAAATCAGACCCTGTCTCCAAAGAGATGGAGAGGAAAGGAAGGAAGAAGGAAGTGAAGAGGGACAGACACACGGAAAGACATCGAGGAGAGAGTTACCATGGAAGCTAAGAGAGGCAGGCCTGGTGGTTTGTGCCTGCAATCCCAGCTTCCTATATACTGAGGCAGGAGAACTAAAACAAAGGCAGTCACCCTGGGCTACAAGGTGAGGTCCAGAAAGAAAAAAACAAACACTTGAAAGTTTATGTTTTGAGTTTTGAGACAAAGTCTCACTGTGTAGCCCAGACTGAATAAGAATTTATCATAACCCCCCTTATTTCTGGGGTTACAAGTGCTCGGCCAACCACATGCCTGGGGACACCAGTCTCAAAAACTGGGGGAGTAAGGAGAGGGTGCTAGAGACAATGGCAAAGAAGAGACCCCAATGGCTCGGACAGAGACATAAAGAACAGAGGGAAAAGTCCTTTCCCACACGGTGCTGCTCAAATCAGCAGGTCTTGTGATGATTTGAAGGGTGTTAACAGGTGAGAGAAGTTGGATCTAACCACAGGCTCTAAGGAGGTTTGCTGGTCGGGGAGTGTCTTAGTTACCGTTCGATTGCTGTGAAAAGAGACCATGACTAAGGCAGTTTAGGGAAGAGAGTGATTAGTTGTGGGCTTCTTTACCATTTCAGAAGGATAGCCCATGACTGTCATGGTGGGCAGCCTGGCAGCAGGCAGGAAGGCATGGTGCTGGGGCAGTAGGTAAGAAGTTACGTTCTGATCCATATGCAGGAGGCAGAGACATAGAGACTGGGTCTGCCCTGGGTTTTTGGAACCCACAAGCTCACTTCCAGTGACTCGCCTTCTCCAGTAAGGCCACAGTTCCCCAAGACTTCCTAAACAGTTCACTGACTGAGAATGGAACATTCGAATGCATGAGTTTATGGGAACCATTCCCATTCAAACGAGCACAGTGAGTTTAGCCTGTGACACGTCCATGTCTAGGACTTGGTGGGAGCTCCATCTCTAGTGTCTCAGGAACCACCGACTAAACACCCCACAGTGCAATGTCATAATCAGAAAGTATCATGATGCTTGAGATGTTTCTATGTGATCATGATTAAAGTATGGGCCCAGTCAGCTTAAAACTCAACTCTGTGTTTGATGGACACTCCAAGACTCTGAGCTTATGTTGAACTGTAGGCTTCAGCCTCTGTGTTAGATATTAATGGACACCAGGGCAGTGGGTTGCAGCTAGTCTAGAGCATACCAGTGTTTGGAAGCCATGTTCTGCAGTACAGTTGCTTTCTTATTTATCTCGTTCCTAAAGTCTCTGGTTGGACTTCAGGTAGGAATAGTTGGGCCATGGCTTTTCCCCGACATCCTCTACCACTCTGCTTCTCTTTTCACCTTTGTGTGAATATCAAGATTCAACAGTTAAATAGGTGTCCAATATTGACAATTAATCCTGGACAGAAGAAAGAAAGAAACACACACCTGGTGCAAGGCAGCTCTGGAACTACAGTGTCCTATATTTGGGAGGCAGGTGCTTAGTATCAGGAGTTCAGGGAAGTCTCAGCTACTTAATCTAAAACCAGGCTTGGTTATAAGAGAAAGAACCACTACAGCCCTGATGTGGCTGGTCAGACAGGTATCACCAAGCCGAAATAGCTCAGTTGGGAGAGCGTTAGACTGAAGATCTAAAGGTCCCTGGTTCAATCCCGGGTTTCGGCAGTAACTTATTTTTCATACTTCCATGTGTTTCTCACCCACTGTTCCTTTGTTAAAGTCCCTGTCTTATGATAAGGGATTGTATAACTTCACTGTTGCCAGAGAAAGAGACTTGAAAGTCCTTTTGTGTACTCGAAGCTAACTTGTTCTTCAGTTTCCAGTAGTTCCCGGAATTAAAATTATATATTTATATATATGGTATTATTTGTTTGAAAGTAGATTTTATTAAATGTATGTATAAGATTCAGGGAAGGGAGTGTGGTTCAGGGGTAGTGGTCCCACATTCTAGCTCTGGGTTCTGTTCCAAGCACCATCTTGGTTTCCGGGGTCTCTTTGTAAGAAGAAGTAAAGGCACAGCTGTGTGCTGAGGGTTAGCCCAAACCTAGATGCCAATGTGTGCAGATGTTTAGAGAGTCCATTCCTCAATACCAGGAGTCTCTGAAGATTTACTTTGAACAGAAACCTGAAAAAAATACGAGTTATCTCTTGTCAATAAATAACAAGTTATTGAGAAGTTTGCAATTTGCTATCTAGCAATTGTCATGCTTCTAAAATTGAAACATAGGGTTATGAGAGTTTTTTCAGGAAAAGTTCATCAACGGCTAAAGATGTTCTTCTGAATGTGATGTCTAAGTGTTGCAGATTCTCTTATTTAAAACTATGAATATACAATACAATAGGTCTAGAATTGATCCTTGACTACAGACAGATGATTGATCAAACAAAAAGTCAGCCTGGGCTACGGCTAGCCTCAGCTAGAGTGTGAGACAATGTCTCAGAAAGACAAGAGGAAAGGAAAAAGAAAAGAAAAGAGACAAGCAGTGAGCCATCTGTCGATCCTTTGGCACAGATACAGCTGTGAATGTCTGAGCCATGGTGAAAGGGTTAATATGTATTTGCCATGTTCTTCTTCTACGTGTTCAGTGCCTTCAGAGCTACATATAATTCTGTAACGTTCATTTCCATCGCAAGGGTAATGGTTATTATCTTATTTACATTAATTTTGTATTAATGGCTATCTAAGGCAGGGCCAGATAAGCTTTCCCCCCCTCAATATGTCCCCAACCTGAGTTGTCTTTTGCACTTCAGTCTAGCACACCCCACATAATCCTGAATGCTCAGTGCAAAACCAACCAACCAGCCAACCAATCAAACCAAACACCACCCCAAAACTTCATAAAATCCAGTTCTCTGTAGAATTCTGTGAACTTTACTGAAGAAGGGAGATAGGATGTTTACAGAGTCTAGCATAATCGGAAAACACATCTTAGAATATCAAAAGTCTCCTTACACACCAAGAAAACGTTGACTAATTCCGGGTTACATCCTGTTTTACATGTACTTTTTGCTCATTGTAACTAGTAAGACCTTAATGCAGAGTATCAAACCTTAAAAAAAAAAAAAAAAGAAAAAAAAAAAAAAAGCCAAGCACTGACACAATTGTATTTGTATACATTTATGCAAAAATGTTTAAAAATTTTTTCTTTTATCTTTGTTTTTTTAAAATAAAGTTTAAAAAATGAATATCAAAAGTAGGGAAAGAAATAGAAAATAAAACATAAATGTCCTATTTTTTTTGGAGTTTGATCTCTTTTGCAGTTATTCTATAAAAAATCTGCTAGAAAAGACTCAAAGACATCAAGTCTTAAGATGATTTTTTAACCTGTAGTCAGTTTGTCAGTTGTTAGATATGTGTGTTTTATCACTAATCGCCTTTTTAAAAAATAGTACCTCTCTGTATTGTTGTTGCCTAGTTACTGCCTCATCCCAGACTCAGGCATTTCAGGGGTGCACCATCATTCCTAAAATGTTTAAAGTCCATACATTGTTATTGCTTCTTCTCAGTGTGTACCTAGACTGACGATGATGCATCTCTAATCTCATGATCTCAAAGCCAGCGTTCTGGAGTGTTTCAGGAGTTATTGGAAAGTTTTTCTCAAATTACTTCATTTCTTATCTGCATATTCCAACGCAAGGCTGGTCAGTTTCTCAGCAAAGGTTAATAGGTGGGATGTGATCGTAAGATGTAAAGAAAAACGCTCCAGTTCAATTAGTGCAAATATCAAATGGGATTAATAAGAACCAAGCAAGAACAAAAAGGCCCCGCTGGGATTTGAACCCAGGATCTCCTGTTTACTAGACAGGCGCTTTAACCAGCTAAGCCACGGAGCCAGAGCTGCGGAGAGGAGTAGTTATGTGTTATTTGAATACGATCAAACACGTTTGTAAGGTTCAGCAATCCTGGAAATTAGCTAAGAAATGAAATAGATCAGAAATACCAATCACAACCAAAGAAGAACTTTCTCCTAAAGTGGCTGCATATTGTAGCTGGATTGAAGGAGCGACCGTTGGTAAAGTCCTTTGCTGAAGCCAGAGGAAAGAATCTTCTTATCCATCTCAGCGTCGAAGCCGCACCTGCGGCTGTGTAGTTCTAGTGGGAGCCGCGTTTTTGGGCACCCTAGGAGGAGCGAAGAAAGCCGGTTCCCGGGCTCGGTTCACCTGGTTTAAGAGAAAACCAAACCAAACCCAAATGTTTCTTTGGATGACACAGCGCTCCTCGAGGTTGTATCCCAAGCAAGATAGATTAGTGCATTCACTTACTTCAAAAGCCAAAGGTCAAAGAAGAAAGAGAAAAAAGGGGAAAGAAAACAAAGCAATGAAGAAATGAAATGATAGGATGAAGAAAAGAGAAATGAAGTCTATTTGAGACCTTTTATAGTACGTAAGGAAGTCGACCAGTTATCCTCTGGCCGGTTAGCTCAGTTGGTTAGAGCGTGGTGCTAATAACGCCAAGGTCGCGGGTTCGATCCCCGTACGGGCCAGTGTGGAGTAGTGATTTTGTAACTGTCTCTGGGTTGGTCAGTTCTGCTCTTTCTACATTAGCATAGTTCACAGAACCTTCAGCAGGTGTCAAATGTATCTATCTTATCTTAGCCAACTGTCATGATTTTCCGACCACTTTTTCAGTCTTTCACTTCATTTGCTGCCTAATTGTATTATTGGTACCTGACTTTTCTTCACCTCCACTGGACCTGTACATCGGTACCTTCGTTCGTTAATTGTTCTAGAATGCTCTCCGGCCTGATAGCTCCAAACCTTGAGCATCAGCAGTGGGAATCACCCTTTCCCCTTGGTTTTGCTTTCATCTTCATATCGGTGAGGGTGATAAGTTATTCCATGAGAAGTGAAGCGCTGGATCAGTCTCATGTTTAACTGTTAGATCTTTAGTGCTGGAGTATAATAGTGTCCATATGCTTTTGCTGCATGAAGGACAATAGACACACATGCAAAACACCCTATACATAAAAACAAAACAAAATCAAAAAGGTTGAAGTCCTCATTGTATTTTATCCCTGTAGGAAGTAAAAACATTCAGAGGAGAAATGTAAACACATCCGCGAAGTAATATGTGGTTGCCCTGAAATCATATAAAACCAGACTGAGTCGTGGTCATTTGTATTCACACACCAGGGAAACAGTTTGACCGTGGGCAGGGTAAGTTCGCAACCTTGAACTGGTTAGTTTTTGTCAACTTGACGCTAAGTGTAATCACTTGGGAAAAAAAAAGGGGGGGGGAACCTCAATCGAGGGATTGCTACCCGTAGATTGGTCTGTAGGGCATCAGATTGGTTTATGATTGATTTTTGATTGATGCAGGAGATGTATGAGAAAACTGGCTGAGTAACAAGAATTGAAACCAGAAAGCAGCGTGCCTCTGTGGTCTTTGCTCTAGGTCCTGCCAGCACGTTTCTGCTTTGAATTCCAGGGCCATCTTCCCGCAAGTGTGACCTATATACAACCTGTAAGGTGGGAACAGCCCGCTTTCCTTCCTCAAGTTGTTTTTGGGTGTGGTGTTGCCTCCTCTGCCCCTGCTTTTTAGGATGAGACACTGTTGTCAAATCTCAAACTGAAATACCATCAAGTCTTTCTAGGTCTTGAGCGGGTGCCCTCTGAACTGAGAAT
The DNA here is from genome assembly GCF_963924665.1 of Micromys minutus. NCBI lineage: Eukaryota > Metazoa > Chordata > Mammalia > Rodentia > Muridae > Micromys > Micromys minutus. Next base: position 72,821,345 of record NC_137975.1, on the reverse strand, counting down.
CTGCCATTGACTTAGGCTTGCTAGCTGCAGGTTTTGTGAGTTGTCAGGCATGTGTATAGATGCAAGCATAGATTTACTTCGTCCTGGTTTTGTTTCTGACTAATGGAGTGGTAAGGACAGGCTGGTTAGAGAAAGGTGGAGGGGCTGTGAATGTCTTCATAATTTCTACACAAAGATGGCCCTAATTTAAGTTTTAATTCCCCCCCCCTCCATAAATATTTTCTTTTGAAAAGACAACCGTCTCTGGAGTTTCTTCCTTTGTACCAGAAATTCTGGAAGGACAGGGGCTCACTTTTCTCACTACTGTTGCCTCGTACTCAGATGTACCCACTTGCTGGCACCCAAACCCTCTGTTTACCAGACAGCCAACTAATCACAGGGTCCCACAAGCTACGGTCTTAGACTATATGCTATGTTATAAAATTCCTTCCCTCAAACTCTAGCTTCATTACGTGTTCTCTAAGTGAAGCATGGGAAAAATGTGCCCTGGTCTCCACTCTTTTCTCTAGGATTTTGCCGCTCTCACAAGCACAAATATTTCTTTGGAATATTAGTGGTAATCATGAAAAGTGATTTCTTAAAGTGTAGAGAAAATTTTCACTGCTATACCACCATATTTCAAGGAATCTTTAACAGTTCAGCATAAGCTTGTGCATTTGAATATAGAATGATCTTAAAGTGATTCTCTGGCTGTACTGGGATGGCCGAGTGGTTAAGGCGTTGGACTTAAGATCCAATGGGCATATGCCTGCGTGGGTTCGAACCCCACTCCCAGTATCCTTAGGTGGAGCGTTTGTGAGGTTTTTCTAATGGTTTTGAAGTACAATTACCCACCCTACAAATGAGTGTTATGTTTACGTTTATTTACTTTACAACACACCCTGGTGTCACAGGCTCTGTCTTCACCGGCAGTGGTTTGCAGATGGTTTTCAACAGCAATCTTCTCAGGTTTCCAACAGAGGAAACCCATGTGTACACATTCACTGCATATTGGTTTTGTTTCTGACTAATGGAGTGGTAAAGGCAGGCTGGTTAGGGAAAGGTGGTAGGAAATAAACTCTGGTTCCCAGAATTCCCGGAATGAAGAAAAGGCCAGGACCCCTGATGGGAACTTGCTAAAATATTTAATAAATGTTTTACTGTTAGCCTTTCTCCCATTCTTCCTCAGAGGGGATATTATTGGGGAAAAAGAAACAATTGAACTTTCTAGGGGCTATTTAATACTGGCTCTGAATTCACACACACACACACACACACACACACACACACACACACACACAATGGCAGAATCTCGACACTGGGTCCATAACCTTTCGAGAGAAGACTATTATGGTTGGAAAGGTTAAGTGGAAGCCACTGGAGTTGCCTTTGCCAAGGAAAACAGTGACTCAAAAACCAAAACTGCATCCCTGGAAGGATTAAAGAAGTTAGTGCCTGCATCAAGAATTTGAAAGATACGGGGGTGGGGGTTTCCTTCCTGAGTTGTGCAGGAGACAAGGTGGATCCTGAAGAATTGACAGGTGACTGATCACACACTTAATCAAACAGAGACTCTGATTGCAGCTGCTCTACCAGAGGTTGTAGCCTTACTTCAGAGGACAAACACATCTTCTGGTAAGTGTTTGATCTAGAAAAATTCCCTTTTCTCGGTACCCGTCCACAGGGACCACCAGAAACAATTTGCTTTCAGTTGGCAAGGCCAGCAGAACACCTATACAGCTTCTCCCCAACGATGTATATGAACTTCCCAGCCTGTGTCATAATCTCCACAATTTAGTTAGAAAGGATTGCCCTCATCTGCCTCTTCCACAAAGCATCACACTGGCCGGTGGCGCTCTGCTGATTGGACTAAGTGCACAGGAGGATTTGTTGGAAATGCCTGTGCACGTGGAAGGATGGGAAATAAAACCCATTTCACAGGCCTTCTACCTCAGTGAAATTTCTAGGGAATCGGTGATGGGGGGGGGCGCAGAGATATTCAGCACAACGCCGAGTGCCCCGATTTGGACTCTGGAGTCAGCACTTTTTCACTTGGCTGTGATATTCCAGCCTATAGATGAAGTGGCTGGGAAAACTAGCCCCGAGTGGGGTCTGGCTCAGGAGAAGTGTCTTCAGCAGGTCCAGGCCGCTCTAGCACTTGGGGTCACATGACCCAGCCGACCCGGTGCTTCTTGAGGTGTCAGTGGCACAGTGGCACATGTGGGCACGACCCCTTGTGGTGTTAACTGCGGAGGACACCCTTGGGGTTTTGGAGCAAGGCGCTGCCATCATCTGCAGAAAACTAGTGCTAGAGCATCCTGGACTTACAAACAAAAAACAAGAAAGTGCCCATAGCAGCAGAGATGGAGGTTGCACTTCTGCACAGCACGGCTGACTGGACCAGTGGCTGATCCAGCGCTGATACGGAGGGTGGCCATCAGAGAGCTGGTGTCAGCTTGACTGCATTGTGCCACGTCCTCGGGGGGAAAGGACAACACTTTGGTGTTTATTCTGGCTATGGGTTTGCCCTTCCCTCAGGTGAGGTATTTACCCACCATCCATTGGCCTACAGGATGCCTTACACAGCCATGGTGGTCTACACAGCATTGCTTCTGACCACGAAGCATGTCCAGAGACAGGAACACAGTAGGTCCACAATCATGGGACCCACCGGTCTTACCAAGTTTCCCACCATCCTAAAGGCGCTGGCTTGGAACGGCCTTTTGACGACACAATTACAGTATCAGTTAGGTGGCAATGGCCTGGAAGGTTGTGTCAGGGTTCTGCAGTTTGAGTCAGAGTCCGATATATGGTATGGAATTAAGGGGTGGATCCGAGAACGGTTCCACTCACAATCACTCCTAATGCCTCACTCTGGAAATTTTGATTTTCTGTTCCCATGGTTTTAAGTTCTGCTGGCCCAGAGGTTATGGTTCCAGAACCATGCGTGCTCCTGCTAGGTGACACAGCAAACGGTCCACTGAGCTGGAAGCGCTGACGTCCCCCTGACCACTTTGGGCCAGGATGACTCCTTATCATAAACTCAATGGCCAAATATTGGTGAGCCGATGAGGTACCTGAGAATGGCATTCTGCTAATAACAAAAAGTGCCTCACATTTTGTGAAAGAAATTTCCTTTGGGTCAGGGAATAGGCTGAAGAGTACGCTTTCTCCTTGAAGTAAGTTTCGCCTTACAGGCTCTGTTCAACTTGACTTGGAAGATTCGCCACTGTTTAGCAAGTTAGGAAGTTGTTGCCGGTGGGAGGGGTGTGGGGTTATGTGAGAGTCCTCCCCCCCTTTTTTATGGAGGGTCATTTTTCAAAATCAGTTCTAACTGTGAAACCCTGGCTGTCCTGAAACTATGTAGACCATGCTGCCTTTATACTCAGAGATCCTTCCTTCTGCATCTGCTTGGCATTCAAGGCATGTACCCAGCTTTGAGATTCCATCTTAGAAGGGAAAAAGAGGGAAGGGAAGAAAAAAAAATCCCAGGGGGAGAAGGAATAAAAGAGAAATAAAAACCGAGAAGAGAAAAAACAAGACACACAAACAACCCAGAACAACTAAGTTCACTGGGCCTTAAGGGCTGATCGGTTAATCAGGTGGCAGATTTATTTATTCTAAATCTTTCCCAGGGTGGCTCAGCAGAAACAAACAGGGCCTATTAACCTAAAGGTGAAAGCCTTCCTATGGGGGTGGTTTTAGTTTAGTTTAGTTTTGTTTTCTTGTAAAGAACACGATGTCCAGAGTACAGCGTCCAAGACGATGTGTGCTTCTGTTCACGTTCTGTCTTTGTTAAATCCATGTAGAGTTTGAGGCTGTGCCTGGCTCTCACACTTCCCATGCTTGTGAAACTCCTGCTCACTTATTCCAAACACATTATTACTTGGGAAAAGTATGAACACTGCATTTGTTTCCACCACTGAATCCCGTGTCTTCCGGAGTTAGAATAGAGGCTAAAGTCGAATGTGATCTTGTTTCTTTTACTCATACTTGGAAAAACAGCATGGCTGACTTACTCTTTCTACTTGCTCCTTAGTTCCTGTCAGATCCGTTCGAGGCAGCGGTCACGTGCTGTGAATCCTTTAAAGTAATCCATGTTATCATAACTCAGGAGATCCATTTTATACACCCTCCTTTCCAAATCCAAATTAGATTCTTGGAAATGCTCCGAGGTGCCGCAGCATACGATAGGACAGGAGAGTACATTGAAGCGAATCTCGTGTCCCAGAACTCCACAGACATATTAACGAGGGGAGACAGTCTTACTGACATTATTGACAAAGCAAAATAACCCCGCAAACCACAACAACAACAACAATGACAAAAACCAACCCCAAACATATATAGCAAGCAGCTAATAAAACACCCCTTTATAGCCAGTACAAAGGCATTTGTAAATTTAATTTGAACTCTGAAATCAAGAATAAATTTTATTGTTACATCTTCTTGTCATCAATAATAAGTTTTATTGTTACATCTTCTTGTCATTTGTATAAGATTGGAGAAAAATTTCTTGTCAAGTGCTTTTTGTTTTCAGTTAGAGAGTCACACAGGTTGCTGAGCTTCTATTTGATGACCGTGCATCTATAAAATTAGCAGTGAATGTAACAGTGGATGTTTTATTTTTGTTTGTTTGTCACATCGGTTATCCTCGAAATCACACATTCTCTGCTTCAGACGTCATATTCTAGGGACACAGGATTTGGCTACCATGCCCGGCAGGTGGTTGCGAATTGACTGCTCTGGCATAGGTGTGCGGGCCACTCACCCGGCACCCGCATCCGTTTTTCCGTATGCACACTTCTGCGCACACATTCGTTGCCATCCTCACATTCTCTACCTCACCCTCCTCTCCTTCCTGAATTTGCTCCCTTCGGAGTCTGGATCGTCTCTAGCTTCACAGACTCCAGACACCTCCCGTTGGCTTCTGGCCGGCCAGGAGATAGCGTAAGATGACGAGCAAACCTTCCAGCGTGTTCCTCAACATTTGGCCAACTTTGCTACGAGAAGCTGAGATGGGGCAGACGCTTGTTTAGCGACGGTGGTTTGAGCAGAAATGGAATGTTTTGGATGAGAGGATGGTGTGGCCTCTTAGGTCACCAAGGCAAACTCCATCCGATGGATAAAGTGCTCCCTCTAGCACCAGCAAATGCCCACCACTGAGTTCCACCTTGTCGGAGTTCCTTCAATGGTTTTTGCAAGTGGGATTTCCCCAGTCATAGCAAAGTCCGATTGAGAATAGTCAGGACAAATCTGTCTGTCTGTCTGTCTGTCTCTATAGATACATGCACAAACCTATATAAACACACAAAGACATACATCTATGTACATACACATATAGGTTAGAGATATATAGACACACAAACATATGTACACACACATATATACACATACATTCATGTACACATACATATATGGATTGAGCAGGAGCACAAATTACAAGTTTCTTAACCCTGATGGAGACAAAGGAAAAGGTCCTTAGATGAGGTGGATTTCAGTCTCACACGGGGAAAGCACTATAGCCTTCCTTCGACACAACCAGCCAAATGTGAACACTCTAGTTCACCCCTTTCCCAAAACCAACAAACGCTGATGCTGTGGGACAGGCGACCAAAATTATACCACTGGTAGAATTGGGGACTGCGCCCTCCGCAGAGGCTCTGGGGCCTGCAGAGATTGTTTTCCTGCTGACTCCAGGGCCACTCTCAGACTCCTGCTGAGAACACTGACCTGGAAACGTAAGCGTGAGTCTATATGTAGGCTTTGTCTTCTTCCTGCATCTGGAAGGAGACAGATGCCTTTAGCCTACACCCTTACTGACTGTGCCCTGGGATTAAAAAATAAAACAAAACAAAACAAACAAAACAAAAAAACCCTCACTTTAACCACATGTGGTTAGTATCTTACAGAGGTTTGGCTTCTGCCAGGATAGAGCTTTCTATATCCAAGAATGGACTTTCAGAATGGCTGCCCAAGAGTGGAGGTTGGGGTGGGGGTCAGGTTGGGTGGCTGAGAGGAGTCTTTCTTCTCCCAGATGAGGTCTTAACCAAAATTATAAAATTATAGGGGTTCAATACAACTTTTGAGACACGGCTCCAATTTACTTCCAGGGAAACTCTCCTAGCTTATGTGTTATGTGAGGGGATGTACGTTTGGGAATGAGAGGACTGAGGTAGCCAGAGCCAGGCTGACAGGCCTAAATTTCTGTTTCCCAGAAATGAGAACCTGGATCCTGGAATCTGTAGTCAACCAGCCACACCTGGATCCTGGAATCTGTAGTATGCCAGTCACAGCCTTGGGCAGCCAATCTGAGGACACCATGACATCTTGCCTGAGCAGGATTAGGTGGCTGGAATGAGTAAGTAACCACCCTGGGAAGTCTCCAGGGCCCTAACCAATTATACGATCAGTCAGACCCGGGCCTTCCTTAGAACACGCTGTGTAGACTAGGGAGGAGAGTCTATGAAAGCAAGAGTTAGACTTTGAGGCAGTGTGAAAAGGGGAAACACAGATTGGGGCTTAAGCTTCATAAAGGGAAGCTAATGTAGAAAGTCCGGAAGGTCCGAATTAGTGTTTGAGGGGTGAGCGGAGATCTTGTTGAGAGCAATGATTAAGACACACAGGGAAAGACCTGTTAGCTGGGTCCAGCCTGTGACAGCTCTCAGAGTTCTCAGTAGGAGAATGGGAAATTTGTGCAAAATCAAACAAACAAACAAACAAACAACAATAATAATAACAACAACAAAAGACAAAATCCCCCAGAGCAAAACCAAAAGAACTCCAAACAACTCATGGTTAAAGTCTGTCCGTGATTTTGTGCTCTGGTACATTCACAGCGATTTTCAGCCGCAGAGGCATCACCGAAATCAGATAAACAGTCCAAGAAACCGGCAGCGGTGACTGGACACAGAGGCCTGACCAAGAACGGCTGCTCCGCTGGGCTCCTTGCCTGTGGAGTCTAGAAGAGCAAACGTGTGTCTCATGTTGACTGCCTTCACGTTAGATACGTCTCACCCCCACATACTTCTTTCCAGCCATAGGACAAATAATGTGAACATTCTTTCTAACAGGGAAAAATATGCACTTGTATTCTTTTTCGGAATAAAGAGACACCAGAAGCGTGACCTTTCTCATTCACACCAGAACAAGGGTTCCAGAAACTGGGCAGGTTCTCTGCAGTATTGACTTCTGACCATGGGACTCCTTAGACATGTAAGCTCGCATTTCTGAGGGCTGGTAAAACGAGTGTTGGCTGTGAACGCGTGGAGTGGGCGGTTTTAGGGGTTAATATTGGAACTCGTGTAAGCTTCAAGGGCTACAAATATTTAATAATGAAAAATGTGAGGTGCTCCAGTAGGATTTGAGATCGGATCCCTGGATTCAAAGTTCAAATCTCCAAAAGAGATTTTCCTGAGGGAGCTAACTCATCCCCGACACACCTCTGACTGCAAATTTTAAGTTATTTATAGTGAAACTCTACCGCCCTCTTGTGGCACATGTTGACAATACAGCGGGGTTTTGCTTGTTTAGAGAGTAAAATTGACTTCACATTTTATAGGGAAAGGTCAAAGAGGCTGAACTCCCGCGGTGCTAAGAACAGCTCCAGCACAAGAGTGATGCCGAGAATAGCCCAGCTTTGTTGAACGTTTTGCCAGGTTTTTTGAGAAGCCTGTCTGGCAGCGTAATTCTTGCTTGTCTGTATCTTCCATTAACACCTCCTCTCAGATGCAAGGTAGACCCTATTTTGATTTTTACTTTTATTCTGAAATGCAGGTTCACAGCTTCACACTGGATGTCCTCGGGGGTGGGGGTGGGAATTCACTTTCCCAAGCTTGAGCTGTCACAGGTCAAATCTGACTCTCTGTAGGAGGTCACCGTGGTGGTCGGTTGTCTGAGAATCCCAGCACACTGCTAACGTCAGTTGCCAGGTATGTGTGGACAGGTTTGATGTGAGCGCCAGTCCTTAGGGGCTATCCCATGAATATCCCAAGCCAGAGTCTGTAAATCACACAGATTCCAGCTGTGGTCTATCCTAATCTCTGACCCCAGAACCCAGGATTATGGCACTTGCTAATCAAGGTTTATGATACGTGATTGTTTTATGCCGCGGAGTGTTAGATTGACATGTAGTGAAATAGTATCCAGAAGAAATCCCCAATCAGAAAGTTTACTTAAATATTTACTCTGCGCTGCCTAAAAGTACTGCCCCCCTATTGTTGGCATTGGGACGGCTCCTACCGCGTCTCCCCGTACCGCCCCCCACCCTCCGCGCTGGCGCCACCCACAGGTGGCGGGGGCCTGGCGCATCCATCACCATGGAAACGGCCGAAGCGTTCCCAGGATGCATCGGTTCGGAGCCCGCCTCCACCGGAGAGCAAAGACGTCGCTACCCCTATAAAGGACTGAAACCTCTTCTCTTTACCCTGACCCCTGTGTCTGTTCTACTGAACCTTTCCACATGGAACCGTGTTAGTTTGGTGTGGTTTGTCCGGGCATGAGCCGAGAAATCTAATTAACAACAAGTATAATCTGGTGTAATAAGTATAATCTAAGAAAAATACCTCAGCATACATTTTGTAGTATTCTTTTAAAAAATCTGGTAAAGCCAGTGTTTTTAAAATTAGTTTCACTCATTGGGAATTTCATACAATATATTTTGATCACATTTACTCCTTGCTCCTCCCCAACTCCTTACAAATCCACTTTCACCTTTATACTCCTTAAATTTTGTGATGATATTCTCTGGCGACAAGCAAGCATTCTGAAAGTTCTTAAACCAGGTTCTACTAATTAGCTGTGCAAACTCGAGCAGTTTCTTAACTGTCACTGAACACATGCCTTTCGATCTGTCCCACAGGCACAAGTATAATCCGGCTTAAAGGAGTGTAGTGAAAAGAAAGTGACTCAGACTGGGGGTAGTGGCACGAACCTTTAATGGCAGCACTCAGGCGGATCTCTGAGTTCAAGGACAGTCTGGTCTACAGAGTGAGCTCTAGAACAGCTGGGGCTGCACGGAGAAACTGTGTCTTAAAAAACTAAAACAAAACAAAAAGAAAAAGAAATGGGCTTAATTCTCATAAAGGAATTTAAAAAGCATTATTCAGCATAAGGATTAATAATTATTGGGAAAAATTACCTTCGTGTCAGTTTTTTTCCTGCTAAACACAGTGTTGTATTGTAATTTGTATTAATCAGATGGCTTTTGAATCAGAGTCTTTTGAATTACAAACTATGCTGCCAAAAGAAACAAAACAGGCGAGGCCACCAAACATACATTTTACACATTTCCAGAACCAGTACATTTCTATATGTAGAATTTCAGTTTATAAAAGATATTTACATATTTAACTCCCAACAGATATTACTAAATTTTCCTTCAAAGTTTTGCCAGTTTACAGGCTACTGGCAGTGGCTGAGAATAATTCACGATTTTCCATTCTTATTCTTACTAAGCTTACTAGGTGAGAAACGGATACTGAAAGCAATGTTAACTGGATGACAGATGGGTTAGGAAAACACAGAGAGCTTTGGTGTTGGTGAGAAAAACATTAAACATTTTGCTTTAGTATCTTCAGAAATCATTAGTAGTAAGAAAGTGAGATGTTAACTTATTGGTCCTTTTGAAAAAAAAAAAAAAAGAACCTGGTGCAGTGCTGACAGCATATTCGCTCTACAGATGAATGCCCTGTCGATGCTAACGCTGGGGCCTAAAGCTAGTCTTCATTCCTAAGTCAACCTAAGTTGTGCCGGGAGCTGACAGAATTAAGAAACTTTCTTAGCCCGAGTAACGCCATTTTACACAGATCTCAGCCTAGGTTTCTGTTTCCCACAGTCGAGGCCTTTTCCCAGAAATTAGGTGATCTCACTTTGGTCAGGTGAGTGGAATGGTCACCCAGGCAATGGATCCTGCTTGGCAGAACATTCCCTCCTGCACCTAGGTTGTCCCCCTCCTCAAGTAATTCTCCACAAAGGGTGTTGTGAGAAACCCTTTAACCGGAAAGTTCCCTTAGTTCCATACCTTACTTTCCCATGCCTTATTTCCTTCTTCTACCTGTATAAAACTAGCATGTGAAAAAGTAAACATTTGTCAGCTTGATCAGACCACTTGACTTGCTGGCCTTCGCGACTCTTGTTCCCCCGTTCTATCCTAGGTGATCCCGGGTTCCCGTTGACTGCCCTGAGGGTCGGGGCAAAGTTGTAAACTGAAATTTTCAGTTTACACATGCAACTTGCTGGGTAGCAATCAAAAAAATCTTGAAGGATCTTTTCTTGGCTAAAACACTGACATCCCCGAACCTATATCAAACACGTTCTTACACTAGAAATAGACATCTAGGGCGCAACTTGTTTACACTATTCCCTAGTCGAGCCCTAGAACAAATTAGGGCAGGAACACACGCATTGTATGTGTCTACATGCTCAAGACTCAAAGGCCTTTGAGCTTAAAGAACTGATACTTCCAGTCAGATTTACTCAGTGTCCGCATGTTAATCTTGATGCCCTCTCCTAGCACAGGATTTCAGAGACATTAGCATCCTCGTTAAGAATAACTGTTGCCTTCTTTGCCCTACCCTTTGGTTTAGATGAGGCTTTTCCCAATTGATACTCAATTTGGTCCAATAGTTAAGCCGAAGACTAGACCTGCTTTCTCCTCATTCATTGTTTTCCCTCTTTAGTTAAAGGGAGGAAAGTCCCAGAGCAGAACATTAGGAGCTGCTTGTTTCTAAGATACCTGGGGACTAGGGAAAGGAGGGTCCACCGCTGAGAGGAAAAAACTAAAGTATCCTAAAGTAACTACAGAGAACACATGTGCAACAGCTTTTTACGCTGAAAATGTAGGTGGCTCTGAAAAGAGCCTTTGGGTTCGGTGTGAGTTGCACGAACTCACTTGGAGCTGGTGTACTTGGTGACCGCCTTGGTGCCCTCGGACACCGCGTGCTTGGCCAGCTCCCCGGGCAGCAGCAGGCGCACGGCCGTCTGGATCTCCCGGGACGTGATGGTCGAGCGCTTGTTGTAATGCGCCAGGCGCGACGCCTCGCCCGCGATGCGCTCGAAGATGTCGTTCACGAACGAGTTCATGATGCCCATGGCCTTGGACGAGATGCCCGTGTCGGGGTGCACTTGCTTCAGCACCTTGTACACGTACACCGAGTAGCTCTCCTTGCGGCTGCGCTTGCGCTTCTTGCCGTCCTTCTTCTGGGCCTTGGTCACGGCCTTCTTGGAGCCCTTCTTCGGGGCGGGGGCGGACTTGGCGGGCTCAGGCATGGTGAGACTGGAACTCTACAACTGTAGTGCGAAAGCTACCGGCCCTGGCTATTTTGATGAGTCCTTATTCAAATGAGGCAAAAAGATACACACCTATGATTGGTTCGTGACTTCCATGACGTCACCAAAATTCTAGTCCAATCGAAGTGCGCACAGGAATGTTTTCCATTGGTCTAAAGAAAAGAGAGTCAGCCAATCGCATGGGCCCATTTTTGCGCCCAGAGAAAACTATAAGAGCCAAGCTCTTGACAGTTTCCACCGTACGGTAGCCAAGTACTGTTTATTCTTCACTATGTCTGGACGCGGCAAACAGGGCGGCAAGGCTCGCGCCAAGGCCAAGACCCGCTCGTCCCGGGCCGGCCTGCAGTTCCCCGTGGGCCGCGTGCACCGGCTGCTCCGCAAGGGCAACTACTCGGAGCGCGTGGGCGCCGGCGCCCCGGTGTACCTGGCGGCCGTGCTGGAGTACCTGACGGCCGAGATCCTGGAGCTGGCGGGCAACGCGGCCCGCGACAACAAGAAGACACGCATCATCCCGCGCCACCTGCAGCTGGCCATCCGCAACGACGAGGAGCTCAACAAGCTGCTGGGCCGCGTCACCATCGCGCAGGGCGGCGTCCTGCCCAACATCCAGGCCGTGCTGCTGCCTAAGAAGACCGAGAGCCACCACAAGGCCAAGGGCAAATAAGACCCGACTTAAGTCACCTGGAGGAAGAAAAAAAGGCTCTTTTCAGAGCCATTCACAGTACCTTTTAAAGAACTGTACGCTTCATAAAGCGGTTTTTATTTTACATGCGGCTTTTTAGTGACCGAGTTTAAAGAGCTGAAATTTTGAAAGTTGAAGATGATCGTAGGTTTCTGCCCAATGGAAACTGTTGCATGTATGAACCCAAATGTAAGAACTAGTTTTAACCTGAACTGTGGCGTTAAGTATTGACATGGGCAGGTTAAGACTTAAGGAGTAATTGTAGCTCGGTGTTTTTTCCTCTTTTCAAGACAGTTTCTCAGTCCTCTTCAGTGTCCTGGAACTCGTCAGTAGGCCAGTCCAACCTTGAACCCGAATAACAGGCTGCCTCTGCCTGAGTGCGGTGTTTAAAGGCATGTGCCACCACTGCCCGGGGCTACGCACAATTTGTGTGGTTAGGAGCCAAGGGGCCAAAGTTATTCAGACTTGCAATCTTTCTTTTAAATGTAGTGTTTATTCTAAGTGTTAATATAAAAGCTACGATTTTCTTTTGTGCACCATAGAGACGTAGTGATCAAGGTAAAAGACTATATGTAGGGAGTGCACATCTGCGTATTACGTTGTTTGATGCACCTAAATTTAGAAAACAAAAAGCAAAAAAGAAAAACCCTACTAATTAAAAACTGAATTGTGGCCGTGGGGGGTTGATGAAAACCGCGTTCTTCCAGGTAAAATTCTGTTGCGTGAAGCCCCTCCCCTGGACACGCCCATTCCCACTGGGCTCCTGTTTTCACTCCGGTCCGCAAGTTCCCTATAAGTATGAACTGCTCTCTCAAAGAAGCTACCTGTTTCTGTTTCTTCTTAGAGCAATTTAGGTTTTATACCATTACACCATGTCTGGTCGCGGCAAAGGCGGGAAAGGCCTGGGCAAAGGCGGCGCCAAGCGCCACCGCAAAGTTCTGCGCGACAACATCCAGGGCATCACCAAGCCCGCCATCCGCCGCCTGGCCCGGCGCGGAGGAGTGAAGCGCATCTCCGGCCTGATCTACGAGGAGACCCGCGGGGTGCTGAAGGTGTTCCTGGAGAACGTGATCCGCGACGCCGTCACCTACACGGAGCACGCCAAGCGCAAGACCGTCACCGCCATGGACGTGGTCTACGCGCTCAAGCGCCAGGGCCGCACCCTCTACGGCTTCGGCGGCTAAACTCAACTAAACGGACATCCACATAAAGGTCCTTTTCAGGGCCACCCACTTTTTCCTAAAGTGCTGTACAACATTTTCTGAAACTAGAATTTTCAGGAACTGCCAAGTTGGCGTTCTGCAATCTTAAATATAGTGTTCTCTGCTGAATACTCCCACCTCATTGGTTTTTAACTCCTAATTCTATTTGGAGTTGTTGGGCCTTCTAGATGATATTAATGGATTCTGGCTGGTCACCTAATATTGACATCACTTTGGAGGGAACTGCCAAGCTTTATACCCATTTTAATTCTCCCAGAGCAACTTTGGCGGTAAACAGGATCTGTGTACATTTGCACAGCTGTCTATTAGAGGAAGATTAGTCCGTCCCTCGGGAAAGTAGAATGAGGCTTCCTAACAGCCATCCCCCTAAAGATTTTTTTTTCTGTATCTGTTTAAAGTGTTTTTTCCTCTTAAGTGCCTGTTTGTGACACTTCATTCTGCTCAGGATTTGGGAGTTTAACCCTGCTACCTAAGCACTTTTTCCTGCCTTTTTAATTCTTGGCAGAAAAGGCAAGTACAATACCTAGATTTTATGAGCACGGCTGGACACTTTTCATTGATTCATGTTAATATTCTGTCTTACCACTTTTTGCATGTATGTATGTATGTATGTATGTATGTGTGTGTGTGTGTGTGTGTGTGTGTGTGTGTGTGTGTGTATGGGACGTAAACGTGAGGTTTATTCAATGCTCAAGTATTAAGGTACCTCAACGTACAATAGAAGACAAGAACGTGCGTTTCACTAACCCCCCTCCCCAGCACCCCTCCTGAGCCTGCAACAGTATTTGTGTGCTTTCTTGTAAGTTTCGGGTAACACATACATATTAGTTACCTGCCCCCAGCCCCAGCCCCAGCCTGTGCCCTGTTTACTTGGTATTTTACTCTGGGTCATTAAGGTTATAGTACAGTCAGATTTCCTTCTTGGTTGGAAGGGTAATCTTGTAAAATATATATAGTAAGTAACAATTTTTTTTAAAAAAATCAATTTATCCTGGTAATAAAATGGCTTCATAGGAACTATCAATCTTAACTTACTATGTATAATTAGTGAGTAAATACTTAACTAATTTTTATTTTGAGCATAAAAGAGATATCTTACTGGTTATGAATGCTATTGTTGCTTTGCCAAAAAAATTAAAAATAAAAATTTTTTTTTAAAAAGGAGTGATTTACTATAATGTGGTTAAGGTATAGCTAAAGGATAAAGCTTGTCCTCCAAATATGAAGTGCAGATGTGTCTTATTTGGACTGAAAATTTGAGAATTAGCTAATTTGCTTGTTTAAATAACAAAACTGGATTTTGTTTGGGGGGGGTTGATGATTTATTTTTATTTAATGTGCATTACTATTTTGTCCACATGTATGTCTGTGTGAGAGTGTCAGACCCCTGGATCTAGCGTTACCTAGTTATGAGCTGCCATGTGGTTGCTGGGATTTGAACTCATGTCCTCTGGAAGAGCAGTCAGTGCTCTTATCTGCTAAACCATGTCTCGAGCCCCCTTTATTTTTGTTTTGGTTTTTGGTTTTTGGTTTGTATGTAAAGGTGCTAGAGACTGAATCCAGAGTCATGCAAACATGCTACCACATCATCCTTTCTTTTTTTTTTTTTTTTTTTTGTAGAACCACCAGCTTAGGGGTGGCAACCACTCACAATGGTCTATGCCTTCCCCCATCAATCACTAATTAAGAAAATGCCTTACGGGCTTGTCTACCATGGGAGGCATTTCCTCAATCAAGGCTCCCTCCTCTCTGATGACTATACCTATGTCAAGTTGACATTAAAAAAATAAAAGAAAAAAAAATAAAAGAACTACCCAACGAAACTGTTAATAAACAAACAACCGAACTTCCCCACTGAGTTGACAAGATTCTGCCCTGCAAGATCTTTAATCCCAGCACTTGTGAGGCAGAGGCAGGCAGATCTCTAAGTTTGAGGCCAGCCAGGAATATAGAGAGAAACCCTGTCAAGCAAACACCCACGCAAACAAACAAAAAAGCTATACTAACTACACTTACATTCAACTTTAAGAAACTTCTTTGATTAATCAATAAAAAAAAAAAACAGTGAGTGACATGAATTGACAAATGCTCAGTCAGTCCCTCTATGTGTGACCTCAGTCTTCCATACTGCTGGGTGTTTCGTACTTACTAGTGTCCCTGCTTCATTCTTGATTTTCAACTGTCCTGCAGACAGCAATTGGAGACACTGATAACTGATCAAATAAAGTTTTTGCACACAAGACCATTCCATGAGTAAGTTACTGTTGAAATGACGTCTATTGGGTCGGTTCAAACACAAAGGACACGTCAAAGACGAAGGGACTGGGCAACTTAGCACCTGAGCAATGGGAGCAAGCAGGTGCACCGCACACAGCAGTAAGCGTGTGGGTGACGGTGACCGTGTATTCCCTTCTTCTCCTTGCTTCACTGCCTTCAACAGTGGCTACAAAGACAAGGGTTCCAGTGAGGGCAAGTGGAGAGCAGCTGGACTGAGGAGGAGTATCTCCATTGTCCAAGAGGGCGGGTAAGTGTACCTGACCAAAAGCTTACCCGGTGAGCTCTCAGCCCCCACTCCAGAGCCAAGCCTGCCTGCTGGATGCTGCTTTGTCCTTCACTCTGATGATCTTGGACTCAAACCTTCTGGAACTATCAATCTCAATGATGACTATTTTCCTTTTTAATTGCCTTGGTGATATTTCTTCACAGCCAGAGAAACATAACAAGGACAATGATTATTAAACATCTCCTCCAGCTCATGCATTTTTAACATCAGGGGATTTCATGTATGAATAGTGTCGTATGAATGGTGATTTTGGGGTTCTTTTACATATGTAAACACACATGTACAACTTACTCCTTATCTGTACCTAACAAATTTTAGACTATTGTCGTATCTCTCATGTATTTCTCAGTAACAGAACTACAGGTTTTCAAATAGTACCCAGAAAGTATATTTCAAAATGTTGGGAAACCAAGACCATGAATTGTTCCAAATATGACCCAGTCCTGGAACAGGTGTGTAACACTGTGTTAGGGTAAAACTAATCTTTTCTTCTACTCTGTTTTAATAATTTGGTTATCAAATGATAAATGACTTGTTTGCTTTAAAACATTTTCTTTATTATTGTGGGTGTGTCATAGGTGCGGTTAGCTCATGGGTGAAGGCAACCTTAAGGAGTGATTTTTTTCCCTCCTCCTTTCTGTGGATTTCAGAAAACTGAACAGACATCACCATTCCTATGTAGAAAGCACCTTTTTTTTTTTTTTAGACACAAGGGACTAGGGATGTAGCTTTACGTAGCTCTGCCTGTCATGGACCTCACGATGCAAACCAGGCTGGCCTCTGATTTCCAGTAGCTGAGATTAAAGGGGTTTGCCACTGTTGACCCACTAGCCTAGAACTTGCTCATTTTAACAATAATTTATTCATTGTAATCCATGGGAACAAATTTATCCCAGTGAAAAGCAATGAGACTTAACAGAACCTTGTGTGTAAAGCCCACACTACTGTTCTGTGTTCCTGTGTAGGCAGGGCCAATGGTCATCAGCGATGATGTCAGTCACTTGTGCAGATGCTGTCGGGGAGAAGGGAGCGCTGTGTGTTCTGAACTACAGTAAGAATGTCGTGAGCGGCCATGTGGGTCACTGAACTTGGGATTTTACAGAAAAACAGAAAATGCTCTTAAACCACGGAGCTATTTCTCCAGCCCCTGAACTATGCATTTTCTACAAAGTCATTATTCTTTCTCTTCCTTCTGTAACAGGGCTCCAGATCTTCCTATGCCCAGAGACTTTAACACAACCGACTCAGTGGTAGGTGAGCCACTTGGCTGTAAACCTCAGCTCGCAGACAGCATCACCTGCAGAAGCTAAATCCAAGTTCATAGCTCTGGGAAAGTCTCTAAATGTAGTGAACTTGCTTTTCGGCTTCTGTAGTTCTGCTTCTGGCTGCTTTTGTTAACTGAAGCATGTCAGGACATGGATTTTGTGTTTAAAAGCTCACATAAGAAAAGGTTGGAAGTACGTTGTTCTAGCAAACATCACTGTGCTAGCTGGAGGCCTAACAGACTTGCTACTGGCTTAAACCCAGGTCTGATTAGTCTTCTCTGGTGAATACCCCACACCTTCATTCCATCCTTTTCTTCTTCCTTCCTTCCTTCCTTCCTTCCTTCCTTCCTTCCTTCCTTCCTTCTGGATGAGTTTCTTACTATGTAACCTTGACTGGCCTTGAACTTACTATATTTTTAGACCAGGGTAGCTGCAAACTCAGAAGTTTGCCTGCCTTTGCATCCTAGGAGCTGGGATTAAGGTATATAATCATCACTCCCAGGCAAAGTCCAATGACACATCGGACGTAATTTCACAGGATATTTTTCTAAAGTTTGAGAGGACAGTGTGAAATTGAAAGCAACTGAAAACGTGCCAGATGAGAAGGTCGGTGCTTCCGAGGTGATATCAGTTATGGAAGAATCTGCTCCTTCCTAAATACATAAAATAATTTTGGGTATAGCACTATGAGCTACAAAATCTAAAACTCCTTCATAGGTAGAGTTGGATAAGTATCTCTCACAATCTTACATTGAAGTGTCAGGAAAACTCAACTACTGGTCAGTAATTTGTGGTATGGGCCTTTTGATATAAGTACATGGAAAAGAAGAATCATTTATTAATAACAACAGAATTTGTCTTGATAACCTATTGCATAAGCTGTACTATCATTCTGAAGTAGTGTCCGAAATTTAGGTAATACAGGTTCAACAGCACAGACAGAAACAACGTCCCAGGGCTTCTGATTATTCCCAAAATGGACTGCAGCCACAGCAAACTAACAATAACAAAGCCCAGACCACATAAGAGCAAGTTTAATGTGCTTGCATTTTTCTATTGTTCGTTACTATCAGTATGTATGTCTTCAGGCTCGAGGCCGTGTCTGCCAGGCACACCAGCCCTGAGTTCGATACTCAGATCTACAGTCGCCGGGAATGGTGGGTACGGTGGCCCATGGTAGTAATCCTAGCACTCTGAAGGAAGAAGCAAGAGGGTCGAGATTTAAGCAACCATGGGCTTTTGTACCAACACCAGTAGCCTATACGCATGAAAATTAAAAAGCTTAACACTGAAGGGCTAACTTAAGTAAGCAGATATTTACCTTCTGGCCGGTTAGCTCAGTTGGTTAGAGCATGGTGCTAATAACGCCAAGGTCGCGGGTTCGATCCCCGTACGGGCCAGAGAATGATATTAATTTTACAACCGGGGGCTGTACTCATAAAATAAATAAATCTTAATTAAAGAAAAAGAAAGAAGCTGGAAAGATGTTTTTTAAAAAATATAATAATAATAAGAGCGCACACACTGCTACCCGAGTCCAGTTCCCAGCAACCCCTTCAGGGACTCATAACCTTCTGTAACTTGAGTTCTGAGGGATCTCACACCCATTTTCTGTCTATGGACACCTGCATACAGATACACATACATAAAAAATAAGTCTGTTTTGGGACAGGGACTCTTATTTTCCTCTGGCTGTCCTGATACTCAAGAATTCGGAGATCTTTCCTCCTGCTCTGCCTCCCAAGTGCTAGGATTGAAGGTGTTTACCACCAGGCCCAGCTAATAGTAAATAAAAATGAATTCTTCATTTGTTACATCGGTTTAATGATGTTTCACTACATTAGACCGTACGCATAAGAAATTTCTACCTTATTTTGGCTTAAGACTGGGTCTTACTGTTCCTAACACAGCTCCGGCTGTGCTGGAATGGGGTAGGTAGACCAGGCTAGCCTTCCTTCAGCCCACAGATCGGCCTCTTCTGCCTCTTGAGCACAGGTTGGTGTTGGATTGAGGAGGAACAGCTCTTTGGGGTTGTTTGTCCGTCCGTTCGTTTTGTTTTTTGAGGGTAGGCCTTACTATGTATCCTTCACTGGTTTGAAACTCGCACTGCTCTTTCTCTGAAGTTAGACCTGAAGCTCAAAAACCTAAATTCAAAATCCTAGGCAGCTTAAAATTCCCAATGGGACACATAGGCAAGTTTTGTGCATGAGACACTTCTAAAAAAAAAAAAAAAAGATGGAAGTATAGCACGAACTACCATTGAACCTGGCCAAGAAAAACCAAGTGAGACTAGAAAACAAGGCTAATACACCTATGTATAGTAGACTGTGGTGACAAATTCTGATTAGTTTGCGAAGACAGCCATATAAACTTGAGCAAGATATACCTAGACCACAGAAAACGAGCTTTTCGAAGCATATGGTAGTATTCCAGAGAACCTTTATTGGAAAGTCGCTAGGTGCTCTGTCCAAAAACTAGTTCAATTCCCAGTTACCCACATGACAGCAAAACAGAAAGCAATGAGACTCAGAGGGAAGAGATCTGGAAAGCGCTCACAAGCCTGAGAATCTCTAACACTACAAAATAAATACACTGGTGCAACTAATGATGCAGCCCCTTACAGAGTTAATTGAATGGCCCTGAAAAGGGCCTTTAAGAGGAGGTGGGTGACCTTAACCGCCGAAGCCGTAGAGGGTGCGGCCCTGGCGCTTGAGCGCGTAGACCACGTCCATGGCGGTGACGGTCTTGCGCTTGGCGTGCTCCGTGTAGGTGACGGCGTCGCGGATCACGTTCTCCAGGAACACCTTCAGCACCCCGCGGGTCTCCTCATAGATCAGGCCGGAGATGCGCTTCACTCCTCCGCGCCGGGCCAGGCGGCGGATGGCGGGCTTGGTGATGCCCTGGATGTTGTCGCGCAGGACCTTGCGGTGGCGCTTGGCGCCGCCTTTGCCCAGGCCTTTCCCGCCTTTGCCGCGACCAGACATGGTGTAATGGTATAAGAACTAAGTTGCTCTAAGAAGAAACAGAAACAAGTAGCTTCTTTGAGAAAGCAGTTCATACTTATAGGGAACTTGCGGACCGGAGTGAAAACAGGAGCCCAGTGGGAATGGGCGTGTCCGGGGGAGGGGCTTCACGCAACAGAATTTTACATGGAAGAACGCGGTTTTCATCAACCCCCCACAGCCACAATTCAGTTTTTAATTAGTAGGGTTTTTCTTTTTTGCTTTTTGTTTTCTAAATTTAGGTGCATCAAACAACGTAATACGCAGATGTGCACTCCCTACATATAGTCTTTTACCTTGATCACTACGTCTCTATGGTGCACAAAAGAAAATCGTAGCTTTTATATTAACACTTAGAATAAACACTACATTTAAAAGAAAGATTGCAAGTCTGAATAACTTTGGCCCCTTGGCTCCTAACCACACAAATTGTGCGTAGCCCCGGGCAGTGGTGGCACATGCCTTTAAACACCGCACTCAGGCAGAGGCAGCCTGTTATTCGGGTTCAAGGTTGGACTGGCCTACTGACGAGTTCCAGGACACTGAAGAGGACTGAGAAACTGTCTTGAAAAGAGGAAAAAACACCGAGCTACAATTACTCCTTAAGTCTTAACCTGCCCATGTCAATACTTAACGCCACAGTTCAGGTTAAAACTAGTTCTTACATTTGGGTTCATACATGCAACAGTTTCCATTGGGCAGAAACCTACGATCATCTTCAACTTTCAAAATTTCAGCTCTTTAAACTCGGTCACTAAAAAGCCGCATGTAAAATAAAAACCGCTTTATGAAGCGTACAGTTCTTTAAAAGGTACTGTGAATGGCTCTGAAAAGAGCCTTTTTTTCTTCCTCCAGGTGACTTAAGTCGGGTCTTATTTGCCCTTGGCCTTGTGGTGGCTCTCGGTCTTCTTAGGCAGCAGCACGGCCTGGATGTTGGGCAGGACGCCGCCCTGCGCGATGGTGACGCGGCCCAGCAGCTTGTTGAGCTCCTCGTCGTTGCGGATGGCCAGCTGCAGGTGGCGCGGGATGATGCGTGTCTTCTTGTTGTCGCGGGCCGCGTTGCCCGCCAGCTCCAGGATCTCGGCCGTCAGGTACTCCAGCACGGCCGCCAGGTACACCGGGGCGCCGGCGCCCACGCGCTCCGAGTAGTTGCCCTTGCGGAGCAGCCGGTGCACGCGGCCCACGGGGAACTGCAGGCCGGCCCGGGACGAGCGGGTCTTGGCCTTGGCGCGAGCCTTGCCGCCCTGTTTGCCGCGTCCAGACATAGTGAAGAATAAACAGTACTTGGCTACCGTACGGTGGAAACTGTCAAGAGCTTGGCTCTTATAGTTTTCTCTGGGCGCAAAAATGGGCCCATGCGATTGGCTGACTCTCTTTTCTTTAGACCAATGGAAAACATTCCTGTGCGCACTTCGATTGGACTAGAATTTTGGTGACGTCATGGAAGTCACGAACCAATCATAGGTGTGTATCTTTTTGCCTCATTTGAATAAGGACTCATCAAAATAGCCAGGGCCGGTAGCTTTCGCACTACAGTTGTAGAGTTCCAGTCTCACCATGCCTGAGCCCGCCAAGTCCGCCCCCGCCCCGAAGAAGGGCTCCAAGAAGGCCGTGACCAAGGCCCAGAAGAAGGACGGCAAGAAGCGCAAGCGCAGCCGCAAGGAGAGCTACTCGGTGTACGTGTACAAGGTGCTGAAGCAAGTGCACCCCGACACGGGCATCTCGTCCAAGGCCATGGGCATCATGAACTCGTTCGTGAACGACATCTTCGAGCGCATCGCGGGCGAGGCGTCGCGCCTGGCGCATTACAACAAGCGCTCGACCATCACGTCCCGGGAGATCCAGACGGCCGTGCGCCTGCTGCTGCCCGGGGAGCTGGCCAAGCACGCGGTGTCCGAGGGCACCAAGGCCGTCACCAAGTACACCAGCTCCAAGTGAGTCCGTGCAACTCACACCGAACCCAAAGGCTCTTTTCAGAGCCACCTATATTTTCAGCGTAAAAAGCTGTTGCACATGTGTTCTCTGTAGTTCTTTTAGGAGGCTGGATGTGGGAGGTTTTTATTTCCCATTGTACCACAATGGGAATCCTATTCGGCCTGGTAATTTTCTTTCTAGCAGAGTAACTTACCCTGCAGTCAGTATGGTCCTGTCTTGAAGGATCAGTATTCCAATGTATTTCGAACTTTTATGGCCTTCAGCCTGCTGGGATACTTTTATGAATGACAATTTTAGGGATATTTGTGAACTTCAATATGTAAATATCTTTACCTTGGATTCAATCTGTAGAAATTATTAGTTTTGAGAATACGTGTGTTTTGGATTTTTGATCTCAAGACTAGAACCCAAATGTTATCAAGAGCAAACTTCAATATAGCATTTTGGATTGATAAAGCTAAAGGTAACTTAACAATAGTGCTAAATATTTTAAGCAGTTTATATTGATTAAATATCTTTTAGCTATTCTTCATACTGTTTCTTTGTTTACCTCTGTCCTGGAAATTTATACCAGGCTGTCTTGGAATTCAAAAATCTGCCCTTCTTGAATCCTGGGATCAAAGATGTGTATGAACATATTCAGCTTATCTTATTTCGTGGCACCTTTATAATGCAAATTACATTTGTGCCTGTATTACAAATCACAAGGCACAAGTCAATCAGTGGCTATTAACACATTTCCTGAATTTCTTCAGTTAATAAATAGTAACTTTATAAACAGTTCCAGAATACATGGCTGTAACCACTAAATTTCATCACAGCCTGTCTAAACTCCGTTGTCTCACCAAACTAGCTAATATTGGGAGTCCATTCCCTGATCCAAAGGAAATTTCTTTTACAAAATTTGAAATATTTTGTTATTGACAGAATTATTCTCCAGTGCCTCATTTGCTTACCATATTTCCACCGATCTTATGATTAGGAGTCATCCTGGCCCAAAGTGGTCAGGGGGATGTCAGAGCTTCCAGCTCAGTGGACCGTTTGCTGTGTCACCTAGCAGGAGCACGCATGGTTCTGGAACCATAACCTCTGGGCCAGCAGAACTTAAAACCATGGGAACAGAAAATCAAACTTTCCAGAGTGAGTCATTAGGAGTGATTGTGAGTGGAACTCTTCTTGGATCCACCCTTTAATTCCTGGCTCTGTCAACTCTGGCTATGGGAGAAACCATACCATATATTGGACCCTTACTCACACCGCTTTCTGGAGAACCCTGACACAACCTTCCAGGCAACTAACTGCTACCTAAAAAGCCTTGTAACTGGGTTTTCAAAAGACCCACTTTTCCTGTCAAACCACCTGCTTCAGGGTGGTGGGAAACACGAAGCCTGTGGATTCCATGAGTGTGGACCCAGGATATGAGATGAGTCTCTTGGTTAAAAACATTGCTATGTGGAACACCATGACAGTGTGTAAGGCATTTTGTAAGACCTCAGATGGTTTTGGGAGAACTCTTATGTGCAGGAGAGGGAAATCTAAACCAGAGGAAGTATGCTCTCCGGTGAGGACAAAGCAATGATCTTCACATGGAGGACACAGACTGCTGCTGGCCACCTGCCATTCGGTCACTGAATGGTCACCATAGGCAGTGGTGCTGTATCAAAGACCCTCAGCAGCAGCAGCGTGATCAACCTCGGTGTGTGCAAATTCAGGTTTTGAGCCCATGTGTAATCTCCGTCTCTTCCATCATGGGCAGAAAAGAGGAAGACTGTCCAAAGAATGGGCAATCCTACCTAACTTGATTATTAACTCCTCCTCTGCTAGAGTCACCTTCCAATGAGCGTCACCATGGGACACAGTATCTTGACCTCCACCGCTCATTCGAACACATCTTTCTGAACACTTTTCCACTCACACTTTTTATGAGTCTGATTACTGGCTGCATAGCCCATGAATCAGTAAAACAGTTTCACAATCTGGCCACACCTCTCTCCTTCCTAGCAAAAACATATGACCACGTGTACCACGCCATGTCCCACCCACCATGAAGTTTTCCCTTCACCAGTGTCTTTGAGGGCTGATTCCAAAGGGGGTTGGAACGCTGTAGCTGTCCACTTCTGGATGTCTCCTACACAACACGCAGGGCCATCAGGAAACCTGGCCACGGTTCTTCCTCAGTTCAACAGGTGCCTGTTCGAGGAATAGAAACCATAGGCATTTGGCAAACTACTTCATGGAACTCGCTTGAGCCCACAGGACCTGCTCAGGCCCAATCTCTCACACACATTCAATTTGTACTTGGCAAGGACGGTCCTTGTGCGCAGACACCTTCATGGCCTGTTCAGTCAGGTAATATCCAGTTGCTGATGGGCAGTTCAGCCTCTTGGTAACTTGGTGTCCCATTGTCAAACATTCAGTTTCCATTAAGGTTCCGTAGCAGGCTAAGAGCTGTTTCTGGAAAGAACAGTTTTCTGCAGAGGATAGTCTTGCCTTGCTCCAAAATCCCAAGTGAGTCCTGTATAACCAACCCCCAGGGGCTGTCAAAGGCTCCACATGTTCAGTGGCTGTACATGTGTGTGTGTGCCTGAGTGTGTACACGAGTGTAGTATGGCACGTGTGAGCAGTTAGAGAACAGTTGGGATGCTCTTTTTCATTTGGTAATGGAGCGGTCTTTAACATACTACATTCTACAAATTTCCCAGCTCTCTCATTTGAAGTGTTGCTTCACTAGCCGTCAGACTGATGGGAACACAACCCCACTTTTAACGTTAAAATTTTCTTCCTTCTTTCGACACGGTTTCATAATGTGCTCCTGGTGTCCTAGAACTCACTACATAACCAGGTTGTATTGGGAGTCAGAGAGACCCCCCACCCCCATTGCTGGCATTGAAAGTGTATACCATTTTGTTATTTATTTATTTATTTTTTTGAAACAGTGTCTCTCTAGCTGAGAATGATTTACTGTAGTTCCCGGAACTCATGTGTGACAGCTGGGAACAAGCAAAAGAAATGTATGCTAAATACCACCACTTCATTTCCAGATTCCGTTTAATCACAGGGAGGAACTAAATTCTAGTACTCAGGCGGTAGGGAGTTGGGGCTTTCCTAATAGCTGAACAGCTTCTATTATAAAGAAATAGTTGTCTGAGCCTAACCTTAAAAGACAGCTTTTTGCTGCCAGTGTAACTAAGTTTCTAGTCTCTGGCCGGGGAACCTACTTCTATCATGATTGGTTAAAACTCCCTGGCTAAACTCTGTGCCGGAATATGATTGGACAGTGCTCAGCCCGCCCCGCTCCTCCTGGCTTTATGACTTCATCCTTTAAGTACAAGGTTTCCCAAGGTCACATTTCAGTCCTGAGTCTGTCTTTGACCCTGATCAATGAGTAGTGTGTGATTATATTTTTGCCCCGTGCATCTACCTGGTGTTTGAGTTATGTTGGATTTAAGTGGACCCCACAGCAGTGACACACATCCTGTCACTCCGGTTTCAGAGATCGGATGTACTCTTTTGCGCCATCTGAGCCCCGAAGCACACGGAGGACAAACATACACGGAGGCACACAAGCATACAGAAGTGAAAATGAATCAAAGAAACATTTTCAAAACGAAATGGCAGATGTTGTGGCTCATTTGGGAGACTGAGGCAGGCATTCGAGGTTACACAGTAAAACTCTGCCTCCCCCTCAAAAGAAAACAAAAGATTATTTTACAACATAGGCAATTAAGAAAGCCCCGTGAGCTCTGCTCCTGTTTCCCATTAGTTCAGCATGTGTAACATGTTGTAAGCCCAGCAGTGTAATATGTTGTAAGCCCAGCAGTGTAATATGTTGTAAACCCAGCAGTGTAATATGTTGTAAGCTCAGCAGTGTAATATGTTGTAAACCCAACAGTGTAATATGTTGTAAGCTCAGCAGTGTAATATGTTGTAAACCCAGCAGTGTAATATGTTGTAAGCTCAGCAGTGTAATATGTTGTAAACCCAACAGTGTAATATGTTGTAAACCCAGCAGTGTAATATGTTGTAAACCCAGCAGTGTAATATGTTGTAAGCTCAGCAGTGTAATATGTTGTAAACCCAACAGTGTAATATGTTGTAAACCCAGCAGTGTAATATGTTGTAAACCCAGCAGTGTAATATGTTGTAAGCTCAGCAGTGTAATAAGTTGTAAACCCAGCAGTGTAATAAGTTGTAAGTTCAGCAGTGTAATAAGTTGTAAACCCAGCAGTGTAATATGTTGTAAACCCAGCAGTGTAATATGTTGTAAGCTCAGCAGTGTAATATGTTGTAAGCTCAGCAGTGTAATATGTTGTAAACCCAGCAGTGTAATAAGTTGTAAGCTCAGCAGTGTAATAAGTTGTAAGCTCAGCAGTGTAATATGTTATAAGCTCAGCAGTGTAATATGTTGTAAACCCAGCAGTGTAATATGTTGTAAGCCCAGCAGTGTAATATGTTGCAAACCCAGCAGTGTAATATGTTGTAAACCCAGCAGTGTAATATGTTGTAAACCCAGCAGTGTAATATGTTGTAAGCTCAGCAGTGTAGTATGTTGTAAGCCCAGCAGTGTAATATGTTGTAAGCTCAGCAGTGTAATATGTTGTAAACCCAGCAGTGTAATATGTTGTAAGCTCAGCAGTGTAATAAGTTGTAAACCCAGCAGTGTAATATGTTGTAAGCTCAGCAGTGGAGTGTTTGCCCCCTTTTTTTAATGTCTTCAATTTTCTTCCTTCTGTTTTGAGGTATGCTCTTATTATATAGTCCAGGCTGGCCTCTAACTCTCAGCAATCCTTGGACTTCCGTGTGCTGAAACTACAGGCGTGCATCCTGACACCTGGCTTACTCCCACCTCCACGCCCAGTGCAGGGCAACGCTAGGCAAGAACACTCTAGGACAATCTGCCAGCCGAGCCGCATCCTAAGCCAAGAAGAAACTTAGGGGGAAAAGTCTCTTGTCCTTGCTTGGAAAATGTTCTTTACAGATGAGAGAAAAGAGATGTCCCAGGTTTTGGCATCAATGTTAGGAAAAAGATGAAGAGTGTGTGTGTGTGTGTGTGGGGGGGGTTTATGCTCCATGGAGGTGCGGAGAGGCCTGGGGCAAGGGGGATGCCTCTGGGGAACTCATGCTGGGAATCCCTTCCCCCTGAGGGACCAGCCACATGAAGGTATAGTATAGAGTATATTCAGGGCATGGGGAGGGGAGTTAAGGGGAAGTATGGGGAGAGAGAGAGAGAGAGAGAGAGAGAGGGAGGGAGAGAGAGAGAGAGAGAGAGAGAGAGAGAGAGAGAGAGAGAGAGAGAGAGGAAAAAGAAGAGGAGAGGAGAGGAGAGGAGAGGAGAGGAGAGGAAGAGAGGTAGAGTCCGGCCATGAGCATGTGGAGAGAGAGTGGAGGAGGGAAGGGGGAGAGGAGGTGTGCAAGGAGCCCCTTTTAGTGTCAGGAAACTGTGGGGCAGAGCATAGCTGGCTATTGCCAGGTTTGTGTGGTGGGGTTTACAGAATCCCAGCAACGGACCCACAGAGCACACTGGATACTGCCAACGAGTGAGGTAAAAGCAACTGTACTGAGTGTGTTCACTACAGTCTGTGGGTGTGACTGTGAAGCAGGAGTCCTCTGGAGGTGGTCACTCCTGGTGAAAAGATGACCATGCTTTTGGGCTTGCTTTTCTGTTTGCTTTCTGAGAGCCCCTCAGGTAGCTTGGGGGGCCTTGAACTTACGAATTTCTGCCTTCGCTCTTATGTTCTGGGTTACAGGCCTGAGCCACGGCGCAGGGTTTTATGTGGTACGAGGTATTCAGCTTCTTTCATATTAGAAAGCAGCTGAGCTCCCGAGGTTTCTCCGCTAGCCCAGGCTGTCCAGTAACTCACAGCAGTCATCCTGTCTCATAAGCTGGCTTCCTAAGGCTGTTTGCTAATCCTACATCCCAGGGAAATTCATTCTGAGACGTAAGAATGCTTTTCTTGCTTACACCTTAACCAAAGCAACTTGGAGAAGGAAAAGGCTTGTTCCCATCTCCCAGGTTATAGGTCACACTTGAGGGAACTTGGATCTGGAATTCGAAGTAGAAACGTGCTGGCAGGACCTAGAGCAAAGACCACAGAGGCACGCTGCTTTCTGGCTTCAATTCTTCATACTCAGGCAGATTATACAGGCTGCTTGGGGCCACCTGGCCCAAGTGGAACTGTCCAGAATGAGCTTGGCCCTCCTATATCAAACATAAATCAATCTGATGTCTTCGCTGACCAATCTGATGGTGGCAAATCCTCATTTGGAAGTTTCTCTTTTTGTTCCGGTGGTTACAGATCTTGTCAAGTTGACAAAGAACCGACCAGGACAATGTTGTAAACTTATGTCACTGTCTAATTGTTTCCTTGTACATGACCATGACTGACAGCCTTCCAAAATAAAATTTATTGCAGAACGTCCAAAGGAAAAAAATTATAGCATTTGCATTTATATTCTTTCCACTATTTGGACAAAAGTATGTTTTTTGGCTATAAAGATACAATTTGAGGACTGGATGATTTAATGCCAAAGAGTAAAACTGAACTATACTGCCAGGCAGTGGAAGCCCACACCTTTAATCGCAGTACCCTGGAGGCAGAGGTAGGAGGATCTCTGAGTTTGAGGCCTGCCTGGTCTAAGGAGTTTGTTCCAGAACAGCCAGGGCTACACAGAGCAAGAAACCTTGTCACAAACAAACAAACCAAGCAAAATAAAAACAACAAAAATGCCCCAAACCCAAACAAACGCATAAGTGCACATGCATACACACGTGTAGACCAAACTCCAACTCCTCCACTTCCATGCCCATAAAAGGAACCAAATCAACCAAACAAAAAAACCTAGCACACCTTGTAATGACAGAACTTATGGCAGCAGGGACAGACATAGCATGGTTTACTGTTCTCCAGCTATAGGTCCACCCGTACATTCTGATTCTGAGTGTATTAATTTTTTCTCCAGGTCACCTTCTCTTTACTCTACTACTACAAATTAAATAAATAAACAAATAAACAAATAAATACATACATACATAAAAGCTGTATAATTTTTTTAAAGGTGACTCCCAACTCGTTTTTAATGGTGAATAACAATTGTGATTTTTTAAAAAAAAATCTGAAGTAGCTGGCTTACCATGTACTCCTATTCCATAAATATATTATACCTTTTGTCTTAGGGTTTCTATTTCTGCACAAACATCACGACCAAGAAGCAAGTTAGGAAGGAAAGGGTTTATCCAGCTCACACTTCCACACTGCTGTTCATCACCAAAGGAAGTCAGGACTGGAACCCAAGCAGGTCAGGAAGCAGGAGCTGATGCAGAAGCCATGGAGGGATGTCACTTACTGGCGTGCTTCCCCTGGTTTGTCCAACTGCTTTCTTATAGAACCCAGGTCTACCAGCCCAGGGATGGCACCACCCACAATGGGTTGTGACCTCGCCCACTTGATCATTAGTTGAGAAAATGCCTTCCAGCTGGATCTCATGGAGGCATTTCTTCAAATGTAGCTCCTTTCTCTGTGATAACTCCAGCTTGTGTCAAGTTGACACAAATCCAGCAAGTACACCTTTGATGTCTCAGACCTTGTGTAGCTTTTGAAAGAGTTAAAATTTTAGGTTGGCCTCACTGACCCTGCCTTGAGGACAAGTATGCTTCAAGGCTAAGAACAAAGTACCATGTTCAAAGAAATGGCCCAAATCCAGACCATCTAGACTCGATAAAGTCTGGGTCTGCAGTTCTGAGAAAAACAAATACAAGGTCTGTGTGCCCCAAAATAGAGTAGCCTAGAGTTAATTCATGTCTAAAAGCAGGCAGAGTGTGCCAATTTGAATGAACCAATGAAATTGCTATGTGCCCGTTGCTAACTGCCTATGTAATTTTCCCTATAAATATATCCCCCTAATTGAGTTCAGGGTCGACTTCTCTATCTCCTGCATGAGCTATGCGTTGTCCCCAGAGCTCTGGCGACCCCTCCTTCTCCCCCTTCCCCCCAATAAACCGCTTGCCTGATTTCAGCAAGATAGGCTCTCTGTGAGTTCTTGGGTTCGAGTTCTCCTGGTACTAGAGTGAGGGGCTTCTCTAATTCGGGGAGGGGGGTCTTTCACTTTTTATGCAATCTTTCACTCTCACCAGGGAAGAGATTTGTTTACACAGAGCTGTCATATCCACCTGTTGGGATTCTGAAAACCCCACCCCTCCTTACCTGGCACTAGCCAGGTATGCTCCGCCCCAGTGACCAGACACTATAAAAGGGGCTGCTTGAGCTTTGCTCTTTGTTCTCTTGCTTCTCTTCTGCTCTTGCAGCCTTGCTCTCTCTCTTGCTCTCCCTCCCCTTACCCCCTCTTTCTCCATACGCTCATGGCTGACTTCTACAACTCTACTTCTCTCTCTCTCTCTCTGTCTGTCTTTCTGTCTGTCTGTCTGTCTGTCTGTCTCTACTATGCTCTTAACTCTCCCATGACCTGAATAAACTCTATTCTGTACTATACCATTGTGTGGCTGGTCCCTCAGGGAAGGGATTCCCAACATGGGCCTCTCAGAAGCATCTCCCTTGCCTCCAGGCCTCCCCTCACCTCCATGGGCCATATTCCCCCCCCCCCCCCCTTCATCCTTTTCCTAACATTGGTGCTGAAACCCGGGACGTCACCTTTTAATACCACCACCCACTTCCAATACATTTCCAGAGCATGTCAATCGCCTGGAGCAAGGCACATTTCCCCTTTTCTTGTATTCCTTTACATCAATTCCCTTTAGACAGCCGTTCTTGAAACATTTTGAGGTGGGAGTCCAGCCATGGGGGGAACAAGCCACTGTAACACTTCATTACAGTGAAAGCCAAGCAAATTTCCTGTACCTGTTTGCTAGTTACCTCAGTTTATGCTCCGTCCCCTCCTCCTCCCCGTCCTCCTCCACCCTTTGTTTTGTTTTTGGATTTTTTTTTTTTTTTTTTTTTTTTTTTTTTGAGACTGGGAGGGTCTAATGGAGCTCTTCTGCCTTGGTGCTCTTTCATGAGACCAGACTAGTTTCACACTCACAGAGAGCTTGCTGCCCCACAACTGCTTAGATTAAAGGTGGTAGGATCAAGTCCTCTGCCTGGTGCACTGTTTTGCACAAAAGAAATTGCCTTAAGGAGATGTTTTGCCTTTGTATTCTGTAGGACATCAAAATTCCTTTCTGTGAGAAAGCCAAGGATGACGTGGGCCCTCCTAAAGATTGTGGGAACTACTTATTGCTGTGTGGCAGCCCTGTGGGGGATTCTTTTCCTGTTGTCCCTAGACTAACTGCGTGAGTCCTAATAAGTATTCATCTTTCTATATGCGTATTGAACATAAAGGAATTAGCTAAATGCTTCCCCAAATTATGCCCAGGGCACCGGAAACTGACAGAATTTGTAGCACGGCAATCAGGGAGGGACTTGGTTTGACATTTTCATTAAGAGTAATTGTCCGAAGAGAAATGTCTAGATGCTACTGCAATATCAAGACTTTCTTCCAAAAATCATCTGAAGTAGAGACTGCATCAGCCAAATCGTCAAGATTAATTCCCTGCTCCTACAGACTTGGCACAAGTGGTTTTTCTGCAAGACTTGCCCAGGTCACATCCTTTCCACTAGTTTGCTTGTGTGTTTTCTGTCCTCCACTAAGAAGGAACATAAACTTCAAGATCTCTCTGATCAGGGTATTTGGTTTTCTTTCATGTAATTTACCTACACATGTTGTTAGACCTGAGAAAAACCACAGCTGTCTTGATTAAAGCAAGCTTTATATTTAGAATTGGGAAGCTTGCTGCCTCTCCCAAAATCAAGATTTCAGATAGCAGCCCCCTCACTGGCTTTTGATATTCCTTTTATGAGGATACATCAGGGCTTATAGAAAACAGTTGTGCTTTTAGCACCAAGACAGAAGAATTCGGGATTCAGGGCTCAAGGCTGCCTGTGAGGTAGATAAGTCATAAAAATACATCACGTGGAAGGGAAATCATCAAGGTATCTGGCAAGAAACATTTTAGTATGGCCAAAGGGCAACCATACATCACAGTTTCAGGAGTTTAGCAAGGCAAAGGGGGGTGGGCATCATATACCATGGGGCTACAGGATTAGTAAATTGAAAGCTATGTTTTGCAGGATACATTAGGTGTGGGAAACAAACTTACTCTTGTAAGGCATGGAGACTTAATAACCATGTAGTTCCTGGTTTGGACTTAATAACAATGTAGTTCCTGGTTTGGTCTCAATTTCTCTGGACAATCTCTTTAACACCATATTCTCTTTCTCTCTTTCTCTCTCTCTCTCTCTTTAAAGATTTATTTATTTTATTTATATGAGTACACTGTAGCTGTCTTCAGACACACCAGAAGAGGGCATCGAATCCCATTACAGATGGCTGTGAGCCACAATGTGGTTGCTGGGAACTGAACTCAGGACCTCTGGAAGAGCTGTCAGTGTGCTCTTAACTTCGGAGCCATCTCCCCAGTCCTACCTCCATATTCTTTCTTAATCATAGGACAGTGAGATAAAAGGAAACTTCCCTTTACAAGAATTCAGTCTGAAATGCTTCTGACTCAAACAGTGGCTGATGGACAAGCCTGTAAACAGAGTGTGGGGCTGAAGCAGGAAGTTTTTTAGTTAAGTCTTCCAACAGAGCAAGACACAAGTTTCTCCCACACACAAAAGCAAAAGTCCAAAGCTACCAACCCTCCCTGAGAAACAAGTTCCACACCCAAATCGCAGGGGGAAAAAAAAGAATGGAAGAGAATGGGATATATTAAAACATTTATTTTATAATGTATCAACTATTTCTTTATCAGGATCATATTTTGGAGGATAGTTCTCAGTTTGCTCTCCATTCAGACAAGTCTGTATTTATGTTGCAGCTTCAGTTTAATCATTTTAATTTCTTCAAATTCAAAAGGACGGAAGATAATAGAATTTGTTCCACAGGATTCTATAGAAATTAATGGAGATGATTAAGAAAAACCGTTAGGCTTTAAGACCTTACAAGTTACACAAGAGCTAACATTCCTATGGTCAGAGGCACATTAACATCTTATTAACTACTTTGAGCTGTCCACATTTGCACTTAAGTCAACACTATTTGCGTTTGCTAACCTAGAGGACTTACAGAAAGAAGGCTTTAAACCTTGTTTGATTTAGTTTTTACTTAGTATTTTATCCTCTGAAAAATTCCAGGACAACACCAAGTAAAAGTCACAGTAAAATACAATATAGACTTTTGAGGTTTTTGTTTTTCTCTTCCACAATCTATTTTCAATCGTTATACCAGTAAACAATGCGATCGAACACAAGACATTTCTAAAAGGTGAACACTTAGGAAAACGTAAAAAGTTTTCTATTTTCACGGTGCTTAGCCTGGTTGTATAGGTCTGTAGTTCCAGTGACTCATGAAATTGAGGCAGTAAGTCCCATCTTGAGGCAGGCCTAGCTAGAATTAGTTGGAGAACAGACTAAAAAGTGAAATTCCCTCTGAAAACAACAAAAAGAAACCTAAACAAACGACCAAGAAAACGGGACCCAGTAAAGTTGCGCCTGACTAAATCTCTTAAGTTTTCAACAAACATAATGTAGAGCTCTGGGCTTCAGAAGACCATTTGACATACTTATGTGCACACCATAGTTCCAGAAAGAACTCGAGGGGTTTTATACTAAACAGAATCTACTGTGACGTCTTGAGCTCAGGAGTTCAAAAGCAGATTTACCGAGTCATAGCACTACCTAGACAGGCTAAATTTCAACATGGATTCTGGAATACTGAAAAGAATAGAAGCAACGTTAACGGCCAGTGTACTCAGGAGCTCCTTGACTTCTGTCGTTAACTTTACCTATAGAGAATTCCAAGGGAGCTGGGAACCCAGAAAAATTGCTACATTGTTATCAGAAATAGTAACCAAGACGGACACAGCCACCCATACAAGTGAACAAACAGCTCAGTTTTGAAGATGTAGTTGGCTCTGAAAAGAGCCTTTGGGTTCGGTGTGAGTTACACGAACTCACTTGGAGCTGGTGTACTTGGTGACCGCCTTGGTGCCCTCGGACACCGCGTGCTTGGCCAGCTCCCCGGGCAGCAGCAGGCGCACGGCCGTCTGGATCTCCCGAGACGTGATGGTCGAGCGCTTGTTGTAATGCGCCAGGCGCGACGCCTCGCCCGCGATGCGCTCGAAGATGTCGTTCACGAACGAGTTCATGATGCCCATGGCCTTGGACGAGATGCCCGTGTCGGGGTGCACTTGCTTCAGCACCTTGTACACGTACACCGAGTAGCTCTCCTTGCGGCTGCGCTTGCGCTTCTTGCCGTCCTTCTTCTGGGCCTTGGTCACGGCCTTCTTGGAGCCCTTCTTCGGGGCGGGGGCGGACTTGGCGGGCTCAGGCATGGTGAGACTGGAACTCTACAACTGTAGTGCGAAAGCTACCGGCCCTGGCTATTTTGATGAGTCCTTATTCAAATGAGGCAAAAAGATACACACCTATGATTGGTTCGTGACTTCCAGGACGTCACCAAAATTCTAGTCCAATCGAAGTGCGCACAGGAATGTTTCCCATTGGTCTAGAAGAAAAAACGAAGTCAGCCAATCGCATGCTCCCGTTTTCACGTCCAGAGAAAACTATAAGGGCCAAGCTCTTGCTCTTTTCAGAACAGTTGTCAGAGACTATCTTTCGCCATGTCTGGACGCGGCAAACAGGGCGGCAAGGCTCGCGCCAAGGCCAAGACCCGCTCGTCCCGGGCCGGCCTGCAGTTCCCCGTGGGCCGCGTGCACCGGCTGCTCCGCAAGGGCAACTACTCGGAGCGCGTGGGCGCCGGCGCCCCGGTGTACCTGGCGGCCGTGCTGGAGTACCTGACGGCCGAGATCCTGGAGCTGGCGGGCAACGCGGCCCGCGACAACAAGAAGACGCGCATCATCCCGCGCCACCTGCAGCTGGCCATCCGCAACGACGAGGAGCTCAACAAGCTGCTGGGCCGCGTCACCATCGCGCAGGGCGGCGTCCTGCCCAACATCCAGGCCGTGCTGCTGCCCAAGAAGACCGAGAGCCACCACAAGGCCAAGGGCAAATAAGTCTTAACGAGCTCATCTGAGAACAAAGGCTCTTTTCAGAGCCACACACTCACATCTTTAGAAGAGCTTAAGCTTTATTACTATGTTACTAAGAATTAATTTAATCTTTACTGCAGAAGTCATGTTTTCTCGTCCTTGATCTTCAAATTAAGTTTTGTGAGGATTAACTCCTCAGTAGCTACACTGGTGAAAGCTTCAGTTTGGATTATCTTGTTTTTGGTTTTCAAGTTTCCTAACTGCTTTTAATTTTCATATCCCCATTATAAGTTAAAGGAAAAGTTTTTGCCTTAGCATTTAAATCGCATCAAAGTTTTAAGTAAAAATTTTAGAACCATGAGTTGGTTTTCCCTTTAGATTGAAAAACTGACAGGAACACATGATGAAACGTTAGAAATATCTTAAGTTTACAGAGTCGAACAATTGGCGGGCATTTTTTCTATATATGTCGAATTTTGGTAGTCAACTGATACACGCATTGAATTTTGAAGAAGCATAATATTTGAGATGTACTAGCTACAGATGATAAGAGACTCATCACCTGGCATTTAATCCTGTTTTAGTGCACTCAGGAGTAAGGAAAGTGTTACTACCAGTCATCTGGAAAAAAGGATTGAACAACCTATACATGAGAAATAAACACATATCAAAGGATTTGCAAATGCATGCTTGTGGACACCTTACCTGGCATATTAATGTATCCTGTTTCAGTTTCAGTGAATTTCAACAAAATCATTCCAATAATAGTTATCTATAAAGGGAGGAAAAAAATTATCAGCAGCTCAAACCTGAGAAATAGAAACTACAGATCGAAAATTGCTAAAGAATCAAAGTTGCACATGCATTTCTTAGAGACATATTTCAGGCTTGCCTCTTAGCAGCAATTTTCTCTCAGCTTCAGGACTTCAGACATAAATGTAGGGAGTGACTCTGAAACTGTTACACAAGCCCAGTTAAGGTTTGAAACAAAACAAAACAAAACAAAACAAAGGGACAGTTGGCCAATCACATTAGAGTTGGATAGGCGTGGTCCAAAGCATTGTCCAATGAGCTTCAGATTCTCTCTATAAATAGGCCTTCTGCCTCGGTTATCCTACCAGACTTATCTCCGAAGTCATGGCTCGTACTAAGCAGACCGCTCGCAAGTCCACCGGCGGCAAGGCCCCGCGCAAGCAGCTGGCCACCAAGGCTGCCCGCAAGAGCGCCCCGGCCACCGGCGGCGTGAAGAAGCCGCACCGCTACCGGCCCGGCACCGTGGCGCTGCGCGAGATCCGGCGCTACCAGAAGTCAACGGAGCTGCTGATCCGCAAGCTGCCGTTTCAGCGCCTGGTGCGCGAGATCGCGCAGGACTTCAAGACCGACCTGCGCTTCCAGAGCTCGGCCGTCATGGCCCTGCAGGAGGCGAGCGAGGCCTACCTGGTGGGTCTGTTTGAGGACACCAACCTGTGCGCCATCCACGCCAAGCGTGTCACCATCATGCCCAAGGACATCCAGCTGGCCCGCCGCATCCGCGGGGAGAGGGCTTAAAATTCTTTATTCCCTTCCTTCCCAAAAGGCTCTTTTTAGAGCCATCACCTTTTCACTCACTATGCGGCTGTCTACACTATCCTCATTCATGTTTTGCACTTTACTAACGTCTTATCAAGCTTATAGCCTTGATAGTTTACGCCTACGTTTCAACCCATATTTTAGTCCTACTTTACAGAGTCTTTGGAGCAGCATGAACATGCCATGGGAGAGTATCTTAAGGGAAGTAATGATCTCATGGGAAAATAGACGTAGTTTGGGAGCTTCAGTATTGACTCAGTTGGTCTACCCCAAAACAAACCGCAGTCCTGGTCTCCAGATTCTGCGTGTGCAGCAGCAGTCTTTCCTCCATGGTGTGGAATGCGTCTCCATTCCCACATCACTGCGTCTGTAGGAGTGAAGCTCCATTTTCTACTCTTTGTGCTGTCGCTTTGGCACCAATGTTCGGAGAAAAAGGCTCCAGGAGCGCAGAAAGCCCGGGCTTGGTTTTACAGGCCCAATCTTCAGTATCTCGTCGAGGAGACTTAGGATAAAACGTTGAATAATGATCAAAGCAACCAAACAAGACAAGTTTCAAAAATCTCATGGGGATTAATCTCATGACCCCAAGTATAAGGATTAATTGAAAACGACTCTTATAGCAGGTACGGTGAGACACTTGACAGAGTTAGCTCTCACTTTTCTTTAAAATACCACGAATGAAAATTTCCCTGTTACGTGCTCGGAAATAACAAAAAATAGTGCCCACCACAAAGGATTCCTTTTAGGTTTGCCTCTCCCATTACTAGTTTATGTATTTACTTTCCCGTATACCCCCCCCCCATTCTTAAAAGAGACGATAAATTTTCTTTTTTTTTTTTGATTTGCTGAAGCTTGCTAGCTGCAAAGCATTTTTCTGTACATTCCATAAATCATTTCACAAATCATTTCCCTTGTTAATATGCCTTTGTCAGTTGAATTTGGAGGCCTCAGGTATCAACGTTAGATTTTTTTTTCCTGCTTGCATCCCTTTTCATTAGAGAGAATCGGACACACGAATTTTGTGTTATAAAATTGCAAATACTGTGCTTTTCCTCCAGGGAGAATGCTTCCTGTTTTAAAATAATGGATGCAAGGAAAGGATCTTGTTGAGGCTTTTCTGCAAGATGCCAAGACCACACAGGACCTATGGGAGTTATTAACCCACAAGACCTTGTGCACTTCAAAAATGTACTTACACAAACTATTAAAACTAAAGGTAACATTTGTTTCAAGAGTAAGAAAAGTGTTGACACGTTTTAAAGGTAAACATCATTAAAATTACAGGTAAGAGGAAAATGGGAGAAAACTCATTTGCCCCAAAAGATAGTATAGGGCGTTTGGTAATTCTTTCTAAACCGCTGGTATCTTGATACCCAAGCAACACTGTTGACTTTCAAGTGGTTTTTCTTGCAGTAAAGTCATCTCTGGCCTCTCTCTGCTTTGTGCCTCTTATTTGTAAATGGAACTGAGAAAATGTCTGGGTGTCCCTCCCCCTCCCCCCAGGGGTAGAGAAAGAGGACAGGAATGAGTTCTGAACAGCCTGTTTGATCTCTTCCCACTGCCGAGAAATATGGGGCTCTGATTCTTGAATGTTTTTGGAATGAAGAAAACTCCAGTCACTTCAGCAGAAATGTGCCAAGTCTGAGAAAAGCACAGGAAAAAGTAACAGGAAGCTGGCGTTTGAATCCCTCTTTCCCAAATAATTATAGATGGAAGACACACACACACACACACAAACACACACACACACACACACACACACAGAGAG
The DNA here is from genome assembly GCF_963924665.1 of Micromys minutus. NCBI lineage: Eukaryota > Metazoa > Chordata > Mammalia > Rodentia > Muridae > Micromys > Micromys minutus. Next base: position 72,783,028 of record NC_137975.1, on the reverse strand, counting down.
AGAGAGAGAGAGAGAGAGAGAGAGAGAGAGAGAGAGAGAGAGCGGGCACACACCTACAGTGATATACAACACTTTGCACAGCTGACAGTGTCAGAACCATTTGTCATCAGCTCTCTGAGGCTGTGAGCTTCATAGACCCATCAACCAGCCACACAGACTACACTGTGAGTGAAGGTGGGCTAGGAGCCTGACTTATGAGCAAGGATGACCCAGTAGCAGTGGGTAGCTCCGATGTGAGGTGAATGGAGCTATTTTCAAATTAGAGTCTTTATAATCTAGACTTTCAGCAGCTCTTTCTTTTTCCCTGAAAATTCTGATATGGTTCTCTGGTAAACAGCGAGTAAATATTGCTTGCGCCAGATATTCCCAATTAGGCAAAAGCCTGCTTATAAAAGAAGGGGCCTACTATCTGATCTTATTGCTTTTGGTACTGGTAAATCTGACCACCTTAAGTGGGCGGTAGGGGTTGGGGAGCCTGAACAAAAGCAGAACCAAGCTCTACCCAAAAGTCACGTGCAATGTACTGAGTATCACCGAGCCTGCCACCTTCTGGCTGCTTCAACAGCAGCAAGATAATCCCCGGGCTGAGCTACTCCTGAAGCTGCCTTAGTCTTCTAGAGCTCAATACATTTTTTCTTGTGTAGGCTGCTGTGTCTGAATTCCCGCGTTGCCCTCCAACCTTGAAGGTTGTAACCTTGTAACTTGTAAATGATTGCAAACCACGAACCCGTGTCCCATATAGCGTTGCTGTAATATAGTAGTAGGAGTTTAATGCCTTCTTGTGTTGAAACTCCAGTAAGTTGCGGATTCACCCATTATTTTTATTATTTTTTTCGCGCCAAAATCGCAACTGTGGAGAGGAAGACAAAGTCACTTACAATTTCTAAACCTTTCCGGTCATAAAACTTTTGCACCGGCTCTTGGGTGAAATCAAATGTAAGAAGTGTTGATGACTCCAGGAATAACTATTTTGCTTGTTAATTTTCCTTTCAGATTTTTTTTCCATTAAATTTCTGCTCTCAAAAACGGCGCCTTTGTTCAAATAAATAAAGAGGTCCTTTGATCTTCAAAGCCAACATTTTCTCAAGATGATTATTCCTGAGAGTTGCTAGAGTAACTTTTCCTTACAAAATCAATAAAACAAAAAAAAAAAAACGCAGTTTGTACATTTAATATAAAATGTAGGCAACGTTTTCCTTTTCATGGCTTGATTTAAACACAGACCAATCCTCTGTCAGGAACTATGATGTAAGCAGTTTACTGTCCAATGAAAAAGGACGGCTCGTTATATATATACTGCCGTTTCCTACCACACTCTGGTAGTTTTACTCTCCTCTTAGCTTCCGGAAATGGCCCGTACTAAGCAGACCGCTCGCAAGTCCACCGGCGGCAAGGCCCCGCGCAAGCAGCTGGCCACCAAGGCCGCCCGCAAGAGCGCCCCGGCCACCGGCGGCGTGAAGAAGCCGCACCGCTACCGGCCCGGCACCGTGGCGCTGCGCGAGATCCGACGCTACCAGAAGTCGACGGAGCTGCTGATCCGCAAGCTGCCGTTCCAGCGCCTGGTGCGCGAGATCGCGCAGGACTTCAAGACCGACCTGCGCTTCCAGAGCTCGGCCGTCATGGCCCTGCAGGAAGCCTGTGAGGCCTACCTGGTGGGTCTGTTTGAGGACACCAACCTGTGCGCCATCCACGCCAAGCGTGTCACCATCATGCCCAAGGACATCCAGCTGGCCCGCCGCATCCGTGGAGAGAGGGCTTAATGCTTCCTCACTTCTATAAAAGGCTCTTTTCAGAGCCCCCTTCATTGTCACCAAAAAGTAGCTGTTTTAACTATATCATAGATATTAGTCATTTACCATGTTCAATGTTATGACCTCGGTTTGCACACTCCTCCAATGTGTTTAAGGTGTACAAGACAACACGTGTTCCATTCTCCTGCCACCTTTAGTTTTTTTCTTCCACTCTACCTTAGCCGTTGCTAACTGCCTCTACATGCATACGCCTTCGGTAGTTTCCTTTAAAGGTGGCAGCGATCTAAAACCTGGGGTTATTAGCACCTAATTCTCCTGTACACCTATCCGTAAATACAAGTTTATGGGAATCCCCATTCACTAGGTCTGGAGTGTTTCCTAAAGCTAGTTTGCATAGTGAGCCATCCTTGTATAGTTTTTTTTTTACTTTAAAAGTAAAGTTTTTGAGTAAGTGGTTTTGATATCCCTTGTTTCCTTCTAAACTATTTTCTGGGCTTCAAAATATCACTAGCTTGATAAAATTTGTAGGTCTTGCTGTTTACACAGTTCCTATAACTGTAGCAAATATGTTGGCTTCTTTAGCATACTTACCAACTTCTGTATTGGTAAAGCATCTTATTTTTTTTGAGATAAGGGCAAAAGTTTTCTATGTTCCTTGAATATCTAGCAATGAAAGAGCTAATCCTAATTTTGCTTCAGGTACATATTTAATAGGACTATAAGCATGTCCCAGTGCTCAAGAGAGACTTATGGTCCAAACCAGAACAAAACAAAGCTCCAGGCTGTGTGGTTTTTCTTTTTTCTTTTTGAAAGCAAAGTAGTAAAATTCTCTGTGATTTATTATACATCTAAAGCATTCTGGTACCTTTTATTGAACTGGTACAAATCTTGTACATCTTTCGTCACCAAAGCAAAACTCACTTCTACTATAGGAAGCTTTATTTTTCTCCCTACAGCAAACCACCTTAACCCTTTCCCTTTACATTTATTTTTCCCAAAGCCTTTTCAAGACAAGGTTTTCTGTGTGATCCCAGCTTTCCTGGAACTTGAGCTATTGACTCTTGACTGTGCTTGACCTGCCTTTACTTCCCAAATTCCTGGATTAAAGAAGTGTGCGACCACCGCCCAGCTCGAGAAAATCTTTGGATTTGTATAAATGTAGGTTCTTCAATAATATTCTAAAATCTTGGCCTTATTGTTATCTAAACATGCAAATATTACCAATATTGTCATTGGCTATTTACTTAAGAGTGTGACCGTTCTCTTTCGAGGGCAGTAGGATCTCCTCAAAATTTTTATTGAAACTTTTAGAAATTTTCTATAATGTATTTTCTGTTTCCAAACGTCCCTAGCTAATTGTGAAAGCCCATTGATCAGAACCATATCTAATTTATTTTTATTTATAATTAAGGTGATTGGCCTCTGAAGTTAGTGATTCCTTTCTAAGTATTTGAGCTATGTTTTCTAGCTTTAAGTGCATGAGAGTTTTTCTACATTTATATATGTACATTACTTATATGCCGGATACTGGGCGAATCTAGCAGAAGATTCCAGATCTTCTGGGACTGGAATTATAGATAGTTGCAAGCTGTCCTGTGGGTGCTGGGAACTAAACCCAACTTTCCTAGAGTAGTTTAAATGTTAAGCCATCAATCCCTACAGCTCTTAAATAAAATGATTTTTAATCTCCCATTCTCAAACAATTCACTTTCACACTAGAAATACTGCACTCTCCGTTTTAGATGTCAATACGTACAAAGTTCTAGGGGTCTGAACTATTTTAAAGAGAAATATCTTTAGTGGTTAATTTCAGTCTGTAGTTAGTCAGGCTCTCTGGCCTGTGTTATTTGCTGCAGACACAAGCAAAGTTCTTTTCCAAACCAAAAGAACTAGTGGTTTTACTATTGCAAAAATTGAAGGCGGTATCTCTGTACAAATCCCCTTAAGTAATGTTCTTTGCATACTTCTTGTAAATTTACGGAAACATGCAAGTAACTCTGAGGATGCCCTATGCTTGGAGAAGTTTTATTAAACACTGGAGGAATTTTTAGAAATATCTTTGGTCAGTTGCATGTGATTCGAAAACACACAAACAGGTACGTGTAACCGAAGGCTGTTCTCCTTTGGAACTCCAAACTGCCAATTTCTGTGGCATTATTTTCGGCAGTAAGTAAAAGTTTTGGGACTAACAAACACAAGTTGGGATTGTAACCTTGAGTCGCTGCGGCCACAGGGCGGCGGATTGGCCGCTCCACCAATCACAGCCCAGCACCGCCTTATATAAACCCGGAGCCTGAGCAACGGAGCATTGCAAAATTTTCTCTTCTCTTTAGGTCTCCTTTTATAGCAGCTTTTAGTCTCACCATGTCCGAAACTGCTCCCGCCGAAACTGCTGCTCCGGCTCCTGTAGAGAAGTCTCCCGCCAAGAAGAAAACGACAAAGAAGGCTGGTGCGGCGAAGCGCAAGGCCACTGGCCCCCCACTGTCCGAGCTCATAACTAAGGCTGTTTCTGCCTCCAAGGAGCGCAGCGGCGTGTCCCTGGCCGCGCTCAAGAAGGCGCTGGCTGCTGGTGGCTACGATGTGGAGAAGAACAACAGCCGCATCAAGCTTGGACTCAAGAGTCTGGTGAGCAAGGGCACCCTGGTGCAGACCAAAGGTACCGGCGCCTCTGGTTCTTTCAAGCTTAACAAAAAGGCGGCTTCCGGCGAGGCCAAGCCCAAGACTAAGAAGACTGGGGCTGCTAAGGCCAAGAAGCCCGCAGGTGCCACCCCGAAAAAGCCTAAGAAGGCTGCGGGGGCGAAGAAGACCGTGAAGAAAACTCCAAAGAAAGCGAAGAAGCCTGCGGCGGCTGGAGTAAAGAAAGTTGCCAAGAGCCCTAAGAAGGCTAAGGCTGCTGCCAAGCCTAAAAAGGCTGCAAAGAGCCCAGCCAAGCCCAAGGCGGTGAAGTCTAAGGCATCCAAGCAAGTTAGCAAGCCTAAGACCGCTAAGCCTAAAACAGCTAAGCCTAAGAAGGCCGCTGCTAAAAAGAAGTAGGCTTGCTTGTGACAGCGACAAAGCCCCAAAGGCTCTTTTCAGAGCCACCCAGAGAGCTCCGTGAATGTAGCTGTACACACTTAGAGCTGTTATCTGTTTGTCCCGATTGGGTCAACCACCTGGAACACCAGCTTAACATGTGTCTTATGTTTATAGTTACATGGTGAGACCGTTTAACCCTCGAGTAAAGTGGTTATATTAGTTGCTAGGTAATTCACTGCCCCCGTCGTAACCTGCGGTTACTCCGGTAAGTGTACGTGTGCCATACATAACTGCACACGTTTCTCTGGTGTGAAGGCATTGTTTAGGAGTAGCTGTTACTAGCATGAAGTGAAACTTCCATACCAACTAGTTAGCGCAGGGCGCGAAAAAGATCGTATTCATTGGCTGTATGTCTTAAACCAATGGTACCCTGGATTATTACTAACTTTACATTTGATTGGACATTCGTTAGATGACGTTTACAGATACGCGCTAATCATCGCGAGGTCCTGCGTAAAGGGCAGCCAGGGCGGAGGCCATCCTAATACTGGTCAGGTTTCCTTTTCTTAACAGCTACAGCTGGTGAAAGTCTGGGTCCGACAGGAAGGCTTAGAGGTGACAGCAAGCATAAAGTGAAAGCGCAGCTGCAAGGTATAGATGAAGATCCTGAAGGAGGACACCTCCCCCACCCCCAACTTGGGCGTCTATCCCAAAGTCATGGGCCCACTCGTGTCCAAGTGCACAAAGTCTGCACACATTTCCACTCAAGTCATTTATCCTTTTTGTGGAGCCTTTTTACTCAGTTCTTCCATTGGAAACACAGACACTGAAGTCCCTTGACGAATGGCCCTTTTATTTTAAAGGTATTTTTAATCTAGTAATTGGTGTGACACCTACTACATAGGACGTTTATATTTAACATTTGGTCAGTTCTAAGTGTTAAAGACAGTGTAGCATTTTTCACCTTTAAGGTTAGCTTGTTGCCAACACTGCTAATATGTAACTAGTTTTCACCATCATTTCAGGCTTCTCGGTGAGACAGGTAGGAAGGAATATTCTGAGTCAACAGTTTTTAAGAGAAGTTTTTGTTTCAAGTCTCGGTTTTTATTTTTATTTCTTAAAGAAATATTAAGTGTTGGGAATGCGGTTTTTTCTTGCTCACATCAGGCTTAATTTGTGTGAAATGCCTGAATGCTCTCTAGAAGTTAAATTATAGAGCTAAGACATCCCACAGGCTTAAGGCAGAATTGGCTCCTTGTGAATGCACTATGCTGGTAATTCGAATTTCCCCCCACCTGTTAATCTGTATATCTGGTCTGGATAGAGCAGAGTAGCCTTGCTTATTCCCACAGTCATAGTTTTCTATGAATTTTCTACAACAAAATGGAAGCTTCCATTTTGCCCCCAGGGTTTCATTTGCCTCTTAAATGTTTTGCCCCTTTAAAAAAATAATATTTATAATAATTTTCAGATGATGTCACAGACCAGCACAGGCTGACCAACTGCAGGCAGTTCTGGCTGAGCCTCAGAACTGAGACAGTGTGTGTCTTAATGACACACACCGCCCTGCCTGGTTGTCATTAATCCCACAGGCTTAGGCTTTCCCTTCACCTACAATGCAGATTATTCTCTTTAGAATTAGCTCTGTCTTAGTTTGATATATTTCTGAATGACTTGCCCTCAGCAAATATTTAAAATGCTCTCTAACCCCATCTCAAGGCCTCATTCTTGAGAGAGGTTAAATGACCAGCATAAGTATGTTGGGAATTAAATACCTTAGGTTATCTGTATACATTTTCATATATATTCTAAAGAAACAGAAAACCAGACATGGAGTAGGTAATTGGTAGAATAATATTTTTTTCTTGAGTAACAGTGGCACTTCATAAATCTGCTAGAGAGACAGGAAATAGGGAATGTATGTTGCCTCTGAATTCTTTTTTGTATTGATTTCTCTGTATAGGAATGCTATTTTATTTATTTCTATTTATTTATTTAGTAATTTAAAAGAGAATTCTGAAAAGTTTTGTGATTATATTTGTAAATATTTTATTGCTTTGCCTTCATTATCACTTTCAGTATTTAATTTTTTAATCTGTGTAGCGTCCTCTGTGCAGAACTCAAGTACACTTTGCAGGGAAGCTTTCCTCCACCTTCGGACAGCAGTGACTGGAAGGGCACAGGGATGATGGACAGCACCGGAGGCCGCTGAGTGGTTTGAATACACTTGGCCTAAGATGCAGCACAGAGACCTAGAGCCGAGGATAGAATACACCAGTGATGATAATCTTGGCCAGTCTTGTTAATTATTGTATTTACTTGCAGTTAAAGAAATGGAAACCAATGGGGCTAAATGGTAAACATGTGTGATGGTTTGCATATATTTGGTCCAGGAAGTGGCACTACTAGAAGGTGTGGCCTTGTTGGAGGAAGTGTGTCACTCTGGGGCTGGGCTTGGAGACACTCCTCCTTGCTGCCTGAGGATGCTCAGTCTGTTCCTGGCTTCCTTTGGATGAAGATGTTAAAACTCTTAGTTCTTGCACCATGCCTGCCTGGAGGCTGCCATGCTCTTGTCTTGATGATAATGGACTGACCCTCTAAACCTGTAAGTCAGCCCCAATTAAATGTTGTTCTTATAGAACTTGCCTTGGTCATGGTGTCTGTTCACAGCAATAAAACCCTAACTAAGACACATGGCCATACCAGCTATATCCTGTCTCTGGGTGGTGTGTGTGTGTGTGTGTGTGTGTGTGTGTGTGTGTGTGTTTACAGGCGAAGTAAGAAGGGTGAGACCAGCAAGAGGAAAGGGCTAATTCAGGTGCTGTTTTTTGCTGCTGTCATTGTGCCCTGGGTCCCAGACCAGGAACAGAAAGGTGGGGGCACAAGTGCCAGGGTGACAAGTCTGATCTGCCTTCTCTTAATACCCACGCTTACCTGTATCCCTGCTGCCACCTCTCCCAGTGCTGGCATTTTCTGGTCCTTGCCACAACTATTATGTGGCATTTAGGTCCATACCCACTGCTTTAGTTTTGCTGTATTCCAAAAGAAATTATGAAAGAGAAATTGGTTAAGAGAAATGGATTCATTTATACTTGGGCGCAAATCAGGAAAAGAACCTAGTTCTTTGCCACTGTGCCTTTGGTAATCTAATCTTTTATAGAGATAATGAGATAAGAATACACTGTGAGGAACCATGATAGGTTTACAGGGCCTCTTCTGCAAGTGGGCACCATTGAGTGAGAGGCACAAAGCCCTGGGTGGCCTTCAATTCTAATGAACCCAACTAGGACCACAAAAAAAAAAAAAAAAAAAAAAAAAAAGCTAAATCCTGGCTTCTCTAGTGATGAACCAATGGGTTTGGAGGGACAGAGAGGAACATCTAGAGCAGGGAAAGGCTAGACAATCTCCGCCATCATGTTCAGTTTCCTTGTCTACCCTCTGCCACTGGGGTTGGGGGTGCTTTGATAAGGTGGTGTGATCTCCATGACATGCGTTCCTAGGTGACACTTCCAACACACTTCTTGTGTGTTGCAGTATGGGAAACACTCAGCTTTCAGTTCCTTCAGGGCTGAGGTAAGCCTGTTGCTAAGTTGTGCTGTAGAAGGTGTGTAGGACACTGTGAGCTCTGGGAGGAAAGACTTAGACACAGGAGACAGTAAACCAGAGGATGGCGACACAACAGGGAGAGAAGTGGAGGCAGAATATGAGACAAAGGAAATGGGGCAACTCAGGGTTTTCTGATTGGGTCAGGAGAGGGCCCTGCTTCTGTGAAACCTACAGAATTGTAGACACTCCTTTCTGCTTCTTTGGGGACTGATTGCACAGCAGGACCTGTTCTTCAGTTGTTCTGGTATCAACCCATGTGTCAACATTTCTTAAAATTTGTGGAGCTGAGGTAAACTGAGTTTGGCATCTCTGGGTCTCTGGACTGAAGGACTTAAGAAGATCCAGAAAGGGACACATAACAACTGGAACCTTGACAGAATCATTCTGCAATAACAGAGAAATGCAGACGCCTTCTCCTGACTCTTCTCACTAGACTATAATGCCCATCATATCTGCCCTTAGGTTTCAGACAGCATTTAAAATGTGTTGTGCAGTAATGAAATTGGGAACCATTCTTACCCATAAAGATAATTATAGAAAACCTCAGGGTGGGTCAGGTTCAACTGCTGCATGGTACTAGAATGCCAGAGAAAGGGAGCGGGGACAGAGAACCACAGCTTTCTCGCATCTGGACGACCCTCTTGAGGGCAATGAGAAGCTGCCTGCCTTTCTACTTCAAAGCCTTGGATAGGCGAACTGTGCATTTGTCAGACTTGGAACTTCTGGCCTGCATTACTGGAAAGTTCTTAAAGTGCAGCACAGACCTTTGTTATTTTTATGACCCGGGAGTCAAGCTCTTTTTATCTTGACCTCTAAGTCATGTCCAAAATAGGTGTTTTGACTCCAGCCATTATATCTGCATTCAAAGACAAACATATTATAAAAAATGAACAGAACAATATTGCTCCTGTTATATGGGGCTGGAGAGAGATGGCTCAGTAGTTTAGAGCAGATGCTGCTCTTGCAGAGGACCCAAATTCCATTTACCATATTCACATAAGCCAGCAAACACATCTGTAACTCCAGCTCCAGGGGGAATCTGATGACTCTGGCTGTCAAGGATGTACACACATGTGTTCATACACACACACACACACACACACACATTTAATTGTAACATGAAATTTTTGAAAGATTTTTTTATTTTTTATTTTTTATACTTGTTTCTGCCAGCCTGTATGTGAACCATCTGCATGTAGTACCTGTGGAAGCCAGAAGGGGGAGGCAGATCCTCCAAAACTGGAGTTCAGTTGGTTGTGAGCCACTCTGTAGATCCTGGGAACTGAAACCAGGGTCTTACATAAAATCATCAAGTGCTCTTAACTATGAAGGCAGCTCTCCAGCCCCAAGTGCTTTTTTAAAATATAGTTTCTGGGACCCTAACTCATGGCTGGAATTCAGTCACACTAAATACCTCATGTGTCTGCAAGACCAGGAAATGCTGAACTTCCGTGTGAATTTTCCAGGGAGAACAAAGACTGAGATCCGACAACTCCACTCATGATCAAGACTAAGGGCTTGGAGTGTAAGCAGTGTAGAAGAAGAGAAAAGCCAAGTGAGAAAACGAGAGCATGGTCTACTGCTCTAGATATGAAGCCCCTGGGTGAGCTGCTGTAGACTCCTCCTCCTGCCTTTAGAGACACTTGGGTAAGCAACCCATAGCCTATGGACTCTAAGCGCCTCACCTCTTCCAGCCACAGCTGAGGTTACTGTGAGCCTGGGGATCAGAACTGGCCAGCTCGGTTTCACATGAGACATCAGTGAGTTTGTGGTGGTTAGGTAAATGGTCATAGTGAAGAACAGTGGATGGGTAAGAGGTGAGGGGGTCATGACTGGAGAGAAGAGCGTGTACATGGTTTGGCAATGGATGGACTGGACACCGTCACGGATGAATGGGCTGGGTTGCAGGGTGGTGGGTAGATGACAGATGGTACTGCTGTTTGGGTTTGGTGTGATTGGCTTACAGTTGTTCCTGTGCTGGGAATTCGCTCCCTGGTATGGTTGGATGGGAGGCAGTGCTGATGTCTAACATGGACCTTTTGGGAAGCTCATAGGTCACTGTGGACGGTGATCTTGGAAGTGATGAAAGTAGTTGTGGAAGGCTCTAAGCTAACTCTGAAGGAAGGCTTTCATAGAAGAGAGGCCACCTTCCACTGCCTCTCCTGTTTGAAGAAGTGATTTTTTCCCCCCAAGGGGACCTCAGTCATTTATAATTGGGCCTTCATTATCTTTAGACTTTTAGTATCCAATGCTATAAGCCAGTCAAACGTCTTTCCTTTATAATCGCCTGCCTCAGGTATTTTATTGCAGTTGATAAACACTGACCAAAAGCAATGGGAATACAAGTCAGTGTGAGCAGTATGGGAGCTGTTATGGGAGCCAAGTGACCACGTTCACAGAGTAGAGCCTTCTTGGTCGAATTTCTACTTCCTGTTTTCCCGTTCTCTCCAGGACTGGCCTCAAACCTTACATGCTAGAGTTCACAAAACCTGTGCCACCATGTAGGGTGCCTAAGGAGACCCTGCCTTGCAACTGCTTATTTCTGTCTCAGCCATTGTCACTTTCTGCTTATTCCTGCAGCATCCTCCTTAGTCTCAGACTCAGCTGCAGGATATGACCGTGTGATTCCACTGCTGACTTGTGACCATGACTCTAAGGACATGCTCAGTAAATGTTGGGATGGGAAATATAAAAGTTAGAAATGACGGGAGATAGTGACACAAAGAGAAAAGAGCTTACCACCAGTAGTGGTTTTCAGTGTCAGACGTCCCCCATTGTCACGGGCATTCAAATACTTGTCCTCTGTTGCTGATACTCTTTGGAGAGGTTTAGAAAGTGAGGCCTTGCTGGAAAAGTTGTCACTGGGAGCCAGGTCTGAGAGCCTAAGGCCTAACCCCGCTTACAGTTTGCTCCTAGTTTCATTCTTGTGGTTAATATATGAGGTCACAACGTCCAGCTTTCAACTCCACATGCCATGCGTGGTTCTTGCCATTATAGACTGTAACCCTGTGGGATGGTAAGCCAAAATAAACTGTCTTCTCTAAGTTGAGTTCATTTTGGTGTCCTATCACAGCAGAAGGAAAGAAACTAATTATTCGTTTGCTTTCTAAAACAAGATTTATTCTTTCTCTCTCTCTGTGTGTTTGTCTGTCTGTCTCTGTCTGTGTGTATGTGTATATGTGCTTGTGAGTGGAAAAATTGGGGTCTGCTCCCCTGGTTCTGGCAACTGAAATTGGGTCCTGCCAAGTATACTATTTCTGCCTCAGTCTCCTGAATGGTGGGAGTAGAGGTATGTGGCACCATGCCCAGTTCCATTATTATGAATTTATTTAATTATTTGTTGTATACTAATTTACAATGAAGAAAAAACTTACTCTTACAGTCCTTCCCCATATCTTGGCCATATTCTGTGTTAACATTTTGAGGTAAAAAATATGTTGAGTTTACATCATTTCATAGTGTTCTGGTCTGAATAACATGATAATTAAATTTTCTCTTTGTGGTGCTTTGAAGGAGAATGGCTCCCATAGCTTCATATATTTGAGTGTTTGGTCCTTATTTGATGGAACTGTTCTGGAAGGATTAGGAGATGTGGCCTTGGAGGGGGTGTGTCAGTATGAGTGGGATTTGAGAAATCCTATTTTCTCTCTCTCTCTCTCTCTCTCTCTCTCTCTCTCTCTCTCTGTGTGTGTGTGTGTGTGTCCATCTCTCTCTTTTCTCTCTCTGTGTGTGTTTCTGTCCGCCTCTCTCTCTCTGTATCTGTCTCTCTCTCCTGCATGTGTGTCTGTCTCTCTCCGTCGCTCTCCCCGCCCCCTTGTTGATCAGATGTGAGCGAGCTCTCAGCTTCTCTGGGGTGCTGCTCATCTTCCTGCCGCTCTGCTCCCCATCATTCTGGTCATGGACTCATCTCTGAAACTGACAGCAGGCCTCCAGGTAAACACTTTGTATTTGTCTTGATTGTGTCTCTCCACAGCAATAGAACAGTGACTTGAACTCAGAGTGATCCACCTCCCTCTGTCTGTTGGCTGCAGGGATTAAAGTCATGTGCCACTCTGCTGGGCTTTGTCACGACTTTGCTGTGAAAAAGAAATATACTTTTAATTAGTAAGCTATAGGCAATCACTTATATTTTAGGTACTTAGTCATAGAACATATGTGATCTAATAGAGCAAGAAGGGTCTTGGCATCAAGTGACAGCTAATGCTCCTGCACAAAATAAGAAAGTCAGGATACTATCAAACATTATTGATTCATAGACTTTTAAAACACATACACATAGTGAAAATGTCATAATTCTGTAATTTAGAAATGATAGTATCAGGGCACATGGTGGTACAGGCCTATATCTCCTGTGCTGAGTTTGAGATTGAGGCTAGTCTGGGTTACATGGCTAGCTAGGTTCAGGTTATTCTGTATATGTGGAGGAGGAAGGGGGAGGATGGAGGAGAAGAAGGGCACCACAAGAGCTGTTCTGCAGATAAACTGACAGCTCGCAGTTGTGGTCAGACCTACTCATCTCGCCTCTCCCTAAAGGTGCAAATTAAGGTGGAGACGCAGACCTATGACAATTCCAAACTCTTTATTCTGAGAGCTGGCCCATCTCATCCATCTGTGCCTGAGGCTGTAGTGTGCTTGTTCCCCGATACCCTCCTTGATCTGTGTTTTAATTTGATTTAATAGACAGCTGTTCGGTCATCTAACCATTTAGTGCCTCCAGCCGAGCTCTGTTTAAAGGACGCCAGGGAACTTTAAATGCCTGATTGTGGTTCCTGTTTGTGTTCAGAGAGACTGCATTTGGAGTCACCTAGGGATCCTGGTGTGTGTCTGAGTTTGGGTTTCTAGCATTTGACTGAGGAGGAAAGCGATATTTGGGATGTGGCTTGTAGCAACCCGAGCTTGGTCTGGATAAAAATAAAAACAAGCAAACCAGGTGAATGCCAGTACACATCTTTCTGCTCCTGGTGTGTGGATGCAGTCTGACAGCTACTTCGTGGGAACTGGGACCCAGGAGGGGGTGAGGGAGGTAGAACCACAAACCCAGGAAGCAGACTCTGGAGACCAGCATTGAGGCACAGATCTATTCTATTTCAAAACAGCAAGCTATTTATTTATTTATTTATTTACTAACAGCCTTTGGACAACTGGGGAATCAACATGAGCTCTGGAGTAGCCAAACAACCCACTGGCACTATGGGGGTGTGCCAGGTTGCCAGCACCCCAGAGGACTTCCATAAAGACGGGGGTGGGGTGGGTGGCTAGCGGTGGTGGGAAAGCAGACCCCATAATATCCTGGGACCGTTCTGAGGTTCCACTAGTTTACTAGGCACGTCTCTTTTGTGTCACGCAGTTTGCCAGAGGACACAGGTACGTTTACTATTATGGTGATACGGAAGCCTTCCTAGTTGTCTTCTGAGCCTCATCCAGGTTTGACAGCACACAGACTCTGAACACTGTGTTTGGTATTGATACTTTAGTGGTTGAAGTCTGGGTCACAGCAAGGTGGACGTGGCCGTCCATTCTCAATGTGATGATTAAGGAGGCCTGTTGTGGAGAACAGGAGGGAAAGGAGGTTTGTTCGCTGTGGTCACACGTGGAAGAGGAACGAATGAGGAGTTCTAGCGACCTTTTCATTTCTCTGCCCTAAGTCTTAAACAGAGGGAAAGGGTGTGTGTCTAAGTATGCAGTACTATCAAAAATGTGTTCCACCCAACACTGGGCTCGTAACTGTCTTGGCTGCCATTATTTATTCTGCAAGGTGGCAGATATGTTGTTTAAACTATTTAAAACCTCATCTGAGGAGCCAAGTTTCTTCTCCAGCATTTTAACCTTTCCTTTCCCCATCTAGAGATTCCTGGGGTGGGAGGGCAGTTTTAATTAGGAATGGGTTTCTCATAGTTTCAATAGCCTGAGGTCTCAAGGCAAGTCTTGAGTGTTTCTGCCAGGGTGGTTAGTAGGCCACCTCTGCTCTGCTGGCCTGTCCCTCTTCAAACAAGGAGCTCTCCTTAAGTTGTGATTGTTTGGAATTTCATCACAGCAACACGAAAACTTGCTAACTGCCACCATTCAGTTTGCTAAGTAACATGAGGAACCTGGAAGAGTCATCTTTTATCAAAAGAATCTGCAGGAAATGAGGAAAAAGAAGAGAGGCCTTTCAGTCAGGCCAGGGAAAGACCTGGGTAAAGGCTCTCAGAAGCTAGAGGGGCACGGCACGCTTAAGGCACCTCCAGGGCTCCTGCGTGAGAGAGGATACAGATGGACAGATTTAGGACAGGAGACATAGCACACAAAACCCAAGAAGTTGTTGTAAGGGTTCATTAAGTCTTGAAACAGTGTCTTAGTCAGGGTTTGGATATCTGAACAAAATATGACCAAAAAGCAAGTTGGGGAGGAAAGGGTTTATTTGACTTACACTTTTCATCACTAAAAAAATGTCAGGACAGGAACTCACACAAGGCAGGAACTTGGAGCCAGGAGCTGATGCAGAGGCCATGGAGGAATGTGGCTTACTGGATTGCTTTCTCAACCTGCTTTCTTATAGAACCCAGGTCTACCAGCCCAGGGATGGCACCACCCGCAATGGGCTGGGCCGGGGATGGCTCCACCCACAATGGGCTGGGCCCTCCCCACTTGATCACTAGTTCAGAAAATGCCTTACAGCTGGATCTCATGGAGGCATTTCCTCAACTGAGGATCCTTTCTCTGTGACAACTCCAGCTTGTGTCAAGTTGACACAGAACCAGCCAGTACAGGAACAGATGATCTTATTGGAAGATTTTATAAGGTTTCATGGAGCTGCAGGGCAGGAGGAGGAGCAGGAGGAGGAGGAGCAGCAGGAGGAGGAGCAGGAGCAGGCTCAGCCTATGGAAGCTGTGTTAGAATTCTCTAAAGGAACAGACGTCTTAGAACCTCTTCATGCAAGTTCTACACATCAAATACTGTGAAGAAACCAAGAGAAATTAAACTGTTTGATAATCCAAGTACCTCCTGGGACTCAAGATTCTTAGTCAAGGCATCTTAAGAGTGTAGACTATGGAGGATGTTTTAAAACTGCCATTTTACTCTAAATCTGGGCCTACGAGCCTTGTAACTAGCTTCTCTCAGAATTTTACTTCTTTTCCTCCTGCTAAAGAAAAATATAAGAATACCTCCCAGAATGCCACCTGAAAGAAAAGAACCAGAAAGCAAAGGTAAATCAGTCTGCTCCGAGGGAATCACGACTTTCAGCATCAAAACTAAAAGAAATGTGAAATTCCCCATTCATTCAAAATCAAGATGCACAATTGCTCAATGCCGTACTTAACAGATGTGAAGTATGTGCAAAAATATGAAACCTTTCCACTGTTTTTTAAACAATCTAGACACATTGCTACTTGCTCCACCAGAATGGAAGTCCAGATCTTAATTACAAAATATGCAACCAGGTTTTAAAAGCTTTTAACAGGCAGGTAATTGTTTTGGTATATATTAAATTGATGGCTTAACCTTTTATCGGCTCCCGCAGTCTCACTTCGAGGATGCTGCTCTAGTGCGGAGCTGAGCACATACATTCGGGCCCCACACCGCTTGGACTCCAGGCCTCTTAAGAACTCAGGCACTGTTCACTCCACCGCCCCTGTTGTTTCTGTCCCGGGTGGATACAACTGCCCAGGCATGTTCCATTTCTCCATTGCCCCACACAAATATGACTCTAAAGCCCGGTAGATTATCAAACAGGTTTATATATTAACTTCTCAATCTACAAACCCTCTACACAATAAACTTACATCCAATGGACAAAGACACAAACTGCCCTTAGAAACTCGTAGATATAATAACAAACTTATGAAGGTAGAGATACGCCAAGAGAAACATGCATGTCTAACTCCATCCTGTCTCTGCCTCCACTTCCGCTCCACGATCTTTGCTGCCCATTTCTCTTCTATCCAATTATATATCGTCTTAACATCAATCCACAGGCAATTATGGGGAATCCTTCTGTTGAAAACTAGTACATAGATTTATTAAAAGATCAAATTAAAGGATTAGGTGTTAAGGTTAAACACTTTGCATCTACAGTGTTATTTCAGCAAATACATGTGGAAAGGTGGTTCTCAGTTTATAACACATGGGACTAAGTTTTGAAAGCCTTTAAACAGGCTCTAGAAAGATGGCATTTTCATACCTGTTTGGCCTCTTTGCTCAGTTTTCCCCAGGATTTAAACCCATCACAAACTAAATAAGTAGAAATGGATAATAGAAATAATCAGACAAACACTTAAATGGTTTGAAGAAGAGAAAGGTATTAATGAGGATTATAGGTTTGCTGCTGACGCCTTACTTCTCAACCTTCCCTTCCCTTCCAAAAATGCCAAGAGTCTCTTCTGAGCAAAAGAATATAAATATGCATCAGTTTAAGGATAGGGCCACAACTGTGAACCAGTCAATTATTCAATATTTAATATAGAAATAGATAACAAATTTGTAAGTTCTGAATCAGATGAAGTAGTAGCATCTAAAAGTCAAAATAAAGGATTATGAAAATTGAACAATTAGCTCATAATATGCACATTTCTGTGATAAATAAGGACTGTAATGTAAGACCTTCTTATAGTCCTTATTAAAAAATGATCAGTAGAAAGAAGTCCTTCAGCCCGAGATATGAACACCTTTTCTGTAACTGTGACTCAAATTACCCCAAACTCAGTATCTTCAAGGACAAATACACTATAGTCATCCTCTATTAACTTATGAAATTTTTAGAGATTTTAAACAGGAAATAGTTACTATGGAATACATTTCACTTATGGAAAAGGAATTTTACAAGGACTCACCCCTAATGTCTTA
The DNA here is from genome assembly GCF_963924665.1 of Micromys minutus. Lineage (NCBI taxonomy): Eukaryota > Metazoa > Chordata > Mammalia > Rodentia > Muridae > Micromys > Micromys minutus. The sequence goes on along the minus strand of NC_137975.1, from coordinate 72,765,833 downwards.
GTCAGGATTTCTATTTCTGCACAAAACATCATGACCAAGAAGTGAGTTGGGGAGGAAAGGGTTTATTCAGCTTACACTTCCACATTGCTGTTCATCACCAAAGGAAGTCAGAACTGGAACTCAAGCAGGTCAGGAATCAGGAGCTGATGCATAGACCATGGAGGGATGTCACTTACTGGCTTTCTTCCCCTGGCTTGCTCAGCCTGCTTTCTTATAGAACCCAGATCTACCAGCCCAGGGATGGCACCACCCACAGTGGGCTGGGCCCTCCCCCCTTGATCATTAGTTGAGAAAATGCCTTACAGCTGGATCTCATGGAGGCATTTCCTCAGCTGAGGCTCCTTTCTCTGTGAAAACTGCAGCTTGTGTCAAGTTGACACAAAACCAGCCAGTACACCTAATTACTGCTTAATCCCATATGGCTGGGAGGTTTTAATAAGAGCCATTCTAGAAGTCAGTGCTATTTACAATTCTAAACACAGTGACAAAAGCTCATAATTTAGGTGGAGAAAAGTCAAGAAGATAATGTTACTACCACTGTAGATCAAATAAGGGACACCCTGTTGACTTTTGGGTAGGCAATTCTGTGTCCCTGATGCCTTTCATTGTCAGTATTCTGGGCTGGGTGAGGGTCCTGCCATTGTTTGTCTGATTATTATTGTTTGTATTTTCTCCCCAATTTTTTTTATTGGAAATTCTCTGCATTTATATTTCAGATGCTATCTATTTTCCACAATCCTATCTCCTCCCCCCACATTGCCTCCATGAAGGTGCTCCCTTTCCCAACCACTCTTTCCCACCTCAGCACCTTGGCGTTTCCCTATGCTTGAAAAATGAGCCTTCGCTGGACTAATGGCCTCTCCTCCCACTGATGTCAGAAAATGCTATCTTCTGCTGCATATGCACCTCGGGCCATGGGTCTTTCCATGTGAACTCATTGGTTGGTGTTTTAGTTCCTGAGAGTGGGTTTGGTTAGTTGATGATATTGTTCTTCCCATGGGATTGCAGACCCTTTCAGCTCCTTCAGTCCTTTCTCTACCTCCTCCACTGGGGTCCTTGTGTTCAGTCTGATGGCTAGCTGCATGCATACTCCTGGAAATACACCCCATATGTGCCCAATAAACCCAAGCACTATTGCTGATGCCAAGTAGTGCTTACTGGCAAGAACCTGATATGGTTGCCTCCTCAGAGGCTCTGCCAGAGCCGTACTGATACAGAGGAGGATGCTTGCAACTGTTTGTATTTGTTAAGGTGAAGTGAATCCCATTTGGGACTCCCTTAAAATGTAGCTGTGTTGTCCTGTATTTGTCTGTATAAGTTCTGTTGTAGGTCTTTCTCCCAGCTCTCTCGTGGGGCTTGCTCAGTCTCTGTCCCTCTAGTCGGCTTGCTCAATCAAGTCTACTGTTTACGTCCCACAAAATTGCATCTCTGATCCTTCTTTGTTGTCTCTTTGTACTGGCTCCTCCTTCTGGTCAGTTGATTCAGTGTTGCAGGGATTCAGATGTATTTTGGGTATGGATAATATTGTTTTATGCTGTTCTACTTTATTAAAAAGTTGACTCTGAAGTTGGGTTATGCCTCACCCTCTCCAGACCTAAGCATGCTTGTTTAAAATGTTTTCTCAAATCTCTGTCCTGGGTCAAAAGGCCATTTGATTCTGGGACAGAGTCAAAACACAACAAAACATCAGAACAGCCTGGAAAAACACACTCTGTGCTTTATCACTTGGGAGGCAGAGGCAGATAGATCTCTGAGTTCCAGGCTAGCGTAATCTACAGAGTGAGTTCCAGGATAGCTACACAGGGAAAGCCTGTCTCAAAAACCAAAACCAAGCCAATGCAAAACAAATCCATAGACTATTCTCAATAGATGAAAGCATAATATAAATCTCATTTGTTGCCATTTTGAGGACCAGGCCTGATTTCAAAATTGGCAGTAAGGCCCCAGCTTCAGGAACAGACCTAAAATCCAGAACAAGATCATAAGACCCTCTCCCAAGGAACAGCCTGGGGACAACCACAAAGATGGGGAAATAACTTCTCTCAGAATGGCATATCTGAGCTGAGCAGCCCTATTTTTTTTCACATGGTTGAACATTCATGACATAGGAATGTAGACCACTGATCACCTGTGACCTCCCAGCACTCACCAATGAAATTTCAGTTTACCTAATCCTTATAGAAAGGTCCCCCATTTCCTTGTAAGAAGGTCTTTGTGCTTTTGTCTGGGGTTTCCATTTAAAGAATGGTTGTGTTGTTGGACCTGCGTGGCCCAATGATCGGGTGTCCACTCCCACAGAGATACAGAGCCTGTGAACAATGCAATAGGCAAGAGGTTTAATACGTCCAGTGCACTGGGGTCGTTCTGCAAGCAGGACAGAGATGACCCCGAGGATTTAAAGTACACAATTTTATACAGTTCTGAGGGCAGATTTCAGTGACAGCATGGGGTGGTGGTGTCTCATTGGTGGGTTACAGCGACCCTTGGATTCATTGGATGAGGGGGTTTAGGCTGATGATGATGATGGTGCTTTTCCATGAGACCTTGTGGCTGTCAACCAGTAAATTCTGTCCTTGTTTTTTTTTTTTTTTCTCAAAACTGGGTGTTTTGAGAAAGTCTCAGAGCAGGGACAACTTAACCTTGCTAAGAGCCTCACGACATTCTTGGGTGTTTGGAAAGTCCCAGGGAGGGGGAGGGCAACTGCAACTTGTCCCTAGGTGGCCTGGCCAAGAGCCATACAGAATAAGGGTCCATGATTCACTGAAGAATGACACCCCTTTCTCAAATAGTAAACACAAAGAGTGTTTATTTTTCAGAAGTCCATCATGTTGGGATCTCCCATTACCCAGATACCCCCTGACACCCCCAAAGTGAGATCACAGACCTGATTTAAAGTAACTTTGGGGAATCCTGAGGTAGGTGGGCTTTGTCATATTCTATCCCTAAGAAGATTCCATTACCAGGCTTTGGGGCTGGCTGGAAACTGCTGACCCATTGCCCTTGTTTCTGGACATGTGGTGGGGCATTTTCTAACTAGCTGCCTGAAGCCCAGGTCTTTCTCATGAGTTGCCTCTCCCATTCCCCGGGAATGCTGGTTGCTTCTGCAGAGTACATGCTCTTTGTTTTTGGATACTGAGTCTGGAGTTTTCCTTCAGCGATTTTCAGGCCCTTACACAGAAATTACCTTTGCTTATCTCATACTCTTGGCTTTAACTCTCTAAAACATTTTTAAATATAAACGTACCTTAGGGTTTGTAAGTTTGCTGTGCAGAGTTTAAAATGTCTGTAAAAGCAATAACAAAAAGTTAACTTAAAACTTATTAGCCCCATTAAATCCTCTGCTTTTTATTGTATCTTTTAATTTAAACTATGAAGGCAACAACAGGATCTTTGGAAAATTAATGAAAATTAACAAATAGCTTTAAGTGATTACATACAAAAAACTAACCATCTGACAAGGACCAGCCTTGGCTTGGAGAGGGGTTCTGAGAGAAGTGGTGTTTGGGAGCAGGGAACCAAGGGACTCACGTCAAGTCGTGGGTCCAAGCTGACAGCCCAGGACCAATTTCCAGCCTGCTTCCCCACTATTCTGCTTTCTCTCTCTCTGATCTGCTTTTTTCTGCAGACCTCCAGACAGTCCCATCTTTTTATTCCTCTGGACACAGTTCTCCAAATGGTTCTTTTTGCTATTCTAAAAACTTTCTCTAGATAGCTCCACTCCAGCAGAGTTTTGGTCTAGCCTTTCGTTTATTTTACAATTCAGTCCAATCATTTACTCCAGGTTTCCTTTTGATTATCCTAGGAATCTGCATCCCTTGACCCCAGGCCCTTGATTCTTAGGAGACTGCAAACTCACACTTCTTTTAACATTGCAAAAGAATTCAGAAATCTGACTGCCTCTGTTCAGCACTGAGGTTGTGAGCTAGCTGGGTGAGTCCCCATCCTGAAATTGCCATTTCTACCACATCTGGGCCTAACCCTGTTGTGTCCCAGCCTAACCTTGAATTCAGGAATCTGCCTGCCTTTGTATCTTTCTAACAAGCTGGCATTTGTTCCTTAGATCTGTGAAGCTCCTTACACAATCCATATCAAATCCTTACATTTTTGTATAGTTGAGAAATTATACATTTTCAACCTCATGTTTTTAGAGTTCTTTTCCACAGCCTTAAGGACTGTCATGAAGATCCCATTTTGCTAAGACATTAGCCCCAGCTTTGCCTCCTGGTTCATTAATGTTAACAGAGAGGACATTCCTTGGAGGAATGTGAAAATATGTACATTATTATATAAACAAGCTTTATTTCCATGACAGCCATCGACTTTCTTAGATGTCCACATTTGATGGCCCTGTCCCAGGGGCAGGAACTTTGTCATTTTATTCCTACCTAGGCCATGCCAGATCCAGGAATAATCATTATTCAAACAGAACTATATTTAGTTTTTAAAATTAAGATGTTATTATTGGTCTTATCATTAAGCATGAACCTTTTGATTCAACAGTGTATATACTTTAAATGCTTTATAAATTGAAGGTGATACATTTGAAAATTTTGGATATTCTTATGAAAAAAAAGATATTTCTAAAGTATTTACAAACCCCATCCTTTTGTGTGCAAAAGACCAAATTTCCAGCCTTAAATTGTGAAATCAGTTAAACATTTCATAGGCCTTGATTGCCTTCTGGTAATAATGTTCTGGTAATATCAAGTGAGACATAGCAATTGGATATAATCTACATTACATTTTTGAAGTTGCAATATATCCATAATTCTATAGATACATTTTCAGCATTTCAATGGACTACTGCATTATGTAATGAAAAGGCTTCATCAGTTATATTACATTGAAAAGAAGCTTTTAATCTTATGAGTATTCCTTAACAAAATGAAATGGTGAATGTTAGAGTTTATATTTCACAGAATCTTAAAGAATTTTTACAACATTGGAATATTAAAAATATTATGAGTATCCCTTAGGACTCCCAAAGACAGGCCAGCATTGAAACTTCTAACAGAACATTAAAGGTGATGTTAAACAAAAGGGGAAAGATGGCCCGTAATTCTAGAAACATCATATTAGAGTCTTATTTACTTTAAAACTTTTAAATTGTAAAAATGATGATTTTATTTTATGCTTGCTAAAATTCAACTGTTACTGGAGAAAGTGTTGAGGGTGATATATTACAACCTGTTTAGTGTAATGAGAAAGAATTTTATAAAAGGAAAACAATAATGTTATAATGGGGAAAGGGGATGTTTATGTTTTCACAGATTCAAGTGACCATTGTTTTCGAGGAAGGCAGATGAAATTGAGAAATACACATGGGACCAGTTTGTCCCTGACTTGCCTTCTCAACAAATGGCTTATCTGACTTTGGGCCAGACATCTAATACAATTGTGAAACCACTACCTTCCATAGTGGATTGCACGTTTCCTTCCTGGGGGCAGTTGAAAAAATTAGCCAGTGCAGGAGAAAAGATGGTTCATAATCTGGAATGAAGTGAAGCTCTCCTCTCTGTGCTGGAGAAGGCCGTCCAGGAAGGCCACTCACTCTGATGTCTCTGAATTCTAGGACCCTAGGACACTAGAGGTTCTTTATTTCCCAATGAAGAGTATTTGAATTTGAATTCATCATGTGAAACATGGATAGAAATAATTCATATCTGTAGTGGACATGAGGTTCACTGTTTGAAAAATATATCTAGGGATGATTATTATTTGAATTGAGACAAAAACCAAAGGGAAGAACCTGTTCATGTTAGTAGCTGAAGGGTTCCATGGAGATATAACTACCTTTCATTCCACCTCATTTCCCCCTTGCCACACTCCTGTTGTCTGTCTCAGAGTAAAGTGAACGGTCACCCTAGGAACAAAGTAGAGGACCAGGGATGCAAAGTTCTTATCACAGCTTCATCGACTGAAGGCTTGTAGGTGTTGCTCACACCAAACAGAAAGGCAAAGAATTATGATAGTTCCGTAATAAGACCAACATCACCCACCCATAGTCACGGGTATGAGGGGTTAATATGACACGGGGGTGGGGTGTCCCCTCCCCCTGCTCATATGGAATGAGGAGCTACTCAAGAATGTCTTTGGAACTTAGGAAATTTAGGATTGGCATTGTATAACGTTTGGGCCCTGTAAGTGGAATGTAAGGAAAAAGACTATTCACAATGAGACTGTTCTCTTTTATATAAAGGATGTGTCAGTACAGCATGTGTTCCTCGTCCTTGTTTGTTCATGACGGGAGAACCGACTTGAATCAGTTTGAGAAAAACATGTGCCTTGTTTCAGTTGTTTTTAAAAACATTCATCTTGTTAATTTGAGCTCCCAGAGAACTCCGAGCGTAGACTGGTGTCTGGCTGGCGTACCGGTGGAAAAAACGCGGCGAGCGTCTCCCCCTATACCTATGCTTTATCCTATATTGGATCAAATGAAAAAGGACTGTTGTCCACGTGCGGAGAATGACCACCATCACTGCCACGGCTCCCACGGCTGGCGCATCCCGCATGGACCGTATATTCAAAGGCTTCATTCTGACTCAGAACTTCTGAAACATGCGAAGGCGTATAGATAACATACTGTCAGCCGAAATCACTGACTACAGTCTCGATGATGTTAGGTCACCAAATTTTTAGTTTGCAAAAACAATTGCCATTTAGATGTGACTGGAATGTGGTTCAGTTGTTTCTCCTGTGCATTGGAATGAGACCTTATTCCCATTATAGTTTGTTACCTTATGAACGGTTTGTTTTGGATTAGAGCTGTAACAGTGCACTGTGGTGAAGAATAATAGACTTTTATTCTTTATTCTTCCCACATAAGCTGAATCCTTTGATCAACTCAACCCTGACGTTTCACACATAACTTTAGCCCAAACCTGTATCCATGAGCCTTGTGACTGGCCTCTATCAGCATTTTCTCTTCCTCCTCCGACTAACAGAAAATAATAATAGAGAAAATAGGTACTCAAGTGTTTTCTTTATACAGAGTGTAACGAAGCTGAGACGTTTTACACAGGTTCTTTCCCTCTATTGTATATATACTATCATATAGTATCTGACAACAAAGATGACATAGAAAACACGTGAGCGAGCGTGCGTGCGCGCGCGCGCGCGCACACACACACACAGCAAATTATGTCAAGACATCCAAGAGCAAATTTCTGTTTCCAAAGAGATTTCAGAGGCTCTGAAGTGTCACTCAAGTTGTCTCTGTGAACTATGTTTACATTTTCATTTACCAATATTATTAAAGTTTGTAATCACACACGTTTCTACATGAAGTTCAAAACTAATTCGGCTTAGATTTTATTAAATGCTATTGTATGTGAATCCGCTGAAATATAGCCCTGAAATTAATTTATTTCAGCCATTTCCTTCTGTGTACGGCATGCATTGTTAATTTACCCCTATTAATTAATTAAAAAATAAAGATACATATAGTTACTTCTAGTTTGTCTGAAAGGCCATGTCCTTTAATCAAGCAATTAATCCAAACCTATCTCCTGCTGCCTGTGTACTCAGAATATGAGAACAGCTGGGAGTCACTAGAATACACTTAATCACATAAAAATATACCACCAAAAAACTGAGCAAAATAAACTCCTTGTGGAAGCATGTTCATGAAGATTCCAGGAAAATTTAAAATGTTTCACCTAAGCTATTGCATATTTAAACTGAAAAACTCATTTTGACAATCCAGCATAAGAATGGGGAAACAGCAGGCAAAGGCCGCACTTTTCCTTGTTATGTTTGTTCTAAGTACCAGAAACGGTTGACACTGAGCATGAAAGGACCAAGAATGGCAGGGAAACATTCCACTACCTCTGGTGCTTAAATTTTGAAACTGCCCGCGCAGCACCGTGATTGGCTAATGAACCCACTAATAGAACACTAAGGGGCACAAACTTTCGGTTTTAGTAAGTTAAAACAAAAGACTGCCTACATAACACTGCACATAGAAACGAAGTTAACAGGTGCTGTTTGAATACTAGTGCCTCAAGGTGTCTTTCACTGAGCCTCTCCAACTAACACTTTTCCCTTAAGAGTTTGCAAAGTGCCAGTTCCTTTCAGCAAAGTGAGTGGCTCTGAAAAGAGCCTTTGGGTTCGGTGTGAGTTACACGAACTCACTTGGAGCTGGTGTACTTGGTGACCGCCTTGGTGCCCTCGGACACCGCGTGCTTGGCCAGCTCCCCGGGCAGCAGCAGGCGCACGGCCGTCTGGATCTCCCGGGACGTGATGGTCGAGCGCTTGTTGTAATGCGCCAGGCGCGACGCCTCGCCCGCGATGCGCTCGAAGATGTCGTTCACGAACGAGTTCATGATGCCCATGGCCTTGGACGAGATGCCCGTGTCAGGGTGCACTTGCTTCAGCACCTTGTACACGTACACCGAGTAGCTCTCCTTGCGGCTGCGCTTGCGCTTCTTGCCGTCCTTCTTCTGGGCCTTGGTCACGGCCTTCTTGGAGCCCTTCTTCGGGGCGGGAGCGGACTTGGCGGGCTCAGGCATGGTGAGTTAGGAAAGAGGAATCTCAAGCAAGAAACACTGAACAGTAGTGTCTGGGCACTGGAGCGCTTTTTAAACAAACTTGTGCCTTTGGTTAGCGCGAATTAGCCATCGTCATCCACTAAGTACCCAATCATAGCAAGGGGTTTTCAAAGCAACTGTGTTATTGGTCTAAGTGAAATGTTTCAATGTAACCAATGAAATTGCTACTTTTCCACTCCCTGGGTTGAGTATAAATGTTGCGAGTGTCCGTTTCTCACTTATCTCTGAGAAGGTTCTATTCGCACAACTACCATGTCTGGACGCGGTAAGCAGGGCGGCAAGGCTCGCGCCAAGGCCAAGACCCGCTCGTCCCGGGCCGGCCTGCAGTTCCCCGTGGGCCGCGTGCACCGGCTGCTCCGCAAGGGCAACTACTCGGAGCGCGTGGGCGCCGGCGCCCCGGTGTACCTGGCGGCCGTGCTGGAGTACCTGACGGCCGAGATCCTGGAGCTGGCGGGCAACGCGGCCCGCGACAACAAGAAGACGCGCATCATCCCGCGCCACCTGCAGCTGGCCATCCGCAACGACGAGGAGCTCAACAAGCTGCTGGGCCGCGTCACCATCGCGCAGGGCGGCGTCCTGCCCAACATCCAGGCCGTGCTGCTGCCCAAGAAGACCGAGAGCCACCACAAGGCCAAGGGCAAATAAGTCTTAACGAGCTCATCTGAGAACAAAGGCTCTTTTCAGAGCCACCTCCATACACACTTGGAGGAGCTGTGCTGCTTAGAATGGTAGTTGGGCTGATGGGTGCAACACTGTATAAGAGGACACTCAGGTCAACCGAGCCCTGGTTTATTCCTCCAAGGAACTGGCCAATTTAATCGCACGTTACCTATAATACAGTACAAACTTATTGGCCTGAAAGTACTAATGTCTTGTTAGCTTTTAATGTTTCAGGCCAGGAAGTTTATACTAAGCATTGTGTATGTTCCTGTATAGCATTGTAGGAATAGCAAATTACCAACAGAATTTCTTGGTTCCCACAGCATTTATAGGATGACGTAGGCATCCTTCTTTCCCGTTTTAATTTTGCTTTTTTACATTGCAGAAGAATATTTTTGTAAAGCGTTTTAAGTATTTCGTGGGTTGGTATTGAGTGAAACTTGGAGCGTCCATGTGAAATAAAACTGGCAAAGGTTTTAAGGAGGCTGAGGTTAAGAGAAGTTAAAGTCTGCTGCCAATGGACTTAAAAATATAATGCAGAAAATAGACAATTTACTATATTTCTACTGACTCCGAAGAAATTAGAAAGCAACTCTAAAAGGGAAAGGTTTAAAAATGATGTACTAAGACTATTACTAGACTTATATTTGCAGTATATATGGGTAGCAGTTACTTTGAAAGAGTCATGTAGGGGCCGCAGAAGTGGCTGGGTGGATAGAGGATCCTGCAAGGTCTATAGATGAATTCCTCGGTAACATCAGCCTCCGTTTTAGGTGTCACACATCCTGTTCTGGAATTGTTGGCAATGGTACAGAGACACGAAATATACACCTGATTTTAAAAGAGGCAATTGGAGGTCTAAGTTTCCCTGTCATCTCACAGGCTGTGTGCCTACTGCTTGTTATGTCCTGTGCCAATCTCCCATTACATGGACAGAACATAGCAGACATCATTCTTGTACATGTGGAACTTGATGGAAGACAGGATCAGGCCACCAATCATAAACCTTGTCTATCCTGTTGGTTCTCCCAGCCTGCTTGGGATTTTACAATCAGATCTTCATGTTTGACAGTGTTCAAATGACACATTTGAAACTCAGAGGGAAAAGCAACCTGCTATGTCACTTTTTATTAATTTCTTTTTCTCATGAGACTTGGTCTTTCTCTGAGAAAGCGGAGGTATGGGATACCTCCAGAGCAAGTGCCAGCATTTGGGTTCAAGCCAAATTTATTGTCTCTCCTGGATTCCTAAAACACAAGCACACACACACGCGCACACACACACACACACACACACACACACACACACACACACACGGACAGAGAGACAAAAGCAGAGACAGAGATACAGAAAAACAAAAAAATCCACACAACTCACACATGAAAGGAAATAGTAAACACTTCATACTAGAGGTTTCTCCAAATTTCATGCTCCAATGTGGAAAGTGTTTTTATGAAGTTGTAAATCAAAGTCATAGTTAAAGCTAGATTTAAACACATTGGTGGGCTCATCAGAGAAACATTTACCGCAATGTGGGAGAATGTTTCTGCAGATCTCAGATACTATCTGATGACATTCTTGGCTTTTGGACTGGTGGAAGCTACTGGTCTGCTATGTTGAGGTTGCAATTTTTTTATTAGTCACAAAGTGTTTAGACATATAGGACCACATTCAGGAGCAACCAGGCCCAGGATCTGTGACACTCCAAGTTTGCATACCTCTCATACATGTAGTTCTTGTCAACCAACCAGTCTTTGAAGATATAGCTTCTTTCCACGAATTTTCTTGACAGATCCTAATTTAGAAGTTGTGGGAAAAAAATTTAAGGAGATCAAAAGAAAAAGTGTTGTTCATTTCCTTGTATCATACAGAGAGTATTGTACAAAGCAGTCACAGATGAACCCCCGGTCTCAAAGATTTTATTCAAACTTCACAAAGCACTTGGATTTAAAATAAAAATAATTGGCGAAAGTCGATAGAATAGAAAATATTTGAGAACAATGAGGTTGGCAATAGGGACAATGAAATTTCAATATAAACAAAGCTTAAATGTAACATAGCCTCAATAGTAATTTCAGTAACGACCCTAAGTGTAGTGAAGAAAAATCCACTTATATGTGAAAAATGACTTTAAATGTAAAAGGATTCACAAGGCAATGCAAATAATTCACAGACTGAAGCTGCTCTTATGACAAATTCTCAACAAAAAATTACAGATATTAAGATTTTTTTGAAAGTTTTAGCTGAAAATACTATTTGAAATGTGGTCACTGTAGAGAAGGAACACAAAGTAACCACACGGTTTCCATGTTAGCAAGTGTGACCACCAAAGCCCTTTAGCAGCTCCTGCAGTGCCCTCTCTGGACCAGATAACGGCTTGTTAGGGGTCGATGAGCTTTTTGTATCTTGTACAATGTCAGTGTATTGATTGTGTACTTGATTCTCCAAACTCTTAACACAGGGCGAGGAGCTAGTTCCCTTAGAAAACATAGACAGGGACACAAGAGGCGCTTTTTTTTTTTTTTTTTTTTTAAAGTCTTCCCCTCCCCCATGGCGGCGGGCGCAACTTCCCGCCTCCTCCCTGCAGGTTCTCATTTCGGTCCGCCCCCTGCTGTATAAAGGCCGGCGCTCAGGCCTGGTGTGAGCACAGCTGCTGCGAGCTCCCGAGAGTGCAGTGATGTCTGGTCGCGGCAAGGGCGGGAAAGGCCTGGGTAAAGGCGGCGCCAAGCGCCACCGCAAAGTCCTGCGCGACAACATCCAGGGCATCACCAAGCCCGCCATCCGCCGCCTGGCCCGGCGCGGAGGAGTGAAGCGCATCTCCGGCCTGATCTATGAGGAGACCCGCGGGGTGCTGAAGGTGTTCCTGGAGAACGTGATCCGCGACGCCGTCACCTACACGGAGCACGCCAAGCGCAAGACCGTCACCGCCATGGACGTGGTCTACGCGCTCAAGCGCCAGGGCCGCACCCTCTACGGCTTCGGCGGCTAAACTCAAACTAAACGGACATCCGTATATAGAAAGGTCCTTTTCAGGGCCACCAAATCTTATAAAAGATGTAACGCTTGTTGAGTTGTCAGAGCATAGCAAACTGCATGTGCGTTTTCCAATCACTTTTAGCCCAGAGTCATGTCAGTTGGCATGCGTTCACATTGTTCAGATGTTCTCAGGGACTATTTTCCAGAATTGCAGTAGTTAGCCCCTTCTGCTTTCCCTTTCCCAAATTCATCCCAATCCCTCTTAAGTGATTGGTATGATACCTTGCCATAGACGACTGGATACAGTCTGAATTGTGATTAGTCTATGTAGCAGGGGCTGGTCTGACTGTAAACTGTTAGCTCGGATGCAGTAAAAATCAGAATAGAACTGAATCCCACTTTTGGGGTGCGAATTTGTGAATCGAGTTATGTGTAAGTCTTTAAATGACAAAACGACCAAAACTCGACAGTTCAAGAATTGAACTATTGAAATATGCCTTAATTACAGTATTTTTACACTTCGACAGAAATATAAGACAGTTTTGCTTGTTCATTTAGTCAGTTCTGCCATTTTCTTGACGTTAGGCTGCACCCATGTCTACATTCTTTACATATTTACATTGGTTACATTCCACATAAGATAACATGTTTTTTTTTTTTTTTTTTTTTTTTTTTTTTTTTTAACTGAGATCGTGTGGGTTTTGATTAATATACCTCCCAATTCCCTTCATGTTTTATGGCCTCCATTTTTCTTTAGAGCTGAATAATATTCAAGTATGTTTGTTTACAAGTTTTTTATTATCCATTTCTCTGTAGATAGAGAACCAGGTTGATTTTAATTCTTTCTTATTGTGAATAAACAGTAATTAACAGTGAGGTAAGAAATATTTTTTGATATGTGTGGAGTTCTTTGAATATACGTTAAAATTTTAATTTTTAAAGAAATCTCCAAACTGATTCCCACAGTGCCTGCATTGATTTGTACCCACACTAAGAGTGATTTGGAATTCCTTCCACTTTTTTTGCCCACATTTGTTGATAGTTTTCATTCTAACTGAAGTGGTATCTCAAAGTATTAGTATTTTTTATTTGTATATCTCCGACGTCCTGGATTACTGACTAGTTAAAAATAATTACTGGTCATTTGCCTTTGTTTTGAAAAGATTGATTCAATTTATTGGCTAATTGTCAGCTTTTTCTAGCATTCAATTCCTGAATTCTTTGTAAATCCTGGACATAGTCTCTCATCTCATGTCGCTGGCGTAGGTTTGATCCCATGTTGTATGTTGTCCTTTTGCTGTTGATTATTTGCTTTGCAGTAGAGACACTTTCTGTTTTCATGTTGTTTCATCTGTTGGAACTTGACCTTAGTTTCCCTGATGTTTCTGTTCTTTTTTTTTAAAATTCCCTAACATACATCTTCGGGGCATTCCCTGCTTGTTCTTCTAAAAGTTTCAATGTTTCAGAGCTTTGATCCATTTTGCACTGAGTTTTGCCCAAGATGAAAGATACAAATTCAACTTCATTCTTGTCCGGTTAGAACTCCAGCTTTGCCAGCACCTTTGAGCACGATTTTCCCGAAGTATGTCCTTCCCACTTTGTCATAAATCAGGTGGGAATAGCTTTGCCTTCTTATTTTTGTTCTTTCATTGCATTGTGTATGTGTCTCTTTCTAAGCCCGCACCAGGCTGTCTCTAGCACTGAGGTCAGGTGATGACGCCAGCGCTCTTCTTACTCATTACGATTGCTTTCACTCTTTTCTGTTCCATATGGATTTCTGCATTATTTTTTCCAACCTTGTAAAATGTGACATGGACATTTTCATAGGTGTTATATTAATTCTGTACATTAATTTTGGTACTTGTGAATATGTTTACAATATTGTTTCTGTATAAAGATTTTTTTTTCACCTTCTGATATCTTCTGTTGTTATATTTTAGACGAGAAAGGTTCAGGCCATCATAATTAAACATATAAGGACAAATTAAATTTTCTTTTCCTTTGGCCAGCAGCCAAAAGTGGGTTTGGAAATTGGAAACTTGGAATTGGCTCTTGGCATTGGAAACTCAGGGAACTGTGCTTTAAGAGCAAATAACCACATAGACCACAATTCTGTCAGTCCTATGTGAGGGTCAGAGCAGACTAATATCTCTCTGGGAAGAACAAACCTGACCATTCTTGATTTATATGTTTACCACTTGTTTGATTTTGTTTTTAATTTGTACAAACATTAGTTATTTTGGTTAACACATCTGGACAGTGGTCAGGATCATCGACAAGGCAAATGTGTTCTCAAGCCAGAGCAGAGCATTAGGGAGTGAGAGGGCTGATAAGTGTCTACATACAGAAAATAGTGTCAGGACAAAACCAGCACTACCCTACTCACTTCACTGCGGTTTCTGTTTTCAGTGTCTTAAAGTTTTTGTTGCTGAGGTCTTGGGTTTTGTTCTTGTTCCTGCTGCTGCTGCTGCTGATGTTATATGTATTTTTTAATATGTAATTGGTAGTATTTTGAAAGGAATGTTTTTTTCTACTTTCTAGGAGGGTTTGAAGGCTATTCTCGATTGTCAGCTTGACTCTCTCTGGAATGAACTACAGTCCAGAAATGGAACACATGCCTGTAACCCAGATGCCTTTGATCTAGATATGGAGACTGGAAGACACAAGTTTTGGATCAGGTTTTGATGTGGGATGGCATACACACTTAATCCTCATCTTGAAGCATTCTTTATCTGGCCCATACCTTCTGCTAGAAGCCTGTAGAAGTGTTGGGATTCTGTAAACCCCACCCCTCAGTTACCTAGCAACAGCCAGGTGTACCCACCCCTCAGCTATTGCAGGGTGTGCTCTGCCCCAGCGACCTGCCACTATAAAAGGGGCTGCTTGTCCCTTCCTTTCTCTTTCTCTCTCTTGTTCTTGTCCTTACACCCTTGCCCCTCCTCTTCCCCTTCCCTTCTCCCCTCTCTCTCTCCGTGCTCATGGCCGGCTTCTACTCCTCTACTTCTCTATTCCTTTCTTCTCTCTCTCTGCCTCTACTACCCTCTTAACTCCCCCCTGACCTAAATAAATAACTCTATTCTATACTATAGTGTGGCAGGTCCCTCAGGAGGAAGGGATTCCCAGCATGCCCCCTCCTCCCAGAGGGATCCCCCTCACCTCCAGGCCTCGATACACCTCCATGGGCCATGTCACCCCCCCACTCTCTTCATTCTTTTCCTAACATTGGTGCTGAAACCTGGGACATCATCTTCTAACAACATTTGTGCCCCGTGTGAGGAGGTTAAATTTCCTCATTTAGATTATCTCTCTTTCCTTTCAATAAGAACAATGGAAAAAGGAAGGTTTTATTTTCTTCTATGCCTGCTTATACTTACCTGCCAGCACATTTGTTGGAGCATACTTCATCAGGACTCCAGCTTATACAGAAGAACAGCTGGAACACCCAGCCTCATGGGACTGAGCAACTACTAGATTCTTGGAATTTTTATTCTCAGCTGGCCATTGTTGGGTTAGTTGGACTAAAGCCTGTAAGTCATCAAAAAACGTTCCCTTTATACATAGAGAGAGACATTCTATAAGTTCTGTGATTCTATAGAAGCCTGACTGTTGGTTCCAGGAGAAGCTGGTACCGGAAATAGTGAGAGAGGAGCAGAAGTATAAGGATGAGTCCTTTAAGCATTTGAAATAGGCTTTTAATTTGCCAGCACCTTCTAACTCACCAGCATCGTCAGCTACTGAAGAAACCTATCACTCAGTCTTTCTCTAGGAAACTGGAAAGCCTATGGTGGAAATTTCAAACTTAAAGAGGTAATGCCTTTGGTCCATCAGCTGTGTGTGGCAATGGACTGGAGACCAGCTCCACGAAACTTCCTACTAGCTTTCTGCTTCTGTATATTGCACACATCAGAGTCTCAGTGTTTTGATTTCGTTCTATCATTATAAAACTTTATGCATTCTATACTTTCTTATCCATTTATATCCAAAGAAAACCAGGAACTACTCTCAAATGTTATGCAAAAGTCATTTCATCGCTTCAGTAGTTTTTTTTTTCTTTTCTTTCTTTCTGAATTAAAGTTTCCAATGTTTGTATCTCTCCTGCTAATGCTTTTTCATGATTCCAGCAATTTCTGGTAATGGACCCTACAGGACTCTTAACAGTACATGGCTCTGTTTCATTTTCTAATTTTTCTAAACAGATTTCCCTAAAGTTACTTTGCAAGTCAAGCATTAGTCTGGAACTACCATTGTGCAGTTATTACATTGTTTCCAAGATGAGAGCACACAGCCTGTACCTGGGCCATTAGGCCTGTGCTGTGCCCTGTTTTTAATTGCTTAAGAATCATTACATCAAAGAACATCTAGTTTTATTAAAATTTACCAGAGCAGAAGGCGAAGGGAACAGGAAAGTCAGATATAATCGAATAATTATGCATACCAAGGCCAACTGGAAAGCAGTCACACACAAATCAATACAGCCTTTGTCCAGGGCTAAGGTTAGGAGAAAAGGGAACAACCCATTTTTAGTTTTTTACAAAGAGCCTCTGGAGTCTACTGAGATGTCTCCACCCTGGCCTATTGAGGGCAGTCCCTTATTTCAGATGGTGGGTTCCCTGGAGGGATGTGTCTCCTGCTTCTCAGGGTCCCAGATGCCATCTTTTTTTTTTTTTTTTTTTTTTTTTAAACAAAGAGATGCTGCTACAGGTTTCTGAGATGTCTCCACCCTGGCCTGCTGTCCCTGTCATGGTATTTGTCCCCAATACTAGAATAAGACAGAGAGTCAATATTAGCAACATGACGACTACTGTGTTTTTTGTTTGCTTCTTTGTTTTTGTTTTCATTGATTTTTGTATACTGCAATTTTACTATGTCTTTATTTAGGTCCATGAGCTTTCTAGTAGACTCCACAAGGCCTTTTAAGGAAAGAATCCTATCTTTAGATAGGTAAAGTTTCACTTTTTTGCTTTCTAGTATTATGTCTTATATATCTTTCTCTTGTGTGGTTGCTATACGAAAGACATTCACTATTATATTGGATAAGAAGGGAGAATTGTCATTTTTGTTCCTGATTTTAGAGGAAATGCTCCAAATTTCTCTCTAATACAATGTTGGCTATAGGTTTGTTGTATTTAGCCTTTATTATTTTGAGGTATGTTCCATCTAGTCCCAAAGTCTCTAAAACTTTTATTATGAAGGAATGTTGAACTTCAACAAATGCTTCTATAGAGTCAATTGAAATACTTTTATGTTTTTCTGTCCTTGAGTTTATTTCTAAAAACTCTGTTTTAGAATTTAATAGTTCCTCAATGTCCCATAAGGGTTTATTATAAACTTGTGATAACTTTCCATTGAAATACTGAATACTTTTTGTTTTGAATATCTAAATAAAAAAGCCAAGTTTACTATATAAAATTAAATTAAAATATCATCTGATAGCTACATTTTAAATATCAGGAGCCGACACAGGTCAAGCTAATAACTACTAGGTGATCTTTCTGAGATGAGTCTACTTTGGATTATTAATCCACAAAAGATTTGCTCCAGTAGGAAAAGCCTCTTAGAAATTCATTTGAGGAAAGATTCCTGCTATTAATATGCTTTTCCTGTTATTATTAAATATATATAATAATCAGTATTTATTAATCCACCCCTTTGATCAGATCTTTGTAGAACCACAAGGAATTTATGTGTAAACTTATGGTAATCTTTTTATCATGTGATCATGCATTCTGAAAGATGTGTAAGTGCTGAAGGACAACGAGAAGACAGAACTTAACTGGTGGAGAACTTTTTAGACAGATCTTAACAGAATTTCCTAGAACACAGCAGGATAATTTTTTAGTCAGGACACAAGAGAACTTTTTAGACAAAAACTGAACTCAGTAAGAACTTGAAGTAAAGGCCTAGCATTAGGAGAAAAGGCATTGAGAGTAAGAGCATTATTGTGACCTCAGAGCAGGAGGGGAGAGCAAGATTAGAAGGAGAATGAGAGCAGAATAACTCAGGATACACACACACACACACACACACACACACACACACACACACACACACATACACACAAGATAACATAAAAAAGGAAAAGCGCAATATGCAGAATGCAGAGGGAAAGGGAATAAAAGAAGCTGCAGAGAGCAGAAGGAACGGGCAGCTTCTCCTCACTATGGGACAGAGCAGCTCTTTCTGTCCTTAATAACTAAGTAGGCTTAGCCTTACTAAAGGACAAAGCTGTTTTCCTACATACTTGGGTTTGATTCATCTAGAATTAAAAGAGAAAAAGCTTTTTCTTTCTCTATGCAATGAAGATTGGAGTTCATTTTTTATCTGGAGTGAGTGAGTTCTTCCTGCACTGGTGTGTATTTTTTTTTTTTTTTTTTTTTGCTCCAAATGCATATGTAAGTGCATGTATGTGTGTGTAAGTATGTAATTATGAGAATGCATGCATGTATGTAAGAATGTAATTATGAGAATGCTTGCATGTGTGTGTAAGGTGTGTGTAAGTATGTAATTATGAGAATGCATGCAAGTTGAGCCTAACAGGTTTAGCTGAAAATGTACAAATATGCATGTGTGAATCTGTATATGAATACTTGTGAGTTGATGAGTATTTGCTTATATAAAAGTGTTTTTCCTTCTGCTAGTGTGATTCTCTTCTGCAAGGTATCTGGACAAAAGGCAAAAGGCTCCAGTAATTAACTCTTTACTTAATACCCTGTTGTTTTACGATAAGGTACTGAATGCCGGAGACTGCAGTTTCTGGTCTCAAAGGGATTCAGAAAGGTCAGCTACAGTAGCTAAGCGACTTAGACTTAGATTAGTAAATATTTTTATTATTATACAACAAGCCCAAATATCTCATAAGGCCAAGTCTTACCCCCATATCTTGTAAAGCTAATAAATCTTAGCCCCTCTGACGCATTTTTTACCCAAGAAGAAGCACAACAAGAAAGAAGACCAGCCAGGGCTGGCCCCCAGCATTATTTAGGGAAACAGGACTAAACTTTGTAATTATTACTTTTTTTGTCCAGTTAACGGATACATTTTGAAAGAGGAAGTAGTAAAGTGCTGGTTATAATGGATATTTTTGAAGTTTACTAAGTAAGCACAGGCCACGTATCATTTCTTTATTCTACAGATGCCAATTTGGAAATAGTTATATACAATAGTGAAAACTGCAATTATATACATTGTTCATAGAAAATTGAAAAGAAACTATACACCCCTCAACTAACAAATTAAATTTCATTAATATAAAGATGTTTTTAAAGATGTTTTAAGATAAAATATATTTTATTATATTTCTCACTAAGAAAGTGAAACATAAAAATGCCAACAGATTAGTTGTGTCCCTATGTGTATTATGATTATTTGACTGCATTAATAGCCAATACATCTGGGGGTGTATTGGAAGCCTCTTGGACTTTAACTTTATCCATAACTTTGATCCTGTAATATCTAATAGGCAACATTACCCTTCCTCATATTGATATCAATTCATGTGAGGCATATTCTGCTTCTTCAACAACAAACGGTTCTTTTCCATAGACTTGTCAAAGATCCATGACTCAGAGTTCAGACTGACAACCATAGTTTGACGGGGCATCAGACCATTAGTGCAGCAGCGTGAATGCAGCGTGAACTTCAGATGGTAGGTGGGGTCCAGGGCAGAAGAGGCACAGATGCTGAGGGTAGGCCCAGAGTTTGGAAGAGTTCCAACTAGTTGTCTGTCTCTGACGGTCATCCACAACAAAGATCTGCAGTGCCAGAGACCTGGGACTGACACAGAAAGGCTGAGGAGACACTGGAGTTTATCCCGAGGGACCTAACACCTAAGAAAGGAAGACACGTGTCACATAGCGCCTGGACTTCTTTTAAATTTTTCATGCCACACAAAAGCCCAGTTCTTCACCCATGAAAAGCAGAACGTGCCAAGTCTACGGCGCTCTTCTATCAACAGGAGCGTTCTTATCTGCCACGATCTCAGTTGCTTTCGCCAACTGTCTTCTCAAACTTTACAAAAATACTCTATTAAACATCCTCCAGTATTAGCAGGGATACTTAAGAATGACAGCTTTGTAGAAAATGCAATTTATATTTTCCTCTCTGTTCACAAAACATCCCAGAAAAATCAGCAGATTTTCTACAAAATGTTATATGAAGTTCCAATTTACAGGGATAAAGTCATTACCATTATTAAAACAAGCAACTTTATCATTCAAACACAGCAGAACTAAACATTAGATTTATTATACAATATCATTACACATCTGGTCCAGAGGTGAACCATATTTGGAAAAATTCATGGTTTTGGTATCCTGGCATTATAAATGTGACTTCCTGGTACTATTTGAAATTGCAAATGTGACAGGTAAAACAAGATTCGAAAATGTGTTAGGTATAGATATGGGGTAAGCTGTGCAATTGTGTTAATGCACATGAAGGGATAAAGATCCAAGAGACTGATGGTATTTGTGAAGTACTATTTAAACAGAAAATGCCTTGATGCTGAAACTCATTCTATTCTAGATATATTTGGTATATGGGCTGCCCAAATCCAGCTGTTCCAGGGAGCTCTATACATTTAGCTGCCAAACTACAAATTAAACTTTGGAGTATTCTAGGTGTTTATGTTGAGCCACAACAGTGGCCAGGCCTATTTGTCTGCCTGGTCACTATTGCACTATTGGTGCAGCTGCCTTTTCTCCAGACTGGGGCCCTTTTCTTTATAACCAGTGAAGTAGCCTGATGCAGCATAAGAAAAAATAAGCCAAAGATGTGGTATGTTGTAATTCAGGCACTCCAGAGATGAAATCGGGAAACTCAGTCAGGAGTTCAAGGCCAGCTGGGGGTATCTAAGAGCTCATCTCAAAAAGATAAAGAAAACAAACAAAAATTTAATAAATAAAATCTTGCTCCACTTCTTTTCCTTTGCGTTTACATTAATTCAGTTTTTTTCCCCCCATTATTTAATGAATAAGGATGATGTGTACATCGGTAGTGTGGGAGTCAGAAGAGGGAATCGGGTGTTCTTTAGTTGGAGTGAGTTACGAGTTTCTCAAACCGGGTTCCAGCAAGTGACACCTTATCCTAAAGAATGGCAAGTGCTTTTAACCAAGCCATTGCTCCGGCCATAAACTGAGTTAATAAACCATTTGCATATAAATTTTATTCAAGGTGTTATCTATTATTGGACTGCTTACTTTGTGGTGCATTTGGGTGATTATATAATTATGCAGAATGAGATATTATCAGTGGTTGAGCTTTTTTTTCATTTTCAAGTATAAGGGTTAGGGTTAGGTGTTACTGGTTAAGGTGTCCTGTTAAGATACTGTTAGGGGATACTCTTGTATTTATTAGTCTTAGACTATTAAACATTCATGAATAATTATTTCAGAAGCTAGATAAGAAAACTTAAGCTGCAGATAGACAATTAGAAGTCATTAAGGAACAGATACTACTTAAGGCTCCAGTGGATGGGATCTCCAAAGGACTGAGTGTGGGTTTTCTGTTTTGGTCTCCTTTCGTTTTGTTTTGGGAGATGATGTTATTAAAACTTACTAATTTTTACTATCACTGAGATCACAGAATGGCATTTGCAAAGTAGGTAAAATATTCAAAGGTTCTCAGAAGCTCTGTCCACTGTAAATACTATGAAACCCGGAATTTAATAGGTTACATTAATCTTCAGATAGTCTATTCATAACCCAATGAAGGTGCAAAACAGAAACCAAGGCAGACGTTGAAAGCATAAATAAGGCACAAGGGGGGCAAAAAAAGGAACAAGGACTAACCTCTTTCAAACCGCCAGAAACAAATACTACAAACTCTAGGTACAAAGAACTGCCAAGCGAATCAAGCATCCAAACCCAGATGGCATGTTGCAGTGACCTTGACTTCACGTACAGATGGGACGTTTGGCACGTACAGGAAGTCGCAAGATTAGTTCAGTATGTTTACCATGAAATCCCAAGGTTAACATAGACTAAAATGCACAGCAGGTCGTCTTCTGCCTTCACGGCTACAGCCCTTCAGTTGAGTTGTGTGTGGGTGGCCCTGAAAAGGGCCTTTTGTAGAAAAGAAGCCTAAGGGCTTAACCGCCGAAGCCGTAGAGGGTGCGGCCCTGGCGCTTGAGCGCGTAGACCACGTCCATGGCGGTGACGGTCTTGCGCTTGGCGTGCTCCGTGTAGGTGACGGCGTCGCGGATCACGTTCTCCAGGAACACCTTCAGCACCCCGCGGGTCTCCTCGTAGATCAGGCCGGAGATGCGCTTCACTCCTCCGCGCCGGGCCAGGCGGCGGATGGCGGGCTTGGTGATGCCCTGGATGTTGTCGCGCAGGACCTTGCGGTGGCGCTTGGCGCCGCCTTTGCCCAGGCCTTTCCCGCCTTTGCCGCGACCAGACATCACTGCACTCTCGGGAGCTCGCAGCAGCTGTGCTCACACCAGGCCTGAGCGCCGGCCTTTATACAGCAGGGGGCGGACCGAAATGAGAACCTGCAGGGAGGAGGCGGGAAGTTGCGCCCGCCGCCATGGGGGAGGGGAAGACTTTAAAAAAAAAAAAAAAAAAAAGCGCCTCTTGTGTCCCTGTCTATGTTTTCTAAGGGAACTAGCTCCTCGCCCTGTGTTAAGAGTTTGGAGAATCAAGTACACAATCAATACACTGACATTGTACAAGATACAAAAAGCCCATCGACCCCTAACAAGCCGTTATCTGGTCCAGAGAGGGACTGCTAAGGGGCTTTGGTGGTCAGTGCACACTTGCTAACATGGAAACCGTTTTGTAAATTACCTTGTTTTTTTCTACAGTGATTACATTTCAAAAGGTTGATTAGTTAAGACTTTCAAAAGGTCATTTTAATATGTTCATAATAGTTCATAGACATCTTTAAATCGATTTCACAGAAGTTCAATTTGGTTGGAACTCTGCTTGCCCCACACAAGCTGGGAAACCCGGTCTGCTCTCCTTCCCTTAACTCCAGGCTAATCCTCGTCTAAGAGTTTTTGGCAACCAACCCAGGCTTGAGAATGGTCAAGGCAGGGTCTTAACTCTATCCTCAGTTGCCCTTGGGGTGACTGCTGCGAAATTTATCCAAATTGGGGTAGTGTTCGACTTCTAAATCCAAAATGCCTGACTTTCCTTTGTTCTTCAGCCTGGCCTCAGTACACGCGTACTTCTCTGGATGGCCACCAGAGGGCACTCCCGACTACACAACATCTTTCGTCATCTTGAAATTTTCTGCTGGCATAGGAACAAATAGTCTTAACTCCCCTTTGTCCACGTTTTTTTTTTTGGGGGGTGGGGCGGGGGCTGAATTCCTGTCCCTCCCTATGCATCCAGGGCTTGGTGACTCAGGTCTCATTGGCCAAGGTTGCAGCACCTCCTCACCTACAGGGATTTAGAGACCTTGAGACACCATCAGCCTGGGCTGAGCCGCCGGAACTACTAAGTCCCCACCCCTTCTCCGAGCCTTGGCTACCCCCCTTCCCTCTACAATGTTATGCGCTTTATCTGTAACGCAAATCTTCCTCCTTTTCCACCTACACCACCCCCACCTTAGCAAATCTTCCTCCTTTTCCACCTACACCACCCTCAACCCACCTTAACACGTGCTTCGCTTACTGAAAAATCTTCCCTACACCAACCCCTTCTGTCTTCCCCTCTGTGACAAAGGCCATAAGCAATCAGCCTCCTCCCCCATCTTCTTCTTCCCCTCTTCCCCGGCCCCTTCT
The DNA here is from genome assembly GCF_963924665.1 of Micromys minutus. Taxonomy (NCBI): domain Eukaryota; kingdom Metazoa; phylum Chordata; class Mammalia; order Rodentia; family Muridae; genus Micromys; species Micromys minutus. The sequence goes on along the minus strand of NC_137975.1, from coordinate 72,741,923 downwards.
TCTGTTATCCACCTCCACCCTCCTTGCCTTCTCTGCCTCCTGCCTCTTCTGCAACGCTCCATCCCACATCCTGGCCCTACCCGCACACTGACCTATTACCCCAGGACGTCCCAACAGACATCGGCTCCATTCTGCCCTCTCTGGGAAGCAGTTGGAGCTGAGGGTGTTGTTCAGAGTTAATGTCCCCCGCCCACGATCCCCCCCCCCCTACTCTCCCAGATTGAAAAACCACTAGGCTCTCTGTCAACGTTGTGGCAGTCTGGTTCCTTTGCCAGCCATTAATATGACACGACCTTTATGTCCAACAGGCCTCCACTCTTGCTCTCACACAGCTCAGACGTGTTAATGCAGCAGCCAGGCAGTAGGCAGACCAGACACACACCTAGCAGACGATGTGCTCCCTGTCTTAGGGTTTTACTGCGGTGAACAGACGCCATGGCCAAGTCAAGTCTTATAAGGACAACATTTAGTTGAGGCTGACTTACAGGTTAGAGGTGCAGTCCATTATCATCAAGGCAGGAACATGGCAGCCTCCAGGCAGGCATGGTGCAGGAGGAGCTGAGAGCTCTACATCTTCATCAGAAGGCTACTAGCAGAATACTGGCTTCCAAGATCTCATAGCCCAAACCTACAGTGACACAGCTACTCTAACAGGGTCACAGCCATCTCCTAATAGTGCCACTCCCTGGGCCAAGCGAATCCTGTGGTTGACACCGTGGGAACAGTCTCAAAGTTGTTAACATCGATAAATTCCGTGAAATTATGCATCAAGCTGAAGAAAATCTGGGCATTTTCCTAGATCAGTTACAAGAGACCATGATCCAATTTACCCTGTCCTTGATTTAGCCTGCCCATGGGGAGCCGAAGTCCTGGATTAATAGTGTGTTTATGAGTCAAGTTGACAAGGAGCAGTTGTGTTGACTGGTTTTGAGTGTTGACTTGACATAAGCTAGAGTCAATGGAGAGGAGGAGCTTCAATTGAGGAAATGCCTCCATAAGATCCAGCTGCAAGTCATTTTCTCAATTAGTGATCAGTGGGGGAGGGCCCAGTTCACTGTGGGTGGTGCCATCCCTGGGCTGGTGGTCCTGGATTCCAAAAGGAGGCTGAGCAGGCCAGGGGAAGCAAGCCAGTAAGTGACATCCCTCCATGGCCTCTGCATCAGCTCCTGCCTCCCGACCTGCTTGTGTTAATGTCTTAACTTCCTCCAGTGATAAATTGTGATCTTGATGTAAAAGCCAAATGGACCCTTTCCTCCCCAACTCGTGTTTAGGTCATGGTGTTTGGTCACAGCAGCAGAAACCCTAAGACAACACGTCTGTCTAAAGCTCAACTATGATCTCGTGCCATAATATACTTGGGCATTCAACTTAGCCAAGGCTCTAAGACTCATCTCCGACTGTGTGGGGCCTCTGAGGGACCTACAGCCCCCAATTATGGTGGAACAGATTCTTTCATTTTGGGGGCCTGGTGGGGTTCTTCAGACAACAAATCCCCAATGTTTTATGCCTAAGCCACTATACCAAATGGCCAAGGAAACCCCCAGTGGGACTCTCATGAACTTGGCTATATAGTTCTTTCAGAGTCTTCTCAGCCCTAAGACCTCTTTATAGATGAGAGGCTGGGGTAGCAGCAGATGTCCTGGCCCAGCCTGTTATGCCCTCCCACTGAGCTGTTGCTTTTCTGTGTAAACACTGGGGTCCTACTGTGTGCCGGTGGCAGCCATTTCTGTGGGCCCTAAGCAGTGGTGGCTGAAGTCTCCCAAGAGGCCCTGAAGATCCCTTTGCTCCAGCCTGTCACTTTGTACTCCACCCAGCACCTCTCCATCCCCCGAGTCACTCCTCTCTCTCTCCGTGGACCCTGATGGGTCCAGGCCTTTCATCTGTTATTCCTGGAAAAGCGCTGTAAATCTGGTCACCCTTCCATCTATTCTCACCAGAGATCACTTCCCGCTCCTGCTAGAGGAATGGGGCCCCTGTGTTCATCCTGACCTGGTCTCCTAGACCCTCTCATCAACTTACAAACTCATCCTTTCTGTGGATGGAAGCTTCCTTTCAGACAACTGAGGAACCCCCAGCTAACTTATATGGTGTCACCTCGGCTGAACCGGGTGAGGCAAACTTGCTCTCAGTGGGAACCTCTTCAGAAAAGGCTCTAACCAAGGTGCTTCATATTGCTAAAGAACAACAGGATAACATCGACACCGATTAGAAGTGTGCCTTTCTGATCGCTCATAGCCACTCTGTCCTATGGAAGGAAAGGGGTTTCCTCACCCCCAAGGGCACCCCTGTTGTTCCTGGTGTCCTTACAGTAAGCCAAGCTCTTAGAGGCCTGCCACTCCAGGCAAAGGTGGCCATAACTCCCTGCCAGGGGCACCTTTAAGGACCCAGTGGCTCTGAGTAATTCAAGGACTGACTCAGGTGCTTGGGGTTTGGCTTCCGGCTCCTCCAGTCCCGTGAGTCACATCCTCTTCCGGACATTCTCCTACAAACCTCAGTACCAGATGGAGGAAAGAAACACGTTTCTTGGCAAAGGGGCCACATAAACAACTGCCTGATCGGTGGTTGGGATCAAAGGGGTGTCTCACTGTCTCCCAAGGGCCACTGACAACTCTGTGGTGTCACTGGTCTCCCTCCGGCATCAGATGGCTTTCCCAGGTGCCCACGTAGAACGTGAGACCATTGGACCTCCCCACAGCAGACGAGGAAGCACCAGCACGGTCTCGGGAGAAGGTTGCTGTTACTCTAGAAACTAGTATCGAGTCTCTCCTCAAATTGTCTGAAGCAAATACAGGCAGGGCACATCCCTGTTCCACGCTTTCCGACAGTCCCCGCTCTGCACACGGCTGGCCCGGCTCATAGGACGGGTGGGAATCACACGGCCATTTTTTCTCCTAGCGCTTTGCATTCTCACTTTTTTTTTCAGGAACTGATTGAGCACAGGTCCACTGTCGCCCACCTCTCCCACCCACGCCTTCCTTCTTCAGCACAAAGTATCCAGATTTGGATCAGTACCGGTAACCAGAGGTTGGGGTGTTCAGTTGGAAAACCAGCTGTGTTTCCTGCACAAGCTGGGAACCCTCATCTACTTTCTTTCCCTCAGTCTTGTGTGGAGAGCATTTTTGGCACCTCTGATCAGTTGATGGCGGAGTACTATTAATATTAATATTATCCCAGGACGTCTTGGTGCCGGCCAAGGCAGGAATCTGGCTTTTGTGCTCTGCCCTGTAAGGGCTAGTATTAAGCACGTTGGCATCTGTAGCTCTAGGAAGGCTCTCAAGAATGAGGCGACAAGGAAGTACATCTACACCTGAAGTTCCGGGCAGGGCTTTTAAGAATGTGGTATAGGGAAGTACATTCATGTTTGAAGATACAGGTGGGATCCTTAGAAATGCAGTTTAGGGCAGGGTGGACTTCAGAATGTAGGCTCAGCATTCTCTTTGTCTTTAGAGACCCCCCTTTTGTCCCTGACCTTTTCACCTGACCTCCAGTAAGATGTTTACAGGATCTTCGTTTGTTATCTCGATTGATCTGAGTCTCAGAACTGCGGTTACCTTTTTGCAGGTAGTTAAAATGATTTAAAAAGAGGCGGATTAAACCAAGCTTCGCTTAGGCCATGAGGCTTAGGCCTCCAGTCCAGCGGATCAAGCTGCAACTTCAACTAACTTGTCTCTTTTCTGTCAGTCCTCGCTCCGGCTCTGGGAGACCCCAAGTTGTTTGCCCAAGCTGGTCTCGGACAGTCTTGCCTGCTGGGAGAAAACTTAGGGCTAACCTGTCATCTACTCAAGTGCACCTGCTTAGGGGCTCAGCTTTTGACCGTACGTGGCCACAATCCCAGCTGACAGTCGTCAGCTCACACCCAAGGCCTATAGCCCCCCCCCCCCCCCCCCCCCCCGCCTTGGTCTGGGTGCGCCGTTTCCCTGGCCCTGTTCCTTGGGTCCTGTGAACCTGCTTAGGAGCTGTGTCTAATAAACCTGTCTTTATTTGTAATTCAATTTAACCTGGCCTATTCTGCATTAATGAAAATCATCTATTATTCACAACTTAGATTTAAAATTTTAATTCTCTTGACAGACCCAGGCAGAGTATTATTACCAGTAACACTGAGCAGAGTTCTATTCTTTAACGTAACATTTCTTGGTAGAGGAAACCTACAGTGAAACGGTTTAAACTGGTGTGGAGAAAAAATTGAAAGCGGTGACGTGTACTTAATATCCCATCGTGACTATTTAAGCATGCATTTGAAAAAAGCTCATACATTTAATCAAAGCATGCTAATGGAATCTTTACTATAAAAAGTATGTGTTTCTGACTATACGCTAAAATTCAAGTACTTTAACTGGGAGAATTGGTATCGATGACTAAAAAACAGCTTTTCATCATGGGGGTAAGAGATTCTTTATTATGGAGCCAAATATGAGGGACTAATGCTCCCAACACATAACTTTAGTTGCTCCAAATTCCACATTCAATGAAGTAGCTATTTCTTGTAATTATAATTATAGTAACAGAACTAAGAAAATTATAACTCAAGGCATTTAAAGATACTGTGGTGTGTATATGAAATCAATGTCAGCTTAAAAAAAAAAAAAAAACCTCCATTTCTTAAAATTCCAAAAAATTCCAAAAGCCAGTTCATATTCCCAGGAATGAGCCCAACTTGAAGGATAAGAGATTTTTTTAATTGGGTAGATAAAAACCAGCACTTCTCAGGAACTTGTCAAATTGGTTCCCATGGCCTAAAGGAGTCATTTTTCTTAGCTATGGCAGAAGGAACCTATGGATACCTATGGCTACCTATGGCTGCATAATAAAGCTCACGCTGGCCCCCAGGTTCCCGGAGTATCACAAGTGCCTATTATACATTTCAAACAGCTCAGCAGAGGATCTTAGATTCCCTGACACTGGAGTAATGATGCACAATTGTGAGCCACAGATGGACACTGGGAACTGAGCCCTGAGCCTCTGAAAGGACAAGTGTTTTAATTGCTGAATCATCCCTGGTAAGGTTTTTTTAAAAAAATCTAAAACCATTTTAACATTGAAAAAATCATATTGCATTATTTCATTAATTAGTCAGAGAAGATTTACATTGTGGAGGTGGTGAGAAGAGGTTGGTATCGTCCCTCATCTTAAAGGCCACGGCCAATACCGACGATTATTCCCTAACGTATTGAGTAAAAAGTTCCCGCAGAAGCAGAGACAGCGCTGAGGCAGGAGCTTGGAGTAACTTTGGAGTAATAGCACTGATATTAGAAAGAATTTACTAATGGATTTACTTTGAGATAAAATGACTATGAAAGACCATGATAAATCCTGACCCCCTAACAGGTAGAATAGAGCCAAAAATGTAGGATAGCCAGTTTAGTGACTCTGTTTCAGGAACTGACTGACCATAAAACCATAAAAGTTAAAATAACACCCTATAATCTTGAGAAACCAGGTGTTTCCCTTACAATTCTTCACTGGTATTTTTGGCATTTTCCAATGACATACTCCCTCCCCCCTTGGGTTGTGTTTTTTTTTCCTTTAAAAAACTTCTTCTCCCAGCCCCTCGGGGTCAGACTCCTCTACCCCTGCGTGGAATATGAGTCTCGACCCCAGTGCACTGGTTCATCAATAAACCTCGTGTAATTTCAGCAAGGACGGTCTCTCGTGAGTTCTTGGGAGTTCATGTCATCCCGAGACTTGAGTGAGGGTCTCCCCTCTGCGGGGGTCTTTCAGCTATATCTTTATTTATTGTTTGTTTGTCAAAACACTGCCAGCGGTCCTTGTCCTCAAAGTGGCCATGTGTGATTCTTCTGCATGCATATCCTGACTGCTGGGTCTCAGTGAGTATCTTTGAGCCGTTCTCTTTAGATCTTATGGCTGCCAAATAGAAACGGTGTCAGATAGGATCTATATTAATAATAGATTTGTCCAGGAGACGATAAGTCACACAGGTAGCATTTAGCTAAGGGAGCACCGCCTCCCAAATACCCCAAAGAAAGGTAGTGAACTAACAAGCTCACATAGAGACAAGCAAAAATTATGACACTAGGAGGTAACTGTACACCAGGATTGACAGTCCCTTAGGCTCTGTTACTATAACAACAGAGACAACAGTGATTTACAACAGCCATTAGGGCTATTTCCAAACCAAAGAACAGGCCTGTAAGAGGCAGCTCCACAAAGACAGGGCAGAGTCCTGGCCTGCCACAAAGCCCTGTTCACTTCTTGAGTAAAGCATAACTCTGCCACGTGGGCAGGATGACCCCAAGTAACACCTATTGAGAGGCTTGGGTGGGACCAACAGTGGTGTACCTAAAGTCATTTTCACAGGACACTTATAGCTGAATTTGAAGAAAATCCCTAAATAGAGCCTAGTTTGGCGGCTAGAATAAACCATCTCCTTATTCACCGAGCGCTGTTCCCTTTGCCGACTCGTCCACGGCGGCACCGCCGCTCCACTGAGAGAAAATCTGAGCAGCGTATCCTCCTCACTGCCCATTCGGCCCCTCCAGGATTAGCTGCGCACTGAATTTTCACTTTTATAAATTAACCCGAAATATAATCATCTAGGCACTGTGTTAGTTCGTCAGGGTTCTCGAGAGAACAAATGTTGCTCACTGTTCTGCTAAAGCAGTCTCATCCTGGTGAGACAGTCTCTCTGCTTACCTGCTCCGTTTTTTTCTACATGCAGCACCCATATGGCAGTTCACACGTGTCTGTGGCTACAGTTCCAGGGGATCTGATGCTATTTTCTGGCTGATCTGGGCAAGAGGCCATACATGTGGTGAACAGACACACAAGTCGCCCAAAGACCCATAATAAGAGAGGAGTTTTAAAAAGCCATAGCCCGTCCCCTGCCTACACTTTGACTTCCTGTTAACAACACCTTTTCTTTCTTGGTTATTCTGCCCCTCAATTCATTGAGTCCACTGGGCTGCAGGAAGCAGAACCTGTGCAGTGTCACTAGCTTATACTCTTGGCCCTATCACACTTCCCCTCACTTCTTATTCTCAACTATATAGAGCAAATACATTCTACGCAATGTACCCTAATACCGTTTTTAGTTTTGTTGAGAAGTAAAGCTGTCTGTTTTTCATGAGCCCATTCTGGCCCATCTAAATCTGCAATGGAATGAGATGACTCAGGATGGGAGCTGCAGACAGAAAAAGCAGCCAAACAGAGAGTCTGCGTTGTTAACCAAACCCCCAAATAGCCACCTCTTCTATTCTGTGGCCATATAATATTCTGAAACTGTCTCTTACATCCTAAGAGACTGGAACTTTTGTTGAATCTCGCAGCCAGAGTTAACAATACGCCTTGAGGTCCCTTTTAAGAATGTTAATCTAACCTGTTTATTTAACCTGAATTTAAAAGAACAATATAACACTGAAACTTGTTTTGAATTTCTCATGTAATCAACTTTTACAATCTGTCTTCCATGCTTCTGGCCCAAATAATGCATGTCTATCATTTGCTAGAAGCAGCAAATACAGATGTCTGGAAGCAACTTTCTAAAATCTACCATCCTAATTGGCAGTAACATTTATGGATGTTGGTTTATAAACAATAATGTTTGTTGTCTGGTTCATTTGGTATCAGTTAGATCTTGTGACATAATTCTGTATAAAATCTGTCAAAGATTTCTCTAAACCAGTGGTTCTCAACCTGCCTAATGCTATGACCCTTTAATACAGTTCCTCATGTTGTGGTGACCCCCAGCCACAAAATTATCTCATTGCTATTTCATAACTGTAATTATGATTCTGTTATGAATCATAGTGAAAACATCTGATGTGCAGGATATCTGATATTCAACCCCCTAGGGGTTGCACTCCACAGGTTGAGAACTGCTGCTCTAAAGGCATATACTATTTTCTATAACGTTCAATAAATACAGAGCAAAGCCCTTCGCTAGAGACAAACATCCTCCTCCTCCTCCTCTTTCTATCTCTCTCCTCCTTCTCTCTCTCTCTCTCTCTCTCTCTCTCTCTCTGTGTGTGTGTGTGTGTCAGAGAGAGAGAGAGAGAGAGAGAGAGAGAGACAGAGAGAGAGAGAGAGAGAGAGAGAGAGAGAGAGAGAGAGAGAGAGAGAGAGAGCTGTCCAGATGGAACATGGCAAATTATAACTCAGGGTTATTGGTAGGGAAGTAGACATTAATAGCTTAGAGCATAGATATCGACCCAGCTCTAGTGTATTAAAAGCTTATTATCAATATAAAACTTGTGTATCTTTTATCTGGGAACTAAATGATCAAGGTGGGGTAGAAACTCCTGATTGAGATTAAACGTTACAACAGGAAATTGCTTTTATTTCATGTCCTTTGTGTTCACGGTTACTCAGAGCTAATCACTAATGCATTTAATCTGCATGAATCTGCATTTAATTTAGTCTGTCTAGTTTCTTCTCTAAGCTGCTAAGCTCCTAGTAATTGCCAGCCCCAAGTTAGGGTGGGGGCAGTAGGATGAGCTACAACTGACTTTAGTAGGACCTTAGACCTTAACACAGCCGACTCCAGGACAGAAGCACCATCCAGGCCGTAAGACTCATCTTACAGACAGCAGCCCTTGGCAAAATCAAGATCTGTAGTTCTAGGAAAGTCTTTAAATATTGGGTTTTGGCTTCTGTAGTTCTGCTTCTGGCTAACTGCTCTCGCTAATGAACTATGTCAACTTAGTTGGCGTATGTTTTGGTGATGAAGAGTTCAGTGGGATCCTGAATACGCAGTGGAGTTACCAGCTGGCTAATCCATACTTTCTATTGGTTTAAACCTGTGCCAAGTAGTCTTCTCTGGTGGATATCCTGCAACCGAGCTTCCTAAAGTACGGCCATGCGTTTTATTTAGGACCTTTAATAATCTGCTATGCTCATAGACTCTTCTCATCTAAAAGGCTATAAATGTAAGAATTTCTCTTTGCTCTTTGGGCTGCTGCTGGATTCCCCACCATATTCCTACTTCCTGTGCTGGGAATGTTGTTAAAGGGCACCTGTCAGCCATCCTGGCACATGTCTCTTCTAAGCCTGGAAAGGGCACAGATGTTTTAAAATGGTAGCCAGAATCCTTTATGATGAAAGAATAATTCAAACGGCCATCAGTTTTCCTGGATCTCCTGAGTCAGTTGAGAAATTAAGCCTGAGACGTTGTGAACCTCTGAACGAGGCACTGGATATTCAGGGAACATAGGCATGGTTTAGGAACCCCACCTGCAAATCACTTGATTGAAGGTCTGTCCCGCTTAAGGCCATGCGTCAATATTTGAGTTCCCGCCCTGTTTCCAGGCGACTAAACTTAATGTAGCGGTTGGCATTAGGAAAAGTATACGAACTGAAAAATACCCACAAAACAAAATCCAAAGGCTGCATTAACGTGGCCTCCCAGGACATGGCCATGCTTGGGACTGAGAGGAAGTAAAAGATTCACGGCTGGGAAGCTGAGATTGGACGGTCCGGTCTCCAGGCTGTAGATACCGCACCCACGAGCTCAGCATGTTTCTTATGTACAGATGAACAGGAGGCAGGACTATTGCATAGATCTGGACAGGGAGGTGGGGTTATCATATGCAGATATACCTGTATAATCAAGGAGGCAGGGCTTCTGTCACATAGCTCAGTCAAGAAAATGGGTTTCACTAATAGAAGATAGGAGAGCAAACTTCAGGCATCTATACAAGGGAAGGAGAGCTCATGTGGTTATTTTTTGGCACACACTTGTGGTACATACTTTTGGCAGCCATACATGTGTTCTGAGCCTCATCTGAGAGGTGGAGAGAGCTCTGCCGTTCCCTCATGGGTCTGAGATTCTAACGCCCTTGACATGGGCATTCACTCACATCTGCCCTCATTCAGGGGCTTCCTTTGCTCCCTACATCCCGAGCTTCCTCATGAGGCATGATAGAGGGCAACTTAGTGTTCCCTAGGTAAATTTGTTGGTAAATCCTTTATAACGTCAATTTATTACTGTTTCTCCCTCACCAGTGGGAATATTCATCTTTTTATATATTTAATACCTGAAAACCGGTGGTGTTTTGGAAACAACAAATTCATGGAGGTGCTCGACCTGAATTTTCCTTCAACGACCAAAGTCCAACCACCCAGAAGCACCCGTGTCATCGTGACTATCCTCTGAGAGCAAGTACTACAAGCATCTCACCACTACTGTGTGCCCGTCTCAATTTCCAGATCTCTCTGAAGTTTGGAGCGTTCATTTTCCCTTCGGGTAATAAATGTGAACACCTTTAGTGAATCTAGCACCAGTTTCTGTCGAACGACAAGAGTATCATGTGCGTCACACGGGTGAACTGCCATATGCTCTGAGTTCACCAAAATGCTCTCTCTGAGAGTCAGGATTGTACCACTCCCCGACCAGTTCTAACTCGAGCACTCCAGTCTCAAAGTCTCTTACAGGCCTTTAATCCCACCACTAGGGAGACAGGCATCAGATCTCTGAATTCCAGGCCAGCCGGGTCTACACAGTGAGTTCCAGGACAGCCAGGGCTACACAGAGAAACCTTATCCTGGACACCCTCCACCTTCCAACCTCCATCTCCAACCTTCTGCCTCCCCCCCCCAAAAGAATCAGTCTCTTACAAGGCCCTTCTGTAAAGATTACTGGCTCCCCTAATGTTACAGGGAAGGAGCAGAACATTATGCAGCCCAACTGTAAAGACACTGTGTCCTTTGAACTATTTTTCTGATATTACATTTGCTTATCCCATGATTAAAAAAAATACCATTAAAAAAAGAAAAGGGAGAGAGAGAGAGAGAGAGAGAGAGAGAGAGAGAGAGAGAGAGAGAGAGAGAGAGAGAGAGAAAAGGTTAGTACTGCAGTTATGGGAAACTCAGCCACAGAGGTAAAGCTCAATAGGAAACTCCCGCTGACTGCCCCTTCCCCATTTGGTTCCTGCTTTATATTGTAAGCGACTGATTTGATGTACAGTTTGTTGTTAAAAGATGACATCCTGGGTTTCAGCACCAATGTTAGGAAAAGGACAAAGAGAGTGGGGGGCATATGGCCCATGGAGGTGCAGTGAGGCCTGGGGGCAAGGGAGATGCCTCTTGGGCAACCATGGTGGGGATCCCTTCCCCCTGAGGGACCAGCCACACAACAGTATAGTACAGGAGAGAGTTTATTCAGGTCATTGGGGAGTTAAGAGGGTGGTAGAGGCAGAGAGAGAGAGAAGAGAGAAGTAGGGGAGTAGAGGCTGGCCATAAGCACATGGAGAGAAAGGGAGGAAGGGAAGGAGGAGAGAAGGGGCAAGGGGGGGGGAAGGAAGAGAGAGAGGAGGGGGCAAGTAGCCCCTTTTATAGTGTCAGGTTACTGGGGTGGGGTATACCTGGGTGTTGCTAGGTAACTGGGGGTGGGGTTTACAGAATCCCAACACAGTTGCTATTTGTTTTTTACTTTAAAGTCTTCCAGGAAGACACATTGTTCAGCCAAGGACTCCATAAAATCCAGCTCACTACCTCAACAATTCTTCCTCAGTTGATTTCTGCTCGATGTTCTGAGATCTTGCGTGATGAGGTTTTACTGTCTGTCTCTCTGTCTTTTCTGCCGCTATTTTCTTTTCGCTTTTGCTTTGCTGTATAATTAATAAATGGATTCATTCAAAACTCTAATGTATAGTAGGCTGAGGAAGAGGACGCTTGTGAGTTCCAAGCGAGCCTGGGTACAAAGCAAACTATCACTCTTAAAATAGAAAGTAAAATGAATGAAAGAAATCTTATTGCAATTTGATGGGATTTGAGATTTTTCATTTTATAATGTATTACATTATTTTTTTCAAGGTTTGTATAATTATTTTGGAAAATAGTTCCTAGCTGGGCCTCTGTATTCACACAGAACCAGATGTATAAGTTGTGACTTCAACTGTGGTTCATTCTCAGCTAATTTTCTCAACTTTAAAAGAGGGGAGAAAATAGAATTTGTTCCACAGGATACTATAAACCTCATAGGTAATAATGAACGAAAATGGTTAGAAAGGCATATTAGCATCTTACTCAAGAGTAGCTGAAATTCATTTTGAACATCTATGTACTGTTTCACTAATATTTGTGCTGGTTAGTCTTTCTCTACTCAACACAGGCTAAACTCATCAGATGGAAGAGGGACCCTCAATTGAGAAAATGCATTCATTAGATTGACGTGTAGATAATTGTGTAGGGCATTTTTCCAATTAATGATTAATGTGGTTGGACTAAATTTACATGGATACCCTGGGTAGCGTGGTCCTGGCAGGTTGGAAGAAGGGTATGTAAACAAGAGTCTGCGTTCTGCCTCTGCTCCGGTTTGAGTTCCTGGCCTTTTTTCAATGATGGACTAAATCAGAAAGGGCCTGGAAGCCAAATGAACCCTTTCCTCCTCAAGTTGCTTTTGGTCACAGCAATACAAACAAAATAGCACGATATTAAATTATCTACATTTCTGAGACTATTAATTACCACTCTATTCCATTGACTAGCCTACTGATGGGAGTTAGATAATCTTCATTTTCTTGACATTTATACTATGCTTGAATGAATATAACTGTTTACCGCGTATGATTAAAAAACAAAACACTGCTTGTAGGTAGAATCAAAACTATAATAAAAACTGCAATGAAATTAAAACTTTGAGGTTGTTCCTACTCTATAGTTCACGTTGAAATACCATACCAATAAATTAAGAGCAAAGTTAGAAATTAGGCCACATCAAGTGATACAACAGAAGACAATTTTAAAAACCAAGTAATTTAGGGTTACCATGCAAGTTTACTGAAAAAAACAAAACAAAACAAAACAAAAACAAACAAAAAACCAAAATGGGATTGTAAAGTGAAACCTGGTTGCAAAGGCCTGCAATCCCAGAGACTGAAACTGAGAAAAGATGCAAAACTTGAGGCCAGACTAGGTGGTTACAATTCCATAGTAGACAGCAAGAGACTGGAACCAAGAAAACTAAAAAGTGAAGAGTAACATAGAAAAGGTATGGTGCTGTGTAACCTGATCGGGACAAGCACAGCCACATTTCAACAGATTTGTTAAAATAGGAATAAGGTCTCAAACAAGGACAATATTTCTGGAAGCAGGAGCAGCACAAACGCACTTAAAATGCTAATGAGTTTTAGTTTCTCTTTAACTTTGAGTGTACTGGAGACAGCATTATATCTCCAATGTGCTGTGTTTGCCCTTTCAAAAGAACTGCTTAGTGGCTCTGAAAAGAGCCTTTGGGTTCGGTGTGAGTTGCACGAACTCACTTGGAGCTGGTGTACTTGGTGACCGCCTTGGTGCCCTCGGACACCGCGTGCTTGGCCAGCTCCCCGGGCAGCAGCAGGCGCACGGCCGTCTGGATCTCCCGGGACGTGATGGTCGAGCGCTTGTTGTAATGCGCCAGGCGCGACGCCTCGCCCGCGATGCGCTCGAAGATGTCGTTCACGAACGAGTTCATGATGCCCATGGCCTTGGACGAGATGCCCGTGTCGGGGTGCACTTGCTTCAGCACCTTGTACACGTACACCGAGTAGCTCTCCTTGCGGCTGCGCTTGCGCTTCTTGCCGTCCTTCTTCTGGGCCTTGGTCACGGCCTTCTTGGAGCCCTTCTTCGGGGCGGGGGCGGACTTCGCGGGTTCAGGCATGGTGAACTAGGAAAGAGGAATCTCAAACAAGAAACACTGAACAGTAGAGTGTCCGGGCACTGGAGCGCTTTTTAAACAAACTTGTGCCTTTGGTTAGCGCGAATTAGCCATCGTCATCCACTAAGTACCCAATCATAGCAAGGGGTTTTCAAAGCAACTGTGTTATTGGTCTAAGTGAAATGTTTCAATGTAACCAATGAAATTGCTACTTTTCCACTCCCTGGGTTGAGTATAAATGTTGCGAGTGTCCGTTTCTCACTTATCTGAGAAGGTTCTACTTGCTCAACTATCATGTCTGGACGCGGCAAACAGGGCGGCAAGGCTCGCGCCAAGGCCAAGACCCGCTCGTCCCGGGCCGGCCTGCAGTTCCCCGTGGGCCGCGTGCACCGGCTGCTCCGCAAGGGCAACTACTCGGAGCGCGTGGGCGCCGGCGCCCCGGTGTACCTGGCGGCCGTGCTGGAGTACCTGACGGCCGAGATCCTGGAGCTGGCGGGCAACGCGGCCCGCGACAACAAGAAGACGCGCATCATCCCGCGCCACCTGCAGCTGGCCATCCGCAACGACGAGGAGCTCAACAAGCTGCTGGGCCGCGTCACCATCGCGCAGGGCGGCGTCCTGCCCAACATCCAGGCCGTGCTGCTGCCCAAGAAGACCGAGAGCCACCACAAGGCCAAGGGCAAATAAAAAAAGTCTTAACGAGCTCATCTGAGAACAAAGGCTCTTTTCAGAGCCACCTCCATACACACTTGGAGGAGCTGTGCTGCTTAGAATGGTAGTTGGGCTGATGAGTGCAACACTGAGAAAGAAACTTGTCAACCCAGTTCTTGTTCCCCAGTAAGAACTGAACACTACCGAGGAATTCGCATAATAGTATTATTGCCCCATATTAGTTTTAAGAAGTTAATCCGTTACTTTCCCCATATGTAAGTAAAATATGCATGAGATGGGTTTCAAGGGTCCCTGAAAGAGTAGCACTTAGCCTGAGGCCCAGAAGTAAAAATAATATATAGGGTATACATACAAAGGCAGACATCGAGTTTCGAGGTCGGCCTGCTAGGTAGTATGAGTTGCAACACAGTACTTAGCAGTTGTCTGGAGGAAAAAAAAATCCCCTTTGCACTTGAACAGCAGCATATATACTGGGAAATAATCACTATGTTCAGTCCTCACCTCAGTCCTGCTTATGTGCATGATTGACATGTCCTGTCATTTTCCAAGTCCAAATCAGCTAAGGATGTCATATCATTTGATGGTATCACAGCTAAAAACATTTCCAATAGACCTCCCCACCCCGCTCTGCAAATTCCAGGAGGTCAATGTGTTTAAAGCCGGTTTTTTTTAAAGTCACGACCTATCATATATATCTCATTATACATCTTTTCCTATAATCTGAAAAAGAAAAGTGTAGAAAATGATTTTAATAAAAATTACATTGATTTCCACGAATATTCACCGGGATTTTCTTTTCAATACGGAAATTGCACACTAGCCTAAACACACAAACCCTTAATCAGGCTGCAAGAAAACAAAAGAACTCACCAGCCAATTAAGTTGGTCCAGTAACCATTTTGACCAATCAGAATTCAGCCGTTTGTATAAATGTGGTCGTGAAGCTCGCTCATTCTCACTTTCCTTTGGAAGCTCAAGTGTTACCATGGCGCGTACCAAGCAGACCGCTCGCAAGTCCACCGGCGGCAAGGCCCCGCGCAAGCAGCTGGCCACCAAGGCCGCCCGCAAGAGCGCCCCGGCCACCGGCGGCGTGAAGAAGCCGCACCGCTACCGGCCCGGCACCGTGGCGCTGCGCGAGATCCGACGCTACCAGAAGTCGACGGAGCTGCTGATCCGCAAGCTGCCGTTCCAGCGCCTGGTGCGCGAGATCGCGCAGGACTTCAAGACCGACCTGCGCTTCCAGAGCTCGGCCGTCATGGCCCTGCAGGAAGCCTGTGAGGCCTACCTGGTGGGTCTGTTTGAGGACACCAACCTGTGCGCCATCCACGCCAAGCGTGTCACCATCATGCCCAAGGACATCCAGCTGGCCCGCCGCATCCGCGGGGAGAGGGCTTAAGTTAGTTACTCTTCAAGTGTTTTTTCCAAAGGCTCTTTTCAGAGCCACCCACACCTACACAGAGGAGCTGTTTTACTTTTTTTAGGCCAGTTGTAGCCAGTTTCTGACCTGCCTAAATTTGCCGAGGAAGCGATCTCTGCAGAGAGGGTAAATGAGTCTATGTCCTTGAAGGGGTTATCCATTGAGATGTGTGGATCCCAGCATCCTAGCCGTAGATTAAGTTTTCTCCTCTCTACACATTTAGCCTCTACTTTGTATTACGTCCTACGCATTGGCAGGCAGTGGTACCTGCTTATGGGTGTTTGGTCTGTGTCTAGAGGCCAGAATAAGGTACTAGGACCTCTATCCCTGTAGCTCTACAGGGTTTGACATACACAATGGGTGCGGAGATCTGAGGTCTTCCAGAATTGCTGCAAGCATTTTTATAACTGCTTAGCTATCTCTTCGGTACCAAGAAGGGAACTTGAGTTGCTCTGTATACTTAGGGTGTTCAGAAAGCCCCTTGATAAACGGTTGAATGGATTGGGAGACAGGAAGTAAACTGCTCGGAAGATGCAAAGCCCATAAGAACCCCAAGTTCTACAACTAGCCTCCTGTGGCCTGTGAGTCTTTAATTGCCCATAACTCTATAACATCCATTTACTTGTCATCAAAGCGTTCAGCTTTTTGTGGCCCAGTGACCTGTGTGCCATTCCTGTCCCTGTGCAAGAGAAGTCCCTAGCAATCACGTGTCTTTCTGTTACACCAGCACAACCCAGGCCTAGACAGTTAGCTTTACTGAGTCCCTTGGCTCAGGGTTGGAATAGGAGACTTCCACTGTAGCTATGAGGTGGAAAGCGATGTGTGACCTCTAGTCACACACGCACAACCTGTGTCACATGCCCACACATTCCCACACTCACCACACACGTAGAATGATGTCATAGTTCTATGTATCAGAATTAACCCCTAAAACAAAATGAACTGCCTCTCAGGAGAGATAACCTGGAAAGGGAGGTAAAGATTTAAAGGCCCATGAGTCTACTGCAGATGGGAGTCTGTCTTTGGGTCCAGGCTAAGGCCTGTTGACAGATGGTAAGGAGTGCATTCTTCCTCAGACACTAAGATCTAGTACTCACCGCAGAAGGGCTCACCCAGATTTTATTTTGTTTGGTTTGGTTTTTCAGGATTGCACTGACAACCCTCGTATCTGTCTCACAGGGTTAGGCTTCCGGTTAGAATGACATGAAACATTTCTCAGTCAGTGGCCGCATGTGCCTGGATATTCTGATTCTGGCAATACTCCATGTTATGGGACTGTCGCTATGGTGGGGTCACCTTCTAAATAAACTTTATGAACTCCAGCACACCTTATCTCCCATATAAGAACTTAGCTTTACTTTAGTAAGGACAGATAAAAATCGCTACTCAGTGACAGATGTCACACCCTTGGCCTATCCTAGTGGGCAGGCAATAATGTTATTTATTAAGACAAGGATCGGTAAGAAGTCGAGTTGATGAGTGATCCATCTAGAATACATATTTGGAGTTTTGTTCGTTTCTACAGGAAATCTGGACGTTAACAGTTGCATGAAGGGACTAAGTCTCATACAAAGATCTGGAATTCAATAGTATATCAAAACTATATAGAAACTAAGGGAAGGGGCTCTCTTCTAAGTTTTCTTTACTGCCAATACGCCCTGCTCTGCTTTGTTCATCTTACGGCCATTCTCTGCTGGACCCCAACTATCCTTCAATAAGAATTCCCTCAAACTCCCCAAGCACATGCTCCTTTCTTAGATCTCTTTTCTCTTAATCCGCCACGCTCCCTGCTCCCCGAAGTCCGCACACTGCCCTACCCTTCCTGTGTTATTTGCCCACCTTTGTGTTCTCGTCACTGGATTGTTTCTTTGGCTCAGACACTATACTTATGGTGTCTAAACGTGAAATTAATTTTCTGAACGAATAATTAGAACTCAAGGGGGTAAAATAGCAACAGACGCTGTGCCCGAACTTCCTGAGACCCCAAAACTATTAGGTGCTATGAGTCCTTTCCAAAACCCAGATGTCATGTACACTCATTTGGACAACAACAAAGGTACTTTACCCCACTGTGCTCCCATGGCCTTTGGCTTTTCAGAAGAAATGGAACTATTTCGAAACACGGATTGTCTACTTAGCACTCTTGGGATTGGGACGGCAACATTCAACACCGTCTCATCTAGGGCACATCTTTGTATACATAGCTACTCAAGGTTTTCTTTCTTTTCTCTTTCTCTTTGAGATGTCCTGAGCACTGGGATTGGAGATGTACCTCAGGCACGTGCAACAATGTTGCTAACAGTTTAGGAGTCACTGACATTACACCAAGGTCCCACAGCCAACTGCAAATATTCATGACAGGAAAATAAAACTAGAGACATTGTCTTCTAAATTTTTATTATACACCCACTTGAAACAGCAATCATATCAGGGACTTGGGATTTCTCAAACTCAGCCATCCCACTGGCTCAAACAGCAGTGATGGTATTTACACGTCTGAACTACCCTATATGTGGTGTGTGGAATTACATTTCGGTCCCACCTATTCCAGCACTGTCATATATATGAGCACTGGGTCACTACAGAAAATATCTTTTCTCAGGGTTAGGGCAGGTCATCACACTTTCCCGACGTTTTAACTCCACCTCCATTTTATTTTCATGAGTCATAAACACAGACAGAGCCGGCAAGAGGTTAGTCAGAAAGAGAATTAGATTAATAGTGTTTACTTGCTTAAAAAAATCTTTTATGAATTACATTTACTGTAAGGGTAGGGCATGCATGTATGAAAGCCAGCGGACAACTTGTGGAAGCAATTCTTTCCTTCCATGTGGGCTCAGGCTTGAACTTAGATGTTCAGTAAAACGGGTTTAATGATTCTGGGCTCTGTACTAGGCCACTAGCTTAAACACCTAATGAAGACTTCAGGAAACTGTTATTTAGCTATAATGTTTCAAAGTCAAAAGGGAGTAAATTACAAAATTGTACTGAGGCCGCCTTCTGCAAGACTCAACCTTGCAGAAACTACACTGGTACCACACAGAGGGCTGACAAGGCATTCTAATAAGTGTTCTGTTTGGCATAACTTGTGGCTCAAGTAGGCACTTGTCATGCAAGCCTAGGGCCTGAAGTGGATCAGAGACTGGGGTAGAGCATCAATTCCGCTTCTGACTTCTAGAAAAGTTCTGTAACTCAATGAATTGCTATCCTGGATTACTCACAAACTCGTTTCGAACACAAAAAGTGTTTCTAAAAAGATCCAATTTTTCCTAAGAACTTATCGGAAATACGGTGTTCACTTGGCACTGTCTTCTTGGGCAGCAGCACGGCCTGGATGTTGGGCAGGACGCCGCCCTGCGCGATGGTGACGCGGCCCAGCAGCTTGTTGAGCTCCTCGTCGTTGCGGATGGCCAGCTGCAGGTGGCGCGGGATGATGCGCGTCTTCTTGTTGTCGCGGGCCGCGTTGCCCGCCAGCTCCAGGATCTCGGCCGTCAGGTACTCCAGCACGGCCGCCAGGTACACCGGGGCGCCGGCGCCCACGCGCTCCGAGTAGTTGCCCTTGCGGAGCAGCCGGTGCACGCGGCCCACGGGGAACTGCAGGCCGGCCCGGGACGAGCGGGTCTTGGCCTTGGCGCGAGCCTTGACAACGCAACCTGATATAAGGAATGAAAAGCTGTGTACTATAACTTACGTGCTGAGGGGGAAAAAGCAGCTCACTCTTTATTATTGACAAAATGGCGCTAAAAATGAAGACGTGGCATTGGCTAAACGTCTAGTATCATGTTAACCAATAGGAGCACAAGTTTGGAGTATCTGCATCCTTAATGGTTATAGACAGTTTTAAACTAACCAATAAGCAAGCGTCTACCTTTCCTTCCTATTTGCATAAGCAAGTGTATATAAGGTTTCCACTTGGCGGCCTCCTTGCAGTCAATTCTCTTTCATTGCCTGGTGGTTGTATACAACATGCCTGAGCCTACGAAGTCCGCCCCCGCCCCGAAGAAGGGCTCCAAGAAGGCCGTGACCAAGGCGCAGAAGAAGGACGGCAAGAAGCGCAAGCGCAGCCGCAAGGAGAGCTACTCGGTGTACGTGTACAAGGTGCTGAAGCAAGTGCACCCCGACACGGGCATCTCGTCCAAGGCCATGGGCATCATGAACTCGTTCGTGAACGACATCTTCGAGCGCATCGCGGGCGAGGCGTCGCGCCTGGCGCATTACAACAAGCGCTCGACCATCACGTCCCGGGAGATCCAGACGGCCGTGCGCCTGCTGCTGCCCGGGGAGCTGGCCAAGCACGCGGTGTCCGAGGGCACCAAGGCGGTCACCAAGTACACCAGCTCCAAGTGAGTTCGTGCAACTCACACCGAACCCAAAGGCTCTTTTCAGAGCCACCCACAATTTCCCTCAGAATGGCTGTTACACATGTTTATTGAAGGCGCCTCTCCCGCAGAAGTGTTTGCGTTCAGAAGGTCAGGGTTTTTCCCGGACGGCAGTAATATTTTAGTAACTCAGCGGTCTGTTGATAGTCCTTGTACTTTGCGTTTTAAGAGGTTATATCTGAAAGTTTAATTCATTAACTGGTATTCAGGTTCTGGCGATCAGCTTCTTTCCTTCTAACTGAAAAGTACGATGAGCAAGCTGTGGGCGTTGGTAAGTGAATATTGGCCGTACAAGCAAAAATAGAACCTATGTGTAAATTCGGGAGGAGCTTCAAAACCGATTTGACTGTCCATTTTCACGAATCTAGCGACAAGAGCCAAAACTGCATTTAAAGCCAGTGAACTCTAGCATGACCGCATTTATGCAGGTCGCCATCGCAGTTCCTCTGCATGAAGACTACTTCCAGTGTTCAATTAAAGCAGGACAGTTGGGGCTGTATAAGGAATAATGTAGTTTTGCAGTGTTGTGAAATGTGCCGCTCTTCTGACATCTTGTGGCCACAAAGAGAATCACAAGCCCATGGCCTTGGGTTTTTTCATCCAAACTGACAATGTTTCCTTATGACCAGCGA
The DNA here is from genome assembly GCF_963924665.1 of Micromys minutus. Lineage (NCBI taxonomy): Eukaryota > Metazoa > Chordata > Mammalia > Rodentia > Muridae > Micromys > Micromys minutus. Next base: position 72,721,232 of record NC_137975.1, on the reverse strand, counting down.
GTTTTGTTTTGTTTTGTTTTGGTTTTGTTGTTGTTGTTTTGTGTCCTGGCAACGTTATAAGAGTGATATTAACTTCTCGAGAATCATTTTGAGTGTGACTGAAGAAGAGGAGGCAAAACAGATGAGATTGGAGCACATAGTGGGAGAGTCTGGTCAGAAACAAAAACCACACACAATCAAATTAAAATGTAAAATAACTGAGACTATCAGAGAAATGCTTTTTAGTTTTCGATTTCTGTCCCGTATTTATTTGACATTTTCCCGTGCTTCATCATACATACCCAACGATATTATTAAACCATTGTTAGAATGACAGGGCAAAAGAAACCTAACACAGGCGATAGATATTCTCTTGAAGTTCAAGATCAAGGCATGAGCAGATATGGCTTCTCCTGAGGCCTGTCTCTGGGACTTGCCAGGCGTCTGCCTTCGTGTTGTGCCCTTGACTTATTCAGCCCTGTGTCTCTCTAATAAAGGACCCACTCTTAGGACATTTCTTAATGGAAATGAACTAAAGGCAAGTTACTAGGCGATTGGTCAGCCACTGACCTTAGCTCCAGCCTGTGAATTAGCTCCTTGAAGATCCTGTCTCCAAATACAATCATTTGAAGGACAAAAACCTGACCATGAGCCTTTGGGGGGGGGGCACTTTAATCTGTCACCACACTTAACAGTATATTTTATTTCAACCTTCTATTATTTCCATTTCTCTCTCATTTTAAACTCCTGCATTTAGTTAAAATTATAGCTAAAACATCAACTGAAGTTTTTCTTTTCCCCCTATTGGATAGTTTTATGTATTTACATTTCAAATGTTATCCCCTCCTGTTTCCTTGCTCTCCCATACCCTTTCCCTCTGCATCTGTGAGGATGCTCCCCCTCCCACCCACCCACTCCTGACTCAACACCCTGGCATTCCCCTACACTGGGGCATTGAGTCTTCACAGGACCAAGGGCTTCTCCTCCTATTGATGCCAGACAATGCCATGGGTCCCTCCATGAGTACTCTGCTTGGTGGTTTAGTCCCTGGGAGCTCTGGGGGTCTGGTTGGTTGATTTTGTTGTTCTTCCTGTGAGGTTGCAAATCCCTTCAGCTCCTTCAGTCCTTTCTCTAACTCCTTCTTTGGGGTCCCCGTGCTCTGTCTGACGGTTGGCTGCAAGCATCCTCATCTCTATCAGTAAGGCTCTGGCAGAACCTCAGTAGACATCCATATCGGCCTCCTGTCAGCAAGCTCTTGGCAACTGAGGATTTTCTAAAACAGAGTTTATGTCAGTTGCTCACAGGGGTCCAACAGTCCCTGGACATTTGAAACCTCCTCTCATTTCTACAAAATTTCCTGAAGTCCATGGTTTCTGTACTTTTTTTTTTTTCTTTTTTTAATGTTGATAGTGTTATGAGACACTTAGGCCCTTAGTCCTGCCACTCTGGTTTCTCCAAATTTTGAAAGAAATTAGAAACAAGTAAAGGAAAGTAGTTTCATTCACAGTTAGGCAAGAGCTGGGGAGCTAGGAGTTCCTGCACGTGCTCTATCTCTCCTATTGCAGTGTTCCAGTTTTATAGAAACCACAGAAGGAAACGCAGGAAGAGGAGGCGGTGCGTTCTAGGCAGTTAGTCTGTCCTGCGCAGAAAACTCCCAGAGTCCGGATGTTTGCTTTTCCCTTCCCCTTTTTGAGATTCCTGGAGGAAATCTTATATTTTTAGCCAGGAGCCTCGCCGTCTTTCCAGCCCTTGCGGCAGAAATCTTAATTCTTTAGGGTCCATTGTTTAGCATTCCTCTTTCATTAAGGACCAAAGCGCATTTCCGTAGTTTCCTAGCTCTGTTGTAAGAACAATCACAGCACATGCACGTTCTTAAAGCTGGCAGGAGCTGGGGAGTGGAAGTGGCCAGCATGTTCCTGCACGTCACGGCTCCACTGGCCGAGTCTTCCAGTTCTGAAGAAGCTATGTATTTCAATATGAAATAGCCTAAACCTTTTGTATTGGACCTTAACAAACGTTTAGAATGTGACCCAGGCTAAACAAACAAAAGTTGTTTATTTATTTATTTATTTTGAATCTCATGGTTGGAAATCTGGATATGAACAAAAATTTCTGGACCCAGGACAAACTCTGCCTGAGGTCTCCTGCCGCCAAGGCCTGAGTCAAATGCCCAGAGTTTCCCACTTGATGCTCAACTAAGAAGTCATTCCTGGCCTGGCCCCTCTGGGCAGAGCACAGGCTTCTCTCATTCAGACATTCAAAAGCTAGTTTAGAAAAATAGTAAGCCAGTGGGAACAGCCGTGGCTTTCTAACAGCAGTGAGGTGAGAGCAAAGGCATAGGAAATATTCAGGGTTGTTTATTGTGATTTTGGGTTTGTTTGTTTTAGTCCAGAAGACTGGCTTGGGCCATTGTATTTGCTAAGCACACGCTCGACCTCAGTGCTGTTTTCTAACCTCTCAAAAGTTGTTTTATTGTTGATCGAATGGTTACCTAAGTTTAAAAAGCAAAACACACAATTCATTCTACTTAGGTGACCTTTGATTTGTTTTCATTGATATCATTCTTAACTGGCATGGGAAAGTTTTAGACGTTAGCTGGGCACAGCATGATGTTCTGTTATCCATACACAAAGCTGAGTATTAAACAGAGGGAGTTACCAGTCACCTGCTTACCTGTGCCTTGTGATACAATCTCTTCTACCTGTTTTCTAAAATTCCCTTCCTTTTCTTTAGTGGCTTTCCCTTCCCTTCTGTCTTACAAGACTTAAAAGGGCAGAGGGTAGGGGTTGCCTGCTTTTCTTATCTCCCTTTTTCTCTTTCCTCCAGTCTATTTTAGATAAAGCAAGGATCTCAAATTGCATTTAAAATAGCCGTCTAATGAATCAATGGGCCCTTTCCTTTATCTCTCTGTTCATGATTGAGAATTAGAGAGAACTGTTTCCTTCTGGCATTAACATCTCAACAATTCAGATTTTTAAGTGGAGAAAAAAAAAAAAAAAAAAAAAAAAAAAGGAGAACCGTGCCAGTTTGTATTCCAGAAAGCAGCACACATTTTAAGAGAAAAAAATATCAGTATAGTACTGAGCTTAAAATTTTTTTATTTATATTTTTCCCCCTGAAAGAATATGACCAGATGATTCCCAGCAAATTATTGATTTAAGTCATCCTCCACCAGACTGAGAAGCTGGGATTATATAAAAGCAAAAAAAATTTAACTGTTTACTGTTGAGCTAAAATCTCTGAAATACTTCATCAGAAGTCGCAGTGGATTCATTTTATGATGCCCAGGGACCCCACCATTTCTCTGCCTGCAGGACTTAGAAAAGGGCTGGTACTTCCAAAACTGGATTCAGGGAGATAAACGCACCCATCCCGACACAGGAAACTTGGCTTGGAGCATTACCAAAGATTGTTTTAAAAAAAAGAGGTCAGAGTTGTCAAAACAAACTTGGAAAGACCTGGAGGTGGACAAAGAAAATTCCAGCGTGTCCTCACGAAATAACCTAACAATAGTAATTGGGATCTTTTGCTGCCTGTGATGTATCCGGGTATTTTACATCTCGGCAGAGATTGACTATAACGGAGAAGACGCCAGCTATTTTCCAGATGTTGACTGTGGAAAGGAAGGTAGTGTAGGGCTGACGAAGGAAGGGCCTTTCTTTCTACAGACTCATTAGGGACGACACTCAGTTCTCTGCCAAGCGACTGTTGCCCCAGACACTTTCTACTCCTGTCTAGAAAACAAAAAACAACAACAAAAAAACTGAAGTTGGGAAATCTCCATAGGCAATGTCCAAAGCTCTGAAGAAATAAAGGAGCAAAACACACCATACTGAGCTGGTGGTGATTAGCGCCAAGGAGAAAAACGGAGCAGGACGAAAATGCTACTCCGCTAAAAGCGAGCTGGCCTTGAGTTGCTTCTTCGAACTGTACATTTCTAGCAGGCAGTGGCGCACAGACATGCTAATTCTGCGACTCGGTTTCTTACCTCCTCTGAGTCTGTTATTACCCCACAGTTAATTGAAAGCGCGCCGTTTTCATTTTAAAGGAATATTGAGCGCAGCATACTTAATTAGTCATTACTTTCCGCTTTTGCAAGCAAACAAACAGTAGTAGCAAACTTTTTTGTGGCGAGGAAGAAAAACAACATTAGCAGAGGATGGTTTCGATCCATCGACCTCTGGGTTATGGGCCCAGCACGCTTCCGCTGCGCCACTCTGCTCTAGCCGGCAACGCTGTCTTTGAAATCATCCCTTTATACTTTTATGTAACACTGCTTTCCAGTCTTTTACAAGTTATAGTGATTAGTTAGCTAAATAATTGACTTAGATCTAGCTAAATGAGCTCAGAGAGATTTTATTTCAAATAGCGTCAGATAAATGAAATTCAATGTTTTTTAAAAAAAGCTTGTCGCTAACCTATTAGTCCCTTTCATTTGAAAGAAAGATTTCATTTAAAATATGATTAGCATACAGGAGTAATCGAAAATCTAAGTAGGAAAAACAAGTGATTCTAAGGCAGATTGTACTTTGAAGAAAAACAAAAAGCGCTGCATTGGCCGGGAATCGAACCCGGGCCTCCCGCGTGGCAGGCGAGAATTCTACCACTGAACCACCAATGCATATGCTGTTAAAGCTTCGTCGTAGACATACTTACATTATCCCTATGACACTGCGTACTAAAATGCCATTTTCTTAAAACTAGGCATTAATGTCAGCTTGCAGACCATAAATCTCCCTTCAGTGGTGGAAAGACTGACAGACTTGGGTGGTTCAGGGGACCTGGGGTATTGAGGTGAGAGGGGAGGGCAGTAAGAAGGCAGGTAACTGCGGATGCCGAAAATACCCAGTTCTCAGAAATTGCTTAGGACTCTGGGTGGACACGGAAGGAACGTGAGCAGGACAATGAAGAAATGTTAAGGGAGTGAGAAGGAAGAGAGTCGAAGAAAAGGGTGCAAAAGAGCCGAGCAAAGGGGAGAGAGGAACCCCAAGGCAAGCCCTGGAGGTGGGATCGGTGCTGCTCCCTATTGGTTGGAAGGTCGGAGGCGGAAGGGGCGGGTGTTAGGAATGAGGATTTGGCCTTGGGAGCTTTGGTCAAGGTTGCATTGATTTCAGAATGTCCTTTAGGAAAATCCAGTATGGGGATCCCATTAAAGGATAACTTCTCCCCAAAGGCACAGTCGTGACTTCCATAAAAACATAAAAGTGAACTCGTGCTAAGTGAATTTGTATAACAAATTCAAGATGTGACTGCTGGGAAAAGAATAGAAGATGAGAGACAAATATTGGATAGTCACAGCACCACCCCCTCTATGCCACCCCTACCCCCAGAGTGTTAACAATGTCCCCAAACCTGGGAGAACAGATACAGGGGTTGATCATCCAGTCCACTCTGAGCAGACCCTGCGTCATTGTACATGTCTTTCCTCTGACCGAACCCTTCCTCTCTTCAAACCCAAATAAAGCTCATGTCTAAACACCAAAGACAGATTGTTTATACCTCTGTTTCTCTACCTTTCTCCATTTCCCATCTTGTTAGTGGCGTCCCATGGCCACACTTTTGCCCTTCAATAAGAAAACCAGCAACTCTTGCTTTGAGCCTGCACGTGTATGGCAGTTTTACATCTGATGGCTAAAACTAGGGACACAGTACTGTGGCTGTCTTCTGAACACTTGTCTTCTATGAACAAATCCAGCAGTCCACTTCTCCCTGTCTCCAGTCCTCCCTGGTCACCCAGCCCACCCTGCCCTACCCACCTCTGCTTTGTCCCACCTCCACCAGAAAAGCCACTCCAGACAGCGTTCATGACCTGACACTTTACACACCAGTATCTTTCCTCCTGGTTTCCATGACCGGCCCTCTGTCTGGTAGTAACTGGATGACAGAAGCTACCACAGCATCCTGAGCTACAAACACACAGAATGTCTTGGATGACGAAAGTTGTCAGGGGCAGATTTTCTGATGGAGGAGTGATGGTTAATGTGCATTTCTTTATGTTTTTGACTCAGGCCAGTGGACAATGTCAGTTTGTTACAAAAAAGCATCATCAGATGCTGATTTCTGTTCCCCGAGATCTAGTTCCAGTCTGGGTATAGGCATTTCCATGAATATCCAAGACTCTCCTGTATCAATGTGGTGGGAAGAATGCTCCTCAATTATCTCTGATTGGTTAATTAAAAAGAAAATCTCTGTGAGTTCGAGGCCACCCAGGTCTAAGAATCGAGTTCCAGGATAGCAAGAGAAATTCTGTCTCGGGAAACATGATAAATTCTGTCTCAGATCAAGACTCTAGAAAACAACAACTTAACTTTTTTTCTATAGGAGATGAGGGGCTGCGTGATCCAGAACAGCATAGACGACTCAGTTTTTTAGTGATGGTTTGAAGTTGACAGGCACTGTACTGTTCATGCCTTTGGTTGTCTTCATTAGCAAACGATGAGGCTGAGAAACTTAAGTGGAGGTACTTATTCCAGATTATTTAGATGGCACCCAAATGACATTTAGAAATTAATATTTATAAGACAGGTTGAGAGACATTCTACTGAGGCTCACAATGTGGACAAAGAAATGTGAAGCAGTAGCCAGCAGTGAGAGATTTTTATTTTAACCGTGTTTCATAAATTTCTATTTTCCGAGATTGTGAAATGGTCAACTCTATCAGCATTGTAGAGTGTAGACATTTTTATGAGTTCTTTCTTTTTTTCAATATTTATTGGATGTTTTATGTATTTACATTTCAAATGTTATTTGATTTTTCTTGCATTATACTAAAATCAACTCCATTTTTACCCACTGGTAGGAATTCTGCTCTTTAAAAAAGCAACATTTCATGAGCACCCTTCCAAAGCTGATGTCAGTGACGTCAGGATAAAGTGATTCCTACTCCATACTGAAGGAGTCCATGCCTTCCTTAAAAAGACTTCAGGAGGCATGGTATTCTGATTGCCCAGTTCCTATTGTATCCCCTATTCTATAAAGGCATATTACTTGCAACATAGATTGATTGAAATGCAAAACCCAGAGCTACAACCAATAGCTTATTGGTACATTCCTCCACGTAAGGATTACATGGAATTTATTGCCAATCAATTTCAATACCCTTTAAAATAGAAAATGAAGTTGACATATTTATATGGATTTATGTTAAATACCAGCCACTTATTTGCTGGTTTTATTTTAAATCATCTTTCAAACAGCTTCAGAACTATTTTCTTACTCCACCCATTCTTTTAGAGTTATCATTCTGTTATTTTAAATCCAGACAGGCTCTTGATTGACAAGCGTCAATTAATATAGCAGAACATTAAAATCCTATAGCAATGGTGAATTCTTTCTAAAGTAGTATTATTTTACTAGTCAGTTTTTATGAGGCGTTTTACTACAGATAGGAGCACATAGAATTATTCTACACCTCGGTCACTGTTGCTCCACATTGTATGAATGTATAATAAGAAAGGCCAGCAGAGATCATCAAACACATATCATATGTATAAATATACATCAACTAATAGGAAAATATTTGTAGAATTTAAATATAAACCCCTTTAAAATTTATGAGTGCGTATCTTGTTGAAATAATTAAATTGTGTATTTTTTAAAAACACAATTGCCTCAATTTCCTCCTTTTCGCTAATTGCTTCAAGCCTACCTCCTGCTTTGATCCAGATGTCAATATACACAGATAAAAGCTCTAGAATAAAAAGCAGCAGATACACACAAGAGGAGTAGACAGCAGGAAAAATCAAACTAAGACCAGAAATCAGCCAAGTAGAAACAAAAAGAACCATAGAAAGAATCAACAAAACTAGGAGCTGGTTCTTTGAGAAAATCACAAGATCAATAAACCCTTAGCCAGACTAACTAGAGGACACAGAGAGAGTATCCAAATTAACAGATCAGAAAGGAAAGGAGAGACATAACAACAGAAACTGAGAAAATTCAAGAACTCATAAGATTCTACTACAAAAGCCTATACTCAACAATACTAGAAAATCTGGAGGAAATGGACAATTTTTCTAGACAGATACCAGATACCAAAGTTAAATCAGGATCAGATAAAAAAAATCTAAGCAGGCCTATAACATCTAAAGAAATAGAAGCAGTCATCAAAAGCCCCTAAAACAACAACAACAACAACAACAACAACAACAACAAAAAAGCCCAGGACCAGATAGGTTCAGTGCAGAATTCTATCAGACCTTCATAGAAGACCTAATAAAATCCTCTCCAAACTATTTCATAAAATAGAGACAGAGGGAACACTACCCAATTCATTCTTCGAAGCCACAATTACTCTTATTCCTAAACCTAAAATTAAATAACTTAATTAATAAAAAATGAAGAAAAAATGTTGGTATAGAGCCTATGCTGACCTCACCATAATTCTGAAGGTTGAGTCTGATCCCAGGTGGTACCTAGGAAATACCAGCAAGAACTCCAAAGGCCAAGGTGGAACTTAGTGTTCCTGTAGGAAATATGAAAATTTTTCTGGAGATTTGTAGAAAGACAAGTTCTCAGACCCACATCAGACCTATTGTGTTAGAAGACCTAAGGATTGTAGGACTCAGTGGATTTTTTGACCTTAGACCCTGAGATGTCTAGGAATCCTCACTAAGCACATTAAATGGTAAAAAGCTTAAAACTGCAGGTTGTATGGATAGCAATTTGGGAGAATCATAAAGAGTCAGTTCCCAGGGCTTGTGAATGAATAAATCCGGGAGGGAGAACACTGTATCATTCTCTATCAGCAAGACTTTATTTCATGGAAATCATCACAAACATTCAGTAAAGAAGAAAACAAGATAATTTATCAGGCTGCACAATTATATACTAATAGGGCTATTATTCAGACATCTCTAATTTTCTACTCAAGATGAGCCTTGTCATCAACCTCTTGAACGCTCCCTTTACCTCTTTGTTCCTGAGTGTGTAAATGAGGGGGTTCAGCATGGGTGTGATGATCCCATAAAAGAGGGACACCATTTTCCCCCGGTCCTTGGAAGTAGGGGATGGTGGCTGCAGATACATGTAGATGGCAGTGCCATAGAAAAGCACCACCACAATGAGGTGGGAGCCACATGTCCCAAATGCCTTTCGCCGACCTTCAGCTGACCTTATTCTCAACACTGCTTTGACAATGAAAGCATATGATATGAGGATGAGAGTCACAGGTATTAAAAGAAAAAACACGCTGATAAAGAACAGCTCTGCTTCATTAGCAGTCGTATCCACACAGGACAACTTGAGAAGAGCAGGGACTTCACAGAAGAAATGGTCCACTTCCTTGTGACCACACAGTGGCATCTGAATGGTCCATGTGGACTGCAATACTGAGTTGCTGAAGCCACTGATCCAACACGCAGCTGCCAAGTGGAGGCAGCGCCTCTGCTGCATGATGACTGAGTAGTGGAGAGGCCGACAGATGGCTACAAACCTGTCAAAGGACATGACCCCCAGCAGAAAGCATTCTGTGGAACCCAAGGCCAGGAAAATGAAAAGCTGGGCTACACAGCCACCATAGCTGATGACCTTTCGGGTGCTGCATATGTTGATGAGCATTTGTGGGACTGTGCTTGTGGTATAGCACAGGTCTAGCAGGGACAGGTTAGTGAGGAAAAAGTACATGGGTGTGTGCAGTTTGGGATCCAGGCGGGACACAATAATTATCATCGTATTTCCAAAGATGGTCAGAATATAGGACACTAGAAACACCACAAAGAGTGGCAGCTCCAGCCATGGCCGATCTGAAAACCCTAAGAGAATGAACTCCCATGAGATGCTCTCATTGGCTGCACTCATGTTAAATGTACAGCCTCAGGTCCTGGGAACACAAAGGTTATAAGTTGGTGGGCATGCTCACTGGATGTGCCAGTCAGTGGTGACGTGATGAGGCTGGAGAGTTTGTGCATTCACAACGTGATCCTGTTAGGGTGGAAATGTATTGACAGAAGTTTCAGTGTCTTTTAAACCTTTCAGAACTTTTTCTGTCCCTAATAATTGTTACCAAAGTGATTTCAAGATTATAGTTCTTTATCAGTTTCTACTGTCACAGAATCTGTCCTTTGGTGTTTGCTATTTTATGAATGGATTATTTTCTGGACTTTATTTTCACCAGGTATCTGCTATCAGGGAGATACAACTATTGCTCCTGTAATTTTAATGCAGTTTAATTTGTCCCCAGAATTATTGAGAGTCTCTGTTGCTGCCATTTGCAAAAATTAATTCTATCTTATTTCTCCATTATTCCTGCCCTTGCCTCAAATAAACACAGATATTATATCATCTATAATAAGCTTTTAGACACCATGTCGAGAGACTTATCCTATTGCTCTCAGGTTGCAGAATCTCCACAGGACTGTGAGCTCATGTGACATCTGATGCTAGCCTGTGTGGGTCATACACTCCCAACCCTCTTCTGTAACTAGTTACATTGCTCTGAGGTGCTTCCTGTCCTCTGATATTCAGGTTCCTCTTTTGTAAGATACACATTTATAAATATACTACATTAGCTACTGTTTACATTGCTGTGAAATAACACCATGACCAAAAAGTAATTCTGGGAGAAAAGGGTTTATTTAGCTCACACTTTCACATTGCTGTTCATCACCAAAGGATCAGGACTGGAACTCAAACAGGGCAGGAATCTGGAGGCTGGAGCTGATGGAGGAGTGCTGCTTACTGGCTTCCTTCCCCTGGCTTGCTCAGGTTGCTTGCTTTTGGACATGGATCACCAGTCCAGGGCTGGCAGTACCCACTAATTGAGAAAATGCCTTACAGCTGGATCTCATGGAGGCAGTTACTCAAAGCAAGCTCCTTCCTCTCTGATAATTCCTTGAGGTTACACAAAGGCATCCAGTACTGATAGGAATTACTTTTCTGGACTGTGCACAATCACAAGTGCACCTCGATGAGCCCGACACTGGGTAGGAGCAGAGAAGTGGGAATCAAGCAGCCACAATGAGGGAAGGGACTGAGGAGCTCAGGAGACTCACTTGGAGCTCTTTTAATGCTCATTTTTCTAGGGGTCAGCAGCACATGAGGTTGTGTTACAAACCCAGCAGTGCATTTCAATCCCAGGAGCCAGGGAAACACATCCTAGGTATAGCTGCTATCTTAAGTGTGACTGTGATCTTTTGTGTAAACTGTTTGGCAATGCCTGGGAGCACAGAGGTTGGGCAGTGGTGACAAGAGTGATGGATGCTTTCCTTTGAGAAACTACTCATAGCTCTACATTTTCTGCAGGTACCTATGATAGTACAGAGAGTTAATAATGTATGCATCTGAAACAGTTCTCAGTGGTAATCTAATTACTCTGAGTCAATCATCATCTGAAATTATGCTTTTCAGCTTTAGTCCTGTTCATCAAAATGTTAGCAAAGATTGCTGGGCTTTTCTACTAATTCCAGAACATTTCCTCCCTAGGAATCCTTCCCTTACTCCCTCCTTTAAGAAATCTGAGATATATGGTCAGATATAGAGAGATTAAATTGTAAGTTTTTCTCTTAAGGCAAGTTTCCAGACTTGTTTGAAATTTCCTGGTAACTGAAGGCCAACTTTCAACTGTTTTTCTCCTGCCTCCACCTTGGGAGTACAGTGACTAGATAGATGTGCAGGACCACTCCCTGGTTGGCAGTGCTAAGACAGAGACCTGGGCCTCAGGCAAGGTAGGCAAGCATTCACCAAAAGTGAGCTAGATATCCATTCTTGTGCTGCATTAACAAAGATCAGGAGCCAGGTTCTCATTCTTGCCTCTCAGTGCCTAATTCACTTGCTCATAGCTCCAGCTGCTATCTCAGAGGCCACAGTTAGGTTTCTCCCCTTTAATGCAAACCTGCATTGCAGAATCTTAGGGAGAGGTTATTCTTTTTTGGAATAGCACACATTCTGTGTGCCAGAAAAACAAATCGATTGAATCAAGTGAGAGGACAGCAGAGCTTAAAACTGACATTTATAGGTAAGTGTTTCAGACAGCTGCTGAGGAGTCTTTGCGCGTTTTATCTCAGATCACCTGAGTATTTTAACATAAGCTTCAGGATACTTCCTTGATGAATGATATTTATTTATTTATTTTTATTCATTTTTTATTTTAGCCTGTAATGGACTGGCTTTGTGTTTCGGATTTTCTTCCCCCACATCTGAGTTTGAATTCTCAAAACGATGAGAGAGATATTTTGAAACATCTTTTCAAGTTTTATGGTGCAAAGGACATTGAATCAAGAAAGGTACTAGAGTCAGCTCTAAGCTTGCCAACTTCACAAGTGAATTAAACACTTTGAATTTCAGTTTTATTTTCTGTGATGGGATAGAGGAGATATTTTCCTCTCCCTGTAACAACTCTTTGTGTTTCCTGAAATGAGCTCATACCTGGATGAGAGGTTCTTTAACATGCCAATTCTGTTTTGCTGGAACATAAGCATAAATAATAAAAGTCATTTTCTTACATAACCAGTAAAGGAAAATGACTAAAAATGTAGTTTAGAAGAGATGTGTCCTGAAGACAGAAGTTTGGGTTATATGCTTCTCTGGCTTAGGCTGATTTCCTGAGAGCCCAGATCTGCTTGTGCAGCAAACAGAAGGAAAAGCTCACCTGCCCTGAAGCCTGTTCCCACCGAGGTCCCAAACCTCTTCTAGTGCTCAAATTCTAGGGTGAGTTTTAGTTCTTTGTACAAATGTATTTACTAACCTGCAATTTCAGCATTTTGAACGATGATTTTTTCTTGATGTCCGAGTATCCTTGAATATAAGTAGATTTAAAGGCTCCAGCGCCTTCCCACACTAGTCAACTTAGCGTCCTTCAGTTTCACTGTGAGGAAGATGTTCTGAGGTCCCCAAACACAGCCACCTGGACAGTGAGGAGGAAGCATCACTCAGGACTGAAATATATCAGAGTGGACTCACGCCATTTATAGTTTAGAGGATCTACTGTTCTTTTGAGAGATTTTCTTTTTCTGTCAGACTTGCAAAACTGAATAAAAAAACATTTTCCCTGTAAAGACCGGTGTTTCCTTTGGTCTGTGGAGGGCATCTTGATCCTTCATAGCCAGTCTTCTGTTTATAGTGGCAAAGCCAGGACTTGACCCTGTGGGAACCAGGCAGGGCAGCTGTGAGGTGATGACTTGGTCCTCACTGATTAGCTCAAGCAGGAACTTCCCTCTAGGGATGGGTGGGACTCTCAGCACTTTCTAACACTAAAGGAATGTCTTGGAAAGTGTTATGACCTGGTTACTAAATTTTGTGCTCAGTGGGGTCTGTTTTCTCTTTGTAATCTTCTGAAGAGTTTTCTAAAACCATTTCATTTCCTTGTTTATTTGTTTGATCCTTTTTGAGACAGGGTCTGGTGTAGCTCAGGATGGCCTCAGCCCCCTGAGTGCTGGAATTTTAGGAGTGTGCCACTACCTCCTTTCACTACTTACTTAAATGAGAAAAAATATTATTTTATGTATAAATATTCTAAGATATCATCTAAGGTCATATTGTTACCTTTTGATTTAGCCAAAAAAAAAAAAAACAACAAAAAAACAAAACAAAACAGATAGCTATCATTTGAAACTGTCTGCCTTCCAAGTTTGTCTAACCCTCCCACCTCCTCTGCTTCCTGAATTCTCAGCAACGCTCTGCTGTATCCATGTCACCATGGCTTTGAAATGTTTTTTTCCTGATCTTGTTACTCTTCAGCATTGATTGGTCGGCATCTACCAAATCTCTACTTTTCTGCTCACCAATTCACAACAGTCTGGTCCCAGGCACTCCCTCTACAATTGTAGGTGAAATGTGTTTGTAGGAATATATCACTAGGACCTTACTAGAGACTTAGAAAGTGCCAGGTTATGAAATTCAGCTCAGCTTCATGGTAAGTACTCCTGGGACCTCTGCCTGTGAAGCCCCCTGTGGTAGTGAAATCTACATCCTCTTTTGCAAACTTAGCTCAGTCCTAGATCATGAATTCTGCTTGTAGGCAACAGAATATCTCAGACAATATGAAAACCCTTCAAGAACTGAAAAAGTCGTAATAAAGAACAAAAACCACTGTGTATAAGTAATATAGAGCCATTGAAAATAAACACAAAAGTTACTATGTCATGGAGTGAACAGTGGTCTTGAAGTTTCTCCTTCCCTGAAGAAATTTGCTGATCCTGGGTGCCAGCCAGCAGCACATAATTCACCGAATCTGTCCTATCAGTCAGCTGGTGAGAAGGAAGGGGGTGGAGAGAAAGTTGTTATTTTTATAAAGCTAAGGCAACTAAAATGAAGTGAGGACCTAATGACAGCCTTTAAAATAGTAGAGAAGAAACTGTAAAAGTTACACTTACAACAACAACAACAAAACAAAAACAAAAAAACAGACCAAAAATGACAAACAGTCACATTTTCAAGCATTGTAGTTCTGGGGAGTTATATCTGGGCCTCGTGACGACAGATGGACTCAGATAAACACACATCTCTCTAGAAGAAAGACATGGGAGACTACCCCACATGGCTCAAGGGAACTAGAGACAGTCCAGTCTTTTCTAATAGGATGTCCAGGTCACTGTTTGTCAGTGGGACACAAGTTAGAGTCTCCTGTAAACAGGGCCCCTCGACTGAGAAAATGCCTCCATACAACTGGCCTATAAGCAAGACTGTGGAGGCTTTTTTTAAATGAATGGTTGATACAAGAGCCCAAACTATTGTGAGTTATGCCACCCTGGGCAAACAGTCCTGAGAAGTTTTAAAAGACTATCTCAATAAAAGCCTGGAGAACAAGTCTGTCAGCAATGTTCTTCCGTGTTCTCTGCTTCAGTTTCTGCCTCTAGTTCCTATCCCGATGTCCCCTTCATGATGGACTGCAAGCTATAGGATGAAATAAATAATTTCCTCTCTGACTTACTTTAGGTCATGATGGTTATCGCAGAAGTAGAAAGTCAGGTAGGACTCGAGGATCCCTGACTTATGCCTCTGCTCAGCCTCTGAGTGTAAATACAGGGAGCTCAGATTCCTGTCTGCTTACCAAAGGGCAAGGACAAAATCCGGACTCATGGAAATGGTCAGAGATCAGATTTATGGATACCTTGAGGCTCCATAAAACAAATGTATATACAAGCATTGTATTATTTCATTCTGTTTCTCTTTTTCTCCCTTTCCCTCTCCCCCTTCCCCTCCCCCTCTCTGTTTGTGTGTGTGTGTGTGTGTGTGTGTGAAATTTATTAAATCAATTTACATCAAACTAGAACAGTTGTCTCACACACTTGAGAGGCTGAGAAGCCACTATTTTCTTTGTCCTTGAGACCAAGAACTTCAGCAGTGCCAATCTGGCACCAAAAATCTGACAACACTAATTTTTAAACTGTGATGGAAATCTGGAGGTGGGGTTTCTGATCTCAGCACAGAAAACAGCAGTAGCAACAGAGTGAATTCACTCTGCAGCAAGAGGGAAAGCCAACCCAACAAGGACAGAGAATCTTGCTGCTAGCTGGTTTCTACTGGGCTGCTACCTGAGCATGCCCTTCACACCTGGGGTGGCTTTCCCAAGGAGTCAAGGCAATCAGAACAATTCTTCAGGTGAGGCTCCTACTCCGGTGATTCTATTGTGTCCCAAGTTGAAATGAAAACAAATCATCATACCTATTGCTGATGTTGCATGTGTGCAGTTTCTCTGCTGGGTCTAAACCATGGCTTATCTCAGAGTGGGCATCCAGGTCTGACTCTTACAGTCTTTCCACCTCTGTTTCTATGATGTTCCCCAAGGGTTAGGGTGGGGTGGCATTGTAGATATATCAGGGTAGATGGATGCTCCCACTCGGGTCACTTATCTGCAGTTTGACCAATTCTGTACCTCCGTAGGCGTCTCTGTCTACTGAATAACGAAGGTTCTTTGATGAGGGCTGAGAGCTATGCTTATCTATGGGCATAAGGATAAGCATTTAGAGTGCATATGGAATTTGTTCTGCTTAGGAAAGGGGCAGTAGTAGGTTCTACTGTAGGATCTATGACCTTCCGGTAGCACTGGTAGTTGACTAGGTTTACAGTAACAGACTTGAATTATCTCCTATTGATTGGGCCTTAAATTAAATTAGACAGTTGTTGGTTGAACTCCAAGATAAAAGTGCCACTGTTGCACCATTGGGGACACATTGCTGGACCAATAGTTGTTGTCCATGGGTTTTCAACAGGATAGGACTAGTGTTTGCTTTTCTCTCTTGGGAGCTTACAAAGCATCTTCCCATATTGTCCGAGTTCATCCTCCAGGAGGAGGCTTCACTGTCAGTTCCTGCTCAATCCCTCCAGATCCTGTGTCCACAGTGTGTGTGTTTTCTTCAAGAGTGGTGTCATCCTTTCAAGTTCTGGGAGGAGACCAGAGCAAATGCAGTAGTCTCTCTTCTTTACAGGATCGTGTGGACTCCCCAGTCCAGTGACTCTAGGGGAGGTTTCCCATGTTTGACTCTAAGAATTTTGTTAGATAGTCTGTTAGTCTTGGGTAGAGCATTATAACATCATTCAGCATAACACCATTAAAATATATGTACAGATATGTGTATTCTTATGTAAGCCTATGAAATGTTTCACTGTGGGTTTTCAAACATCTTTAGTATTATTTATCCACACGCTCCTCCCTCTAGTGTTTATATGTGTGTGTGTGTGTGTGTGTAAATACATATATAAACCTCCTCCCTGCTCCCAGTTAAAGTGCCCTCCTCCAATTTCCCCTCTTTCTCTCTTCACTGTACATGTGCCTTATTCTCTGCTTCTCTAGAGCTCCTGTTGATCCTGTTGATCTCCAACATGATCCTGTTTTACTTCCCTAGCTTCTGTGGTTATGTCAGACTGTGCACTCCAATCTAAAGATTTGGAGCTAGAATTCACATAGAAGAGCAAATATACAACGTTTGTCCTTCTGGGTCTAGTTACCTTACTTAGTCAATGTGCTAGTTTGTTTTCTATTGCTCTGATAAACACTATGAGCAAAGGACACTTGTGGAGGAGAGGAGTTAGTAATCCTGCCAGTTAGGTTAGAGTTTATTATCAAGATAATCCGGGGTATGATCCAAGACCTACAAGTAGGAGTGGAAGGCTGCTTCCTGGCTTGTTCCTCATGGAAGAACCAAATACCTAAGGGCCTCAATGTCTACAGTTATCTGGGCCCTCTCACATGAGTTACTAATAAAGAAAATGTCCTTAAGATTGCCACAGGACATTCCAATTGACCAATTTCTCAATTGATGTTTCTTCTCTCAGAAGACTTTAGTTTTGTGTCAAATTGACAAAACAAAACCAAAATTAACAAACACAAAGGAGTCCTTTCCCTTCCGTCTATTTTCCGGAAAAGTTAATTTTTTTCTGTTAAGCTAAATAGATATTCATAGTGTACCACATTCAAAATGTACTACATTTTCATTTCCTAGTCACCAGATAAGGAACATTTAGACTGTGTGCACCTTCTAGGTATTGTGAATAGAGCAGCAAGAACCATGATGTATAGGCTGGTTTTGTGTCAATTTGACACAAGCTGGAGTTTTCACAGAGAAAGGAGCCTCAATTGAGTAAATGCCTCTTTGAGATCCAGCTCTAAGGCATTTTCTCAACTAGTGATGAAGGAGGAAGGGCCCATTGTGGGTGGTGGCATCCCTGGGCTGGTTCTCTTGGATTCTAAAAGATAGCACGTTGAGCAACCCAGGGTAAGCAAGCCAGAAAGCAACATCCCTTCCATGGCCTCTGCATCAGCTCCTGCTTCCTGACCTAACTGAGTTCCTGTCCTGAATTCCTTTGCTGATGAACAGCATTTTGGAAGTGTAAGCTGAATAAACCCTTCCCTCCTTAACTTGCTTCTTGGTCATGATATTTTGTGCAGGAATAGAAACCCTGACTAAGACAATGGCTGAGCCAGTATCTATGGAGTAAGAAACTGACTGCTTTGTGCATATGCCAAGGGTGGGTTACATATGCTAGATCTCCTTTTAGCTCTTTGAGAATTCTCCTCGCTGATGCTATTGTGAATAGACTAGTTTGCTTTTCTGTGGTCCCCTTTCTGTTGACTGTTTTCTTGATCTTAACTAGGGAATGATGACATTTCAAAGCAGTTTTAAATCACATTTCCCTGATGGCTAAGGATATTGGACATTTAAAAAGTATTGATCATTTTAATTTTTCTTTAGAGAACTCTTTTTAGATATACAGCCCATTTTTAATTAGATCATGTATTTCCTTGTTTTTGTTTGTTTGCTTTTTGAGTTCTTCGTGCATTCTGGATATCAACCCTCTATTGAATATATAGCAGACAAAATTTTCCAATCTCCTTCAGTAACCAGTCATTTGTCTCTGTATTAGTTTCCTTTCTTGCTGCAGTGACCAGGTACCTGAGTAGAGTAACCTCGGGAAGTGGGGGTTTACTTGGAGTCATGGTTTGAAGATATATTGTCTCCACTGAGAGACAGGCATTGATGTTCATTTCACTTTCTGCTCTTAGTGCAGTTGACCTCAGCCCACAGATTAGAATTGTTCACAGTAACAGTGGTTCTTCCTGGCTGTATTAAATGTTTCTGGAAGCATCCTTGTAGAAACCTTCTAAGATGTATTTCTATGATAATTTTAAGTGTTTATAAAATTGACAATGAAGATTACCCATCACAGTTTCTTATATGAATTTTATATGTTCATAAATTTTTTTCATTTAGGGGTTCTTGAGTCAGGGTCATATGTAGCTAAGGCTGACCTACAACTCGAAGTACAGCAGTGAATGACCTAAATTCCTGAGCTTCCCACATGAAGACATTATAGGTGTGTGCAGCCTTTGTGCCCTGTGTTTATTTTTCTTTCTTCTTGTCAGCATATTTGTATTTATTCGTCTTCTAGTCTTTAATTCTATAAGCCACCCAGAGTTCTTAGTTTTTTATTTTACTTTTGTTTTTAGTATTTCAACTTATCAAATAAAATTGTCACAATCTCATTACGTTCACTGTGAATTTCCTTTCACAAGTTCATATTTGCACCCAGCCATTTTTCTCAAGAACTACAACATCTTAAGTGTTTAGTAGTTTTTATATAGGGCTTCTTTGAAAGAAATCTTGATGCACTTCTGACTTCTCACATTGTAGTTTATTTCATTACATACAGGGTCTGAATAACAGATTGTATGGGCCTTAGATGATGTCATTATACAAAAGGTGTTGTTCTTCAGGCAGATCAGATAAAAAGCTTTCTTTACAGTTAATCCCTCTCTTCTGCCCTTACACCCACATCCCTCCACTTGCCAACCACAATAAGCATTTAGTTCTTTCATTTTGCAAACTTTGTCAAAATTTACTCTTCTCTTATGTGTATAATGGACTGTGCTGCCAAATTATAATATAGGTAGAGCAGTGTTTCTTCATTAATTGTTGTTATATACATACACACATGTACACATATATCTCTGAATACATAAGTACATCCTTCTCTGACAGCATAATGTTATTTATGCATGGGCTTTCAGGACTGACCATGTGATACTAGATAACCAGTTGTGCTCTTCCCTGGGGAGATGATTTCTCCTGCTCTCAGTATTCCTAAGTTGCCTATAATTGTTTCTTGGGTTTGAGGCCTCTTGGGCTCTTCCCTGTCACATTAACATGAGTGTTGGTACTGTCCTTATTCAGCTAATGTTTAGGCTGTCATGCTGGTGAAAGTTTATGACTGTAGATTCTGATATTATGAGGAGACACACACTCACATCAAACTCCCTGCCCCTCTGGCTCCTACAATCTGTCTTTTCTCTGTTTCACAATAGTCCCTGAACCTTAGGTTCTGTTGGGTGTAGATGTATCCATTGGGACTGAGCTCCATAGCTCTGCATTCTGATTGGTTGTGGCTTTCTCTAATGGTCTCTGTTTGTTGCAAAGAGATAACAAGGGTAAAAATGAATGACATTACCAAATTATGACATCACATAGGGCAGCTGTAAACAATATTTCAGACTCCTCTTTTTCTTCATCTTGAAATCTTCATTTTTGACTTATTTTCCAAACTCCACATTGCTTTCATCTTTCTTTCTGTTTCCTTCACCAGCCACAGTTTTATCTTTTCCAACATTTTATCCTGTCTGTCTTCTTCACTTTGGTCTTCCTTTCCATGTTCCTTCCTTTCCATTATCTTCCTGTTGTGCTATTAAAGGTACAAACATTTTATCAAGTATTTTATAAACAGTTTGTCTTTTTAGCATCTTTCAATCTCAGAATGTCACCATTCAGATCATGAGTTGCAAAATAGCTAACCTGAGTTCTTTAGATATTCTGTGATTACGGAAATCCCAATTATAAAATGTGTACTTGTAAATCATATATGATGTGTCAGAGACAATGGTGACATCCAACATTTTTTTACCTTATATAATTCATAGTTATTCTCCAATGAGTTTTCCCCTGAGTAATTTTAAATGAGATTTTAAAAATTTAAATCCACAGTGTTTTTTTCTTGGCTGGAGTTTAAGCTATATTTATTTATCTAAAGGCTATCTTCCTTTCCTTCCTGTATTCTAAGTTATTTTATTAAAATTAGTTCAATTTTCACTGTTTCTGAAAATGTTCAATAGTTTAATAATTTTAGCACAAGCTAAATAGGAGCTCTTTAGGTAGGACTGGAAGTGTAAACAGGTTCAGATTCAAACTCAGTACTAAAGAATATATGCATGCCTCTTTAAGCAAAGGGCTTTCACATCAGGACTTTATACACAGGCTGACAGGACTCATGGTTTAGAAAGTCCTCTTTGGAGTAAAGTGAAAGGAAACCACAAGTAGTGATCACAGGAATGGGTGTGCACATCTGCAATTATTCCAGCAGTTAAGATGCAGAGGTGGGAGAGTCATGAGTTCCAGGAAAGCAAGGACTACAGAGTAAGACTCGGTCCCAAATGTCTAATAAAAAATAATTCTCTTAATGAAGATGCCTTTGTACCAGTGTGGGGGGCAGCAGGCAGGACAAACAAAGCAGAAAAGAAGGAGAAGTCAGAGCTTTGAACGTCATGGTAGGTTCAGCTTAGTGAATATGAACACTGAGGGGAAATGATGACAGGGATGTGTGCTACTTTAAACAGTGCTGTCTTCTCAAACTACAGAGAGGCTAAGACCATGCAAAGCAGTTTGGGTATATGACATCCAAAGAATTAATGGGTGCTCAATGTAAATGCTCTGAATACATCTGACAAAAGTAGTATGGGCAATGTCTTCCCTTCTACCCAAGCTCCATGAAAACAGACCACATTGCAGTAAGAGAGAATGTGCTTCAGAGTCACTGGATTTGTGGAAATGGTGACAGGTATAGATTTTGTTTATTCTTCTGAGATAGTGGATTGTGTCAAATTTGTACTGCATTCAGTCATATTATAACACAATATGCTGAGAATCGTCAGGTTCCACTACCTCATTTCACCAAAAAGAGTTATATAATTATGATACTTTCATAAGCTATAAACTTGAATATATTCTTATTGAGTTATAGGTGAGGACAGGCCAAGTTTGAACAAAAAGGGGAGGGTGAGAAAAAAATTGGGAAGAAAAGTATGCAGAGTTTTCTTCCCTGGGTAACTTTCCACAACTTTTATTGAGCTTCTGCCCTGTGAGAACTTCATCTTTATTTCTCAGAAGGACTCATTATCTCAGATGGGAAATGCTTAAGGTCATCAAACTCCCCAGGTATTTCTTCCACCTTCTATTTCTAAGCTGAGATGCAATAACACCATTCAAAAAAGTGAATCTGTGTAAGAGCCTAATTCTAGCCTAGGATTTTCCATCTGCACTCTGTCCTCAAAATAATGACTCTATGACTTAATTATTTATAAACAGATGCATAGGCCACAAGCTTTGGCTCATTCCCACTAGCTCATAACTCAATTATCCCAGTTAAACTAGTCTAAGTCTGCCATAAGGCTAGTCACCTCTCCTCAGTTTCTTGTGTCTGTCTTCTTCAGAGTCTAGGGTAATTCCTCCAGCCTCTGACTCTCTACCGGAATTCTAATCTCTCTACTTGAACTCACACTTATTACTGTCTGCCTTTGGCTAATAAGCCATCAGCTTTTTACTGATGCTTCTGCACAGAGCACAAGAGATTCTCTCTACTCAACTCTCTATGGAAACTCTCTCAAAACATCCTCATTTCCAGATGATATGATGCTGTACATTAAAGTCTTCACCACAGATCTACAGCAATGTAATAGAATACAAAATTAACACACAAATCAGTAGCTAACAGTCAAAATGGTAAGCATTATTGGAAAGACATCAGGAAAACAATTCCATTCACAATAACATAAAAATAAATCAAAAGCATTAGAAATAAATGTAAGTGAGGACATGAGAGACTCCCACAGTGAAAACTTCAAGACACTGGCATAGGAAATTGAAGAGGATACCAGAAGAGAAAGACCTCCCATGCTCACGGGTTTGTGAGACTAACAATGGAAAAATGGCCATTTTACCAGAAGCAATTTCCATGTAATTACCATCAGAATTCCAATGCAGTTTTTCAGAGAAATTAAAAAAAAATCTTAAATTTTGTGTTTAAATACAAAAGACACACTGAAAACAATCCTTTAAGAGTTGTTGAGAAATAGCATCCCAGATGTCAAGTTATATTACAGTCTTATGGTAATAAGAAAAGCATAGTACTAGTATAAAACATACCCAGTGTTTAGTAGAATAAAATTGAGAACTCACACAAGCCCACACTCCTATAGTCACATGATTTATAGTCACATGGTTTTTGATAAAGAAGCTGGCAGTACACATTGAAGAAAAATAACTTCAGCAATAATGCTTATTTAACTGGATAGCTACATTTAGAAAAATGAGACTAGATCTTTATCTGCACATAAGACCTGATACCCTGGATCTGATAGAGGAGGCTGTAGGAAATATGGTTGGACATTATCGCACAGGAAAGGACTTTCTGAATAGGACCTTGATAATCCAAGTATTAAGACCAAATATTAATAAATAAGACCTCATTAAGCTAAAAACTCCTGTATAGAAAAAGACACCATCACTCAAGTGAATATGAAGCTTACAGAATGGGTTAATACCTTCACCACCTCTACATCTCACATATGGTTAATATCTAGGATATGTAAAGAGCAACAACTACAAAAGGACCACACTAAACATCAAGAATATAGGCCAAGATTAAATTGAGACATGGAAATATACAGAGGGTTTTAAAAAGACAGAATACAAATGATGGGAAACATTTGCTTGAAATGTTCAGCATCCGTAGCTGTGATGTGAACGCAAATTAAATCTGCTTTAAGAGTTTATCCTACTCAAATTAAATCAGCTGAGACCCCCCCACCTCCCACCCAGAAGACAATGATCGTCATGGATGTAGGAAGAGAAAAGTTTGTGTTCCCTGATGGTGGCAGTATGAACAGATGCAGCACTCTGGAATTCAGAACAGAGGGTCCTCAGGAAATGGAAAAACAGATGGACTACAAGATCCATAGGCAGAGACATAAGATCACACAATACCTGCCCATCTGTGTTCAATCCTGCTTTAGTCACAAGAGCCAGGAAATGGACCCAGACTAGACACTTAGCAATGGTGAATAATAATGAAAATATTGTATGTTTAAACAACAAAATATTCTGGAGCTCTTCGGAAATGATGAATTTCACAAATAAATGATGCAGCTGGCAATAATCATTCTGAATAAGATAACTCAGTCTCACACACACACACACACACACACAAACACACACCATGTGCTTTCATTTATGGATGTTAGCTTTGACACCAAAGGTATGTTTGCACAGTTCAAAATATCCATTTAGCTCATGAAATTAGTAAGAATTCATGGAGGGTGGATTTCAAGGGAGAAAGAAAGCAATGGCATAGGGAAGTAAAGGTGAACAATGTCCCAGGAAGGGTTAACCACAAGGTGAGAGGGAAAGATACAGGATGAAATATGGGGAACTAACACTAAAGACATTTTGAAAACTCATATAGAAACATGAAGAAACTTTCTACAATATACACATAAACATGTATAAAGAGTTTAAATAGATTGTCCTATAACAAGGAAACAGTGCCTCTATTAAACACAACAGTGCCAAGAGTTGGTTTCTCATTTTTGACTTGTAGGACAATTCAAAGATCCCATTAATCTCCCAATACTACAGGCTGCTGTCAATGCTGTAGATTACTCTAAACTTGACACTCAAACCCAATTTCTGAAGACACCACACAGAACACTGACAAATCACTCCAGGACTTACCTAGAATATTCATCTCTATTGGCCAGCTGTCATGGTTCTAGAAGGTGCTATGAACACTAAAGAAGAGAAAAGTAATCACTAATCAAACCCAGCTGTGACACATGAGAGATACAACAATGACATGCCATGCAAGACATGCATACATGTGGAATAGTAACAGAAATATCATGGGAGTAACCAACGACTATCTGACAGAATTTCTGATCTGTTCTAGGAGTTGAAACCCATATCTGGCACTCGGCCCTAAATGGAATATCTGTATCACATCTCATCTGCTCGAGGCTCAGGAATCACTGATGAACAGGGCGTTGAAATATTCTAAGAACCAGAACTAATGGTGTTTTGTGCACAGAGATGAAAGTTCTTTATATGAATTCATGACATTTGAGACAACACGCATAAACTCAAGCAAGACAAAAATCCAACACGGGGAGGGAAGGTGAGCACTAAGTCTTATCCCTACCTAAATGTCTATTGGCAACTTCTGAAGAAGGTGAGTCAGCTTTCTTGATAGGTACAGCCACTTGCGAGGTGACCATCCTCCAGTGAAGGCCACACATCCAAGAGTATGTGGGAAGCACACATTGGACATGACAGATTTAAATAAGATGCGAGGACACAATTGAGGGGAATTGAAAGGTGAAAAGGATCTGGGGCAGTTGGGGAGAGGGTAAATATGATCAAAATGCATGGGATGAAAGTCTCAAAGAATTAATAAAAATAAGAAAATTAAAGGAAAATATTTTCTTATGTCTCTGGAATGAGCCTACAGAACTCATTTTTCCTTTTAAAAACTGATGAGAAATAGTTTTGTTGTTTTAATATATATTTTCTTGATGATTGTATCAGTTTTCTTATACTTATTATGTGGCCTTGCAAACCTGGCTACTCTACATCAGTTTGACATTCTTTTAATGTGGTTATATATTAGATTTATTTCCACATTCGCCAAAGTTGTAGAGTTCCTTTTACAATTATAAACATGTCTTCTAATATATCCATCTAAAAATAAATTGAAATCATAAAAATCATTTTTATGAACATCATAAAAATGAAAATACAAACACATTATATTCTGGTTGAACTAAATACTATGTTGCAGATAAATTTCAAACAAAATAAGTAAGGGGTCATAAACAAATGTCTGCTCAATGTAACTTCATCAAGAGATAATGAATCCATTAAAAAAGATATTTTGATATGTTGGATATTCGTACATATATTTCAAAAGTTTTCTTATATGAGACAAATCATAGACAAAGTTACTAAAAAAATTTCAAGGATAACTTAAAATCTCTTTCCTGGTATGGAAATTAAAGATATGACAGCATGATTCCAGACAGAGAAGATGAAACGAATTATCACATTCCTAGGAAAATGGATGTGTCTAGAGAATATCATCCTGAGTGAGGTAACCCAGTCACAAAAGAACAGACATAATATGCAGTCACTGATAATTGGATAGTAACCCCAGAAAGCTCTGAATACCCAAGAAACAACTCATAGATCATATGAAGCTCAAAAAAAGAAAGGACAAAAAGTAGAAGCCTTAGTCCTTAGTAGAAAAACAACAACAACAACAACAACAAAAACAACAGCAAGCGTATAGCACCCATTCAGAGTGGGGTACACCTAGACCTTAAATCAGTAATAAATCAATAGCTAAGAAGATAGCCTTGTGACAATTTTTGGTATTTAAAAATCATTATGTTTAATCTATACACATCAAGAAAAATTTGACTATTTCCATGTTACATTTTGTTTTATATGTACTTTATGCTTATTGTAACTAGTAAGATTTCAATGTATACTATCAAACCTTCAAAAAAATCAAGTACAGACAAAAATAAATTCATATAGTTTTATGCCAAAATGCTTTTAAAAACTCTGTACATGTATCTCTTTTTTAAAAGAAAAGTTGTAAGAAAAAATACATATTTTTAATAGAACTGATTATTGGCACACTTGGTGACACACAGCTGTGTATCCCTTTGGTCTCACACATTTGTAATCTCAACACTTGGGAGACTGAGGCAGGAGGGTCTTGAGCTTTAGCAAAACTTGGGCTATGTATCCAGACTTTGTCTCTAAAAACAAATGAAAAGAAATACAAAGAAAAACAGTAATGTAATGACTTTAGAGAACTCTTTGAGTAATAATTTACAAGTGTAAATAAATCCCTGTTGAGCAAAAAAATTCAATTTTATAGTGTTGTTTGATTAGTTTTATTTCCCCCATCATTATGGTTGTAGTGTTAGAAAGTTAAGAATCTGTTCCCTGGAGAGAGGTTTATCCTGAAGTTAAAAACAGAAGAGAGGCAGCTCTTTGAACATCTCCTCCCACATCTTCCATTGGTCAGGAGGTTTGCTAGGCCTGCCCCTAATGGATACTATAAGAGAAGGAACAGCACTGAGATTTTTTAAGAAGGTCAAACCCAGTATTGGCTGAAAACACATTCTCCTCCATTTTTATAAAATCAGACAGAAACTATCTCCTTATAAAACAGTGTGATGGACAGGACCACAGCATCTCATTTCCTGGGCATGAGCAGCTTGTGCTTCTTGCCGTCCAGTTCTCTGTGACTGGAGACCGTGGACGTCCAGCAAGCAGAACTAAAGAACATTGTCAGTTGCTTTCACCTTGGCATGTATATGAGTAAGTA
This sequence comes from Micromys minutus, assembly GCF_963924665.1. Lineage (NCBI taxonomy): Eukaryota > Metazoa > Chordata > Mammalia > Rodentia > Muridae > Micromys > Micromys minutus. The sequence continues at coordinate 72,694,379 of NC_137975.1, read as the reverse complement.
GTACATAAAAATGGTCTATATGTGGGCATTTAAATCAGTTCTGTCTGAAAATCGGATTACTTGGAAGTCAAATTTTGTTCTGACTCTCAACTCAAGTTAGAGGTAAGTAGAACATATAAGAAATTACTAATAAGTCTCATTAGAACTCCAGCATTAGAAGATATTTGGGATCTCAGTGGGACCCTGGGCTTCACAGCAGGTCAGCTTTTCCTTCTGTTTGCTCCTCAAGCAGATCTGGGCTTTCTCAGCAGAGCAACCTAAGCTAGAGGAGCATATAAACCCTAGCTTCTGCCTTCAGGGCTCATCTTTGTTAGAATGAAGTTTTTATGTAAAGCCTTCTTGTATTAGCAGTTTGTGTGGAAGGGGAGATCTTATATTGTTTATCTACATACTTAGGAGAAAATTTATATGTGAAAGACCCCCTCATAAGAATGAGTTGATTTGTGAATGCATAAACCAATGAGGTATCACAGGAAAGGAAGAGTGAATTTGAAGCCAGCCTAGGATAAATGATACCATGTCTCAAAAACTTAAAAGAAAAAAGTATGCTAAGGTACTCAGAAAATGGCTTGGAAAATGAGTTGCTTATTGCACAAATTTGAGAAACTGGTTTCAAACCCACATAAACCTTGTTAGACTGAGCACCTGGTGCTCTTTGGAATCCCAGTGTTTCTAGCAGGATGAGAGACAGAATAGCCTCCCTCTTGAGGGCAAATGAGTCTGCCCAATGCAACAAGAACAACAGTAGAATTTCGGTCTCAATCAAGGTCAAAGGCAACAGCGGCTGAAGGTGCCCTGTGATGTTCATATAGATGGTTTAGCATGCATCTGTGCAACAGAGCACACACCAGCATGCACACTTACAAATACCCACACAAACACACACTTAACACACACACATACAAACATACACACACACACCACACACACATTCATACACACACACCACACACATACACACATATATACATACATCACACACACGTATACACATATATAGAAACATAAACACACACACAGCACACACATACATACACACACAAACACATTGAAATATTATTTTATATATTACTTTTATGAATTCCTAAAAGATGAGAGAAACTAAATGATTAAGAAAGAGTGGGAAAATGTAGTACCCATTGCTAATATTTTAATAAATCTGTAGGAAATTGGAAAAATACCTTCTCATGCTGATAAAATATATATTAAACATTACTTTCTTGTGAAAGTTTCTTTAGAAGGCATACTTTTTGGATGTTGGCCTTGCTATATATAGTACTACTTCCAAGGGATTTAAGATTCTGACACACTTCTACACAAAGCATCCTAGAACTCTGCCATAACTGTTGAACTTCTGTGCTCCAGGGGACAAGGCACTGCTAAAGGTTTTCACAAAAGGTAACAGCCATACTTAGGATGTGTTTCTTTGGCCCAGGGATTGAGGCTGACTGCTGCGATCCTGCGTCAACCACTTGTGCTGATGACCCTCAGAAAAGTGAGGATTGGAAAAGCTCCAAGTGAGTTTCCTGAGCTCCTCAGTCCCTTCCCTCTCTGTGGCTGCTTGATTCACACTTGGTTGCTCCTACCAGTGTCAGGCTCAGTGGGAGGCACTTGTGATTCTCCAAGTCCACAAAAGTGAAAACCTGAATATCAGAGGACTGGGAGCATCTCAGAGCAATGTAACTAGTTACAGAAGAGGGTTGGGAGTATATGACCCACACAGGCCAGCATCAGATGTCACATGAGCTCACAGTCCTGTGGAGATTCTGCAACCTGAGAGCAATAGGATAAGTCTCTTGACATGGTGTCTGAAAGCTTATTATAGATGCTATAATATCTGTGTTTATTTGAGGCAAGGGCAGGAATAATGGAGAAATAAGATATAATTAATTTTTGCAAATGGCAGCAACAGAGACTCTCAATAATTCTGGGGACAAATTAAACTGCATTGAAATTACAGGAGCAATGGTTGTATCTCCCTGATAGCAGATACCTGGTGAAAAGTTCAGAGAATAACCTGTTCATAAAATAGCAATCATCAAAGAACACATTCTGTGACAGTAGAAACGGATAAAGTGCTGTAATTTTGGAATCACTTTGGTGAATATTATAAGAATAGAAAAAGCTCGGAATGGTTTGACATACACTGAGACTTCTGTCAATACATTTCCACCCTAACAGGATCACGTTGTGAATGCACAAACTCTCCAGCCTCATCACGTCACCACTGACTGGCACATCCAGTGAGCATGCCCACCAACTTATAACCTTTGTGTTCCCAGGACCTGAGGCTGTACATTTAACATGAGTGCAGCCAATGAGAGCATCTCATGGGAGTTCATTCTCTTAGGGTTTTCAGATCGGCCATGGCTGGAGCTGCCACTCTTTGTGGTGTTTCTAGTGTCCTATATTCTGACCATCTTTGGAAATACGATGATAATTCTTGTGTCCCGTCTGGATCCCAAACTGCACACACCCATGTACTTTTTCCTCACTAACCTGTCCCTGCTGGACCTGTGCTATACCACAAGCACAGTCCCACAAATGCTCATCAACATATGCAGCACTCGAAAGGTCATCAGCTATGGTGGCTGTGTGGCCCAGCTTTTCATTTTCCTGGCCTTGGGTTGCACAGAATGTTTTCTGCTGGGTGTCATGTCCTTTGACAGGTTTGTAGCCATCTGTCGGCCTCTCCACTACTCAGTCATCATGCAGCAGAGGCGCTGCCTCCACTTGGCAGCTGCGTGTTGGATCAGTGGCTTTAGCAACTCAGTATTGCAGTCCACATGGACCATTCAGATGCCACTGTGTGGTCACAACAAAGTGGACCATTTCCTCTGTGAGATTCCTGCCCTTCTTAAGTTGTCCTGTGCAGATACAACAGCAATTGAAAGTGAACAATTTTTCATAAGTGTTATCTTCCTTTTAATACCTGTGACTCTCATCCTCATATCATATGCTTTCATTGTCAAAGCAGTGTTGAGAATAAGGTCAGCTGAAGGTCGGCGAAAAGCATTTGGGACATGTGGCTCCCACCTCATTGTGGTGGTGCTTTTCTATGGCACTGCCATCTACATGTATCTGCAGCCACCATCCCCTACTTCCAAGGACCGGGGGAAAATGGTGTCCCTCTTTTATGGGATCATCACACCCATGCTGAACCCCCTCATTTACACACTCAGGAACAAAGAGGTAAAGGGAGCATTCAAGAGGTTGATGACTAGACTCATCTTGAGTAGGAAATAGGAAATGTCTGAATAATAACCCTATTAGTATAAACTTTGCAGCCTGATAAATTACATTGTTTTCTTCTTTACTGAATGTTTGTGATGATTTCCATGAAATAAAGTCTTGCTGATAGAGGACAATATAGTGTTCTCCTGCCTGGATTTATTCATTCACAAGCCCTTGGAAATGACTCTTTATGAATCTCCCAAACTGCTAATTTTATATGCTTTATGTTTTTCAGGCTTTATAAAATGTTTGAATGCCAAGGTTTCTTACACATTTCAGACTCAAACGATTTTTCAGGCATTTAGCAAGAAACAATACATTTTAATTATGTGTTAATACATATGAATGTCTCCTCTCTATGTAAAAATTAGAAGAGCTCTTCTTTTTTTCAGAGATGTGTACATCTAACAGAGTTTTGTTAAACTATCTATGGTTTCTGCTCCCTAATCAGAACAACAGAGTTATGAGACTAAAGTGAAATTCTACACTAAAAGTCAAGACTATGCTAAAGACTACCATGATAATTTCTATTATTTTAATAAAACCTTCAATTATTTTTATTTTTTACAGTTTCTACTTCTCTGAAATTCTTATTCCATGCCAACAGAAAAAAATCGAATTTTAAAATTTGAGCCAAATTTCTATGAGGAATCATTTCTCCTATAGGGACGTTTCCCTCTTTTAGCCATTAATGTTCTATCTGAACTTCAAATGTTTCTCAAACCTCACCATATTATGTCTGCCACTGATTTAGGCAGAAAATTTTTATTCAAGAAGAATGCTTATTGAAACTTTATTAGTTCCCTCGAGGTAGAACATATTGTGATTTACACATCTTCCACATGGGTTTTGTACTGGTGTTTTGTCTACATATATGTGTGTACACCATGTGCATTCAGTGGATTTGGAGGCAGAAAAGGCCATTGGAGCCCTAGAACTGAATTACAAATAGTTATAAGACCATGTGGGTGCTGGGAATTATACCCGAGGTCTCTGGAAAAGCAACCAGGACTCTTTGATTCCCACAGCCCACTTGGCCGCTCACAACCATCTATATATAGTTCCTGAAGATCTGATGCCCTCTTCTGCTCCTCTACCCTCTGTGGGCACTGGGTTCAGATGAAGTGTGAAGATTAACAAGTAGGGAAAACACAGATACACATAAAAGTAAATAATGCAAAAAAGACAGTGGAATAAGAAACAATATTTTAACAATGTAAACAATAAGAATAAAAGCAAAATCAAGAAATAAGTTGGAGAAATTTAACAAAAATTAATATATGCTTTCCTCCCTGGTTCCCTTTGGTCATTGTGTTTTATCACAGCAACAGGAACCTAATTATTACAAACACTAATAAACCATAGGTTTAAATCTGAAATTTGCATTTTAATCAATCTACTTTGCATCTCAAATATCTTCACAGAATAGGGAGGGAGGGAAGAATTGGGCATCAGAAAATCAAACCTCTTGGAGATATTTTAAGGCATTTAGGACACTGAGCAGAAGGTGCTTTGTTCTGATGTCATTGACACCAGCATTAGAAGTGTGTTTATCAAATGTAGTTTCTTTCATAAAAAGCAGAATTCTTACCAGTGGAAAAATCAGCAAGTTGATTTTAGTACAATGAAAGAAAGGATATACACATATGTCAACCAGCATACTATAATGTGAATAAAGTTGGCCATTTCTGACAATCTTGGGAAATAGAAATTTATATAAGTTAAAGATCAAATTGAAAACATACTTATAATTTTCTGTTCCAGGAATTTTTTTATACTGAGATCAAACATGCTACACTGATTTCTGTGAGTCACCAAAGAACAAAAATAGACAGACAATGGTAGATGTGTTGCAGGAAATGTCTAGATGGGCGGAGGGTCGTCACTTCTGAGGACAGAGAGCTTCTTAGAAGCTATTCGGCTTTTGCTTATGAATGTCACACTATAAAATATGCAAATGGGTTAATATCTCTGGCATTTACAAATACTGGAGGAAAGTTGGCATGCATAGTCTGTAAAACCTAATCTAAAAGTCTTTGTTTCTGGCAGTCACAATATAGGAAGACTTTAGTTAGATACAGAAAAGACCTTCCAGAAGACACAAGGAAACAATCAGCCATATTCATCTTCCAGGGACAACATAGCATGTTGTCACATCCTGATGAGTTGAAACACAACTTAGGTTTCAGAGTTTTAGAGGCCATGGTTTGAAATCACAGCAGCAGCCAGACCTTCACTCTATAGTGATGGGAGAGAAAAAGACAGAGTGAGAAAGTTGCTCTGGGCCTGTTTTAATTAGTGCTCACTGTGGCCAGGTCTTGTTTGACTCTGGGACACTTTTGGTTCCATGTCACATCTCTGTTTCCTCTGTGTGCAACTCAGTCAGATCTCATTACCTGTCTCATGAGGATTCATGATGGCATCTGAGATCCATATACATGATCAATAATAAACGCCACCTCTTAGGATTTTCATTCGGGCGTCTGAGAAATGGTGTCCTGGTTGGATTTCATTGTGAATTTGATGCAAGCCTAGAGTCATTTTGAATGAGAAAAGTCAACCGAGAAATTTCTCAGATCAGATTGGCCTCCGACACAGTCTGAGAGATTACCTACACTGTTGGTTGACTTGGCAGGGAGCAGTCCACTCGGAGTAGCAGGAGAGCCAGGGTTCTATATAAAACAGTCTAAGCATCTGTCAGAGAGCAAGACATTAAACAGCATTCATCCACGGTCTCTGCTCAGTTCCTTCCTTGATATCCTTCCCTGATTAATGCTTGGTCACAGACTGTTACCAGATGTAAACTAAAATAAACACCTTTATCCCCAAGGTTCTTTTGATCATGATGTTCATCATAACAACCCAAACAAAACTAGTGCAATTGTCTCAGAAACTGAGAGCATCTGCTGTTTCCCAGTGACTTTGATCCCCAGAACCTGCATTGGATGACTAACAGCTACCTGAGATTTTAGCTCCAAGGATCTGACACCGTTTCTGGCTTCTACAAGTACCTGTACATGTGACATAAATACATATAGACATACAAATAATCAAAAGCTGAAAGAATATAAAGTAAATCTTTTGAAACAGATTCTCAATCACATGTTTTGCCATTTGAGGTACATCAGTTGCAGTGATCATCTGTAGATCTGTCTTTGTGAGCCGGCAGTGCTGTTGTTCAACACACTGAACATCATGCAAGGTTCTAGAGCCCTTCTCTAGAACAACATGAAGTTAGCCTAAGCACAGGGGTTCTTTTCTATTCTTGACGAACTGGTGAGTATCTACTTTACTCTTATTCTTACCATGATCACAGTCTCGCTGTCATTAAAATCCTTCAAGCTATACACATTTTCCATTTTCCAGTTTGAAATAGTAGAAGATTGCTGGTATCACACACACACACACACAAACACACACACACACACACACACACACACACACACACACACACACACACACACGCATACACATTGAATTAGCCATCAAGGCAATGTTGTCAGAAAAATAATACCCTTTTGTTCAGATCCAAGAAACAAATACAGTTTCAAAAATTATTTGCATGTACATAGTTGTAGAAGTTAGTGAATTGAGTGTGATATCCCAGTGCAGGCACAGAGCACAGTTCCATAAAAAGCCATTTTCCTGTCCTCGTTTGCCTTGCTTTTAGCCTGGAGCAGTTATCAATGCAACTCTAAAAGCTGTGTGAGTATTGATCAGTACCACATGGATGACAGGATTGTTAGAAGCCCTATTTATTTGTATTTAACTTGACCAAACACGCCAAGTTCATTGTCTGATTTATCACTTTCATATATCTGCATAATTTACATTACAGAGAACAATCTTAGGCAAATATGCCATTCTGTTACTCTATTTGTATAAAGCTTATCTGATGTCATTAAAGCTCAATGAAAAGTCCTGTAATAACTATGTTGAAAAGATTCAGAAGAAATATATTTCATAAATTAAATTTATTATAGCCAGTGTGTGTGTGTATATATATATATATATATATATATATATATATATATATATGTATATATATATATCTGTAGTATTAATGTAGAAATACGTGGTGTTTTAACAGATATATATTAAATAATGCTTAAACCAAAGTGAACATTTCTCAAATGTGAGTGATGAAAGCGTTCCAGACCCATTCTTCTAGCTTGTAGGAATATTCAACATGAAAGTATTGTCTTCAGTTGCCCTTCTGTGCGATGGCACACTGAAATATCTTACTCCTATCTAACTGTAGTCAGCATCCACCCATCATGCCTGTGTCTGGCAACCAATGTTCTACTGTAGCTTTCTCAATCCAGAGTTTTGTGTTCCCCAAGTGAGGTGGGCCACTGCCTGTTCCTAGGTGCTTGGGTCATTTCACTTAACATGATGATCTCCAGTTCTGTCGCAAACAATGCTTTCATTTCTTCCCTGGCTGAGTAAGTGTCACTGAAATATGTAATTTAGCCTCCATCACTTGATGGGCACTTGGGATGCTTCCTTCCCTTGTGCTGTTAGGAGTGTGGCAGTGAGCAATGGCTCTTCTGCTCCCTGCTGTACATCCAGCAGTGAAACTTCTGGGTCTCATGTTTGCCCTATTTTCATTCCTTAGAGACCTTAAAACTGTTCTGTATGGTGTCTTCCTTACTTGATCTGTGCTGTGTAACAGCTTCTACTATTTCCTACATACAAACCAGTCTTACCATTTTTGCTAACACCCATTCTTGGAATGAAATGATATTTTACTGTGGCTTTGTTTTGATTTCCCTGGTTATCAATAAGTTTTGGAGAAATCTACTGGCCATGTTAATGTTTTCTTTTTTACAACTGTCTGTTTATTTCTTTGTCTGCTTTTAAGTTTACTAATGTTGTGCTAACACATTTTTACAAGTTTAGAAATGCTTAGTGGTTTTAAAGTAGGTATAAATTTACAACTCAAGTATTAAAAGTTTTCTTTTTTTCATTTTTTAAAATTTATTTATTCGTAAAATATTATAACTCAAAAACTTTGCTACATAATAATATATGGTGAATACCTGATTTTTTTCTTTTTTCTTTTTTTTTTTTCTAAGAAGGAGTGAGGCCTTGAAATTTTCGCCTTTCTTCTTTGAGTTTCATAAGATCTGTGAGTTGTTTCTTGGGTATTCAGAGCTTTCTGGGGCTAGTAGACAATTATCAGTGACTGCATACTATGTCTGTTTTCTTGTGACTGGGTTACCTCAGTCAGGATAATATTCTCTAGTTCCATCCATTTGCCTAGTAATTTCATAAAGTCATTGTTTCTAATAGCGGAGTAGTACTCCAATATGTAATGCACCACAGTTTCTGTATCCATTCCTCTGTTGAAGTTTATCTGGGTTCTTTCCAGTTTCTGGCTATTATAAATAAGGCTGCTATAAACATGTTGGACTGTGTATCTTTGTTATATGTTGGAGAATCTTTGGGGTATATGCCCAGAAGTGGAATAGCTGGGTCTTCAGGTAGTGCTATATTCAATTTTCTGAGGAACAGCCAGAATGATTTCCAAAGTGGTTATACCAGCTTACAACCCCACGAACAGTTGAGAAGTGTTCCTTTTTCTCCACATCCTCTCCAGCATCTGCTGTCATCTAAGTTTTTGATTTTAGCCATTCTGGTTGGTGTGAGGTGGAATCTTAGGGTTGTTTTGATTTGCATTTTCCTGATGACAAAGATTGTTCAGCATTTCTTTAGGTGCTTCTTGACCACTCTGTATCCCTCAGTTGAGAATTTTATTTTAGCTCTCCACCCCATTTTTAATAGGATTGTTCGATTTTCTGGAGTCTAACTTCTTGAGTTCTCTGTATATATTGGATATCAACCCTCTATCCGATGTGGGATTGGTAAAGATACTTTCTCAATCTGTTGGCTGCCATTTTGTGTTCTTGACAGTGTCCTTAGCCTTACAGAAACTTTGTAATTTCATGAGGGCCCATTTGTCGATTCTTGATCTTAGAGCATAAGCCATTGGTGTTCTGTTCACGAAATTTTCCCCTGTGCCTATGTGTTTTATCCTTTTCCCTACTTTCTCTTCTAATAGTTTCAGTGTACATGGCTTTATGTGGAGATCTTTGATCCACATGTACTTGAGCTATGTAAAAGGAGGTGAGAAAGGATCTATTTGCATTCTTCTGCATGCTGACCCGCAATTGAACCAAGACCATTTGTTGAAGAGGCTGTCCTTTTTCCATTAAATGTTTTTAGTGACCATATCTGTTAAGTTTCATTTCTGGGTCTTTTTTTTTTTTTTTCTATTCCATTGATCTACCTGCCTATCTCTGTACCAGAACCATTCCGTTTTTAACACAATCTCTTTGTAATATAGCTTGAGGTCAGGCATGGTGATTACCTTAGAAGATCTCTTGTTGTTGAGAATAGATTTCGATATTCTAGGTTTTTTGTTATTCCAGATGAATTTGCAAATTGCTCTTTTCAACTCTATGAAGAATTTAGTTGAAATTTTGATGGGGATTGCATTGAATATGTAGATTGCTTCTGGTAAGATGATCATTTTTACAATGTTGATCCTCCTAATCCATGAACATCGAAGATCTTTCCATCTTCTGAGATCTTTTTCAATTTACTTGTTCAGAGATTTGAAATTTTTGTCATATAGATATTTCATGTGCTTAGGGTCACACCAAGATATTTCATATTGTTTGTGACTATTATGAAGGGTGTCTTTTCCCTAATTTCTTTCTCAGCATGTTTATCCTGTGAGTAGAGGAAGGCTACTGATTTGTTTAAGGTCATTTTATATCCAGCCACTTTGCTGAAGTTGTTTATCAGCTGTAAAAGTTCTCTGGTGGAATTTTTGGGGTCACTTAAGTATACTATCATGTCATCTGCAATTAGTGATATTTTTATTTCTTCCTTTCTCATTTGTATCCCTTTGACTTCCTTTTGTTGTCTAATTGCTCTGGCCAGGACTTCTAGTACTACATAGAATAGGTAGGGGGAGAGTGGACAGCCCTGTCTAATCCCAGATTTTAGTGGGATTGCTTCAAGTGTTTCACTCTTTACTTTGATATTGGCTACTGGTTTGCTGTATATTGCTTTTACTATGTTTAGGCATGGGCCTTGGATTACTGCTCTTTCCAAAACTTTTATCATAAAGGGGTGTTGAATTTTGACAAATATTTCCTCAGCATCTAGTGAGATGATTGTGTGTTTTTTTCTTTGAGTTTGTTTTTATAATGGATTATGTTCATGGATTTCTGTATATTGAACCATTCTTGCATCTCAGGGATGGCTTAAGCCTACTTGACCTGTGAATGATCATTTTGATGTGTTTTTAGATTCTGTTTTCAAGAATTTTATTGAGTATTTTTGCATCAATGTCAATGAGGAAGATTGGTCTGAAGTTCTCTTAACGTGTAAGTTCTTTGTGTCGTTTAGGAATGAGAATTATTGTGGGTCTGAAGAATGAGTTGGGTAGTGTTTCCTCTGTCTCTATTTTGAATAGTTTGGAGAGTAATGGTATTAGGTCATCTATAAAGGTCTGATAGAATTATGTACTGAACTCATCTGGTCTTTGGCTTCTTTTGGTTGGGAGGCTTTTGATGATTGCTTCTATTTCTTTAGGTGTTATGGGATTGTTTAGATGGTTTATCTGATCATGATTTAACTTTAGTATCTGGTATCTGTATAAAAATTTGTCCATTTCCTCCAGGTTTTCCAGTTTTTTTTTTTTTTTTTTTTTTTTGAGTATAGGCTTTTGTAATAGGATCTGATGATTTCTTGAATTTCCTCAGTTTCTGTTGTTATGTCTCCCCTTACCTTTTTGTTTTTGTTAATTTGCACACTCACACTGTGCCCTCTAGTTAGTCTGGCTAAGGGTTTATCAATCTTGCTGATTTTCTCAAAGAACCCATTCCTGGTTTTGTTGATTCTTTGTATGTTTTCTTTTTTTTTTTTTTTTTTTGGTTTCTTTCTACTTGATTGATTTCTTCTCTGAGCTTGATTATTTCCTGCTGTCTACTCCTCTTGGGTGTATATACTTCTTTTTGTTCTAGAGCTTTCATTCGTTCTGTCAATCTGCTAGTGTATTCTTTCTCCAGTTTCTTTTTGGAAGCACTCAGAGCTATGAGTTTTCCTCTCAGTACTGTTTTCATTGCATCCCATAGGTTTGGGTATGCTGTGTTTTCGTTTTCATTAAATTCTAGAAAATCCTTAATTTCTTTCTTTATTTCTTCTTTGACCATGCTATGATTTAATAAAGCATTGTTTAGTTTCTATGTGTATGTGAGCTTTTTGTTGTCTTTATTGTTATTAAAGACCAGCCTTAGACCATGGTGATCTGAGAGGATGCATGGGAGTATTTCAATCTTCTTATATCTATTGAGTCTTGTTTTGTGATCAATTATGTGGCCAATTTTCGAGAAGGTGCCGTGAGGTGCTGAGAAGAAAGTGTATTCTTTTGTTTTAGGATGAAATGTTCTGTAAATGTCTATTAATTCCAATTGGTTCATAACCTCTACTAGTTTTACTGTGTCCTTGTTCAGTTTCTGTTTCCATGATCTGTCCATTGGTGAGAGTGGGGTGTTGAGGTCTCTAAATATTATTGTGTGTGGTGCAATATATATTTTGAGCTTTAGTAGGGTTTCTTTTATGAATATGGGTGCTCTTGTATTTGGAGCATATATGTTAAGGATTGAGAGTTCCTCCTGACAAATTTTCCCTATATGAGTAAAAAGTGTCTTTCCTTATCTTTTTTGATAACTTTTGGTTGAAAGTCTACTTTATTTGATATTAGAATGGCCACTCCAACTTGCTTCTTGGGGCCGTTTGCTTGGAAGGTTTTTTCTCAACCTTTTACTCTGAGATAGTGTCTGTCTTTGTCTCTGAGATGAGTTTCCTGTATGCAGCAAAATGCTGGATTCTGTTTACGTATCCAGTCTGATAGCCTATATCTTTTTATTGGGGAATTGAATCCATTTATGTTAACAGATATCAAGGAATAATGATTGATATTTCTTGCTATTTTTGCTTTTGGAGGTAGAAGTGTGCCTGTGTGTCTTTCTTCTTTTGGTTTTCTTGCTTAGGTATTTTCTCATTTTTACTAGGATGTAGTTTCCCTCCTTGTATTGGGTTTTCCACCTATAATTCATTGTAGTGCTGGGTTTGTGGTTAGATATTGTTTAAATTTAGTTTTGTCTTGAATTATCTTGTTGTTTCCATCTATGGTGATTGAGAGTTTTGCTGGGTATAGCAGCTTGGGCTGACACTTGTGTTCTCTTAGGGTCTGCATAATGTCTGTCCAGGGTCTTCTAGCTTTCATAGTCTTTGATGAGAAGTTGGGTGTGAGTCTGATTGGTCTGCCTTTATATGTTACCTGACCTTTTTCCCTTACTGCTTTTAGTATTCTTTCTTTGCTTTGGGCACTTGGTGTTTTGACTATTATGTGTCAGGTGGTATTTTTTTTCTGGTCCACTCTATTTGGAGTTCTGTAGGCTTCTTCTATGCTCATGGTCATCTCATTCTTAAGGGTAGGGAAGTTTTCTTCTACAATTTTGTTGAAGATATTTACTGTGCCTCTTAGTTGATACTCTTCTCCCTCTTCTATTCCTATTATCCTTAGGTTCGGTCTTCTCATTGTGTCCTTGATCTCATGGACATTTTGGGTTAGGAGCTTTTTGGCTTTTAAGTCTTCTCTCACTGTTTTTTTTTTTTTTTTTTCAATGTTTTCAATGTTGTCTTTGGCCCCTGAGATTCTCTCTTCCATCTTTTGTAATATGTTGGAAATGCTTGCATCTCTTACTCCTGATTTCTTTCTTAGGTTTTCTACCTCTAGGGTTGTCTCTTTTAGTGTTTTCTTTATTGTTTCCATTTCCATTTTAAATATTTTCTTCCATACTTTCATCTCTTTGGTTCTGTTTTCCTCTAGTTCTTTGAGTTCTTTGAGTGTTTTTCTTGTTTCCTCTTTAAAAGCTTCTATTTCTTTATGCTTTTCCTCCTGTTCTTGTTTGAGAATCTCTATCATCATCTTGAGGTATGATTTCGTGTCTGAGTCTTTTTTTTTTCTGGAGTGTTTGGCATTCAGCTGTTTGCTGTGATAGGAGAGCTGGGTACTGGTGTTGCCAGGTTGTCTTGGTTTCCCCGGGGTACATACTTTCGCTTTCCTCTTGTTATCTTGTTGTCTGTAATTATATGTGGTCTTGTTTCAGTAATTGGTTCTCATCTCTCCTGTGTATCTGTCCTGTGTCCCTGGATCTCCACTGTTCCTGGTGGTAGATGGCCTGAGCACCTGTTCTGCATGCATGTCCGCGGGGTGGAAACAGAGACCCTAAGGTAGGGTTCCTGATCTTCTGAACCCCTTGGGGGGCACACTTTCTGAGCGCTCGGCACAGATCTCTCTCAACCCTGCTGCTTGGAGCGCCATCTCACCAGGCCTGTGTTCCTGGATCTCCTCTGTTCCTGGTGGCAGATGACCTGAGCACACCTCGTGGAGACAGAGACCCTAAGTCCTGGTTCATGCTCCCCTGAACCAATTGGTTGTGGGGGGCGCACTTTCCAAGTGCTCTGCACAGACCTCTTTGGTCCCCTGCTACTCGGAGCGCCATCTCACCAGGCCTGTGTCCCTGGATCTCCGCTGTTCCTTGTGAATGATGGCCTGAGCACCTGTTCTGCACCAATTTGTTTTCTTCTTAAAAAAATATAATTACATTATCACTTTTTTCTCCTTCCAATTCTTCCATTGTCCCCCCGCCCCTCGCTGTCTAACAAATTCATGGCCCATTTTTCATAAATATATAACTACAACATGTTGAGTCTGCTTAGCAATTCTTTTAGATACAGTATTTCAGAGCTGACTAGTTACTTGATATTGGATAACTAATTAGGGAGCAAACTTCTGAGGAAAACTAATTCTTCGCATTAAGAATTCTTCATTTGTTTGAAGTTCTTTGTTTAATGGGAGTGACCCTGAAACTTCCCCCTTCCACTTTAGTATGTTCTTGTTCAGGTCTTGTTCAGGAAGCCACATTATTGAGCTGTAATAGGTGAGGCAGCACTGTCCTTACTAGGAATTACAAGTTCAAATCAGATATCCTGGTAGTCTGGCTTAAAATCTTTCTAACCTGTCTTCATCAGTGTTTCCAAGCCTTATGTTCAGGAGTTGTACTGTAGATGAACCAATTGGGACTGTATACCCCAGGACCTGCTGTTTTCTGCATCTGACCACATATGGGCTTGGTTTTGAGGAGTGTGTATGATGGTTTCTGTCTGATACAAAGAGAAGCTTTTTGATGAATGGTTACAGTTATATTTATCAGGATACAGGGATCAGTATGTGGAATGCTGTTAGGAATTAGGCTTAGTAGCCTGTCAGTAAGTAGATATTTTAAGATGCATGACCTTGGCTGGTTTGCAGTACCAGGCATTATCTTCCTCTTGTGGAGCAAGACTGAAGTCCAGCTAGAGAGCTGTATGTCTCACTACCACATCCTGGAAGATATCTTGACATTTGTGGTTTATAGGCTCCCAGCTGGGTGGAATTATGACTACTTTCCTCCTTGGGTCCTTGCATAGCGCATTCCAGCACTATGAAAGCTAGTCCTTGGGAGGAGGCTTTCCAAGTCAAATCCAGCTGAGATCCTTGAATTCTGCAGAACATGGTGACCTCAGCAATAGGGGCTTGTCTTCAACTTCTGAGAAGCAACCAAGAACAGGAACATTGTCCTGGACTGCATCTTGATTCCCTTAACCAACAACTCGAGAAGGGACTTCTCACACTTGTGCTGAGGTGTTTGTTTTGTCATCGTTGTTGTTGTTGTTAACTATTGAAGGCTGCATTACCAGGCCAAATGCTATAACTTTATTATACACACACACACACACACACACATATATATATATATATACATATATATATATATATATATATATGAGGATGTATACACACATATGTATGTATTATATGAAATTTTAGGTA
This sequence comes from Micromys minutus, assembly GCF_963924665.1. Classification (NCBI taxonomy): domain Eukaryota; kingdom Metazoa; phylum Chordata; class Mammalia; order Rodentia; family Muridae; genus Micromys; species Micromys minutus. The sequence continues at coordinate 72,679,189 of NC_137975.1, read as the reverse complement.
AATAAAATGTGACTTTTTTACTCTAATTATTATTTCCCCCCTCTCCTTGTAATGACAACGAACTGTTAAGACCTCCAAACCCGGGTCGTCCATCTTTCCTCCACATCACTTGTCAATCCTGCTATTGCCCTCTCTAGCATCCATCCTCCCCCTCCACGCTCTCCACTCCATCATGGTTCCTCTTTACCTCCTTGGTTTCCACAGTCACTCCAGGGTATATACTCCAATGTCTCTCATCTGGGAACCACAAAGGAGAGAAAATATATCCTTGTCTTTCTGGGTCTGACCACTTCACTCAGTATAATGTTTTCTCATTCCACCTAAGAGTAACCTAGCCAAGGGGTGAGAGACCTGTACAATTAAAATGTTATATATCAGAAAGAGACTAAGGAAGTCATTAGAGAAAGGAAGATAGTCTGTGTCTTGGATGTTAGTATTTATATTTGAAATGACCATTCTTTCAGAGCAACTTACAGATCCACTGAAATAATAGTTTCTAAAAAATCCACACATCTCACTCCTCACAGAAATACAAAAATGATCTCCTAAAATTCACCTGGAAGTGCAAAAGATTTCAAACAGCCTAAGTAAATCTGAGCAAAGAGAACAATGATGGAGGGATTTCTATTGTAGACCTCACTATATACTGCAAAGCTACAGTGATAAAGACACTATGGTGCATGCATAAACAAAGACATATAGATTGATGGAACCAAGCAAAAATTCCCAACATCAGGAGACATAACTGAGCCTCCTAATATTTGACCAGGATTTCAAGCATGTTTTAAACACTTGTGGAGAACTTGGTTCTCAACAAACAGAACTGGGAAAACTGACTGACGTCCACACATGAAAGAATGAAAGTACATCCACATCTATCATGCTGCACAAAAATCAAATCCAAATGTATCAAAGAACCAAATGTGAAACTTGAAACATTAAACACATTAGAGGAAAACGTAGGCAGTATCCTGACAGGACATATGTGTTGGAAAGGACTTTCTGAATTTGCTTAGAAATTAAGGCCAACAATTGACAAGAGGGACGTCCATAAGACTAAAAGTCTTCCACAGAGCTAAGAAAATAATCACCAAGTTTCTGAGTGAACAGTAAGTCCACAGAGTGGAGAACAACCTGTCATCTGTACTCCTGACAGAGAATAAATATCCAGAGTCTATAAATAACCCAAAATGGAGTCAAAGAAAGTAAACAATACATTCAAACCATGGGCTTTGGGTCTGATCAGAGAATTGTCAATAGAAACAAAATGACTAAGAAATAGATAAAAATGTTCATCATCTTTAGCAATTAAAAACTTGCAAGATAAAATCATTTGAGATATCACCTTAGCCTAGTATAGATAAGATCAAGAAAACACCAGTTTTAGTCGGGGTTTCTATTCCTACACAAATCATGGTGACCAAGAAGAAAGTTGGGGAGGAAAGGGTCTATTCAGCTTACACTTCCACACTGCTGTTCATCACCAGAGGAAGTCAGGAGTGGAACTCAAGCAGGTCAGGAAGCAGGAGCTGATGCAGAGGCCATGGAGGGATGTCACTTACTGGCTTGCTTCCCCTGGCTTGCTCAGCCTGCTTTCTTATAGAACCCAGGTCTACCAGCCCACGGATGGCTCCACCCACAATGGGCTGGGCCCTCCCCCCTTAATAACTAGTTGAGAAAATGCCTTACAGCTGGATTTCATGGAGGCATTTCCTCAATTGAGGCTCCTTCCTTTGTGATGACTCCAGCTTGTGTCAAGTTGACACAAAACCAGCCAGTATAACACCTGACATTACACTTGGGAAAGAATGTGGGGAAGGGGCCCTCACTGTTGGTGGAACTGCAAATGTTGGACACATAGTGGAAATCAATGTGGAAGATTCTTTTTAAAATCTTATTAAAAATTCCCATGTGGCTCAGCTGTACCACTGCTTGGCATATGCTCAAAGACTAGACACCATATACCACAAATATGTGCTCAGCCAAGTTCATTTATGCACTATACACAATAACTCAGAAACGGTCTTAAACAAGAAGGAAGGCTACACACACACACACACACACACACACACACACACAAACACACAAAGAGATTTTTCAAAGTTCTTAGATAAGGCTGGACATGTAATTTTTTCCAAATAAAAATCAGTGTTTAAAAATAACTCTTATTTCTCTAGGTCAAGGACCGCCATGTCAGAACTTTATATACTGGCCAATAGTGCCTTTGCTTCTAAAAGCCTCATTTTGTAGCAGAGTGCAGGATGATGGGAAGCAGTGAGAATCTAAGATCAGCAAAAATAAAGTGATTGCAGTGCGCATGCCTGTCATTCCATCCCTCAGGACACAAGGGAGCGAGACCCACTCTCAATAAAATGTTAGCAGTAATCTTTAAACGAAGAAGCACTTATCACAGTCGAGTTGCAGCCCAGTGCCGGGGTGAATGAACGTAATCAGATGCCACAGTGGATTTAGCAGTGCAGTGAGCATTAATTAGGGAAACACATACAAGACAGGTACTGTTTTAAAACTTGGCCAGACTAATCTACAGAAGATTAAAAGCAGATTTAAGAAATAAAATGTGAAGAACTAATGGGTTCTTGACTTGTGCTTTTCTGATTACACATAATTAAAGCTGTATCAGTGATGTCTTCTCCTCCCAAACACTGCTATGGAAACTAAGTTGCAATGCAATAGAATGTGTTTGAATCCAGCTGTTCTTAAAGGAGATTATGACTGACATGGATTCTGCTCTTTCCTGGGATGGTCAATGACGTAACCGTATATTGTATTAACATGTTAACTCATTATCTTTGGGTTGTTATTGCTTCATTCCAGACCAAGGTTTGCACACTTACTAGTCCCATCAGTTATAAAGTGGGATTTGTTCTAAATGAGTTCTGGACTGTGGCAGGCTAAGTGTGAACAAAACAGCTAGGAAGTGGGAATAAATTTAAAAGGACGATCCTGACTCCCATCCCCCAAAGCTAAACATTTTTCTCTTTCCATTGTTTCTGCCCCTATGGACCTCATTTTCTTCATTTCTCAAAGGGACTCATTATCTCAGAAAATTCTTAAGAGCATCAGATTCTCTAGGTTATTCTATTTTCCTTAAGAAAATGCTAAACACCAGCAGGTAGGTAGAGCCCAGTATGAAATGACTCAATGTGCCAAGAATTATGATTTTTAAGAGCCAATTTTTTAGGATTTTATTTTATTATAATATATTTTATTTTTATATATGTGTATACTATAGCTGTCTTCAGACACACCAGAAGATGGCATCAGATCCTGTTACAGATGGTTGTTTGCCACTATATGGTTGCTGGGAATTGAACTCAGGTCCTCTGGAAGGCCATTCAGTTCACTTAACCACTGAGCCATCTCTCCAACCCCAAAAATTATGTTGTTGTAAAGTATAATTTCTGTGAATTGCTTGTAACCCCTCACGTATGCATTCATTTTTAGCTGACAACAAAACCCCTATACTCTGCTTATAAAAATAGACACAATAATATCACTGTGTCCAGTCATAATAGGCCATCCTCATCAGTTTAATTTGTGGTGCTAATGTTAAATTACACCACACTAATAAAGTTTGCATTTACAATAAAGCATCTAGCATATTAATAGTCTTATGTGTTCTATTTCTACTTGACAAAAGTATCCACAAATAATCAGTAAAGTTAAGAGGTTACTTATAATGATTGCTACAATGTAAATATATCTGACATATACAAATCAGACTTACAATGCTATCTCTTGTATATCAGCTAAGATTTCTGACATTCACGGGAGATATGTAAAATTTATCTTCCTTAAAATCACTGACAACTAAGTTTATAATCCATGCTTGTAGTTTGCATCTGTTTCTATATATTTCCTGTGCCCTTAACAGACAGTAAAGTGAGCCAACTCAGCCGTGTATTCATTCAAATGGGGTCATTTGTTCTGAGTTGAAGTTGTCAGTCAGATTGTAAATTTCTTTAGATAACTTTAGCCATTTTATATCAAATTACACATATGAAAATAAAATAATTTTAACATATTCTATGTTAACTTTATGCATATGAGTACACTATAGCTGTCTGCACAAACATCAGAAGAAAACTTTGGATTCCATACAGATGGCTGTGAGCCACCATGTGGTTGCTGGAATTTGAACTCAGGACCTCTGGGAGAGCAGTGAGTGCTCTTAACTGCTGAGCCATCTCTCCAGCCCCTCATCCTCCTTCTTTGATAGATACGTTTTAAATAAAAAATATTTCACTAGACTTGTTGCTATGGGTCTTAAAGCTGCATAAAACTTTAAATAAAATTTGAGGATACCTGTTCTTTAATTTCATGACTGAGCAAACAGTATAGTCTATTATCAGAGAAAAATGACACATAGATGCAGCACTGAGCTTTTTTTCTTTTTTGACCCTAAGTTCCATTCTGTATCAATATTGTAAGGGCACCACTTTCTTGGCTAATTAGCAGCTTTGATCAAAATAGACTCCATTATTCAGCAAGAAGACTTCTCTCTCTCTCTCTCTCTCTCTCTCTCACACACACACACACACACACACACACACACACACACACACACTTACACACACACACACACTCACACACACACACACACAATTTGAGAGACAGAGAGTTAGAAATAGCAGCATTTCCTATGAGACCATACACTTTCCCATTTCTTGTTAGCAATAATTAGCTAAGGGAATTTGGATGGTAGTATTATGAGTTCTTCATAGAGTAACCAACTATATATCAACTCAGACACCCATAAGATGTTCTTGCTTGTTAGACATGAGTGCTTACCTCCTCAAGCACCAGCCATGCTGGTGATCATCAGCGTCCTCTCAAGCTGTGCTTTCCCTGGCTCCTCATCTGGGGCTGGGAGGCTGTAGATGGGCTTCATGGTGCAGCTGAGGTGGTGTGAATGCAGCCTACTCACCAACATTCTGTCTTTATCCAGGCCGATTCCACCATCCTAGGTCCTATTGTTCCTTGACTTAGCTCCTTTCTATAGATGTCCTAAAACCACCTTTCTCTTCTTCTTGACTATACTCTGGTGTTTCCACTTTCCTTCCAAGTAAAGTCCCAGGAAAAAGAAAGCGCTCTGGAAATGGCAGTTCTGAGGGGGCTGTTACATTTGGTAAGTTTCGGATCCTGAGACCTGGGCCTCTCAATTACCAATGATCTGATATTTGAGAACCTCAGGCTGTAGTCAGATCAGTTTAAATTTGATATGCTTATTTCTAGAGGATTGACTAAATATTTAAAAGTGTGGCTAAACATAAATTGTTCTGTGTGGAGACTGGAGAAATATTTATGTGTACTTTGCTGGAGTTCTTCTCCCCAGGATAAATGTAGACTATACTGGAATCTACTGAACTATAAAACACTGGGAATAAAGATACTGTGAGCCTCTCAGTAGGGCTTGCTGACTGGTGCTGTAGCTTTGAACCATGGAGAATCTGTAAAAGGAACGCAAGATATTCTCATCTGCCTCTTCTGGCTTTGCAGCCGCCACACACACACAATGAGCAGTAGCTCTATTCTGCAACACCTTAACTTTGGGTTACGCTGAAACGTTCTCAACTCTGGGATGACTTAATTCACTCCTCTGATCCATCTAAGTAACACACACTATGTTGGTACCTGCCAAGGTCACTAGATAACAGCTGGTGTTAGATCATTATTTGATGTCTTTCTAGAACATATAAAAATTTAATTATCTGGTCAGAAATCATAAAACATATAAGTATTTGTACTATTTTTTAAAACACTGTCTAGAAATGTAAATCCTGTTGTTACAAATTGTGTGACTCAAGCGAAATAGGTACCATAGTAGCCTTTGTGAAGGAATGCCGTGTCCCTGTGGAGAAGTCATTCATTTAGTTTCGGGTAAAAGTAGACACACACATACTTAAAATGACATTCTAGACTAATAAGAGACATAGACATTTGCTGTTTAAAGCCTGAAATGTAAGGAAGCAGCCCTCCCCCAGGGAAGGGCTGTGTACAAAGCAGAGGTGACTGGACAATAAATTAGAAGGGAACATTGATAGCAATAATCATATTCGGATGATCCCTGGTTGATTAAGAATCAAGGGGAAGGGATGGGCCAGCGTTTATGTTCTGTTTGTCAACCAGTAAATGCTCATGTGTATTTGTTCCATCGTAGTCATAGAACACGGTCACTGTTGGCCACATCCAAGGCTTTATTCCGCTCATTCTATCAAGTGCTGGGTGCGTAGTGCTCAGTGTTAACACAACAGACGAATCTAAGTATTTCTCATTTCCTGAACAAAAACATGACCTTTTTGCTACTTCAGCCAGAATAGCTACTTGCCCTGCTGAATTTATAAACATGACTCTATTAAATAAGATGCAATAAATCAAAACGCATAGCAGGGAGTCTCACCATAACTATTTAGGTTTTGTGTGCATATTTAGTATGATTTCTGTGCTGCCTAAGTTTATGGTTAGACTCCTTACTGACAGGTTGACTATAGCATATGACTGCAGTTGGTCTAGTATGTAGTAGCTATATGAATCAAGACTGCTTATTTGATATGATTGGCCTCAGTGGCTTAATCAATAGTGTTGGATAACAAACTGTTGATCTCTTGGAATGGATAAGAAAAAGAAGTGAGCTAGACTATATTCAATAGTTAACATTGTGCCTAGTTCAAAAGAGCAAAGCGATATTAATCCCGTCAATATTTAAGCATCCTGTAACATGTAACTTATTTTCTGTTTTATTTTAAGATGTTTTCAGTGTGAAGTGAATTTACAAATACCAACAGGAAAAGATTCATGCATTCTACCCTTCAGAATTAACTGCTACTCCCTTGTGGCCTCACTCATAGCTCAGAATTTGATGCACTTTTCTCTCCATCAGGTGGTATCCATGCAGCCCCGCCCACCCAGTTTATTTGTAATGTTCTAAATTTCTGTTTTAAAGAGCAAGCTAAAAGCCTCACTGTCCTCACCCTAAGTATTGGCTCTCAGCTCTCAAGGCACGGTCTGTCTACCTAGAGTTTATTAAAATTATGACATCAACCCATTACAACTGCAGCAACTCATCGTAGCTTCTACCCGGTTATAACTTTGATAAAATTTCATTTCCAGTATATGCCAATGTTTAATAGACAAAACACTTTTGTGTTCTGGTGCACTGAGTGACTGGATTGGCTCCTAATAAAATTCACAGCCCAAGGCTTTTTATTAACTGCTTAGAAAAATATGAAAAAAACATGGTTGATTTGTATTATACAGATTATGCCCTAAGACATAAAACTGCAGCCCAAACCTGAGGGTATATAACACTACGGAAAATACAAAACCTTTTGAGTGCTATAAAATCAGGACAGATAAAGAAAATATTCACTAGATTCCCAAGAAGCAGGGTTTGCTGTAGGTAAGAAGAACTTAGGAGAAAATGACTTCCACATGGATGCTTAGCATCCACTCAGTTCAGATGGGCTCTGGGGCTTTTCTTGTCCTTTCAGCCTTTGTGGGAGAGCTTTCCAATGTGAGTCACCTGATCCCACACCGTAGTGACATAAGCTGTAATTTTATCATAGCGGTACAGCTGGACAGAGGATGCTGAAGTTGTGACGTACTTACTTGTTATCCTGTCTGACAGGATACTAAGGGCACTTTTCTGTCAGCAGGAAGGATGGGACTAGCAGGTATCGATGTGACTGAGGACAAGATAGGCTTCAGTCAACTGTTTTGCTAGGTCACTTCTGCCAGCATGGGTTTAGATTGGATTCTAGACTTCTCAGGAGTGACAAAACAGTTTTCAGAACAAGATTTTGCCTGAAAGGAAGTCTGCGTCTCTGATCTATAGACAAGCCCCTTAGCCTCTCCACAGGATATAGACTACTAGTACAATTTGCTATCTCCCCATTTTTAAAAGTGATGGAATTTTTTGAGCGTTGATTCCTGTACAAGGAATCAGACATTTTTGCAGATAGGTTTTTCCGTGGCTCAGTCTTGCCTCCAACTCACTGGCTTTGAACTCCTGATCTGCCTGTGTTGCCCCTGCGTTGCTAAGGTAACAAGCATGCACTGCCATGTCTGGCACCAATCACCTTTTGTAAACCATATTTTACAGTCTGATGATGAGAAATAGTAATGCAAAATGTTGACAAAGCATCACAAGCTAAAACTTTTAAAAACTCCAATGTGATACTTTTCAGACCAAAAGAATTTACGTCAGTGCCTATTGAAACTTTAGGTCAGATAGCTAGCACTTCTGAAAAGGTGTGGCTTTATTATTTTAGGAAATCACATCTGCCGTCTTCACCAACACTAGTCTCTCCTCCTAGGTAGCATGTGGTTGCAAGTGATGGAAAACACGAGTTCTTTTGAAGGCTTCATCCTTGTGGGCTTCTCCGACCGTCCTCGCCTAGAGCTCATCCTCTTCGTGGTGGTTCTCTCCTTTTATCTGCTCACTCTTCTTGGCAACGTGACCATCATCTTGCTTTCGGCTCTGGATTCCCGGCTGCACACACCCATGTATTTCTTTCTGGCCAACCTCTCATTCCTGGACATGTGTTTCACCACCGGCTCCATCCCTCAGATGCTCTACAACCTCTGGGGTCCAGATAAGACCATCAGCTATGTGGGTTGCGCCATCCAGCTGTATTTTGTCCTAGCCTTGGGAGGGGTGGAGTGTGTGCTCCTGGCGGTCATGGCGTATGACCGCTACGCAGCTGTCTGCAAACCCCTGCACTACACCGTCATCATGCACCCCCGTCTCTGCGGGCAGCTGGCTTCGGTGGCATGGTTGAGCGGCTTTGGCAATTCTCTCATCATGGCACCACAGACGCTGATGTTGCCCCGCTGTGGACACAGGCGGGTCGACCACTTTCTCTGTGAGATGCCAGCCCTGATTGGCATGGCCTGTGTGGACACCATGGCCTTGGAGGCGCTGGCTTTTGCGTTGGCCATTTTTATCATCTTGGCTCCTCTCGTTCTCATCCTTATCTCCTATGGCTACATTGTCCGAGCAGTGCTTAGAATCAAGTCAGCTGCTGGGCGAAAGAAAGCCTTCAACACCTGCAGCTCCCACTTGATCGTCGTCTCCCTCTTCTACGGTACCATCATATACATGTACCTCCAGCCGGCCAACACGTACTCCCAGGACCAGGGCAAGTTTCTCACCCTTTTCTACACCATTGTCACTCCTAGTGTTAACCCCCTGATCTATACTCTAAGAAACAAAGATGTCAAAGAGGCCATGAAGAAAGTGCTAGGGAAGGGGAGCTCAGAAGTCTAGAATGGAATGAACACATTTTTACTCAACTTCTTTAGACCTAGGGATGGTCTAGCATTACTCAAGAAGCGCGAGAATAGGTTGAGAGAACATAATACTCCTCTTATGTTGAAAACCAGTGTGTCCTTTCAAGTTCCTCCAATGAGGCATTCATCACCAAGGGATTCTAACCTAGATAAAACAATAATCTCCCCTTGCAAAATGCCAGGGTTAAAAATCACAGTGACTTCTAGAGGGTTCTTAACAACTATGAAAACAACAATCTTAGAAGCAATACAGAAGAAACACGTGTCTTTTTTCTTCTTCCCTAGAAAATTCAAATGTGCTTTTCTAGTGCCAAATGCCTGTCTACCCAAGAGCCAAAACAACTGGCTGAGTTTTAACACTATCAACACCATAACTGGCCCATAGAACCTGTGTGTTTTGGGTCACGCACATGATTGTCCCTAATGATTCATGTTTGACTTTCAAGCCAGAGAGGCTGAAGGAGAAAACATGTCCAGCAAGAACAAATTTGTGAATATTCAACCCATCATGCCAAGAGAAGACAGAGGGGTCTTCTTGCTTCAAATGTTTGGTTTCATTTCTCCGATGACCCCATACATTATGGAAATGCCTTGAGTAGAGAAAAAAAAAAGAATGAGACAATTGATGGGGATTGTTTTAATACCTGTGACTGGTTATTCTCTGAATATTGATCTGTTCATGTTTACATTACTGACAACAGTGCCTCCCCTGTTGCCATGGAATATTTTGGAGTAGTTGACACTGTAGCTGTGTCTTGTTTGGACACTAGGGGCCCAGCTGGTGGTACTGCGTTGGAAAGTTGTGGGACATTGTGGGACGTGGAGCTTCACTAAAGGAAGTGGGTCACTGAGAGCTGGCCTAGTGATTTCACAGCCCCACACTACTTGTCCCATTCTACTTCTTGTTCCACTGACATCTGAGGTTCTGAGGAGCCCCAGCCCCACACCCCTGCACTGAGATACTGGGGGTTCCTCTCCATATGGGAGTATTAATCCATTATGCTAGGAGCTAAAACAGACCCTTCCTAAATCACTCCTTTATTTAAACTAACTATGTCACACTACGTGGCAAGAAAAAACTTGAAAGACAAAGCAGATATTTCTATAGATACACCAGCTTGGCAAGTCCTTTAAGGTGAACTCCAGATGAATTTGTTTCCAGTGAGATTCATTTTTACCTCATTCTTATCTAAAATGTTTAATATTGTTATAGGTTACAGGGACTAACAAAGTGAGAACTAATACAGAAAATATCACTATGTTTTGCTAACATTCCTACAGTTTATAGAATAATTTACAAAGACTGCTACTTGGACATAAAGAAGAATAAACTTTAAAATACATTGGTTGTCCTATCATCTTATGAGCATTGTAGAATATCACTCAAAATAAAATATAGAAAAATATTTTATCGTATGTACTATGAGTCATTTCTTGTAATATCTGTCAAGAAAGTACCTGAGTCATCCTTACTAATTGCTATTTTAAATAGATAGACATCTGAGTCAAAATGATCCTCAGGATTCTGTCCACTTTGCATAATTTTGGATATTACTTTGCTCTGCTCTTAAACTTCCTCCAAGAGAAATGAAAGTCAGCCTGCATGCCTCTGTGTGCTTTTGTTTATGTTCACTTTGACTTTAAGTTAAGAACTGTCAGAAGTAGTTTGTTAGATGATTATCATATTAGTCCCCTTTCATCCTAATAGAAACTGCAAAGGTCCTGAAAAGGAGTTCTAGGTGCCAGAACAAAACATTAAAATGTAGCTCGTGTCATCAATGCATTGGGTTTTCAATAAAGAGAAAAAAAAGAACAAATAGGGGGACCCCTCTGTAGTGACATCTGTGCAAATGTAAGCATGGCAGATCACGGGACAGTTGGGACTACAGAAGGGCTGCATTGTGCAGGGCCACAAAAAAGTGCACCTCAGCAAAGATGTGTGTGACAGAGATGAGAAGACAAATCAGACATCTAACGAGAGTGCTCCCAGCAGAGGAAGCAACGTGTGCAGCCTTTTGGTGGGTTAATGTTAAGGCGATACATGATTGGACAGTAGAGAGGTAGGCAGGGAAGCTCTAGGAAAGTGGAAGAAGATGAAATCTGACATGTATGTTTCTCTCAGTGAATCTATCTATGATGAGGTTGTTATGATTATTTATAAGGCTTTCTATGCATCTAATTTATCTCATATAGATGGTCGTTTTATATTTTTGTCCATTGGTTGTAAGCTTATTATGTAGAAGGTTTGTACATTGGAAATTTAACATATAATCCTGCTTGATAAGTTAATGGATGTGGAGTCATGTTTGTACCAGGCAGTAGAGGAAAGTGAGTGAAACCTACATGCTGGGGAGGCTGTAGGCCACCTGGGACAGAAGCAGCAGTGGTGGAGTAGAGAACCACACCCGAATTCTTTTTTTTTTTTATTAGATACTCTGTATTTACATTTGAGCTGTTATCTCTTTTCCCCACCCCATCTCATCCCCCTCCCCCTCCATTTTGATCCAGTTGCAAATGTAGCTGAAGATAGCAGTGTCTGGCATCAATGTGAGAAGAGGCTTTTGGTCCAGGGAGGGCATGTTTTACCAATGTTGCAGAATGCCAAGGCCATGGGGTGGAGAGGGCAATTAGGAGGAAGTGCACACCTGAATTCTTAGAGACCACATGAAGCGTCAAGTTAGAGAGCTCCTCAGTGCCAGATGGCCCCGAGGGATCCAGCCCTATTGAGGGATAATAGGAAACCACTTTTTAATATTCACCACAACACCTTTAGACCAGGATGATGAGAACAGCAGAAGTTATGAACCAAATGGATATAGCAGACATGAACATTTCATCCTAAAACAAAAGAATATACCTTCTTCTTGAAAAACCCCCGCTTAGCAACAGTAAATGCCAGGTCTGTAAGGCTGTGCACACACGGGGCAGGCTAGGTCAGGGTCCCAGGTGGCCAAGCAAAATACCGGTGGGCGGCCAGCTAGCAATAGACAAAGAAAGGGAGACACTCAGACAAGCCCAGCTTTCAGATAAGCTGCAGCCCCCGACTGGTACCAAGAGTTGTGTCCTTGGAGCCATATTTCTGCCACAGTCCCTGCCAAACAAGATGTCTGTAGTTGACCACCTGGACCTGGGTAAAGACACAATATTTTGCCATACATGCTGAGACAAGGACGAAAAACAACACCCAGTCCCAGAGGAGGGGCCAAGGCCACCCTTTCCGAAGAACTTGAGGCTTGTCCCCAGTTCATCCTGGTTTCATTTAAACTAACCAATTAAAACCCTGTTGCTATGCTTCTGCTTCTGTACCTTGCTTCTGCCCCCCCAAGCCCTATAAAAAGGGGACTGCCCTTTTGTCCGGCGCACAAGTCCTCCGAGAGACCGTGTGCCCACAGGTACCTGTGTAAATAAACCTCTTGCTACTTGCATCCGAAGTGAGTGGTCTCGCTGCTCCTTGGGAGGGGTCTCTTCAGACGGAAGATACCCTCCGGGGGTCTTTCATTCTCAGCACTCCATGATACCTTCTCAAAAATTGACCATATAATCGGTCACAAAACAGGCCTCAACAGATACACAAGATCAAAATAATCTCATGCATCCTATCAGATCACCATGGACTAAGACTGGTCTTCAATAAAAACAAAATTGACAAAAATCCAAATACACATGAAAGTTGAATAAGTTGGTCAAAGAAGAAATAAAGAAAGAAATTAAGTATTTTTTTAGAATTAAATGAAAATTAAGGCACAACATACCCAAACTGATGGGATGCAATCAATTAAAGCAGTTCTAATAGGAAAACTCATAGCTCTGAGTGCCTCCAAAAAGAAACAGGAGAGAGCATACACTAGCAGCTTGACAGCACAGCTGAAAACTCTAGAAAAAAAAAAAAAGCAAATACATTCAAGAGGAGTAGAGAGCAGGAAATAATCAAATTCAGAGCAGAAATCAACCAAGTAGGAACAAAAAGAACTATACAAAGAAACAACAAAATCAGGAGCTGGTTTTTTGAGAAGAGAGGGCACACAGAAAGTATCCAAATTAACAAAATCAGAAATGAAAGGAGAGACATAACAACAGAGACTGGGGAAATGCAAGAAATCATCAGATCCTACTACAAAAGCCTATATTCAACAAAACTAGAAAATCTAGAGGAAATGGACAACTTTCTAGACAGATACCAGGTACCAAAGTTGAATCAGGATCAAATAACCCACCTAAACAGCCCCAAAACCCATAAAGAAATAGAAGCAGTCACCAAAAGCCTTCCAACCAAAAAAGCCTAGAACAAGATGGGTTCAGTGCAGAATTATATCAGACATTCAAAAAAGACCTAATACCAATACTCTCCAAACTATTCCACAAAATAGAAACAGAAGGAACACTGCCTACCTTATTTTTCAAAGCCATAATTAAGCTCATATATAAACCACACAAAGACTCTATAAAGAAAGAGAACTTTAGACGAATTTCCCTCATGAACATCAATGCAAAAATACTCAATAAAATTTTTGCAAACTGAATCTAGGAATGCATCAAAACAATCATTCACCATGATCAAGTAGGCTTCATCACAGGGATGCAGGGGTGGTTTGATATCTGGAAATCTATCAACATAATTTATTATATACACAAACTCAGAGAAAAATCACATGATAATCTCATTAGATGCTGAGAAAGTATTTGACAAAATTCAACACCCTTTTATGTTAAAAGTTTTGGAAAGAGCAGGAATCCAAGGCCCATACCTAAACTTAGCAAAAGCAATATAGAGCAAACCAGTAGCCAACAATAAACTAAATGGTGAGAAACTTGAAGCAATCCCACTAAAATCACGTGCTAGACAAGGCTGCCCACTTCCCCCTACCTATTTAATCTAGTACTGGAAGTCCTGGCCAGAGCAATTGGTCAGCAAAAGAAAGTCAAAGGGATACAAATAGGAAAGAAAGAAGGTCAAAATATCACTATTTGTAGATAATATGATTGTATACTCAAATAACCTCAAAAATTCCACAAGAGAACTCCTACAGATGATAAATAACTTTAGCAAAATGTCTGGTTATAAAATTAACTCAAACAAATCGGTAGCCTTTCTCTACTCAAAGGATAAATAGACTGATAAAGAAAATAGGAAAAAGACACCCTTCACAATAGTCACAAACAATATGAAATACCTTGGTGTGACTCTAGCAAAGAAAGTGAAGGATCTTTATGACAAGAACTTCAAGTCTCTAAAAAAGGAAATCGAAGATCTCAGAAGATGGAAAGATCTCCCATGTTCATAGGTTGGAAGAATCAACATATTAAAAATTGCCATCTTTCCAAAAGCAATCTACAGACTCAATTCAATCCCCATCAAAATTTCAACTCAATTCATCATAGAGTTAGAAAGAGTAATTTGCAAATTCATTTGGAATAACAAAAAAACCCAGAATAACAAAAACTATTCTCAACAATAAAAGAACTTCTGGGGGGAATCATCATCCCTAACCTCAAGCTGCATTACAGATCAATTGTGATCAAAACCACATGGTATTGGTACAAAGACAGACAGGTAGATCAATGGAACAGAATTGACGACCCAGAAATGAACCCACTCACATGTGGTCACTTGATCTTTAACTAAGGAGCTAAAAACATTCAATGGAACAAGGACATCCTCTTTAAAGAATAGTTCTGGTTCAACTGGCAGTCAGCATGCAGAATAATGCAAATTGATCCATTCTTATCTCTTTGTACAAAGCTCAAAGTAGATTAAAGGTCTCCACATAAAACCAGGTACACTGAAACTGTTAGAAGAGAAAGTGGAAAGAGCTTAGAACACATAGGCACAGGGGAAAATGTCCTGAATAGAGAACACCAATGACTTATGCTCTCAGATCAAGAACTGACAAATGAGAACTCATGAAATTGCAAAGATTCTGTAAGGCCAAGGACACTGTCAAGAAGGCAAAATGGCAGCCAACAGATTGGTAAAGGATCTTTACCAATTCAACATCTGATAGAGGGCTAGTATCCAATATACACAAATATCTCAAGAAGGTAGACTCTAAAGAATAAAAGAATCCTATTAAAAATAGTGTGCAGACCTAAACAAAGAATTCTCAGTTAAGGAATATCCAGTGGCTGAGAAGCACCTAAAGAAATGCTCAACATCTTTAGTCATCAGGAAAATGCAAATCAAAACAATGCTGAGATTCCACCTCACACCAGCCAGAATAGTTAAGATCATACACTCAAATGACAGCAGATGCAGGCAAGGATGTGGAGAAAGAGGAACACTCCTCCACTGTTGGTGGAATTGCAAGCTGCTGCAACCACTCTGGAAATCAGTCTGGAGGTTGCTCAGAAAATTGGACATTGTACTACCTGAAGGCCCACCTACTCCACTACTGGGCATATACCCAAAAGATGATCCAACATATAACAAGGACACATATTTCACCATGTTCATAGCAGCTTTATTTATAATAGCCAGAAGCTGGAAAGAACCCAGATGTCCTTCAACAGAGGAATGGATACAGAAAGTGTGGTACATTTGCACAATGGGAAACTGCTCAGCTATTAGAAATAAGAACTTTATGAAATTCCTAGGCAAATGGATGGAACTAGAAACTAACATCCTGAGTGAGGTAACCCAGTCACAAAAGAACACACGTGGCACTTTGAGAGACCTACTGATTCAGTTGCACATGTAGCTAAAGATAGCAGTGTCTGGCATCAACGTGAGAAGAGACTTTTGTTCCAGAGAGGGCACGTTTTCCCAAATGTAGGGAAATGGCAAAGCAATGGGGTGGAGAGGGGGATCAGAAGAGAGTGCACCTTTGTGAAGGCAAATGGAGGAGGGGGAGATGGTAGTGGGGCAGGGTAAAGGGATAACATCTCAAATGTAAATGCAGAGTATCTAATTTTTAAAAAAGAAGATAAAAAAACACACGTGATATGCAGGCACTGATAAGCAGATACTAGCCCCCAAAAGCTCTGAATACCCAAGAAACAATTCACAGACTTTATGAAACTTAAAAAGAAGAAAGACCAGAGGGTGGATGCCTCAGTATTTTTTAGAAAAAGGAACAAAACATGCATGGAAGGAAATACAAGGTCAAATAAAGGATCACGAATTGAAGAAAAGATCATTTAGAGACTACCTCACCTGGGGATCCACCCCATATGCAGCCACTAAACCCAAGCACTATTGCTGATGCCAAGAAGTGTTTACTGGCAGGAACCAGATATGGGTGCCTCCTCATAGGCTCTGCCAGAGTCATACAGATACAGCTGAGGATGTTTGCCACTAACCATCAGACTGAACATGGGGAAGCCAATTAAAGAGCTAGAGAAAGAACTGAAGGAGCTGAAAGGGTTTGCAACCTCATGGGAAGAAGAAAATTATCAACCAAACTAACCCTCTAGAACTCCCATGGATTAAAACACCAACCATTGAGCACGCATATAAAGGCCCATGGCTCTAGTTGCATATGTAGCAGAGGATAGCATTGTCTGGCATCAATAGGAGAAGACACCTTTGGTCCAGTGAAGGTGTGTTTTCCCAGTGTAGGGTAATGCCAAGGCACTGAGGTGGAGAGGGTGATTGAGAGAGGGAGCATCTTCATGGAAACAAGGGAAGGGGGAGTGGGAGCTGGGTGGGGGGGGGATAACATTTGAAATGTAAATACAGAATATCCAATAAAATAATTATAAAAAAAGAATTAAAATAGACTCATACCTATCACCGTTCACAAAATGAGCTCCAACCAGATCAAATACTACAGTGGAACTGGAAACACTGAATCCAAAAGAAAACATAAGCTCTTCCCTACAAAAGTGTAGGAAAAGACTTTTTGAACAGGACTATACTCATAGGAACAAAGACTGACAATTGACAAGTAATATCTTATATTGATTTTTTTTAATCCTGCAAATACATTCACAAGTCTGGGCCCTTAAAAACTTGATTTCTGGACATTTAAGAAGTATTACATTGCTGGCCCTGGTGGGATGGGCACAGAAGGGCTGGCCCTGGAAGCATGGCCATGGGAGAGCAGGCTCCATTTCTCACCAGCCACATCCAAGGTATATGTGCCGGTGAACTTCCACTGTCCTTCACCAGAGCTGGGTGGGAGCGCTGGCCCTGGCCCTCACAGCCTGCCTCATGTGTGTGAACTAGATGTACTCCTCACAAGAGTGGTTCAGGAGAGCTGACCCCTGTGGTGTGGGCACTAGAGAGCTGGCAGGCTGACCAACTCACATACCATCCAGGCCGGGCCCAGGGATTGAGTTGGCCCACCCCAACATTTTGTCCATCTATGAGCTGCTGGAGTATGTGAAGAACCTGTCCTGAGGAGTGGAGTGCTACACACACCGTGATGGAGAGGAGAAAAGACCGAGGAGCAGAGCGGCACACACAGAAGTCTGCAATTGATAGAGAGCAGGTCGTTGCTCTTCCAGAGGTCCTGAGTTCAATCCGCAGCAACCACATGGTGGCTCACAACCATCTGTAGTGGGATCTGATGCCCCCTTCTGGTGTGTCTGAGGACAGCTACAGTGTGTACCCTGAGAGGTTCTGCCAGAGAGATATATAGAGTCAGATGCAGAGCCTCCGGATACCCATCCTCCGGATACCCATCCTCCGGATACCCATCCTCCGGATACCCATCCTCCGGATACCCATCCTCCAGATACCCATCCTCCCACACCATGCCAGAAAGCACAAGCTCCAGTTGCCTGCAAGACTTTCCTATTCTCTTGTTTTCTGATTTACTCCTGAAGGAAGAGCTCGAAACTTGTTACTGAACAGTAGAATGAAGGGGTGGAGAACCTTCATCACCTCAGGCAGATGTGGAAGAGCTTATGGAAATGTTATCGGAGCTGCATACTTTTAATGCGTCCATTTCTAATTCAAAGTTCCTTGAGCCAGCAAAGAGACAAAAACGACCGGGTCCCAAGGTTTCATGAAGGTTTGTAAGTGTACTGACTAGTTTTGTGTCAACCTGACACAGCTGGAGTTGTCACAGAGAAAGGAGCCTCAGTTGGAGAAATGCCTCCATGAGATCCAGCTGTAAGGCATTTTCTCAACTAGTGATCAAAGGGGGCAGGGCCCAGCCCATTGTGGGTGGAGCCATCCCTGGCCCAGCCCATTGTGGGTGGAGCCATCCCTGGGCTGGTAGACCTGGGTTCTATAAGAAAACAACCTGAGAAAGCAAGTAAGGACCCTCCATGGCCTCTGCATCAGTTCCTGTTTCCTGACCTGCTTGGGTTCCAGTCCTGACTTTCTCTGGTAATAAGCAGCAATGTGGAAGTGTTTGCTGAATAAACCCTTCCCTCCCCAACTTGCTTCTTGGTCATGATGTTTTCTTCAGGAATAGAAACCCTGACTAATACAGTTAGCTTCAAAATTTGATTTGTATTTTTTTTTTTAATTCTGTTATCCTCACCAAAATACAGTGCCTTGATTTTATGATTCTCTACTTTTCCCATATCTTTTGTAGTGAACATTTTGTTTTGTGCTTTTCTTTGTGAATTCTTGACATCTTTAAACTTTTTTTAACGACTTTATTTTACAAAACAAAGATAAATGTACAGATTTTAAACATTTTTGCTTAAAATTATACATTTTTGTCAGTACTGTTTTTCAGATATTAAAATAATGTTTACATAAAACTATGTGAATATATTTTTTAGACAGTACTTGATTTTTTCAAGGGCTTGACAGTATGCATTGAAAGCCTAATAGTTTCCATGAGCATAAAGTACATGCAAAACAAAACGCAACATGAAAATAGTCAAAGTCTTCTTGTTTTATAAATATATATATATATTTTTGTTTTCTTTATTTCTTGGACTTCATACAGTCTGTGAGTTGTTTCTGGGGGAGTGCAAGCCTCTGGGGTTAGCATCCCACTATCAGTGACTGCATATTATGTCTGTTCTTTTGTGACTGGGTTATCTCACTCAGGATGATATTCTCTAGATGCAGCCATTTTCTTAAGAATTTGGTTAAGTCATTGTTTCTAGTGGCTGAGTAGTATTCCATTGTGTAAATGTACCACAATTTTTGTATCCATTCATCTTCTGAAGGACATCTGGGTTCTTTCCAGCTTCTGGCTATTATAAATAGAGCCGCTATGAACATTGTGGTGCATATATCTTTGTTGTGTATTAAAGTGTCTCTGGGGTATATGCCCAGAAGTGGAATAGCTGGGTCTTCAGGTAGTACTATATCCGATTTTCTGAGGTATCGCCAGACTGATTTCCAGAGTGGTTGTATTAGTTTGCAACCCCACCAACAGTGGAGAAGGGTTCCTCTTTCTCCGCAGCCTCACCAGCATCTGCTGTCATCTGAGTTTTGGATCTTGGCCAATCTGACTGGTGTGAGGTGGAATCTCAGGGTTGTTTTCATTTGCATTTCCCTGATGGCTAAGGATGTCGAGCACTTCCTCAGATGTTTCTCGGCCATTCAGTGTTCCTCAACTGAGAACGTTTTGTTTAGCTCTGTACCCCATTTTTTAATAGGGTTATTTGATTCTCTGGTGTCTAGCTTTTTGAGTTCCTTGTATACCTTGGATATTAGGCCTCTATCTGATGTGGTGTTGGTAAAGATCTTTTCCCATTCTGTTGGTTGCCGTTTTGGTTTTTTGACAATGTCCTTAGCCTTACAGAAACTTTGCAATCTCATTAAGTCCCATTTGTTAATCTTTGACCTTAGAGCTTGAGCCATTGGTGTTTTGTTCAGGAAATTTTCTCCTGTGCCTATGTGTTCTAAGGTTTTCCCTACTTTCTCATCTAATAGTTTCAGTGTATCTGGTTTAATGTGGAGATCTTTGATCCACTTGCACTTGAGCTTTGTACAGGAGATAAGAACGGGTCTATTTTCATTCTTTTGCATGCTGAGTGCCAGTTGGACCAGCACCATTTGTTGAATAGGCTGTCCTTTTTCCATTGAATGTTTACTGATCCTTTGTCAAAAATCAGGTGACCATATTCATGAGGGCTCATTTCTGGATCTTCTATTCTATTCCATTGATCCACATGCCTATTTCTGTACCAGTACCATGCAGTTTTCAGCACAATTGCCTTGTAATATAGCTTGAGGTCAGGGATAGTGATTCCCGCATTGATTTGTATTTTTTAATACTCTCCTGTAATCAAGATTTTACAAAGTCTCATATCACTTTTTCAGATAAATAGGTATGAGAAAACTACAGTGTGCCTGTCTTATTATCCAGAAACTATAACTAATGTAATAAAAGATAATATAATAGAAAGGGGCTGACAATATTATATAGATAATATAGATGATATAGATAAATAATAGAGATAATAGATACATAATAGGAAAGGGCTGGAAATATTATCTAAAGTTTCTGGAGTAATAGACCTACAGTGTTTGGCACACTGTATTTTTCTCATACCTGTTGATTTGGAAAAAGTAATATGAGACTATATATAAAGGAAATCTTAATTAGAGGAGATTATTGAAAATATAAATCAAAATTTTAAGCTTGCAAAAACTGCATGGAAATACATTGAATAGAGAAAAGGAGCTTAACTAAGCAAGACCTATGGAAGAAGATAATTATTTTGCTATGTTGGGGGGGGGAAGTATTTTTCGATGAACTGAGGTAATAAAAACATTTCCATAGGAAATCATAGTATCCACTGTATAAACATGGGTTTCAGATCCAGTGCCAGAGCAAATGCACAGTTTCCTGTGGGTTCAGAGAATTCTCTTGGCTTCTTTACAAGAGGAAACAAACTCCTACTTGGTGGCACAAAATTGAATCTTTACTGCAGAAGGCATTTCAGTCCCCAGGGAAAGAGCATCACAGAACGGAAAGTGAGGGAAAGATAAAAGTCCCGGTGGCAGGGAATCCCACTGGGTATCACCTTTGGTTATAACAAGGGTTGCTGCCCTTATGGACAAGCCAGAGCAGAGAACAGCACTTGAGAAGTAGACTTGTGCAGTCTGCGGGCAGGACTCTGGATACCCATCCTCCGGACACCCATCCTCCGGACACCCATCCTCCGGACACCCATCCTCCGGACACCCATCCTCCGGACACCCATCCTCCCACACCATGTCAGAAAGCATACGCTCCAGTTGCCTGCAAGACTTTCCTATTCTCTTGTTTTCTGATTTACTCCTGAAGGAAGAGCTCGAAACTTGTTACTGAACAGTAGAATGAAGGGGTGGAGAACCTTCATCACCTCAGGCAGATGTGGAAGAGCTTATGGAAATGTTATCGGAGCTGCATACTTTTAATGCGTCCATTTCTAATTCAAAGTTCCTTGAGCCAGCAAAGAGACATAAATGACCGGTTCCAAGGTTTCAAGTGGGGTATGTAGCACACACTTTCTTAAAACATTGTGAACAGCATACTAGAAAATGAAAAATTGAAATTGAGGGCTTGGCCATGTGCCTATAGATTGCTCACCATTAGCAAATTCAGGAAAATTTGGCTCAGTCTTGGTTCCTCCCATTTGCGTATCTCACAGTGGGTGTCTGGGAGCACCTATTTGATCTCGACTGGAAAACAAATTTAGGAGCCAAGCAGCCTCACACTCTTACCTGATTGCTACCTACAGCTTACAAAACGGCATCTGTGAACCTTTAAAGTTAGATTTGCCCACAACCTGACCTTCCTGTAAATGATAAAAAAAAAGACAGCCAACTTTGATATCTTCTAAAGCTGAATTATGAGGCTGGGTGAAAAAATTACTCTTGTCATTCATCCTTACACTCCAGCTGGAAAGAAGAAGTTCATCCTAGGGTTTTAACAGTTTTCCTACAGGGGGTATTGGGAAATGTCACCTGTGCAAATGCTGTAAATAAAACTCCATTCGGGAGAAAGAAGTGGGTTGTGAGTCTTTCAGTGTCTCAGCTCAGACACTGGACTCCATTAGTAATCAGGTAGATGACAGCCAGCCCACCTCTGTGCTAGAATCTCAGAGACACGGGATTCTGAGTTTGCTTCAGCTGTCAATAGACCCTTTCATTTTCACACACTGACAATACTAACATTTCACAACCAACCAGACCCCCCAGAGCTCCCAGAAACTAAACCACCAAACAAAGAGTACAGACGGGGGACCCATGGTTCCAGCAATGTATGTAGCAGAGGATGACCTTATCAGGAGAGGAGAGGAGAGGTCTTTGGTCCTGTGAAGGTCCAATACCCCAGTGTAGGGGAATGCCAGGGCAGAGAGATGGGAGGGAGTGTGTAGGTGGAAAAACACTCTTATAGAGGCAGGGGAGGAGAGATGGGATAGGGTAATTCCAGAGGGGAAAGTAGGAAAGGAAATAACATTTGAAATGTAAGGAAAGAAAACATCCTATAATAATAATAATAATAATAATAATAATAATAATAATAATAATAATAATAATAATAATAAAAGAACAGAGGGAAAATATGCTTAAACTTTCTCAATGCAAAAGATTACTTCAGTTTTTTTACTCAAACAATCTTCTTTTTTATAATTGATTTTTATCAGGATGACCAAATGTTTGCAGAATGGGAAAACTTGATCCTGAAGTGAGAAAAGTTCAATATAATAACACGTAAAGGCACTGCAATCTCCCTTCACATTGTCTTCAGCCATTATTTTTATGTACCCCTGTCCTTGCCAACAATGACCTGTCTCTTTTTAGTGCCCTAACTCCTGCCAGTCATGGAGAGCATTATTTGCACTGGCAAGTGCCATTACACAGTATATTCAGAATGACAGAAGAAGGCTCATTGCTTTTGTAATTATACAGTTATATGGGTGAGAAATTAATTGTCTTATCAACTAGAGCTTCTTTGGGAGTCTGCTTGGGACTGAATTCTAGCAAAGAAATATCACACTGAAGACTAGCCTGGAAAGTCTACTGACCCAACACATCTGTCCTTATGATGAGACATCTTCTGACTAACAATGAGACTATGAGAATCTACAGCTTTCCATCTAAACAAGGGCACTTGGAAGGATGGCTGGGTTCTTATTACTCATGTGACAGCAGTACAGAATAAACTCATCAGTGCTTAGAGGAACTGGCATAGTGTCACTCTAGTCCTCTGAGCTTAAAGGCTTTACAGCACTAGAGAAATTTGGGACATCCTGAAGTTGTGACATCTCTCCTTTCCCATTTATTCATCCCGCTTCAGAATTCCTATCAGTGTAATATTTTCCTTCCTTCCATTCCTCCCTCCATCCTTCCCTCCCTTCTTTCCTTCCTTCCTTTTTTCCTTTCTTCCTTTTTTTCTTTTCTCATCTTTCTTTTGCTTTTCTATTTTTTTAGTTTCATGCCCCATTTTTATTTTTTAATCTTTACGTTTTTTATTTATTTGTACATTTGGATACTAACCTCCTATCAAATATATACCCAGAAACAAAACAAAAAAGTCCTATTCCTTAGGCTGCTTAATCATTGGAATGATGGTGCCTTTCCTATACAGAAGCCTCTTAGTTTCATGAGGTCACATTCACTAACTGGTCATGATAACATCTGTGCTATCAGGGTCCTGTTCCTCCCGTGCCAATGAGTTCGAGGGTATTCCTTACTTTCTCCTCTATCAGAGTCAGGACATCATGTCTTGCGTTGAAGTTCTTAGTTCATTTGGGGCTGTATTTTGTACAGGGTAAGAAATGAAGATCAAGCTTCATTCTGCATATAGCTAGCCACTTGGACCAGCATCATGACACATAGCTAGCCACTTGGACCAGCATCATCGGTGGAAGGGGCTATATTTTCTCTTTGTCAAAATTTAGGTAGCAGTAAGAATGTGGGTTTATGTGTGGGTCCTTAATTCTATTCTATTGATCAGCATGTCTGTTTTTATGCCAATGCCCTGTTGTTTTTATTATTATGGCTCCATTGTATCACTCAAAATTTGGGTGTTTTTGGCATAGACATAAAAAATGTTTTTTAAAATTTTATTTCTGCTAATAGCTATGTGGGAAATACTACAAACAAAAATTAAACCAACGCCCACAAAAAAACAAAGAATAAACCTTATAAATGTATCTAAGTTGAGAATTTGCTTTTTAAATTTACTTTTAAATTTAAAGGTGTGGGTGTGGATGAAAAAACTTTAGACATACTTAAATAACTGGTTTAATTGTAATTTGAACTGTATGATTATGTGTGTGTTTGTGTGTGTGTGTTTGTGTGAGTGTATGTGTGTGAGTGTGCATGTGTGTGTGAGTGTGTGTGTGAGTGTGTGTGTTACTAGCAAAACCTGTTGCATAAATGTTTTCAAGTGGGTGGTAGGATGAGAATATGTAACTGAAACAGTTAAAATATGTGGTTTTAAATAACTGGAAAAGCTAATAAATACATGTTAAATATACTTATGTTAAACATGAATAGTAAATATGTGTAATTTGATCTCATACATTTTTGTGTTTCAGGAAACCATACATTAAAACATTAATCATGAGCTGGGCAAACGAGAGCATCCCAGAAGAGTTTGTTCTCTTAGGTTTCTCTGATCAACCATGGTTAGAGTTTCCGCTCTTTGTCGTCTTCCTGACATCTTACATAGTGACCGTCTTTGGAAATCTCAACATTATTCTGGTGTCCTGTTTGGATCCCAAGCTCCACACTCCCATGTACTTCTTTTTGACTAACCTGTCAGTCATAGATCTTTGTTACATCACATGCACAGTTCCACAACTGCTGGTAAACTTACGCAGCACTAGGAAAGTAATAAGTTTTGGTGGCTGTGTGGCCCAGCTTTTCATTTTTCTGGCACTGGGGGCTACAGAGTGCCTTCTGCTGCCAATCATGTCCTTTGACAGGTTTGTAGCCATCTGTCGGCCTCTCCACTACTCAGTCATCATGCATCAGAGGCGCTGCCTCCAGTTGGCGGCTGTATCTTGGATCGTTGGCTTTGGAAACTCGGTATGGCCATCCATCCCAACTCTCCTGTTGCCACGCTGTGGCCACTACGTCATAGATCACTTTCTCTGTGAAGTCCCCGCATTGCTCAAGTTGTCCTGTGCTGATATAACAGCAAATAAAGCCGAACTACTCTTTGGGAGTGTGGTCTTCCACCTGACACCTCTGACTCTCATCCTTATATCATATATATTTATAGCCCGTGCAATCTTGAAAATCCAATCTGCCGAAGGTCGACAAAAGGCATTTGGGACCTGTGGCTCTCATCTAATAGTAGTATCACTGTTTTATGGTACAGCTATCTCCATGTACCTACTAATACCATCATCACGCTCCAAGGACAGGAGAAAGATGGCTTCACTTTTCTATGGAATTATTGCCCCCATGATGAACCCCATTATCTATACACTTAGGAACAAAGAGGTAAAGGAAGCCTTCAAAAGGTTGATGAGAAGACTCTTCTTAAGCAAGAACTAAGAGATATAGAAAAGATAAGCTAAAAGACACTCCAGGCTGTTCTCTTCCTATTATGCCAATGGAGAAAAAAAGTCATCTGACTGAACTGTGGCATGTTTTGCTCCAGTGGTTTAAATCCATGTCTCTAAACATTCCCTAGTATTGATAAAGGTGTTTAGATAAAACTAGCCTTATCCCTGAGCCTAATTCTTTAAGTCATCTTAGAAACACGACATTCTAACTTCATTGCTGAACATAAAGAAATGGAACATCTTTCACTGTTCATCAGGACAAAGCTCCCTTGGCAACTTGCCTAGCTCCTTCACATGTTACATGGTAAAGGAGTGGACAGCCCTGTCTTCTTCCTGATTTTAGTGGGGTTTCTTAGAGCTTTACTCCCTTTAAGATGATGTTGGCTGTGGGTTTGTCATGTGTTGCCTGGATTGCATTGTACATGTCCCCTCCACTTATATTCCCCCCAGGTCTTCTATTATGAAAGCATGTTGGGTTTTGCCAAAGGCTTTTTTGCATCTATTGAGATGGTCATTTCAATTTTCTCTTCAAGTTTGGTCATATAGTTCATTCTGTTTGTTCTCTTACGTATGTTGAAACACCCCTACAGAAAAAAGGTGACTTGATCACAGTGGGTAATCTTCTTGCTATAAGCCTGTATTCAGGTTGCAATTACTTTATAAATTATTTCTGCTTCTATGTCCATAATGGATATTTGTCTGTAATTTTTGTGGGGAGTCATTACTTTTTCTTAGTTTTAGAGTAATATTGGCTTTGGAGAAGGAGTTTTCAAATGTTCTCTCTCTCTCTCTAAAGTAACTTAAGAAGTGTGGGTTGTAGACATTCTTTGAAAATCCTCTGGAATATGCTGTTAATCTATCTGAGCCTAAAATAATTTAGATAAGAAGCCATTTTTTATTACTGTCTCAATCTCCTTGTTTTCTTGAATCTGTTTAAATTGTTGATCTCACTTTGGTGTAACTTTGGTGGTTTGGATGAACCCAGAAATGTCTACATTTCTTTCAGATTTTCTAACTTAACAGAATAGAGATTTTAAAGTATAGCTTTATAAAATTCTGAATTTCTGTGGTGTCCTTTGTAATGTTTTCAATTTTAATGTCTAACTCTGTTAATGTGGGTCAATCTCTCTTTCAGCTAGTTCATTGTCAAACACCTAATTTGAATAAATATTTTCTCTTGATATATGACATTTTGTTTTTTTTAAAGTTTATTTGCTAAAATATAATTATCGCACAATACAATTTGTCCATTTACTATGACTATTTCTATGACTTTAGTATGTTCACATGACAGGATTGGTATGTTTCATCACACTCTAATTTTAAGACACCTTCATCATCCCCAAGAGAAACCAAGCACATGAAAGAAAACATTCTTCAAACCAGTCCCAACCCCAGCCTAAGGCCCAATTTACTAAAGACACCATCTGTGGATCAGGTACCGATTCTATCCTCATCTTGATCTTGAACTTCTGAAACTCTAGGACTTTGAAAAATAAATGTCTGTCATATGTAACCCACTATGATGGTTTGTTTATGTTTCGGCTAGGAAGTGGCACTATTAGGAGATGTGGCCTTGTTGGAGGTAAGTGTGTCATTGTGGTTGTGAACTTTAATACCCTAGTCCTAGCTGCCTGAAAGTGAGTCTTCTCTTAGAGGCCTGCAGATGAAGTTGTAGATCTCTCAGCTCCTCCAACACCAGGCTTTCCTGGATGCTGCCATAGTCCTGCCTTGATGACAGTGAATGAATCACTGAATCTGTAAGCCAGCCCCAATTAAATGCTGTCGATATAAGAGTTGCCTTGTTCATGATGTCTGTTCACAGAAATAAAACCCAAAGACACCCACCCAGTGCATGGTATTTGGTTTTAACAGAATGACTTCTCTAAAAATTTCTAAATGTTTTATGATTATTTTAAAAGAATGTGTGATCTGGTATTGTGTGAAGAGTTCTATAAATGCCAATTGGTTTCTACTTATTGTGCTATTGAGATATTCATATTAATGTATTAGAAAACTCAACATAGCTAAGACATGGCTTCCCAACTTGACTTGTAGATTCACTGTAATTTCAGTAGAATTGCAGTAAGATATTACACAGATAGAAACTGTATACTTCTAAATATTAAACAGAAAAATAAAAATATATAGGGTATAAAAACATGGAGAAAAGCAAAAATTAGGGGTAATTTTACTCCATTTGAAGGTTTACTATAGTATTACAGAAGTCAAATCTGTCTGATATTGGCAAAATAATAAATAACATATCAACAGATCAAAATAAGGTTTAAAACTCCATGACCTCCTGTCTTTCATTATGAGTTCTTAGATACACCACCAAAATTACAATGTGTAGAAGAAAACTGGTAGTTATAATAAAACCGAAGAACTTATACTTTGCCAAAGATCAGATTATGGAAAATATAGTAAACTATGTCCAAACTATGCAAAAGACCTCTAAGCCAACAGTATAAAGTACAATCCAACTTTAAAATGGATAAAATAATCTAAAAACGCAAGTCACCAAAGAAGACATACACATAATAACAAACATAAAAAGATAATGTCATTTTTATTACTAACTTGCAAATAAAAATGACAAGGAACAACTCCATGCATATATCCATCCAATGATGTAGTGAGTTTTAGAGTAAGATGTTGGCAGTGCTTACATGACCCTTTGAATACACAACGGCATTGGCATGTACTTTAAAATACAATGGTAAATGTGATACTTATGCATCCAATACAAACCAAATACTACTTGAATTTGTTTATATAACATTTTTATACAATTATAAAGAGAGAGAATAGATTGGTGGTTTCTATAGAATGTACATACATCAGTAAATAGTTAAGAGGAAAAATGCACATTTAGTGCTTCATAAATGAATACTAACAAGATACAGTTGTTCAGGTTATAGAAACTAATTTATATGTTGATTCTCTTCCACATATGAAAAAACAATTTAATACTATACTAAGCTCAGAATTAGATTTCTTTTGTGGAGTGTAGCCTCCTTTTTTTTTAATTGAAAATACATTTTTCTCTCATACAATGCATGTCAACCCCAGATTCCCCTCCCTCTGTTCCTTCCACTTCCACCTCCCCTCTTAATAAGATCCACTCTCCCTCTATTTTTCTTCAAAGAAGATTAGGCCCCTGAGACAAAAACCAAACAGGGCAAATCAAGATACAAGAAGACAATGCAAAAACAGTCCTATAAAGGCTGGGCAAGAAAACTTAATAGGGATGCACCACCAGGACCAGCAGAAGCCCAGATATACAGGCCTGGTGAGAAAGGGGTTGGAAGAGAGATCTCTGCCGTGCATGCACGGAAAGCACTCCCCTACCCTGCCTGATCCAGTAACCAGAAACCCAGCATTGGGCCCTCTGTTCCCAACCTGCAGCTTTGGGGCACAGAACAGGGCTCAGACCATCTGCCACCAGGAACAGCTGAGATCCAGGGACACAGACCAGGTACAAGGGAAAGGTGAGAACAAGTCACTGACAATAAGATACAAGAGGAAAGCGAAAGAGCATGCCCAAGGGAAACCAAGACAACCTGGCAACACTAGAAGCCAAGTCTCCCATCAGAGCAAACACAGCAATGGCAAACACTCCAGAAAAAGAAGACTCAGACATGAAATCCTACCTCAAGATAATGATAGAGATCCTTAAACAAAAAAAGGAGGAAAAGCATAAAGAACTAGAAGCTTTTAAAGAGGAAACAAGAAAAACACTCAGAGAACTCAAAGAACTAGAAGAAAACAGAAACAAAGAGATGAAGGAATAGAAGAAGTAATTCAAAACAGAAATGGATAAAATAAAGAAAACACTAAAAAAGACAACCCTAGAAGTAAAATTAAAAAAAAAAAAAAACCAGGAGTCACAGATGCAAGCATTTCAAACAGACAACAAGAGATGGAAGAGAGAATCTCGGGGGCCAAAGACAACATTGAAAACAGACAAAGGAGTCAGAGAAGATGCAAAAACCAAAAAGCTCCTAACCCAAAATGTCCAGGAGACAATGAGAAGACCAAAACCTAAGGATAATAGGAATAGAAGAGGAAGAAGAAAATCAACTAAGAGCCACAGTAAATATCTTCAACAAAATTGTAGAAGAAAACTTCCCTACCCACGAGAATGAGATGACCACGAGCATAAAAGAAGCCTACAGAACTCCAAATAGGTTGGACCAGAAAAAAAATTCCTCCAGACACATAATAGTAAAAACATCAAGTGCCCAAAACAAAGAAAGAATACTAAAAGCAGTAAGGGAAAAAGGTCAGGTAACATATAAAGGCAAACCAATCAGAATCACACCCGATTTCTCAACAGAGACTATGAAAGCTGGAAGAGCCTGGACAGACATCATGCAGACACTAAGAGAGCACAAGTGCCAGCCCAAGCTGCTATACCCAGAAAAACTATCAATCACCATAGATGGAGAGATGAAGATATTCCAAGACAAAACTAAATTTACACAATATGTGACCACAAACCCAGCTATACAATGAATTATAGGTGGAAAACCCAATACAATAAGAGAACTACATCCTACTAAAAACAAGAAAACTCCTAAGCAAGAAAACCAAAAGGAAAAAGAGACACAGGCACAATTCAACCTACAAAAGCAATAATAGCAGGAAACAGCAACCACTATTCCTTGATATCTATTAACATAAATGGACTCAATTCCCCAATAAAAAGATATAGGCTATCAGACTGGATACATAAACAAAACCCAGCATTTTGCTGCATACAGGAAACTAATCTCAGAGTCAAAGACAGACACTATCTCAGAATAAAAGGTTTGGAAAAAAACTTTCAAGCAAATGGCCCCAAGAAGCAAGCTGGAGTGGCTATTCTAATATCGAATAAAGTAAATTTCCAACCAAAAGTTATCAAAAAAGATAAGGAAGGACACTTTTTACTCATTTCAGGGAAAATTTGTCAGGAGGAACTCTCAATCCTTAACATATATGCGCCAAATACAAAAGCACCCATATTCATAAAAGAAACCCTACTAAAGCTCAAAAAATACATTTCACTGCACACAATAATAGTGGGAGACTTTAATACCCCACTCACACCAATAAAGAGATCATGGAAACAGAAACTGAACAAGGACACTGTAAAACAAGCAGAGACTATGAACCAACTGAAATAAATAGATATCTACAGAAGATTTCATCCTAAAACAAAAGAATACACCTTCTTCTCAGCACCTCACTGCACCTTCTTGAAAATTGACCACATAACTGGACACAGATTGAGCATCAATCGATATAAGAAGATTGAAACACTCCCATGCATCCTTTTTGATCACCATGGTCTAAGGCTAGTCTTTAATAACAAGAAAGAAAACTAAAAGCCCATATAAACATGGAAACTAAACAATGCTCTATTAAATGATAGCAGGGTATAAGAAGAAATAAAGAAAGAAATTAAGGATTTTAAAAATTCAATGAAAATGAAAACACGACATACCCAAACCTATGGGATGCAATGAAAGCAGTACTGAGAGGAAAACTCATAGCTCTGAGTGCTTCCAAAAAGAAACTGGGGAGAGCATACATCAGCAACTTGACAGCACAGCTAAAAGCTCTAGAACAAAAGGAATCAGATACACCCAAGAAGAGTAGATAGCAAAACATAATCAAACTTAGGACAGAAATAGACCAAATAGAAACAAAAAGAACCATCCAAAAAAATCAACAAAACCAATAGCTGATTCTTTGAGAAAATTAACAAGATTGATAAACACTTAGCCGGACTAACTAGAGGGAAAGAGAGAGTATCCAAATTAACAAAATCAGAAAAGAAAGTGGAGACATAACAACTAAAACTGAGGAAATTCAAGAAATCAACAGATCATACTACAAAAGCCTATACTCAACAAAGTTGGAAAATCTGGAGGAAATGGATGAATGCCTAGACAGATACAAGATACTAAAGTGAAACCAGGACCAGGTAAACCATCTAAATAATCCCTTAACACCTAAAGAAATAGAAGCAGTCATCAAAAGCCTCCCAACCAAAAAAAGCCCAGGTCTAGATGGGTTCAGTGCAGAATTTTATCAGTTATTTATTGACGACATAATACCAATACTTTCCAAACTATTCCACAAGAGAGTAGCAGATGGAATAAGACCTAACTCATTTTTCGAGGCTACAATAACCCTCATTCCTAAACCACACAAAGACCCTACAAGGAAAGAGACCTTCAGACCAATCTCACTTATGAACATTGATTCAAAAATACTCAACAAAAATCTTGCAAACCGAATCCAAGACCACATCAAAACGATCATTAACCATGATCATGTAGGCTTCATCCCTGGATATAGGGATGGTTTAACATACTGAAATCCATCAATGTAATCCACCATATAAACAAACTCAAAGAACAAAATCACATGGTCATCCCACTAGATGCTGAGAAAGCATTTGACAAAATTCAACACCCCTTCATGTTAAAAGTCATGGAAAGAACAGTAATCCAAGGTCCATACCTAACATAATAAAAGCAATATACAACAAACCAACAGCCAACATCAAACTTAACACTGGGAAACTTGAAGCATTCCCACCAAAATCAGGGACTCCACAAGGCTGCCTAGTCTCCCCCTACCTATTCAACATAGTACTGGAAGTCCTGGCTGGAGTAATTAGACAGCAAAAGAAAATCAAAGGGATAAAAATTGGAAAGGAAGAAGTAAAAACATCACTATTTGCAGATAACATGATAGTGTACATAAATGACCCCACAAATTCCACCAGAGAACTCCTACAGCTGATAAACAAGTTCAGCAAAGTGGCTGGATATAAAATTAACCCACCAAATCAGTAGCTTCCTATATTTAAAGGACAAACATGTAGAGAAAGAAATTATGGAAAAGACACCCTTCACAATAGTCACAAAAACTATGAGATACCTTGGTGTGACTCTAATTAAGCAAGTGAAGGACTTGTATGATAAGAACTGTAAACCTTTAAAAAAGGAAATTGCAGAAGATCTCAGAAAATGGAAAGATCTCCCATGCTCATGGATTGGAAGGATCAACATTTTAAAAATGGCCATCCTACCAAAAGCAATCTACAGATTCAATGCAATCCCCATCTAAATTCCAACCCAGTTCTTCAAGGAATTGGAAAGAGAAATGTGCAATTTCATCTGGAATAACAAAAGACCTAGGATAGCAAAATCTATCCTCAACAACAAGAAAACATCTGTGGGAATCACTAACCCTGACCTCAAGCTATACTACAACGCAACTGTGCTAAAAACCACACGGTTCTGGTATAGAAATAGGCACGTGGATCAATGGAATAGAGTAGAAGATCCAGAAATGAGCCCTCAAGTATGTGGTCACCTGATTTTTGACAAAGGAGTTGTAAACATTCAATGGAAAAAGGACAGCCTATTCAACAAATGGTGTTGGTCCAACTGGCACTCAGCATGCAGAAGAATGAAAATAGACCCTTTCTTATCTCCTTGTACAAAGGTCTAGTGCAAGTGGATCAAAGATCTCCACATTAAACCAGATACACTGAAACTATTAGATGAGAAAGTAGGGAAAACCTTAGAACACATAGGCACAGGAGAAAATTTTCTGAACAAAACACCAATGGCTCGAGCTCTAAGGTCAAAGATTGACAAATGGGACTTAATGGGATTGCAAATTTTCTGTAAGGCTAAAGACACTATCATGAAAACAAAACGGCAGCTAAGAGCATGGGAAAAGATATTTACCAACCCCACATCAGATAGAGGCCTAATATCGAAGGTATACAAAGAACTCAAAAAGCGAGATACCAGAGAATCAAACAACCCTATTAAAAAATGGGGTACAGACTTAAACAAAAAGTTCTCAATCGAGGAATATCGAATGGCTGAGAAACATCTAAGGAAGTGCTCAACATTCTTAGCCATCAGGGAAATGCAAATGAAAACAACCCTGAGATTCCACCTCACACCAGTCAGATTGGCCAAGATCCAAAACTCAGATGACAATAGATGCTGGCAAGGTTGTGGAGAAAAAGGAACGCTTCTCCACTGCTGGTGTGGTTTTAAACTGATACAACCACTCTGGAAATCAGACTGGCTGTTCCTCAGAAAATGGACATAGTACTACCTGAAGATCCAGTTATTCCACTTCTGGGCATTTACCTCACAGACGCTCCAACATACAACAAAGATACATGCACCACAATGTTCATTGCAGCTCTATTTATAATAGCCAGAAGCTGGAAAGAACCCAGATGTTCTTCAGCAGATGAATGGATACAAAAATTGTGGTACATTTACACAATGGAGTACTACTCTGCTATCAGAAACAATGGCTTAACGAAATTTTTAAGAAAATGGATGCATCTAGAGAATATCATCCTGAGTGAGATAACCCAGTCACAAAAGAACAGACATAATATGCAGTCACTGATAATGGGATACTAACCCCAGAAAGCTCTGAACACCCCAGAAACAACTCACAGACTGTGTAAAGTTCAAGGAAAAAAAAGAATATATTTTAATTAAAATAGTACTGTATCACATCCCCCTTTCCTTCCTACAGCCTCTCTCAGTTTCTCTCCTATCCCCTCAAATTAATAACCTCTTTTCCTATATTATTGTTACATATATACATATGTGTATGTATATGTACCCACAAATACTTAATTACAACCTTATAAAAATGTATTCGTATACTTTTATGCAAAAATACTTTAAAATTTGTACATTTATCTTTGTTTTAAAAAATAAAGTTTAAAAAAAGAAAAAGGAAAAAAAAGCCAAGCACTGACAAAAATGTATTCATATACTTTTATGCAAAAATGCTTAAAATTTGTTCTTTTATCTTTGTTTTTTAAAATAAAGTTGTTCAATAAAAAACCTAATAGGAATAAAAGAGTTCTGGGACAAGCAAAGTGAGTCAGATACACACTTACTTGCATTTTTAGGAGTCCCACAAAAACAGCAAGTGAGCAGTCATAAAATATACTCAGGACCTGATGCTGATAATCCATAAAGGCCCATGTGTGTTGCTTCAGTTTCTGTGAGTCCATATGAGACCTCTAGTTTAGTCTTTCTCTCTTGTCATTATGTCTGGTTGTGGGTCTCTGTACCCACTACCATCTCCTGCTGGAGAAAACCTCTCTGATGACAACTGGGCAAGGCACAGATCTATGAGTATAGCAGACATCATCAGAAATCATTTTTGATTTTGTTTGCCAGTTGTGTTTTGGTTCTTCTCTAGGTCTCTAGGGTCTCTAGAGTTCAAGTCTCAAGTTCCTGATGATCCGGCCAGCAAAATTAGATTTCTTATAACTCAGATAAAATTATCACAATCAAAATCTATTGTTTAATTATTAATGAAGAAAATTACTTTTGTTCCAGTGTTTGTCCCATTCTTTTATAGTCTTGAGTGTCTAAGATTTGAGTAATAGGAACATATGGTCTGTATTGTCAATGATAACAAGAGACTAAAATGATCATTTTGTAACCTTTATTGGGGTAGAGAGATAGTAGGGTAGTAAATGCAGTCCATGGGCTAGTGAGATGTCTCTTGCTACCATGCCTTATGACCTGATCTGGATCTACAGAATCCATATAGGGAAAGAACATATCTAATACCCAAAAGTTGTCCTCTGACTTTCCCACAGAAGTAAATAAGTATATCTTAACGGAAGTCTGTCTCAGCATAGCTCAGAAGGGACCACAAACCTGACAGCCATTTCTTTATGTCTGAGCTACATAATTAGAGTATATGTTATTAATGGTAACACTTGCATTTGGTTTTTGGTCTGTGGGATAAGACTACCACAGTGGGAAGTATCAGCTATACCTTTGAATTTGCTGTTCTGCCAACCCCCACTCTTATAGGTTGTAAATCAAACCAATACTGTTTCTTAGGTGGTATTAGTAAGATTCAGTACAGCCATCAAGACTTGTAGTATGCAGAAATTATCTCTATCATCTCGATTTAAATTCTCCAATCTGACTCCTTCAGAACTTGGATAGATCCTGCAGAGTATTTAGAGAATACTGCAACGTTAATCAATTAACAAACCCAAGGACAACTTCTGGGCTAAGCATAATGGTGATGAATGAAAGTAACAAGGCTGCAGAAGTAAGCTATGCAACCACTGATCTACCAAATAATATGTACATATATTTTATCTATGTATATACCTTTATATGTAAATATAATGTCTATTTTCTCCTGTAGAGCGACACTGCTAAGGCACACTCCATTCCGCGAAGCAGTTGGCCAACACAAAATGGACTTTATTTTGTTAGTGCATCTGTTTATAGATTTTAGTTTACTTTTTAAATTTTTCATTTTTTATATAACATATTTTACTCATACTTTTCTTCTCCCACAACTCTTTCCAGATTCACTCCATCTCCCTACCCACCCAATTTACTGTTATTTTAAAACAACAAACACACAAACAAAACAGGAAACCATCAAAAACTGAACAATAAAACATGAAAAAAACATAAAAAGAAAGTCAATAGGACAAAACAATAGATTTTTCCTTCTTTAGCCAGTATCAGTACAAATGCTTCTTTGTTAAGGGTGGGACCTTAGTTCTTTTCAATGCTGGAATCTTGACTGGTGTGAGACTGTGCAATGTTGTACATGCTGGTATAGTCTTTCGTCATTTGTGTATCAGCCCAGTTGTTTCTGACTTCTGTTCTGAAAACATCCTTGATCTTTGAAGGGAGGATTTGATAAAGACATACTGTCTAAGGATAAGTACTTCAAAGTCTTCACTTCATGTACATTGTCCAGTTGTGTGTCTCTGTGTTGATTCCCATCTACTGCAAAAGGAAGTTTCTGTTGATAAGACTTGAGCAATGTATTGATCCATGGATTTAGAAGTCACTTTGTTTCTATGTTCCTTAAGCAAAATAATAATAGTAGATCTTCCTTTAGACCCATGGCCTATCTAGTCTCAGGGTTCTGGATACCTTATCCGTGTCAAGTACCGGTTCATCTCATGAGTGTATCTTACATCCAAAAGTCTTATAACATTTATGTCACTATGCCAGCACTGCATCTTACAGATAGTTCTCTGTTGGAGGTCCCATGATTGATAGCTGGGTGGTACTGATGATTCCTTTTCTCCTCAAGTAGCATAAAATGTACCTTCTTATATAATGGATGCCAGTCAGTAGGGGTGAAGCTTCTAGTTTGGATCCAGTTGATTTCTCCATGTACAATAACGAAATATGTCCGATAAACAGTATCTACAATACACAAAACTTCTTTACATGTATTGTAGAAAATTTATTTCTTTTTTTAAGAACTTTATTTTACAAAACAAAGATAAATGTACAGATTTTAAGCATTGTTTGCATAAAATTATACAATACATTTTTGTCAGTACTTTTTTTCAGATTTTAAGATAATTTTTACATAAAAATGTATGAATATATTTTTTAGTCAGTACTTGATATTTTTAAAGGTTTGATAGTATGCATTGAAAACTTAATAGTTACAATGAGCATAAAGTACATGTAAAACAAAATGTAACAGGGAAATAGTCAAAGTTTTCTTGTTGTATAAAGATTTTTTTGTTTTGTTTTATTTTGTTTTCTTTATTTCTTGGACTTCATACAGTCTGTGAGGTGTTTCTGGGGCAGTGCGAGCCTCTGGGGTTAGCATCCCACTATCAGTGACTGCATATTATGTCTGTTCTTTTGTGACTGGGTTATCTCACTCAGGATGATATTCTCTAGATGCAGCCATTTTCTTAAGAATTTGGTTAAGTCATTGTTTCTGGTGGCTGAGTAGTATTCCATTGTGTATATGTACCACAATTTTTGTATCCATTCATCTTCTGAAGGACATCTGGGTTCCTTCCAGCTTCTGGCTCTTATAAAGAGAGCTGCTATGAACATTGTGGTGCATATATCATTTTTGTGTATTAAAGTCTCTCTGGGGTATATGCCCAGAAGTGGAATAGCTGGGTCTTCAGGTAGTATTATGTACAATTCTCTGAGGTATCGCCAGACTGATTTCCAGAGTGGTTGTATTAGTTTGCAACCCCACCAACAGTGGAGAAGTGTTCCTCTTTCTCTGCAACCTCGACAGCATCTGTTGTCTTCTGAGTTTTGGATCTTGGCCAAACTGACTGGTGTGAGGTGGAATCTCAGGGTTGTTTTGATTTACATTTCCCTGATGGCTAAGGATGTCGAGCACTTCCTCAGATATTTCTCAGCCATTCGATATTTTTCAACTGAGAATGTTTTGTTTAGTTCTGTACCCCATTTTTAATAGGGTTATTTGATTCTCTGGTGTATAGCTTTTTGAGTTCTTTGTATACCTTAGATATTAGGCCTCTATCTGATGTGGAGTTGGTAAAAATCTTTTCGCATTCTGTTGGCTGCCATTTTGTTTTCTTGAGATCCTCCTCAATTTCCTTCTTTAGAGGTTTGAAGTTCTTGTCTTACAGGTCCTTCACTTGCTTAGTTAGAGTCACATCAAGGTATTTCATACTTTTTGTGACAATTGTGAAGGGTACCTTTTCCCTAATTTCTTTCTCCACATGTTTGTCCTTTGAGTATAGGAAGGCTACTAATTTGTTTGAGTTGATTTTGTATCCAGCCACTTTGCTGAACTTGTTTATCAGCTGTAGGAGTTCTCTGGTGGAGTTTTTGGGGTCACTTAAGTACACTATCATGTCATCGGAAAAGAGTGATGGTTTTATCTCTTCCTTTCTGATTTGTATCCCCTTGATCTCCTTTTGCTGTCTAATTGCTCCAGCCAGGACTTCCAGTACTATGTTGAATAGGTAGGGGGAGAGTGGGCAGCCTCATCGAGTCCCTGATTTTAGTGGGATTGCTTCAAGTTTCCCACCATTAAGTTTGATGTTGGCTGTTGGTTTGCTGTATATTGCTTTTATTATGTTTAAGTATGGACCTTGGATTCCTGTTCTTTCCAGGACTTTTAACATGAAGGGGTGTTGAATTTTGTCAAATGCTTTCTCAGCATCTAGTGAGATGACCATGTGATTTTGTTCTTTGAGTTTGTTTATATGGTGGATTACATTGATGGATTTCCTTATATTAAACCATCCCTGCATCCCAGGGATGAAGCCTACTGGGTCATGATGAATGATCATTTTGATGTGTTCTTGGATTCGGTTTGCAAGGATTTCGTTGAGTATTTTTGCCTCAATGTTCATAAGTGAGATTGGTCTGAAGTTCTCTTTCCTTGTAGGGTCTTTGTGTGGTTTAGGTACGAGGGTTATTGTAGCCTCAAAAAATGAGTTGGGTAGTATTCCATCTGATTCTATCTTTTGGAATAGCTTGGAGAGTATTGGTGTTATATCTACAATGAATGTCTGATAAAACTCTGCACTGAACCTGTCTGGACCTGGGCTTTTTTTGGTTGGGAGGTTTTGATGACTTCTTCTATTTCTTTAGGTGTTATAGGGTTATTTAGATGGTTTACTTGGTCCTGGTTTAACTGTGGGATATTGTATCTGTCTAGGAATTCTTCCATTTCCTCCAGATTTTCCAATTTTGTGGAGTATAAATTTTTGTAGTAGGATCTGATGATTTCTTGAATTTCCTCAGTTTCAGTTGTTATGTTGCCACTTTTCTTTCTGATTTTGTTAATTTGTATACTCTCTCTTTGCCCTCTAGTTAGTCTGGCTAGGGGTTTATCAATCTTGTTGATTTTCTCAAAGAACCAACTCTTAATTTTGTTGATTTTTTTCAATGGTTCTTTTTGTTTCTATTTGGTCTATTTCTGCCCTAATATTGATTATTTCTTGCCGTCTACTCTTCTTGGGTATATCTGCTTCCTTTTGATCTATGGCTTTCAGCTGTGCTGTCAGGTTGCTGATGTAAGCTCTCTCCAGTTTCTTTTTGGAAGCACTTAGGGCTATGAGTTTTCCTCTCAATACTGCTTTCATTGCATCCCATAAGTTTGGATATGTTGTGTTTTCGTTTTTGTTGAATTCTAGAAAATCCTTAATTTCTTTCTCTATTTCTTCTTTGACCCTGCTATGGTTTAACAGAGCATTGTTTAGTTTCCATGTGTATATGGGCTTTTTGTTGTCTTTGTTGTTGTTAAAGACCAGCCGTAGACCATGGTGATCTGAGAGGATGCACGGGAGTATTTCAATCTTCTTATATCGATGGAGGCTCGTTCTGTGTCCAATTATGTGGTCAATTTTCGAGAAGATGCCATGGGGTGCTGAGAAGAAGGTGTATTCTTTTACTTTAGGATGATATGTTCTGTATATATCTATTAATTCTAGTTGGTCCAAAGTCTCTGCTAGTTTTGCAGTGTCCTTGTTCAGTTTCTGTTTCCATGATCTGTCCATTGGTGAGAGTGGGGTATTAAAGTCTCCCACTATTATTGTGTGGGGTGAAATGTATTTTTTGAGCTTTAGTAGGGTTTCTTTTATGAATGTGGTTGCTTTTTTATTTGGAGCATATATGTTAAGAATTGAGAGTTCCTCCTGACAGATTTCCCTGGTAATGAGTAAAAAGTGTCCTTCCTTATCTTTTTTGATAACTTTTGGTTGGAAGTTTACTTTATTTGATATTAGAATAACCACTCCAGCTTGCTTCTTGGGGCTGTTTGCTTGGAAGTTTTTTGCTCACCCTTTTACTCTGAGATAGTGTCTGTCTCTGTCTCTGAGATGAGTTTCCTGTATGCAGCAAAATGCTGGATTTTGTTTATGTATCCAGTCTGATAGCCTATGTGTCTTTATTGGGAAGTTGAGTCCATTTATGTTAATAGATATCAAGGAATAGTTGTTTCTGTTTCCTGCCATTATTGCCTTTGTGGGTTGAGTTGTGTCTGTTTCTTTTTCTTCTTTTAGTTTTCTTGTTTATGAGTTTTCTTGTTTTTACGAGGCTGTATTTTCCCTCATTGTATTGGGTTTTCCACCTATAAGTCTTTGTAGTGCTGGGTTTGTGGTCAGATATTGTGTAAATTTTGATTTGTCTTGAAATATCTTCATCTCTCCATCTATGGTGATTGATAGTTTTGCTGGGTATAGCAGCTTGGGCTGGCACTTGTGCTCTCTTAGGGTGTGCATGATGTCTGTCCAGGCTCTTCTAGCTTTCATAGTCTCTGTTGAGAAATCAGGTGTGATTCTGATTGGTCTGCCTTTATATGTTACCTGACCTTTTTCCCTTACTGCTTTTAGTATTCTTTCTTTGCTTTGCGCACTTGGTGTTTTGACTATTATGTGTCCGGAGGTATTTCTTTTTTGGTCCAACCTATTTGGAGTTCTGAAGGCTTCTTTTATGCTCATGGTCATCTCATTCTTGAGGGTAGGGAAGTTTTCTTCTATGTTTTTGTTGAAGATATTTACTGTGCCTCTTAGTTGATACTCTTCTTCCTTTTCCATTCCTATTATCCTTAGGTTAGGTCTTCTCATTGTGTCCTGGATTTCCTGGACATTTTAGGTTAGGAGCTATTTGTTTTTTGCATCTTCTCTGGCTGTTTTGTCTATGTTTATTTACAATGTTGTCTTCTGCCCCCGAGATTCTCTCTTCCATCTCCTGTAGTCTATTTGAAATGCTTGCTTCTCTGACTCCTGATTTCTTTTTTAGGTGTTCTACCTCTATGGTTATCTCTTTTAGTGTTTTCTTTATTGTGTCAATTTTTGTTTTAAATTCCCTCTCTCTTTGGTTCTGTTTTCCTCTAGTTCTTTGAGTTCTTTGAGTGTTTTTCTTGTTTCCTCTTTGAAAGCATCTGAATCTTTTTGCTTTTCCTCTTGTTCTTGTTTAAGCATCTCTATCAGCATCTTGAGGTATGACTTCAGGTCTGCGTCTTCTTTTTCTGGAATGTTTGGCATTCCAATGTTTGCTGTTATGGGAGAGCTGGGTTCTGGTATTGCCAGGTTGTCTTGGTTTCCTTGGGACATACTCTTTCGCTTTCCTCTCGCCATCATGTTGTCAGTGAAATGTTCTTGCCTTTTTCTTGTATCTGGTCTGTGTCCCTGGATCTCCACTGGTCCAGGTGTCAGATTGGCCAAGCCCTGTTCTGTGCCCTGAGGTCGCCGCAGGGTGGAAACAGAAGTTCCAAAGTTGTGTTCCTGGTCTCTGGATCAAGCAGGGCTGGGGGGCGCCCTTACTGTGCACACTCCGCAGAGATCTCTCTGCTCCCTGGCTGCCCAGATCTCCTACTCACCAGTCTTTAAGCTTTAGGTGCTGCTGATCCCTGTGGCAGATGGGCCGCTCTTTGTTTTGCGCCCTGAAGTCGTCACCAGGTGGAAACATAAGTTCCAAAGTTGTGTTCCTGGTCCCAGTCTTTAAGCCTTTAGGAGCTGCTGCTGGGGGGGGGCAGGTGGGTCAGGGCCTGTTCTACGCCCTGAAGTCACCGCCAGTTTTAAACAGAAGTTCCAAAGTTCTGTTCCTTGTCCCTGGATCAGGCAGGCCTGGGGGTGTGCTTACTGTGCGCACTCCGCAGAGATCTCTCTGCTCCCTGGCTGCCCAGATCTCCTACTCACCAGTCTTTAAAGCTTTAGGAGTTGCTGATCTGAGTGGCAGATGGGCCGCTCTTTGTTCTGCGCCCTGAAGTCCAAGAACTCTCAATCCTGAACTTGCATGCTCCAAATACATTGGCAACCACATTCATAAAAGAAACCCTACTAAACCTCAAAGCAGAAATTGCACCAGACACAGTAATGGTGGGAGACTTCAACACTCCACTCTCATCAATGGACAGATCATGGAAGCAGAAACTGAACAGAGACACAGTGAAACTAGCAGA
Organism: Micromys minutus; assembly: GCF_963924665.1. NCBI lineage: Eukaryota > Metazoa > Chordata > Mammalia > Rodentia > Muridae > Micromys > Micromys minutus. The sequence goes on along the minus strand of NC_137975.1, from coordinate 72,636,754 downwards.
AGTTATGCACCAGTTGGAATTAACAGACATCTACAGAATCCTAAAAAAATGAATATACCTTCTTCTCAGCACCTCATGGTACCTGCTCCAAAATTGACCATATAGTCAGTTACAAAACAGGCCTCCACAGATATAAAAAGAACAAAATACTCTGATGCAATACCATGGATTAAGGCCGGTCTTTAATAACAACATAAACAGTAAAGAGCCCATGTACACTTGGAGGCTAAACATTGTGCTACTCAGTGATAACATGGTCAAGGAAGACATTCAGGATTTTCTAGAATTTAAAGAAAATGAAGGCAAAAACATACCCAAAATTATGGGATGCAATGAAAGCAGTACTAAGAAGAAAACTCATATCTCTGAGTGCCAACAAAAAGAAACTGGAGAGAACATACACTAGCAGCTTGACAGCACACCTGAAAGCTCTACAACAAAAAGAAGCAGATACACCCAAGAGGCATAGATGGCAGGAAATAAACTCAGAGCAGAAATCAACCAAGTAGATACAAAAACTACACGAAGAATCAACAAAACAAGGAGATGGTTCTTTGAGAAAATCAATAAGATCAACAAGCGCTTAGACAGACAAACTAGAGGGCACAGAGAGACTATCCAAATTAATAAAACCAGAAATGAAAGGGGAGACATAACAACAGAAACTGAGTAAATTCAGGAAATCATCAGGTCCTACTACAAAAACCTTTACTCAACAAAACTGGAAAATTTAGAGGAAATGGACAAATTTCTAGACAGATACCAGATACCAAAATTAAGTCAGGATCAGATAAACCATCTAAACAGTCCCATGACACCTAAAGAAATAGAATCAGTCATCAAAAGCCTCCCAAGCAAAAAAAGCCCAGGACTAGATGGATTCAGTTCCGAATTCTATCAGACCTTCATAGAACACCTAATAGCAATATTCTCCAAACTATTCCACAAAATAGAAACATAAGGAATACTACCCAACTTTATTCTTTAAAGACACAATTAAGCTCATATGAAAACCACACAAAGACCTTACAAAGAAAAAGAATCAATAAATAGGACCTCATGAATTTGCTATAAAGCAAAGGATACTGTCAAGAGGACAAAACCACAACCAACAGATTAGGAACAGATCTTTACCAATCCTACATCTGATAGAGGGCTAATATCCAATATATACAGGTATCTCAAGAAGTTAGACTCCAGAGAATCAAATACTTCTATTAAAAATGAGGTACGGAGATAAACAAAGAATTCTCAGCTAAAGAGTATCGAATGGCTGAGAAGCACCTAAAGAAATGCTCAATATTCCTAGTCATCAGGGAAATGCAAACCAAAACATCCCTGAGATTTCACCTCACACAAGGCAGAATGGCTAAGATAAAAAAACTCAGGTGACAGCAGATGCTGGCAAGGTTGTGGAGAAAGAGGAACACTCCTCCAACTGTTGGTGGAATTGCAAGCTGGTACAACAACTCTGGAAATCAGTCTGGAGGTTCCTCAGATAATTGGACATAGTACTGCCTAAAGACCCAGCTATAGCACTCGTGGGCATATACCCAAAATATTCTCCAACATATAACAAGGACATATGCTCCACCATGTTCATAGCATCCTTATTTATAATAGCCAGAAGCTGGAAAGAACCCAGATGTCCTTCAACTGAAGAATGAATACAGAAATTGTGGTACATTTACACAATGGAGTACTTCTTAGCAAATAGAAACAATGACTTTTTAAATTCCTAGGCAAATGGATGGAACTAGAGACTATCATCCTGAGTGAGATAACCCAGTCACGAAAGAACTCTCATGGTATGCACTTACTGATAAGCAGATACTAGCCCAAAAAGTTGGAATACCCAAGAAATAATTTAAAGGCTTTATGAAACTCTAAAAGAAGGAAGGCCAGAAGGTGGATGCCTCAGTCCTTCTTAGAAGGGAGAACAAAACACTCATAGGAGAAAATAAAAGGACAAACAGAGGAGCAGGGATTAAAGGAACGTTCATCCAGAGACGGCCTCACCTCGTGATCCACCCCATATGCAACTACTAAACCCAAGCACTGTTGCTGATGCAAAGAAGTGTTTACTGGCACGATCCTGATATGGATGCCTTCTCAGAGGCTCTGCTAGAGTCATACTCATACAGATAAGGAAGTTTGCAGCCAGCCATTGGACTGAACATTGGAATCCTAATAAAGGAAACCAGAGAAAGGACTGAAGGATCTGAAAGGGTGTGCAACCCCATGGGAAGAACAACATTATCAAACAACCAAACCCAGGGACTAAAACACCAACCAATGAGCACACATGGAGAGACCCAAGGCTCCACTTGCATATGTAGCAGAGGATAGGGATGTCTGACATTGATGGGCGGTGAGGCCTTTGGTCCAGCGAAGGCTCGTTTTCCCATTGTAGGAAAATGCCAAGGAACTAAGGTAGGAGAGGGTGGTTGGGAGAGGAACCACCTTCATGAAGGCAAGGGGAAGAGGGATAGAATTGGGGGTAAAGAGTATGACATTTGAAATGTAAATATATTAAATATCTAATAATAAAAGGAAAAAATTCTGAGAGCTTCTAGTTTATTATTTTATATTATTTTGTTGATGTATTGTAGGTTTTTTTCTCCTTTGGTTGATCTTGAATTGTTTCTTCCTTGTGTCTGCTTCAGTAGAGTTAACCTTCTTTTCAGACTGAAGCATCTCCTCTAGCTACTTTTGTGGACCTGTATTGGTAGACAGAAGTTGCTTAATTTTATTTTTATTATAAAATATTTTTCTTTCTTCTTTGGTTGTGATTGGTTAATTTTTATGGGCATAATAGGGCTGCCATCTGTGGTCTCTTAGAGCATACACAATGTCCCTCTGGCCCTTCAGGCTTTCAAAGACTCCACTGAAAACTCAGGTGTTATTCAAATGGGTCTGACTTTATATGTGACTTGGCCCTTTTATTTTGTAGCTTTCAATATGCCTTGTTTATTCTGAACATTAACTATGTTGAATATTATGTATTGTGGGGGGTTTCTTTTTGGTCCTATTTGGTGTTCTACCTTAGTAGGCATCTCTTTCTTCAGTGTAATGATTTTTTTTCTTCTATGAGTTTTCTAAACTTATTTTCCATAATTTTTCCTGTGCCTTTCTCCTTTCTCTATGCCAGTGATTCTGAGCTTGTGGGTCACTTTCCTAATGAAGATCTAACATCCTTTCACAGGGGTCATGTATCAGATATACTGGATATCAGATATTTACATTATGATTCATATCAGTAGCAAAATTATAGTTAGGAAGTAGCAACAAAATGATTTTATGGTAAGGATGTGACCACAACATGAAGAACCAAAGGGTCATAGCGTCAGAAAGGTAAAGAGTTACTGCTCTAAAGTTATTTATGGGTTTGTTCTTCTCATAGTGTTTCAGGTTTCTGCATGTTTTATGCCTAGAGTGTCTTTGTTTTGGTGATTATTTTATTATTATTATTATTATTATTATTATTATTATTATTATTATTATTATTATTATTTAACATGTTTCTTGAATGAACTATTCATTTTTTATATCACCTTCAAGGTCTAAAATTACCTCTCCTGGGTCTTTTAATCTATTACAGAGGCTTACCTCTGATATTTTTGTTTGGAATTCTGAGTTTTTCACTTTCAGTTTTGCTTCATCTTGAGTTTTCTTTAGTATTTACATTTTTTTTGTTAAATTTTACTTTCATATCTTAGACTATTTTTAACATTTCATTCAAAAGTTGGTGTTTTCATGGTCATCATTGAGTATTTTTCTCTTTAATGTCCTTGAACATATTTATAATTGCTACTTTTAAATCTTTGCCTTCTACTTCAGTTAAATTTTTTTTCAGGGCCTATTATGAAAGAATTGCCGGCTTCTTAAAGAGGCATATTGTCTTGACATTGTACATTCTCAGCATATGAAGTATGTTTGATGTGTTTTCTGGCATAGGCATCTGTTTTCATCTTTCTTGAGTAGGTTTTCCATTTTTTGGTTGCTATTGCCCAACCTGGCTCCTAGCCATGTATGGTGTCTGTGGAATCCCTGAGTCGTACTTAAGTGTGGTTATTGTGGTGTTCCTAGTAGAAAGCATCTCTGAGTACCAGAAAATTATGTTAGGGTAGGGGGTTCCCTGGTAGGGTAGTTTCTTCAGGCCAATGGGGAGTCACAAATAAGTGGAAATGGGCTATAAGGAGAGGTTTAGAAGGGCAAAGGTGAAGAACTAGGGGGGACCTGATTCATACAAGAAGGCCATATCCAAAGAAGATGGAATTGGGTTGTGTGGTATGCTTGGCCCAAGGAGCGTCCTATTTGGAGGTATGGCCTTGTTGAGGTAGGTGTGCCATTGTGGGTTTGGGCTTTAAAACCCTCATCCTAGCTGCCTGGAAGCCAGACTTCTAGTGGCCTTTATATAAAGATGTAGAGCTCTCAGCTCTTCTAGCCCCATGTCTGCCTGGATGCTGCCATGTTCCCACCTTAATGGTAGTGGACTGAAACTCTGAACCTGTAAGCCAGCCCCAATGAAATGTTGTTTTTATAAGCGTTGCCTTGGTCATGGTGTTGGTTCACAGGAGTAAAACCCTAAGACAGACTGGGAGGAGGGGCTTAGGCAGGGAAGCTGCAGCAGGCCTAACGATAGCTCTGGAGAGAGTTATTTGAAAGAATACTGACTTCACCTTTCCCAGAAGCTATCGGTTACCAATGTTGCTTGGCTAGAACATTTTCAACCCCTCTTCCTCAATGATTGCTGGCCTTTGGGAGGGAAGAATGTATTGGCAATGGTGCTGTTTACCCCCAGAACATGATGGCAACACCCCATTACTGAAGAACTCACTTACTCGAGTCACATAACATGGATATATATTAAGCTAGTATTGACCCAGTAGCTTCACCCTTACTTAATAGTTTACTTAGTTGAAGGTGTTGTATATGCTGCCAGAGAGAAAACTAATAATTTATCGTTTTCATCTGTGAACCCTCCATGGTAAAATAATTACTGGGTTAGAGATACAAGTACACTGGTAGAACAGTGACACAGGCATCATGGTAATAAACCAACTAGTTTCTGATTGAATTTAAATACAGTTTCACAAAATGGAACCCATGCTTGACACCAATATTGGACTAAGAGCCCGTGACTAGGTAGGTTATAAGTTTTAGGGGAGAGAGAATCTATTACAATTATTCCATTAAGTGGACATAATATCAATCTGACTCTTAATGGTTTGCCATGCCTATAGATTTATGCATCTCTCAACCCTCATCAGAGAAGCTTCTGTTTTCAGTGGATGATGAATAAGAGACATCTGGCCAAGGCATAGAAAATAAGAGACTGTGGGATATTCAACTTCCATTAAATATCCATATTTTCCCATTTTACTAAACAAATAAATTTAGTAACAGTGTGGATATTTTTAGGGCACCATGTTCATATATTTTGGTGCTATATTAACACATCTGAGTTGCTAAAATTCCTACAGAACAAGTATCACATTGATCCGTTGTAACCATGACATGCTGACTGAAAAGTGTCTTATGGTTGCTAATGCTTTGTTAAAACATGACCAAAACAACATGGGAAGGAAGGGGCTTATTTTAGCTTGCAGTTGTAGTCCACTATGAAGGAAATTCAGGATAGCTACTAAAGACAGAAATTCAGAAACAGAACCTGAAGCAGAACCCATGAAAGAATTCTGCTCACTGGGTTGCTCCCCATGGTTTGTACAGCATGAGTCCTTATACCATCCAAGACCACAGGCTCATAGGTAGCATAGCACTCAGTGGGCTGGGCAAACTCACACCAATCATATATCAGAACTGTGCTCGATGTGTTTATCTATAGGACAATCTGAGAGAGTTATTTCTCACTTGTGGTTATCTCTTCCCAGGTGACTCTAGATTGTGTCAAGTTGACAAAAAAATATCTAGCCAAGGTAAGCAATATACATATATTTAACCTCAGCTGAAACAGCAAGGCTGTGAGTTTGAAACCAGTTTGGGAAATCATGACCCTGTCTCAAAAGACAAATAAACAAATTAAAATTAAGTGTTTGTACACACGGGAGTAGACACCAAGTACAATGATCTTGTACCATGTCTTAATTCTCCCCATATTTTTCAATGTGTATGAGACTTGAACCCACGAAGTAAATACATTGACATCAGCTGGTCTTTATTATTAGCTTCTGGAGTTGGTACAATGAATGTACAAATGAAGAGGCTGTGGGAATATACCACAGACCCACTAGTCAAGTTTGATCTTAACATTGGTTTTGAATGCCAAGCAATCAAAATGCTAAGACCCCCCCCCCCAATAGGGTATTATTCCCTAAGAACATCTGGAAATATTGTGATGAATCCACTATCCCTGACATTTTCTGTCCTGAAAGTGTTAGCAATGAATCCTTAAAAGGTATAGATCCTTTCTGGTATTTGTATTTTGTGTTTATTAAAAAAACTGAGATGGGCAATGGGATCATGGGCAATGCTTTGGTTGGGTAGCATAGCCATGTGGTCTTGTAATTAACCAAACAACCCACCCCAAAGGAAATCAGGTAAGAGAGTGGACCAGTTGAGTTAGATGCTGTATCATACAGAAGCAGCTCCTCACAGAAGACTCGAATAGTCTTCTCTGGGCTCAGCAGTAGCCATCTAGAGGCAACATGCCAAAGATTCTATTCCTCAGGGTGCAGATTATTCACTAGAATCATAAAATAAGGATCTTATTTTATGTTATTGATTGTGTTCCCTAACGATTTGTGAGGGAGAAGCTTGGTTATGTACAAAAAAAGTGCGAAGTTTAAACTCTAGCTTCAAGGTTGCTGGTTTGAGACTTATCGTCTTGTCTCCTCACGAGGCTGTAGCAAATCCCTTTTCTCTTGGTTAATTCTTCACTTTTCAAGTGAATACGGTAGCACCATTATAAACAGGACTGGCTCAGTAACACGGATATCAACATGGGTCCGTGTTCTTTCTGATTATTGGCATCAAATACACGGCCATGACACTTTCCTCCTCTATATCTACATTTCTTGAATTTTTATTAATTTCCACCTCTGTCTTTCACCTCTTACCATGGGTAATGTCTCAGCCACATCCCTTGCTCTCTTCACAGCCTTTAGTTGCTAAAAATCTCATACTGCAACACCAAGTTTGTATGGTATTCTCCAGGTTAAACCTCATCAGTAACTCACCACATCCCCAAACTCCCATAGTTCCATTGCAATGCTCTGGGCCACCAACACAAAACCCTCCTCGCCTTCCATTAATTGTCATGGGACAGTCATTCATCTTGATTCAGTTTGTGTGCTGTGTAGTGTATTTATTTGTATGGACCAATGTTCATAGTGAAATAGAGTCTGATATTTATACTCCTCTGTGGGTATTCAAATTTTCTGCTGTTATAAACTTGTTATCTACTTTCTTTCTTTCTTTCTTCCTCCTTCTTCTTCCTTTCTTGACACAGCTTATCTTAATTACTCTTACTGTTGCTGTGACAAATACTTAACAAAAGAAACTTAAGGCAGAAAGTGTTTACTGCCCTCATGGTGGCAGAAAGGCTAGAGCTAGTTTAATTTGTTGACAATTAAAAAGTCGAGCTTCTTCTCTCTTCCTTTTCATTCAGTCTAGGGCCACAGAGCAGAGGGATGGCACCACCTACATTTAGGATTAGGTCTTCTCAAGTTACTTAACTTACTCTAGAAAACTCCTCACAAGTATGCCTAAAGGCTTGTCTCTTAAGTAATTCTAGATCATTTCAAGTTGAGAACCAAAAATAAACATCACAGGGGTCTTACATAGTCTAAGCTGACCTCAAATTAACTACGTAGCCAAGGCTAGCCTTAAAATTTTAATCTTGCCTTCTGCCTTCCACGGACTAGGATCATAGATGTGTGCCACTACACATAACCTTAAGTATATTCTTTGGTTATATGTTTTTATGGACATGTAATATTAGCAAATATGAGGCTCTGTTTACTATATAGTTTCACCTACATGTATTTATTCATTTAGGAAGCCACTGTTGCATAACACCCAATAAACTGAGAAATATTTATTTATGAGAAATGGAGAAACATGAAGAATAAATAAAATGTTGACCCTTACCATGCGGTGGCAATACCAGGTTGCTGCTCTAATATTTGCCTTAAAATCTACTTCATCTGAGAAGTTAGCTCAGAGAACAGCATTTCACTGCAGTATCTGCTATGTTAAAAATTATCTAAGTTTCTTTTAAAATAAAATTAAACCAATCACGTATATGTGTACAATCACTTTTAACTTTTTTTATAATGATAAAGTCAACAATTTCTGAGGAATTATTGTGTGTTAATGTTGTGTTGAACATTAGAAATACATTAGTAAACACAATATTTAATAAAGTGTGAAAACATCAAAACAGGTAATGAGCAGTTAACAACACAAAAGCAAATGTAACTCAATGTTTATCGTTTTGTCTATTGGGAACAAGACATTCATTGTGACATAACGTTGTAATGTCGTGATTCTTACCTTCTTTTGGCTTTTGAGATTTTTAAAGATAGATAAATAACATGTATGAACCAAGTGCTTTCACTGAAAATGTGGTTGGCGAATAATTATTGCATCCATAACACTACATTTCAAGTTTTTAAAGGGAATTATTTCAGGAGGGAGATTTCGAAGAAGTAAGGTCACGATGAGAATAATTCTCTCGGGTACTAACAGTAAGTTCCTGTTCAGTGAAATCCCTTTTACACGGAGGGCAGATGACTATTCCAGTTACAATGAAAAAGTTTGAGGTGCTGTAACTAGTCATAAGTAAGTCTCCAGGGCTGCTGAGTAGCAGAGGGGTAACTGTAAAGAGAAGAATGCTGACAGGAGCCAATTTACCTGAGCTCTCTGAATAATTGCCTGCTTCTCCTAAGATACCCCTAGAGACAACTCACTTTGTGAATTATTATGAAACTTCTGAAACTTTTTAATAGTTGCACACATTACGAAAGAATGTGCTAACAAGTTTCACTCTTCCAACAGCTGGATCCCTGTGGACTCAGGGAAATTAAGTTGTCATTATCAGCTCTAACAACCTTATAACAAGATCCCTGAGGGCTCCTTCTTTGCAACTTCTATAAAGAACTGCAAAAGTTGAAAACCACTGTCTTCTGCCTTGCCTGCTCTCATTTTAAATATTACCCACTGACTTCAGCACCAAGGATCCCTGAAGGTTTCCAAGATGTTTAGAGAAAAACACATGTGTGAATGTAACTGGGTTTCTGTTCTGCCAGAACGTGAGAGTGTCTGAGAAAAGCTTAACCCATTGCACACATCTCCAATTCTTTTCTTTTCTAACTTTCTTTCCACGCTCTTCAGAGCATATCTGCCAATAAGTAAGCCCAAAACTCGATGACCTAGTCAGGTGACTGTATTTTCTTTTCACTTAGAAGATAGGGAAAATAAAAAACATAAATGACTTACATCTCTGGATTTTTATTCTCATGACTTAGATTTGTTAATATTGTGCTCATAAAAAAATAAAAACCACCTAAAAGGATTGTTTAAAGCAGAAAACAATGCAGTGCTATACTTAGTCTTCTTTCAGGTTTATTCACAGCATTGCTTTGATAAATGGCAAAAAGAATCTTGAGCCACTTTATTAATAAACAAGTAACTTGAGTGAAAAATAATTGATAATTGCTGTGTTCTGGACTACATTTAAATTAAAGTTGTATGTAGACCTAACAGAAGCTGTGGGCACTTTTTGCTTTATTTATTTTTGTTTGTTTGTTTGTTTGTGTTTGTTTGTTTTTGTTGTTAATGGAAACACGATGGGTCTCAGCTCTACAGTTTTTCTGATTTAACTTTGACTTTTTCCTCTGCCTACCAATCTGGGAAAATAGCAATACCATTAAACTCCTAGGCATTCTGAGATGATTGAGCTATCTTTTTCATTATGAGGTATGCTCCTGCGAATCAGAGCTCTGAATCTCTATAAGCTTGTCTCCTAGTCAAACAGAATCATGGAACCTAGTTAGCAACAGTGAACCAACTGAGTTAACTCTTTTGGCTTTAGGAACAAGATGCAAAGATACGATAAGTCTTTGTTTAGAGTCAAATCTAAATATTAGACTTAAGCTAGCATATTTAAATGTATTTTCAAACTTTTAAGTATTGAAATAACATCAAATGATAATTATATATGTTTACGTGGTAATATATTAGCATTTTTAGTAGAAAGTTGTTAGGTAGAAATTAGAACTACACATAATGTATAATATGTAATATTATTAATGCTAATGTAGCATATTTTACCGTAATCTAATATGTATATATACATATACATAACTTTGGGATATTTAATACATTTAAGTATTATTAATATGGTTAATATATTTTGACCATATCAATATGCATATACCACATTACTTATGTGCAGCAATGCAAAAATTTACTTTTTTATTGTATATATTTTATTTACATTTCAAGTTTTATTCTCTCTCCAGGATTCCTCTCTATACCCCCATCTCAGCCCACCCCCTGTTTCTATGAGGGTGTTTACCCACCCACACCCTCCCACTTCCCCACCCTGACCTTCCCCTACACTGGGGCATCAAGTCTTGGCAGGACCAATGGCTTCTCCTCCCACTGATAATCTACATGTGTAGCTAGAGCCATGGGTCCATCCATGTGTGCTCACAAACATTTATTTAATTATCCTGTAATCAATGGGCATTTCATTCACTTCTTACATAGCTAAGTCATATATACTTTTCACACACACACACACACACACACACACACACACACACACATATAACTTTTGCAGATAGTCTTTATAATAAAAATGTGAGCAGTAAAATTAATGTATCAAAGACTTGTACATCAACCACATTTTCAAAAATTCAGTAAAACCATTTTACAAAATTTAAAACTGGGGTTTGTGGCAGAGCGGAGTCTGGCCCATCTGCCACCCAGAACGGCGGCTCGAAGAGGCTGAGCAACTGGTGGGTGGGAGACCTGAGCTGCCGGGGAGCAGAGAGATCTCTGCGGAGTGCACACGGAAAGTGCACCCCCTGCCTTGCCCTGCCCGGCCCTGCCTGAGCCAGCGACCAGGAACAGAAATTTAGAACTTCTGTTCCCACCCGACGACTCTGAGGCATAGAACAGGGCTCGGCCCATCTGACACCTGGACCAGTGGAGATCCAGGGACACAGACCAGATACATGGGAAAGGCAAGAACATATCCCTGACAACAAAATGGCAAGAGGAAAGCGAAAGGGTATATCCCAATTAAACCAAGACAATCTAGCAACACCAGAACCCAGCTCTCCCATAACAGCAAACATCGGAATTCCAAACACTCCAGAAAAAGAAGACACAGACCTGAAATCATACCTCAAGATGCTGATAAAGATACTTAAACAAGAAAAAGAGGAAAAGTAAAAAGATTCAGAATCTTTTAAAGAAGAAACAAGAAAAACACTCAAAGAACTCAAAGAACTAGAGGAAAACAGAACCAAAGAAATAAAGGAATGGAAGAGGGAAATTAAAACGAAAATTGACACAATAAAGAAAACACTAAAAGAGATAACCCTAGAGGCAGAACACCAAAAAAAGAAATCAGGAGTCACAGAAGCAAGCATTTCCAATAGATTACAAGAGATAGAAGAGAGAATCTCGGGGGCAGAAGACAACATTGAAAACATAGACAAAACAGCCAGAGAAGATGCAAAAAACAAAAAGCTCCTAACCCAAAATGTTCAGGAAATCCAAGATATATTGAAAAGACTGAACCTAAGGATAATAGTAATAGAAGAGAAAGAAGAGTATCAACTAAGAGGCACAGTAAATATCTTCAACAAAATCATAAAAAAAAAAAAAACCTTCCCTATCCTCAAGAATGAGATGACCATGAGCATAAAAGAAGTCTTCAGAACTCCAAATAGGTTGGGCCAGAAAAGAAATACCTCCCGACACATAATAGTAAAGACATCAAGTGCCCAAAGCAAAGAAAGAATACTAAAAGCAGTAAAGGGGAAAGGTCAGGTAACATATAAAGGCAGGCCAATCAGACTCACACCCGATTTCTCAACAGAGACTATGAAAGCTAGAAGAGCCTGGACAGACATCATGCACACCCTAAGAGAGCACAAGTGCCAGCCCAAGATGCTATACCCAGCAAAACTATCAATCACCATAGATGGAGAGATGAAGATATTTCAAGACAAATCTAAATTTACACAATATCTGACCACAAACCCAGCACTACAACGAATTATATGTGGAAAACCCAATACAATGAGGGGAAAAGGAGCCTAGTAAAAACAAGAAAACTCCTAAACAAGAAAATTAAAAGAAGAAAAAAACACAGACAAAACTCAACCCAAAAAAGCAATAATGTAGGAAACAGAAACAACTATTCCTTGATATCTATTAACATAAATGGACTCAACTCCCCAATAAAGAGACATAGACTATCAGACTGGATACATAAACAAAATCCAGCATTTTGCTGCATACAGGAAACTCATCTCAGAGACAGAGACAGACACTATCTCAGAGTAAAAGGGTGAGCAAAAAACTTCCAAGCAAACAGCTCCAAGAAGCAAGCTGGAGTGGCTATTCTAATATCCAATAAAGTAATTTTCCAACCAAAAGTTATCAAAAAAGATAAGGAAGGACACTTTTTACTCATTACTGGGGAAATCTGTCAGGAGAAACTCTCAATCCTTAACATATACGCTCCAAATAAAAAAGCACCCACATTCATAAAAGAAACCCTACTAAGGCTCAAAAAATACATTTCACCCCACACAATAATAGTGGGAGAGTTTAATACCTCACTCTCACCAATGGACAGATCATGGAAACAGAAACTGAACAAGGACACTGCAAAACTAGCAGAGACTTTGAACCAACTAGAATTAATAGATATATACAGAACATACTATCCTAAAGTAAAAGAATACACCTTCTTCTCACCACCCCATGGCACCTTCTCGAAAATTGACCACATAATTGGACACAGAACGAGCCTCCATCGATATAAGAAGATTGAAATACTCCCATGCATCCTCTCAGATCACCATGGTCTACGGCTGGTCTTTAACAACAACAAAGACAACAAAAAGCCCATATACACATGGAAACTAAACAATGCTCTGTTAAACCATAGCAGGGTCAAAGAAGAAATAGAGAAAGAAATTAAGGATTTTCTAGAATTCAACAAAAACGAAAACACAACATATCCAAATTTATGGGATGCAATGAAAGCAGTATTGAGAGGAAAACTCATAGCCCTAAGTGCTTCCAAAAAGAAACTGGAGAGAGCTTACATCAGCAACCTGACAGCACAGAACAAAAGGAAGCAGATATACCCAAAAAGAGTAAACGGCAAGAAATAATCAAAATTAGGGCAGAAATAGACCAAATTGAAACAAAAAGAACCATTGAAAAAATCAACAAAACCAAGAGTTGGTTCTTTGAGAAAATCAACAAGATTGATAAACCCCTAGCCAGACTAACTAGAGGGCAAAGAGAGAGTATACAAATTAACAAAATCAGAAAGGAAAGTGGCAACATAGCAACTGAAACTGAGGAAATTCAAGAAATCATCAGATCCTACTACAAAAATTTACACTCCACAAAATTGGAAAAACTGGAGGAAATAAACGAATTCCTAGACAGATACAATATCCCACAGTTAAACCAGGATCAAGTAAACCATCTAAATAACCATATAACACCTAAAGAAATAGAAGAAGTCATCAAAAGCCTCCCAACCAAATAAAGCCCAAGTCCAGATGGGTTCAGTGCAGAATTTTATCAGACATTTATTGCGGACATAGCACCTATACTCTGCAAAATATTCCAAAAGATAGAATCAGATAGAATACCACCTAACTCATTTTTTGAGGCTACAATAACCCTCGTTCCTAAACCACACAAAGACCCTACAAGGAACGAGAACTTCAGACCAATCTCACTTATGAACATTGATGCAAAAATACTCAACAAAATCCTTGCAAACCGAATCCAAGAACACATCAAAACGATCATTCACCATGACCAAGTAGGCTTCATCCCTGGAATGCTGGGATGGTTTAATATAAGGAAATCCATCAATGTAATCCACCATATAAACAAACTCAAAGAACAAAAATCACATGGTCATCTCACTAGATGCTGAGAAAGCATTTGACAAAATTCAACACACATTCATGTTAAAAGTTATGGAAAGAACAGGAATCCAAGGTCCATACTTAAACATAATAAAAGCAATATACAGCAAACCAACAGCCAACATCAAACTTAACAGTGGGAAACTTGAAACAATCCCACTAAAATCAGGGACTAGATGAGGCTGCCCACTGTCCCTCTACCTATTCAACATAGGACTGGAATTCCTGGCTGGAGCAATTAGACAGCAAAGGAGATTAAGGGGATACAAATCGGAAAGAAAGAAGTAAAAACATCACTATTTGCAGATGACATGATAGTGTACTTATGTGACCCCACAAATTCCACCAGAGAACTCCTACAGATGATAAACAAGTTCAGCAAAGTGGCTGGATACAAAATTAACTCAAATAAATCAGTAGCCTTCCTATATTCAAAGGACAAACATGTGGAGAAAGAAATTAGGGAAAGATACCCTTCACAATAGTCACAAAACCTATGAAATACCTTTGTGTGACTCTAACTAAGCAAGTGAAAGACCTGTATGACAAGAACTTCAAACCTCTAAAGAAGGAAATCGAGGAAGATCTCAGAAAATGGAAAGATCTCCCATGCTCATGGATTGGAAGGATCAACCTTTTAAAAATGGCCATCCTACCAAAAGCAATCTACAGATTCAATGCAATTCCCAAAAAAATTCCAACCCAGTTCTTCATTGAGTTGGAAAGATCAATTTGCAATTTCATCTGGAATAACAAAAGACCTAGAATAGCCAAATCCATCCTCAACAACAAGAAAACATCTGCGGGAATCACTATCCCTGACCTCAAGCTATACTACAAGGAAATTGTGCTGAAAACTGCATGATACTGGTACAGAAATAGGTACATGGATCAATGGAATAGAATAGAAGATACAGAAATGAGCCCTCATGTATTTGGTCACCTGATTTTTGACAAAGGATCTGTAAACATTCAATGGAAAAAGGACAGCCTATTCAACAAATGTTGGTCCAACTAACACTCAGCATGCAGGAGAATGAAAATAGACCCTTTCTTATCTCCTTGTACAAAGCTCAAGTGTAAGTGGTTCAAAGATCTCCACATTAAACCAGATACATTGAAACTATTAGATGAGAAAGTAGGGAAAACCGTAGAACACGTAGGCACAGGAGAAAATTTTCTGAACAAAACACCATTGTCTCAAGCTCTAAGGTCAAAGATTAACAAGTGGGACTTAATGAGATTTCAAAGTTTCTGTAAGTCTAAGGACATTGTCAAGAAACCAAAATGGCAACCAACAGAATGGGAAAAGATCTTTACCAACTCCACATCAGATAAAGGCCTAATATCCAAGGTATACAAAGAACTCAAAAAGCTAGAGAATCAAGCAACCCTATTAAAAAATGAAGTACAGAGCTTAACCAAATGTTCTCAATTGAGGAATATTGAATGGCTGAGAAACATCTAAGGAAGTGCTAGACATCCTTAGCCATCAGGGAAATGCGAATCAAAACAACCCTGAGATTCCACCTCACACCAGTCAGACTGGCCAAGATCCAAAACTCAGATGACAGCAGATTCTGGCGAGGTTGTGGAGAAAGAGGAACACTTCTCCACTGTTGGTGGGGTTGTGAACTGATACAACCACTCTGAAATTCAGTCTGCCGATTCCTCAGAAAATTGGACATAGAACTACCTGAATATCCAGCTATTCCACTTCTGGGCATATACCCCAGAGACACTCCAATATACAACAAAGATACATGTACCACAATGTTTATAGCAGCTCTATTTATAATAGCCAGAAGCTGGAAAGAACCCAGATGTCCTTCAGTAGATGAATGGATACAAAAATTGTGGTACATTTACACAATGGAGTACTACTCAGCCATCAGAAACAATGACTTAACCAAATTCTTAAGAAAATGGTTGCATCTAGAAAATATCATCCTGAGTGAGATAACCCAGTCACAAACGAACAGACATAATATGCAGTCACTGATAGTGGGATGCTAACCCCAGAAGTTCGGACTTCCCCAGAAACAACTCACAGACTGTGTGAAGTTCAAGAAAAAAAGAAAACAATAAACAAAAAAAACAAAAACAAAAAACAAAAAAAAAAAAAACGTCATGCTCAATCCTTACTCACCAAGAAAACCTTGAGTAATTCTGGTTTACATCCTGTTTTACATGTACTTTTTGCTCATTGTAACTAGTAAGACCTTAATGCAGAGTATCAAACCTTAAAAAAAAAAGAAAAAAAAAGCCAAGCACTGACACAATTATATTTGTATACATTTATGCAAAAATGTTTAAAATTTTTTTCTTTTATTTTTGTTATTTAAAATAAAGTTTTAAAAAAGAGAAAAAAATTATTTAATCAAATAATTTGTATTCATTTCTATTTATTGTATTTAAGTGACTTTACCAGCTCAAGCAGATATAAAACTCAGAAGTTAAGTAACAATAAAAATAGCCTACTCTTGGATTACCTTTTTAAAATCATACTAAATTAGAAATAAATACAAATTTAAGATTCTTTCCTGGGAAAACTAGATAATCTCAATATTTCAAAGCAAGCTTTCAGTGGTATATCAGATCCCTGGTTGCTAATGATGGTTTGCCCCACAAGTCAAAAAGAATGCTTTACCATTGGAATAGTTAAAATCTTGAGGACGTGAGCACTTCTGATCCCAAATGGAAAAAAAAAAAAAAAATCAAAAAAACCTGTGTTCTGACTGTCCTCAGATTCTGTTTCATCATTTGCCCCACAGGAATCCACCCTTCTGTTCTCCTGCAGTACAGCTAATTACCCAAAGGAGGGAGCAGTCCCCATGGTGTCGACAAGAAAACAGCTTACACCAACTTGTAGGCACCATCTTTCCTGTTCGGTTTCCCTGCCCTGAGCTATAAGTGCATCCCCATTCACCTTGCTTACTTTCGGGGATCTTCAGAAAGCCCTTGTTCCAGGGCTTGGTTGACAACTCCAGAAAGCCCATGGAAGGCTGGGTATTTGACTCAAATGGCAGCTAGACAGACGGTAGCTGCCAATGCGGTTTTCTCCTGCAGGTTCCTCTTTGCTCTGTAACGTAACTGCCTTGCTTTATTGTATCTTTCTCTGAAGCCGAACTATACCATTATTCTTCTCACTTGGCCAAACAATAGGGAAAGTAAACGATTGGCCTTTACACATCTTCAGAAAGAAACTAAAATATAATTCACAGAAGAGTTGGGGACTTAATTTTCAGTCTGTCCTTTGACACGTTAACACCTTATAACCACTGCTATAGTACTTTAATTTCATAATTCTATAATTTTCTACATGCCTTATTTTCCACGTGAATTTGAATCAAATTCATAACCACCTACAAAATCCCAAATAGCAAGACAATAAGAAAAAAAAAAAAAAAAAAAAAAACATTGTCATGTGCTATTCCTGAATTGTTAGGGGAAAGTCAAAAACAGGTGAGCCTAAAGAGAGAGGGCATCATTTTTGTTTGTGTTTTCTACTTTGGCATATTTATCTGTGGAAAATTAATTTACTCTAGGTCCATCAATTTTAAAAGTCTTCTTCAGAGACGTGTTACTTTAAAATCAACATACCTGATTAAGAAGCCATCAAGTTCTGCTGTTGTTTTCTCCTGGTTTACTGACTGAACACACTGTGGTGGGAACCACTTGGGCTCACTCAGCAGCCTGGGTGGCTTGTGGCGTCCACTTAAGAATCCTTATTGTATTGTTTATCCTGGTCATCAAAAGCTGAGAGACTCTCATGAGCCACGTCTCCTTCCGTGGCGGCAGAAGTCTTCCCTCTTGCCTAACTCTGTCATTTACTATCTTGGTTTCTTGACTCCAGTGCTAACTGTGTTATTTGTGAATCGAGATCTTTTCATTTTTATAGAATCAGCAAGTGCTAAAATTACATTTTCCTGGTGGCTTTTTGTTTCTCACATTCTCCCCATTTATCCCTCTTGCTGCTCATCTCCTACAATTCTGTTGATATTTCTAAAAGGCTAATCGAAGACAAAACAACACACCCAGGTCTCTGTTTCATGGGAAGGCTATGTTCTGTAACCTTAGCAACTTAGGTTGCAAGATGCTATTACTTGCCAAAAAGTGAATGGTAGAGATGGCATTTGGCAGACCTCGGATACCTTACATAAAATGTGATACACACACTGTAAAGAAAATGCCTGCTTATGCCACATTAATAAGGTTGGCATAGCTTCTGGTAGCTGATTATCTTGTGTTTCCTGGTTGTCATCTTTTGAGAGGTCTACATTTAAGGCGTATTGAAGGCAACAGCTGTGGTCCTAATGCACCCGGCCACTCTGTTATATGAAGAAAAGAAGAAAGGGAACTGTCTGCCTGGCCGTAAATAAGAATGAGTTAATTGGAGTAACTTCTCACAACCATGTTAACACAGAAGGATCTGGTGTTAAAGTCAAAATACTTTGCCTTATTAATCATTGGGAAATTTTTTTCTGCTTAACAGCCGATTATAGCTGAGTGTTGTGGTTCTTGCCAGTAATGTTAGTACTTGGGAGGTGAACACTGGAGAGCTAAGAGTTCAATGTCAACCTGTTACATAGGAAGTGTGAGGCCATCTTGGGCTACATGAGAGCCTGTCTTCAAAATACCAAAATTTAATTAATTCAAACTGAAAGATGATTATGTCAAAATTTGTCAGTGTAAAATAATTTGAATCATTGAGAAATGGTCCTTACTTCTTGGTTAAAAAGAAGCCTCCTATGGATGGGAATGTTAAACTCTGTGGTGTGGCTAAATGTTTCTGTATCCTGGTGCTGCGCGTTCTTTTTCTAGGAAATAGAGATTAGCTGTTTCTCAGTTGGCCCCGTCCAGCTGCACAGATCTGAGGACGTGAGAGAAGTCAATGGAAAAGTCAAATGACAGCTCCGACTATGGTTTCATCTTAGAAGGCTTCTCTGATCGCCCTCACCTGGAGATGATACTCTTCATAGTAAATTTTACTCTCTATACGGTGGCTGTGCTGGGGAACATAACCATTATCCTGGTGTGTATACTGGACCCCCGGCTTCACACTCCGATGTACTTCTTTCTGGCAAACCTTTCATTTCTGGATCTCTGCTTCAGTACCAGCTGCATCCCACAGATGCTGGTAAACCTCTGGGGCCCAGACAAGACCATCAGCTATGCTGGCTGTGTGGTCCAACTTTTCTCCTTCCTGACGGTTGGCAGTGTAGAATGCATTCTTCTGGCTGTCATGGCTTATGACCGCTATGCTGCAGTCTGCAAACCTTTGCACTACACCGTCATTATGCACCCACAGCTTTGTGTGAAGCTGGTGGCTGTGGCCTGGGGGAGTGGTCTCATCAATGCCATCATCATGTCACCACTCACAATGACCCTGTCCAGATGTGGCCACCGCAGGATTAATCATTTCCTTTGCGAAATGCCAGCTCTGATCAAGATGGCCTGTGTAGATGCTCGCCCGGTGGAAATGTTGGCCTTCGCCTTGGCCATCCTTATCGTCCTGCTGCCGCTCGCTCTGATTCTTGTCTCCTACGGTTACATTGCTGCAGCTGTGCTGAGGATCAAGTCAGCTGCTGGAAGATGGAAAGCCTTCAACACCTGCAGCTCCCACCTCACCGTGGTCTCCCTGTTCTATGGAAGCATCATCTATATGTACATGCAGCCCGGCAACAGCTCTTCCCAAGACCAAGGCAAATTCCTCACGCTCTTCTATAACTTGGTGACTCCCATGCTGAATCCGCTCATCTACACTTTGAGGAACAAGGAAATGAAAGGGGCACTGAAGAAGGTTTGTGGGAGGAGGCGCTGAGGGACAGAAGTAAATGATGGTTTGCAAGAATCCCAAGAATTTTTTGCAAATACACCTATTGTTCGTTTACAATAAATTCGGCTAATGTATTAGACACACTGAAGGACGCTTTCGGTTTTGGTTTGGCTGAGACAGTGTCATGTAACCTTGGTGTTCTTCAGACTCACCAGTTAGCCAGAGGTAACTTTGAACTCCTGATTCTCCAATGCTGGAATAACAGGCGCATGCCAGCATGCCAAGCTGACTCTGGGATACTTTTAATATGATAAATACATTGAACTCAATCCAAAGTCAGTGTGATTCAGCCATAGCTACCATGTTGTAGGTAAATTTCAGCTTCTTAACGTAAATGACTAAGTTATTATTGTAACTCTCTATTAATTGACAAAAAGAAATCCCATGAAATCAAATGATTAATAGATATAAAAATAAGCACATATTTAAATTTTATTCAAGTTAATCAATGAAGGGAGAGATGTAATATTGGTTTCAATTGGTTTCAAAAAGTCAAGTATGCAATAAATTTATATAGAATGAAGAAATGTCCCAATAAATGTGCAAATGGAGATAAAACTGGCCTCCACTATAAAACAGGAAAGACAATCCAATCACTCTCAGAAGGGAAGCAAGAATGTGTTCATTCTCTTATTGGAGGCTGGCATTGTGAGTTCCAAGAGGGGAAGGAACCAATGGTCACCTTAAAGATGATCTACCACTTGGGAAAGAATACAGAAAGCACCTCAGGGCTTGGGATGCAGCTCGGTGGATAGAGCACTCACCCAGTGTATACAGAGGCCAAGAATTGAAAAACAGCGCTGCATTTTTTAATACCCTGGGGAGAGAAGAGAAAGAATGAAGAGAGGGACCTGGAACAAATACTTGTGTTGTGTATCTAGAATGGTGTGTCTGGGGGAGAAGAAGGGATTACAACCTAGAGGAAAGGACTAGAAAGAAGAAGGAGCAATAAGAATAATGATGCACAGGACAGAAGTGTCACAGAGAAATCCCTTTCTTCATCTGCTAACTACAAAATTAATTTTTAAATGTCTTCACGGCTTTGTAGAAAGGCTTTAAAAACAGGAGATAAAATGTTCTCAGGATACGTAGACAAAATGACACAGTGAAATGCATGAAAATGTAAAGCATTCACAATGAGAGAAAATGCTGAGGACTTCAAAGGGTGGACCCATGTGACAAACCTCTGTGAGTTCTTTCCACAACATACATACATCTCATTTTTTAAAATTATTTAAAATATTTTATACACTGTATTTTGATCACATTTTTTCACCTTCCCCATATCCTCATAGATTTTCTCCACAACCCTCCTCACCCAGATTTTTGTTTCTCTTTCTTTCTTTCTCCCCAAACTGGAAAAAATCAAAATATACAAGCAAATTATTAAAAAATCAATAAGGCAAAAAATACCAAAACAAAAGCACAAGTACACATGCACACACACACATACATACATACATACATACACACACACACACACACACACACACACACACACACACACACACACACACCATACAGAAATCACAGAATCTGCTCTGTGTTGGCCAGCTACTCATGGGAATGGACCTGCCCTAGAACAGATGATCCATCCACACTCCACTGTAAAAAAATTGAGTTTTTCCTTTTCCAGCAGGTATAAATTGGGAATAAATTTCAAATACCTTCTTGGTTAAGGTGGTAACCTATGCCACTTCCCTCTCTCAGCACTGCAGTTTTATCTTATTTGAACCTGTGTAGGTTTTGTGCATGATGGTACACATGATGTGTATCAATCATGTTGTATGTGGAAGACATTGTTTCCTTGGAGTCATCCACCAATTTTGGCTTTTCCAATCTGTTTGCATCTTCTGCATAGATCACTGAACTTTGAGGGGAGAAGGGTTGATAAAGGCATTCCATTTAGGGATGAGTCCAAGTTCTCATTTAGAGATAAGTCCAACATTTCTCATTATCTACACATTGTCTGGCCATGGATCTCTGTGACAATTATTGTCCACCCAAAAGAAGCTTCTCTGATGAGTGCTAAGTGATGCTATGCTGTATGGGTACAGTGCTATTTCATTAAAAGTCATCTTATTGATATGTTCCTTTAGCAGAAGAATTATAGCAGGCTTCTTCCTGAATCTATGACTTGTATGGACTCGGGTTCTTGATAATTTTACTAGTGTCATGTATGAGTTCCATCTCATGGAGTGGACCTTACATCCTCAAAAATGATTGATTACTCCCAAAACACTTGCACCACTATTACCCTATATCTGAAAGATAGACCTCTGTTGCAGGCTACAACATTTATAGCTGGGAGAAAGTGATGATCACCTTGATCCTCTGATAGTGTGTAAAGTAACTTCCAGCATAATAAATGCTAGTGAGTAGCTGTGAAGATTCTAATTGAACATCAGCTCAATCTCTCCACATTTGATAATATAAGTAAGATGCATTCTTAGCAATAGAGCCTTACAATCAGGTTTTGGAAATTAGCCAATAATCTTGGCAATAGTTTATAATGTAAAGAGAGGACACTCTTTGGCCAATGACTCAACAAGATGTAAGCCATTCTTGTCACTGTAGGTATTTTTGTTTGTTTTTGTTTTTACTGGTGGTGGTGATGGTGGTAATGATGGTGTTTTGATGTAATAAGCTATCTAGTTGGGGCATTTTGTCTCCTTATATGGTGACTTCATTTATTTTTTTAATTTCATACATATTTTGAGAAGCTCTTACAGTAGTAGGTTATCAAATAGCTTTTCAAATGGTCTTTAATGTTACTTGTGTTGGTCCGCCCCAGATTCTCTTCTTTCCCTTACCCGTCTCCCTTCCCTCCTCATTTAACCCTACTTTTCTAGTTTGTCTCTTACTTCTTTATAACAGTATATTTTCTTTCATCTTCCTTAAAAAATACCTTTATTCTCCATGGTCCCTTACTGGCTATATAACTTCTGTGGTTGTATAGATTAAAACATACATATCTAAAGCTTAACCAATAATGTGCACATATTAAAAAAACATGAAATATTTGTCTCCAGGGACCTGGTTTACCTCACTTGGAATGACTGATTTTAGTTCCATCTATTTACCTAAATTATTTCATTATTATTTCACTTTTCGCTTAATAGTTGAGGAATAGTCCATGCCTACATCTACTAAATTTTCACTCTCCATTCATTAGTCCATTAATGGATCTAGGTTGTTTCCATTCTTTAGCTATTATGAATATAGCAGTAAGCACATAAAAAGGTAAATTCATTAGAATTACACCCAACTTTCCAATGAAATACAGAAAGTTCTGGAGAGATGCTCTACAACCTCTAAGAAACTATAGGTACCATCTCAGACTACCATAGCCATCAAAACCATCAATATAATCATAGGATAAAGAAAACTATTTTATGATTAAAACATACATAAGCAATTTGAGTTCACCAATTTACCTCTATAAAAAGCAGTAGAAGAAAAATTTTAGTCTGCTGATAAGGTTAACTAAACCTAAGAGGATTAAAAATAAATAAATAATCCCAGAAAAGTTACTGAAGGAAATGAGAGGGGGTCAGATGGCATACCATAATAAGAAAATATAAGAATTAATAAACACTTTATTTATAACTCTCAGTATGAATGATCTCAGCTCCCCCACCCCACCCCAAAGGACAGAGATGGAAACTCAGCTTGGAGAGGGGTTCCTGAGGAAGGTATGTTTGGGAGAGATAAAAGAAATGGCTTGAAGTCAATCATGGTTACAAGCTGACAGCTCTGTAGACTGCTCAAGCTGACTCCCTGGGCAGCTCTCTACTCAAGAAAGGTCTCGGTTTAAGAAAGTTTGCTCTTGCTAGGAAAAAAAATTAAAAGCTCTCTGGATAGCTTGAGAATGTGCCTGCCTTTAAAAGCATAAACAATAAACTTAGCTGGGTAAGATCTTGCCCTACAATCACCACTCCCTAAATCTTCTTATCTCCTTTCTTAATCTCTTTCTGAAAAGCTGTTCTTTTACAGCTTTGAAGCCCTCATACAATTCATATTGCATCCTTTTATTTTGCATAGTTGAGAGATCCTGTTTATCATATATTTTTGAACTCGAGTTTTCAGAGTTCTTTTCCACAGCCTTAAGGGCTATTTTGAAGGCACTTATCATTTTTTGCTCAGGAATACTGGACACACCCTTGTCTCCCAGACATGTGCTGTTTCTAATTATCATAGAGTCATTAACATTGGCAGGGAGAGTAATCCTTGAAGGATGGACAGGAAAATATGTACATTATTATATAAACAAGCCTCACACCTAGCAACCATAAATACTTATGGAGGCCCACAACCTGATAGTTCTGCTCGAAGGGCAGGAACTGTATCACACCATCCAGTCTGCATGGTCATGTAAGACTCAGAAAGAAAAAGGGATTCATTTTTCTGCTGCACCCAAGAAATACACTTCACCACCAACAACAGATATCACTTCAGGGTAAAATGATGAAAAAGGTATTCCAAGCAAATTTAACCGGGAAGAAGAAAAGAGGGACAATTATTTTTTTGTCTGACAAAACAGACTTCTAACCAACACTAATCAGGAAAGATAAGGAGAAACACTACATACTTATTAAAGGAAAAGTTCAACAAGAACAAGAGGATATTGCAATTCTAAACATTTATGTACCAAACAAAAGGGCACCCAATTTTGTTAAAAAAAAAAAAAAAAAAACACTACTACAGCTGAAACATCATATATTGATTTTAGGACAGTGATAGTGGGTGGCTTCCATACCTCAGTCTTACTAATAGGTCATCTTAACAATAATTAAACAGAGTAGTTCTGGATTTAATAACACCATGAATCAAATGGATCCAACAGACATCTGTGAAACATTCCCCCAAAACACAAACAAATGTACTTTCTTCTCACTAGTCCATGGAACTTTCTCAAAAATTAACCATTTATTAGGACACAAACAAAGTCACATCAGCTATTAAAAAATGAAATGACACATTGAACCATACCTGAGCACCATATACTAAGCTAGAGATCAACAATAGAAGTGGCAGGAAGTATACAAATTCATAGAAGTTAAAAATCACTACTAAATGGAAATTGGGTCAAGACAAAAATCAAGAAATCAAAAAGGATTTTAGAACTGAGTGAAAATGATTATACAACATATCCAAACCTATGGAACACAATGAAGGCAATTCTAAGACTCAAGTTCATGCCTCTAAATGCCTACATGAAAAAACTGAAAATATTCCATACACTCAATTTTTAAAAATACTCATGCCAAAGAACTGTACCTATAAAAATAGCTAAAATTGTCAAGTAAATAAGGACTTAAAGAACAATTTTATCTGTCTCTCTCTGTCTCTCTTTCTCTCTGTCTCTCTCTCTCTTTTCTCCCCTCTCTCTCTCTTTCTCTTTCTCTCTCTCACACACACACATACACACATACACACATGACTAGTAAATATAAAAGCATTCTCAAGTCAGTAAGCATTGGAAAATGTAAATTTTCTACTTATTTAATTTTAGTTGTTATCTTTTTTATCATAAAATTTATTGAGCAATTTATTAGAAATGTATAACAAATTAATGTAAATGCCAATAATAGCAAAGTTAAAAAATTCATAGAAAAAATAAACTAAATTAATTATTCAACATTAAAATAAAAATATATATTTTTAAATTATATATTTTTAAATGATTTATAAAATACTAGAACAAAATTTAAAATCTTCAGAATATTAATAAGACATTTTAATATTTACAATAAATATCAGACAAGTCCATCACACTAATTCTTTTCACTTATGAAACATAGTGTAAAATATCTATCTATCTATCTATCTATCTACCTATCTATCTAATCTAATCTAATCTTTTTTAATTTTCTTTATTGAACAATTTTATTTTAAAAAGCAAAGATAAATGTACAAATTTTAAGCATTTTTGCATAAAAGTATACGAATACATTTTTGTCAGTGCTTGGCTTTTTATTTTAAAGGTTTGATAGTGTGCATTAAGATCTTACTAGTTACAATGAGCATAAAGTACATGTAAAGTAGGATGTAACCTGGAATTAGTCAAAGTTTTCTTGGTGTGTAAGGATTAAGCATAATGTTTGTTTTCTTTTCTTTAACTTTACAGTGTCTGTGAGTTGTTTCTGGAGTGTTCAGAGCTTTCTGGGGTTAGTATGCAATTATCAGTAACTACATATTATGTCTGTTCTTTTGTGACTGAGTTATCTCATTCAGGATGATATTCTCTAGATGCATTCATTTTCTGAAGATTTTCATAAAGTCATTGTTTCTGATAGCTGAGTAGTACTCCATTGTGTAAATGTAACACAATTTTTGTATCCATTCATCTACTGAAGAATATCTGGGTTCTTTCCAGCTTCTGGCTATTATAAATAGGTCTGCTATGAATATTGTGGTGCATGTGTCTTGGTTGTATATTGGAGCATCTCTGGGGTATATGCCAAGAAGTGGAATAACTGGGTCTTCAGGTAGTGCAATGTCCAATTTTCTGAGGAATTGCCACACTGATTTCCAAAGTGGTTGTACCAGTTGACAACCCCACCAACAGTGGAGAAGTGTTCCTCTTTGTCCACATCCTCGCCAGCATCTGCTGTCATCTGAATTTTTGATCCTGGCCAATCTGACTGGTGTGAGGTGGAATCTCAGGGTTGTTTGATTTGCATTTCCCTGATGGCTAATGATGTCGAGCACTTCCTTGGATGCTTCTCAGCCATTCGATATTCCTCAATTGAGAATGTTTTGTTTAGCTCTGTACCCCATTTTTAAATAGGGTTCTTTGATTCTCTGGTGTCTAGCTTCTTGAGTTCTTTGTATACCTTGGATATTAGGCCTCTATCTGATGAGAGGTTGGTAAAGATCTTTTCCCACTCTGTTGGCTGCCGTTTTGGTTTCTTGACAGTGTCCTTAGCCTTACAGAAACTTTGCAATCTCATTAAGTCCCATTTGTCAATCTTTGACCTTAGAGCTTGAGCTATTGGTGTTCTGTTTAGGAAATTTTCTCCTGTGCCTATGAGTTCTAAGGTTTTCCCTATTTTTTCATCTAATAGTTTCAGTGTACCTGGTTTAATGTGGAGATCTTTGATCCACTTGCACTTGAGCTTTGTACAAGGAGATAAGAAAGGGTCTATTTTCATTCTTCTGCATGCTGAGTGCCAGTTGGACCAACACCATTTGTTGAAAAGGTTGTCCTTTATCCATTGAATGTTTACAGCTTCATTGTCAAAAATCAGGTGAACATATATGTGAGGGCTCATTTCTGGATCTTTTGTTTTATTTCATTGATCTACAGGCCAATTTCTGTACTAGTACCATGCAGTTTTTAGCACTATTGCCTTGTACTATAATTTGAGGTCAGAGATAGTGATTCCTACAGATATTTTCTTGTTGTTGAGGATGGATTTCGCTATTCTAGGTCTTTTGTTATTCCAGATGAAATTGCACATTTCTCTTTCCAACTCAATGAAGAATTGGGTTGGTATTTTGATGAGGATTGCATTGAATCTGTAGATTGCTTTTTGGTAAGATGACCATTTTTACAATGTTGATCCTTCTAATCCATGAGCATGGGAGGTCTTTCCATTTTCTGAGATCTTTCTCAATGTCCTTCTTTAGAGGTTTGAAGTTCTTGTGATACAGGTCCTTCACTTGCTTAGTTAGAGTCACACCAAGGTATTTCATAGTTTTTGTGAATATTGCGAAGGGCATCTTTTCCCTACATCTTTCTCCACATGTTTGTCCTTTGAGTAGAGGAAGGCTACAGATTCGTTTGAGTTAATTTTATATCCGGCCACTTTGCTGAACTTGTTTATCATCTGTAGGAGTTCTTTGGTGGAATTTATGGGGTCATTTATGTACAGTATCATGTCATCTTCAAAAACTGATGGTTTTACTTCTTCCTTTCCAATTTGTATCCCTTTGATTTTCTTTTGTTGTGTAATTGCTCCAGCCAGGACTTCCAGTACTATGTTGAATAGGTAGGGGGAGAGTGGGCAGCCATGTGGAGTCTCTGATTTTAGTGGGATTGCTTCAAGTTTCCCATCGTTAAGTTTGATGTTGGCTGTTGGTTTGCTGTATATTGTTTTTATTATATTTAGCTATGGGCCTTGGATTCCTGTTCTTTTTGAGACTTTTAACATGAAGTGGTCTTGAATTTTTCAAATGCTTTCTCAGCATCTAGTGAGATGACCATGTGATTTTGATCTTTGAGTTTGTTTATATGGTGGATTACATTGATGGATTTCTGTATATTAAAGCATCCCTGCATCCCAGGGATAAAGCCTACTTGATCATGGTGAATGATCGTTTTGATGTGTTCTTAGATTCAGTTTGCAAGGATTTTGTTGAGTAAATTTGCATCAATGTTCATAAGTGAGATTAGTCTGAAGTTCTCTTTCCTTGTAGGGTCTTTGTGTGGTTTAAGAACGATGGTTATTGTAGCCTCAAAAACTGAGTTAGGTAGTGCTCCATCTGTCTCTATTTTGTGGAATAGTTTGGAGAGTATTGGTATTATGTCATCAATAAATGTCTGATAGATTTCTGCACTGAACCCATGTGGACTGGGCTATTTTTTGTTGGGTGGCTTTTGATGACTGCTTCTATTTCTTTGGGTGTTATGGGATTATTTAGATGGTTTACCTGGTCCTTGCTTAACTTTAGTATCTGGTATCTGTTTAGGAATTTATCCATTTCTTTGAGATTTTCCAGCTTTGTTGAGTATAGGCTTTTATAGTAGGATCTGATGATTTCTTGAATTTCCTCAGTTTAAGTTGTTATGTCTTCACTTTCCTTTCTAATTTTGTTAATTTGGATACTCTCTCTCTTTGCCCTCTAGTTAGTCTGGCTAAGGGTTTATCAGTCTTGTTAATTTTCTCAAAGAACCAGCTCTTGATTTTGTTGATTCTTTGAATGGTTCTTTTTGTTTCTATTTGGTCTATTTGTGGTCTGAGTTTGATTATTTCCTGCTGTCTACTCCTCTTTCTTGGGTGTATCTGCTTCCTTTTGTTCTAGAGCTTTCAATTGTGCTATCAAGTAGCTAGTGTATGCTCTCTCCAGTTTCTTTTTGGAAGCACTCAGATATATGAGTTTTTCTCTCAGTACTGCTTTCATTGCTTCCCATAGGTTTGGGTATGTTGTGTTGGATATGTTTCGGGCTTGTTTTGTGACCTATTATATGGTCAATTTTGGAGAAGGTGCTGTGAGGTGCTGAGAAGAAGGTGTATTTTTTTGTTTGTTTTAGGATGAAATGTTCTGTAGATATCTACTAATTCCAATTGGTTCATCACCTCTGCTAGTTTCACTGCGTCCTTGTCCAGTTTCTGCTTTCATAATCTGCCCGTTGATGAGAGTGGGGTGTTGATGTCTCCCACTATTATTGTGTGGGGTACAATATATTTTTTGAGCTTTATTGGGGTTTTTTTAAAGAATTTGGGTGCCCTTGTATTTGGAGCGTATATGTTAATATTGAGAGTTCCTCCTGATAATTTTTCCCTGTAATGAGTAAAAAGTGTCCTTCCTTATCTTTTTTTGATAACTTTTGATTGAAAATCTACTTTATTTGATATTAGAATGGGTACTCCAACTTTTTTCTTGGGGCTGTTTGCTTGGAAGGTTTTTTCCCCAACCATTTACTCTGAGATAGTGTCTGTCTTTGTCTCTAAGATGAGTTTCCTGTATGCAGAAAAATGCTGGATTCTGTTTATGTATCCAGTCCAATAGCCTATATCTTTTTATTGGGGAATTGAGTCCATTTATGTTAACAGATATTAAAGCATAGTGGTTGCTGTTTCTTGCTATTTTTGCTTTTGGAGGTAGAATTGTGCCTGTGTGCCTTTCTTCTTTTGGTTATCTTGTTTAGTTATTTTATTGTTTTTACTAGGATGTAGTTTCCCTCCTTATATTGGGTTTTCCACTTATAATTAATTGTAGTGCTAGATTGTGGTCAGATATTGTGTAAATTTAGTTTTGTCCTGGAATATCTTGGTCTTTTCATCTATGGTGATTGAGAGTTTTGCTGGGCATAGCAGCCTGGGCTGACACTTGTGTTCTCTTAGAGTCTGCATGATGCCTGTCCAGGATCTTCTAGGTTTCATATTCTCTGTTTAGAAGTCGGGTGTGATTCTGAATGGTCTGCCTTTATATGTTACATGACCCTTTTCCCTTACTGTTTTTAGTATTCTTTCTTTGCTTTGGACACTTGGCATTTTGAATATTATGTGTCAGTTAGTATTTTTTTCTAGTCCACTCTATTTGAAGTTCTGTAGGCTTGTTTTATGTTCATGGTCATCTCATTCTTAAGGTTACGGAAGTTTTCTTCTACAATTTTGTTGAAGATATTTACTGTGCCTCTTAGTTGATATTTTTTGCCCTCTTCTATTCCTATTATCCTTAGGTTTTGGTCTTCTCATTGTGTCCTGGATTTCCTGGACATTTTGAGTTAGGAGCTTTTTGCCTTTTGCATCTTCTCTGTTACTGTTTTGTCTATGTTTTCAATGTTGTCTTCGGCCCCTGAGATTCTCTCTTCCACCTCTTGTAATTTGTTGGAAAGGCTTGCATCTGTGACTCCTGATTTCTGTTTTAGGTTTTCTACCTCTAGAGTTGTCTCTTTTAGTTTTTTCTGCATTGTTTCCATTTCAATTTTCAATACCTTCTTCAAATCCTTTATTTCTTTGGTTGATTTCCTCTATTTCTTTGATTTCTTTGTTTTTTGTGTTTCCTCTTTAAAAGATTCTATTTCTTTATGGTTTTTCGCCTGTTCTTGTTTAAGTGAATTAACCTCTTCTCAAAAATCTCCATCATCATCTTGAGGTATGCTTTCAGGTCTAAGTCTTTTTTTCTGGAGTGTTTGGCATTCTGCTGCTTGCTGCAATGGGAGAGCTAGGTTTTATGTTGGCAGGTTGTCTTGGTTTCCATTGTGTAAGTTCCTTTGCTTTCCTCTTGCCACCTTGTTGTATGTGATTATATGTGGTCTTCCTGTCAGTGATTGGTTCCTGTCTCTCCCGTGTACCTGGCCTGTGTTCCTGGATCTCTGCTGTTCCAGGTGGTAAATGGCTTGAGCATTTGTTCTGCAGGCAAAGGCCTTCCAGGTGGACATGGAGTCCCTATGGCAGAGTTCCTGCTCCCCTGGACCAACTGCGGGGCCACACCTACTGTGCACTAGACCTTGCCCTCTCTGCCCTCCGGCCACTCACAGGGCACTCTTGCCAGGCCTGTGTCCCTGGGTCTCCACTCTTCCTGGTGGCAAATGGCCTCAGAGTTTGGTCCGCACGGGATGGCTTTCTGGGCTGAGAATATTTTCTGGACCTTTGAGCTATGTCCTCTCTCCTTCTATTCCTTTATTCATAGGTTTGGTCTTTTCATAGTGTCACAAATTTTCTGGATGTTTTCTGTCAGCAAATTTTTAGATTTATGCTTTTCTTTGACTTATATATCCATATTTTATCATATTTTCAATACCTAGATTCTTTCTTCTATCTCCTGTTTTCTGTTGGTCAAGCTTCCCTATGTAGTTCCTGCTCAAAATTCCCTTTTTGTTTCCAGAATTCCCTCAGTTTGGGTTTTCTTCATTGATTCTGCTTCCATCTTCAGGTATTGAACAGTTTATTCATTTCCTTACCTCTTCGTTTATTTTCCTGGATTTCTTGAAGAGATTTATTCATTTCCTTACACTGTTTCTTTGTGTTTTTTCTGGATTTATTTAAGGGATATATTCATTTACTCTTTAAGACACTCTGCCATTTTCAAATAGGCTATTTTAAAGTTTTTTTTTCCCTTGGGCTTTAGTTATGTTGGAATATTCGGTACCTGTGTGGTCAGTTTTCTGATTTCCAAGAGAAACATCTTGTTCTGGATTTTATTGATTGTATTTTTTGTGTTTTCATCTAGGTATCTTATTAGAATGATTAAAGGTCTGGTTTTGCCTCTGTTTAATGAACATTTTGTCTCTTGGTTTCTGCTTCCTTCATAGACCTTAAGAGAATGTAGCAGCTATGAGCTACCTGGTAGAAATTTTCTGTGGACCTGTTTCCCTGGTCAGCTAAGCTGGTATGTTCCCAGGATGTTCCTACTAGTGTTGGAAAATCCTACAATGACATGAGCTGGGGGAAGAAAGGTTGGGAAAGAAGATCTTTGTGAACCACTAGGGATGAGGTCATTGAGGAAAGGGAAACAAAAGCAGGTTTTCCTGGGTTTTGGGGGGGAGATCGCATCAGGAGACAAAAGAATAAGAAGTGTGGATAGAGAGGTTCTTGGATTATCAGGGATGCCTGCTTGGGTTGGAAACTAGAACAAAGGCACAAATAGAGGGTAGAAGGAAAAGATCTGTGGGTTCCATAGGAGATGGCAATTGGGGATAGGGAAGACTGTCACAAGTGTCCTTCTGCAGAGTTAAGGATGAAACGGTGGACCTGAATCTGAGGTAATAGCAAGAGAAGCAAAGATTAGCAGGTAGTCTACCCGGTTTTCTCAGGAAATGTAAATTTTCTAATTGTGATAAAACCTCAGTACATACAATGACTAAAACTACAAGCATTGACAACATCGAATGATAAAACTATGTGGGATTTTAAACTTATTTGTGTTCCTGGGGGACATTAAAGTAGTATTTGGAGATACTGTTTGGTAGTTTCTTAGTTAATCATACAAAAGTATAGATTGAGCATGACTGAGTTTTATTGGCTTGTGGTGGTGTAAATAAAAATGGGTTTTTAAGTTCATATGTTTGAATGGTTGGTCCCCATTTGCTGGGAAGGAACAGGAGTTGTAGTCTTCTTGGAGAAAGAGTGTATTCTCAGTTTCTCTCTCCCTCTCTCTCTCTCTCTCTCTCTCTCTCTCTCTCTCTCTCTCTCTCTCTGCCTCCATCTCTCTGTCTTGTCTCCCATTTAGTTCTCAGCTACTGATCTAATGTAATGTTTGCCTGCCTGCTGCTATGCTCCCAGCCATGATGACCATGAACTCTAATACCCTCTGGAACAGTGAAAGTCAAATTAAATACATTCTTTAATAAGTTACCTTGGTCATGGTTTCTCTTTATAGCAATAGAAAATAACTAAAACATGGACATATTACAGACATGACAAATACTTTCTAGACAGTGTTACAGAAAATAGAGAACTTGAGAAAGAGTATTTATAATATTATGGATTAAACAAGTGATAATAAAGTGAATTTTCAAAACAGGGAACCAGTTGGGTTGAGTAAAACTTATAATTTAATCACTCTGAATTGGTGGGAACAACAAGAACCCATCTTAAAGCCTTGACAAAGACACAGTTTAGCTAATATTTTCTAGAGCAAGCCATATCCAAACTAATTAAAATTGGGATGAAAGATGTATATGTCCCCAGTGAAATACAGTCAGGATATGTGTTGATTTAATAGTCATTTTTTATGTTTCTTTATTTTGCCTTTTTTAAATGTTATTTCATTTCTTGTGAAAAATAAGTGTTAAGAGTTGAATATGGTTTGTTCTCCCCAAAGCTCCTATTTAATTTGTCTGTTTACTTGCTTGTTATATATTTTCTCTCTGTAGCCCAGGTTTTCCCAAACACTACATAGCAGAGACTGACTTTGAACTCATGATTTTCCCAAGTTCACCTACCAAATGATGGAATTGGTCATGTGCCCCTACACCTGGCCTCATATTGAAATTTAATCTACATTATCTAATAGTAGGAGGTGAGACCATTAAAACCTATAAGAGACACAAATATTTTTATTGGATATTCTCTGTATTTACATTTTAGATGTTATTCCCTTTTCCCCAATCCCACTTCCCTCCCCCTGCCATTGCCTTCATAAAGGTGGTCTCTCTTTCTAACCACCCTTTCCCACCTCAGCACCTTGGCGTTCCCCTACACTGTGAGATCAAGCCTTCAGTGGACCAAAGGCCTCTCCTTCCATTGATGGGTCTTTGCTGCATCTGCACCTGGAGCCATGGGTCTCTCCATGCGAACTCATTGGTTGGTGTTTTAGTCCCTGGGAGCTATGGTGGGTTTGGTTAGTTGATAATTTTGTTTTTCCCATGGGGTTGCAGACCATTTCAACTCCTTCAGTCCTTTCTCTAGCTCCTTCATTGGGGTCCCTGTGTTCAGTCCAAATGTTAGTTGTAAGCATCCTCCTCTGTATCAGTATAGCTCTAGCAGAACCTCTGAGAAGGCATCCATGTTACAAATGCTTACAGATTCTCATATACTATATAATTATAATATAATAAGCATTCCTGTGCTTAATAAATTAATTTGTTCACAGGTTATTTTGGGAATTATCAAAATTCAGTTCTCAAGCCTTGCCCTGTAATGTCACTACCCCGAACTTCGCCATGAAGAAGGCCATCACCAGGTGTGGCCCCTTGATCTTGGACTCAACTCATAATCATGTCTAGGTATAGTGTGTGGTACTGTGCTATTAACAACAGAAAACAAAATATGCAACAGATGGAGAGCTTTGATCGATTCTTTGTACTCCACACTCATCTCCCTGTCTCCTCATATCCACATTTTGCCTTTGCAATCGCTCCCCCAAACACACACACACACACACACACACACACACACACACACAGAGAGAGAGAGAGAGAGTCTCATCATGGAAGCTGTAGTATGGTCACAGTATGTCCCTCTATCCACACATCTTCACTTGCAGGTGTTCATTGCAATGAGTTTGCTCCAAGGTCTCTGGCTTCTGTGACACCATCGGTATTGGATCCTCACCAAGTCTCCTGCTAGTTAACGTGTTGTAGCCCTGTGCACTGGAGATCCTGCGCTTTGGATCAGCAGGACAGGCCCTTCTATGTGTTCCAAACATTCACAGATGATATAGATTTTGTCCTGGGTCTGGACTGAGTGGTGTCTGAGCTGGTCAGCAGCCAGATCTCCCTTACCTGCACCACGAGAATGAAATTTCCGGCACTGCTCCAAGTAGGACACCCAATGGTCAGTGCTCCTGCTCTCATGCCCTTGGTGTCAGCTGACCAGCCCTCATGCCAGCTCCACTGTGCTGCCCAGCGGCGCAGGCTCCACTCTCCCAAGTGCTGCAGCTTGTGAGGGGCTGGGCCCAGCTCTCTCAGACTCACACTTTCAGGGCCAACTCACCCACACCTCTGCCACCAAAACCAGCTGCACTGTGCTGCCTGGGAAAGACTCGGGGCCCTACCCTCCCAAGTATCGCCACCAGCTTTCCAGAGCTCCACAGTAGTAAGGGGCGGGGCCAGTTCTGCAAAGTCCCTAAACATTCATGTGGTCCCCTAGAGGCCTCCCAGACCAAGGACATCTTCATGTTCTCCAGTGGTAATATGAGCCACGGACATCGACACTGACCCTGTGACCGCATAGGCACGGACCCAAACATATCCCTCAGTTGCGGCTTGGGCGGGGACTTCACCATGACCCTGGATGACAGGAATGGTCACTCATGACAGGCTACTCCTCCCCACTCTCAAATCTTCGGTTCCCTCTCTCTTCCTTACAAGCTGATCCTGTCTCTCCCATCTCTCCACATCCTCGCACACTGTTGTGGCTCCTACTGCAGGCTGGACACACAGCTGGTGGGTCCCTGGGTGACATCCTCCACCAAGCAGGTGACTGTGGCCCACCTGTGCTGTGTGCCAGAGGGCAGGTCTGTAAGTGGCATGACGGTTCTTAGGTCTCCTCCTACCATGCTTCACTGTGTGATGGTGGGCAGGGCTGTGCATGACAGAGGGCAGATCTTTGGGTGTGGCATGGCTGAATGCAGGTCTGTCTGTCTTCCTCCTCCTGTGGGTCACTGCACTGCCTGGATTTGATTTGATTTCATTTCATTTCATTTTTTCATGTGGTTTAGGCATAAAACAGCTTTGGCCACCAAGCCAGGCAGAAAGCTAGGATGAACAAAGGACTGCCCTCTGCTCTGCCCCTGACTAATACAAGAAAATCACCACCAACAAGGTGTCCCCTTGCCCATAGAGACAGGGGGGTGGGAGTGGAGAGGAGAGGCAAAACAAGAATCTCTTCTCTTTTTTCTTCTCTTCCTCCTCTTCCTCCTCCTCCTCCTCCTCCTCCTCTTCCTTCTCCTCTTCCTCCTCCTCCTCTTCCTCCTCCTCCTCCTCCTCCTCCTCCTCCTCCTCCTCCTCCTCCTCCTCCTCCTCCTTCTTCTTCTTTTTCTATTAATTTATTAACTTTACATCCTCCCCTTCCTCTCTTCCAAGTCCCTCCCTCTCACCTCACCCACCATCTCGTTCTCCCCTTCTCCTCAGAAAAGAGGAAGCCTCCTGTGGATATCAGTCTGCCTTGGCATTTCAAGTTGCAGTAAGACTGGGAACATTTTATCCTACTGAGGCTAGATAAGCCATCCCAGTTAGGGAAACATGATCCAAAGGTAGGCAACAAATTCAGAGACAGCCCCTGCTCCCGTTGTTAGGAGTCCCACATGAAGACCAAGCCCCACAGCTGTTACATGTGTGCAGAGGGCCTAGGGCTGTTCCATGCATGCTATTTGTTGGTTCAGTTTCTGTGGAACCCCATGGGCATAGGTTAGTTGATTCTGTATGTTTTCTTTTGGTGTTCCTGACATCTTTGGCTCCTTCTATCTGTCCTGCCCCTTCCACAGGATTCCCCAAACTCCATCTAATGTTTGGCTGTGGGTCACTACATCAGTTTCTATCAGTTGCTTGACACCTCTCAGATAATAAGCATAGAAGAGATCAAAGATTGCCAAGTCAAAGGGCCAGTATATATCTTCAGAAAAATTATAGAAAAAAGACTTCCCTAACCTAAAGAAAGAGATGACCATGAACATATAAGAAGCCTAAAGAACTCCAAATAGATTGGACGAGAAAAGAAATTCATCCTGACACATAATAGTCAAAACACCAAATGCACAAAACAGACTATTAAAAAGAAGTAAGAGAAAAAGAATAGGTAACATATAAAAGCAGACCTATCAGAATCACACCAGACTTCTCAACAGAGACTCTGAAAGCTAAAAGATCCTGGGATGTCATACAGGCCCCAAGAGAACACAAATACCAGCCCAGGCTACCATATCCAGCAAAACTCTGAATTACCATAGATGGAGAAACCAAGATATTCCAAAACAAAACCAAATTTACACAATATCTTTCCACAAATCCAGCCCTATAAATGATAATAGAGAGACATCTCTAACACAAGAAAAGAAATTACACCCTAGAAAAAGCAAGAAAGTAATCTTTCAAAAGAAGAGAGCCACACAAACATAATTCCAACTCTAACAACAAAATTAACAGGAAGCAACAATCAATTTTCCTTAATATCTCTTAATAACAATGGACTCAATTTCCCAATAAAAAGGCATAGACTAACAGGCTTGAAATGTAAACAGGACCCAGAATTTCAGTGCATACAGAAAACACACGTCAGTGACAAAGACAAACACTACCTCAGAGTAAAAGGCTGGGAATAAATTTTCCAATCATTGGTCCCAAGAAACAAGCTGGAGTAGCCATTCTAATACCAAATAAATAGATTGTCAACCTAAAGTTATCATAAAAGATAAGGAAGGACACTCCATATTCATCAGAAAATATCTACCAAGATAAATTCTCAGTTCTGAACATCTATTCTCCAAATGCCAGTGCACCCACATTCATAAAAGAGATTCTACTAAAACTCAAAGCACATATTGCAACACACATAATAGTGGGAGACTTCAACATCCCACTCTCCCCAGTGGATAGACTATGAAAAGAGAAACTAAAAAAAAAAAAAAAAAAAAAAAACACACACACAGTGAAATGAGCAGAAGTTATGAACCACATGGATTTAACAGATATCTTTAGAACATTTAATCCTAAAACAAAATAATATACCTGCCTCTCATCACCTCATGGTACCATTTCCAAAATTTACCATATAATTGGTCGCAAAACGAGCCTCAACAGATACAAGAAGACTGAAATAATTCCATGCATTCTATCACATCACCATGGACTAAGGCTGGTCTTCAATAACAACAAAAACAACAGAAAGCCCACATATATGTGGAAGCTGAACAACTACTCAATGATAACATGAACAAAAAACAAAGAAAAAAAGAAATCAAAGACTTTTTAGCATTTAATAATAATGAAGGCACAACATACCCAAATTTATGGGACCCAATGAAAACCAATAACTCTGGGAACCTCCAAAAAGAAATTGGAGAGAGCACACACTAGCCGCTTGACAGCACAGTTGAAAGCTCTAGAACAAAAAGAAGCAGATACTCCCAAGAGGAGTAGACAACAGGAAATAATCAAACTCGGAGCTGAAATCAGCCACGTAGAAATAAAAAGAACTATACAAAGAATCAACAAAACCAAGAGCTGATTCTTTGAGAAAATTAACAAGATAGATAAACACTTACCCAGACTAACCAGAGGCCACAGAGACAGTATCCAAATTAACAAAATCAGAAATTAAAGGGGAGTAATAAAAATAGAAACTGAGGAGATTCAAATAAATCATCAGGTCCTACTACCAATACCTTTACTCAAGAAAACTAGAAAAATCTAGATGAAATGGAAATTTTTTTAGACATATGCAAGGTACCAAAGTAAAATCAAGATCATATAAACCATCTAAATAGGCCCATAACCCCTAAAGAAATAGAAGTAGTCATTCTCCCAACCAAATAAAAAGTCCATGTCAAGATGAATTTAGTGCAGAATTCTATCAGACTTTCAAAGAAGACCTAATATCAATACTCTTCAAATTATTCCACAAAATAAAATCAGAAAGCACATTACCCATTCTTTCTTTGAAGCCCCAATTACTCTTATACCTAAACCACACAAAGACCCAACCAAGAAAGAGAACGTCAGACCAATTTCCATTATGACTATTGATGTAAAAATCCTCAATAAAATTCTTGCAGAGCAAATCCAAGAATATATAAAAATGATCATCCATCATGATCAAGTAGGCTTCATCCAAGGGATGCAGGGATGGTTCGATATATGTAAATCCATCAGTGTAATCCATTATATAAGCAAACTCAAAGAAAAAAAAACACATGATCATTTCATTAGATGCTGAGAAAGCATTTGACAAAATTCAACACCCTTTCATGATAAAAAAAAAAAAAATCTTGGAAAGGTCAGAAACGCAATGCCCATACCTAAACATGGTAATACAAACCAGTAGCCAACATCAAACTAAATGGTAAGAAACTTAAAGCAATCTCACTAAAATCAGGGACTAGGCTGCCCACCCTCTCCCTACCTATTCAATATAGTACTTAGAGTTCTAACCAGAGCATTACACAACAAAAAAGGTCAAAGAGATACAAATTGGAAAGGAAGAAGTCAAAATATCACTATTTTCTGATGATATGATAGTATACTTAAATGACCCTCAAAATTCCATCAGAGAACTCCGAGAGCAAATAAACAACTTCATCAAAGTGGTTGGATATAAAATTAACTCAAACAAATCAGTACCTTTCTCTACACAAAGAATAAATAGGCTGATAAAAAAAAAGTTAAGGAAATGACACCCTTTGCAATAATCATAAATAATATAAAATATCTTGGTGTTACTTTAACCAAGCAAGGGAAATATGTGTATGGGAAGAACTTCAAGTCTACGAAGAAAGAAATCAAAGATCTCTGAAGATGGAAAGATCTCCCATACTCATGCCTTTATAGGTTTGATATAATAAAAATGGCCATCTTACCAAAAGCAATCTACAGATTTTATTCAATCCCCATCAAAATTCCAACTCAATTCTTCATAAAGTTAGAAAGCGTAATTTGCAAATTCATTTGGAATAACAAAAACCCAGGACAGTGAAAACTATTCTCAATAATAAAAGAACTTTCAGGGGAATCACCATCCCTAACCTGAAGCTCTATTACAGATCCATTGTAATAAAAACTGCATGGTATTGGTACAGAGACAGGCAGGTGGATCAATGAAATAGAATTGAAGACCCAGAAATGAATCCACACACATATGTTCAGTTGATCTTTAACAAAGGAGTTAAAACCATCTGGTAGAAAAAAGACAGCATTTTCAACAAATGGTGCTGGTTGAATCAGCAGTCAGCATGTAAAATAATGCAAATTGATTCATTCTTATCTCCCTGTACAAAGCTCAAGTCCAAGTGGATCAAAAACCTCACATCAAACCAGGTACACTGAAACTAAAAGAAGAGAGAGTGGGGAAGAGCCTCAAACACATAGGCACAGGGAAATTTTTCCTGAACAGAACACCAATGGCTTATGCTCTAACATCAGGAATAGACAAATGGGACCTCATAAAATTGCAAAGCTTCTGTAAGGCAAAGGAAATGTAAATACATAAACTATCAAATAAAATAAGATTAAAAAGAATAAGAAGCCTTCTCAAGAAGCCCACCTTCCAATTCTCAATAGAAAAATACCTGTCTAGCTCTCCTTCAATTGTATCAGCCTGAGATAAAAAGAAAAAGATGAATACATGACTTCTAAGTGTGCCTCACATGGGTTACATGAAAATGTTCCGGAAAGACTAGAGTTCCAGGCCAGTGACTTGGCTCCGAGGGTAAGATCACTCCTGGATCCCACCCGACAGAGAGCATCAGCTCCTGCAGGTTATCTTTTGACTTCCACAGGTGCGCCCCTCAACACACAGAATAAAAATAAGTACATGAGACAAAAGTTAGGACTTCATCGTTGTTTTTTTTTTATTTGGACAGACCAAATTCCAACCTCTGCTAAAGTGTTCTGAACTTAGATTAGGTCTATCAGACATTTAAAGGGAGGGGAAAAAATTAAAATGTAGAAGGAACTTCTTTATTTTGTGTTTTGTTTATTGTGCAGTTAAGGACTGTGAAAAGCAGAGCAGACCCTGAAAGTAACACCCTGATTAAGCCCATGGCCAGGCCAAGGACTCCAGGGCTTCAGACCCACAGGAAACTAGAAAGGCTGTTCCCAATATGAGAGAAGCTGCAAGAGAGGGTAACACTTTCTTCTGGGGTCTGATGGAATCGAGTGAACAGCACCCTCAGCTACCACCTGTGGTTTCCTCATTCCAGGCATCTACAGCCTGAGACCACTTCCCTACAGACAATTACTATGGAAACTAGCCACCCCTCCCCGTTACTGATCAGCTCTTTTGTGACATTTTGGTTTTTTCATTTCTTCAAGCAAGGTCTTCCTAACCCTGAAATCATTTTGGATATGTTTATTACTTGAGTTTTTTTTAGAGATTTCAAACTATATGAAAAAAAATTTTTTCTGGATACTGAAAGATACATTTCCAAATTTATTTCATCTTACGGATAATTTCACAAACTCCAAATTTCATGGCAAGAGATAGACACATAACTCAGTGGCTAAGAGCAGTTGCTAAGAACTTGAGTTCAATTTCCAGCACCCACATAATGGGTCACAGCCATCTCCAACTTCAGTTCCAGTGAATCAGAACCCTTCTGACCTCTGCAAGCTCCTGCATGTATGCCATCCACAGAAATACTCACATATGACTATGAAAATAATTCCATAATTAATATTTAAAATAAACAGTAAAGGTAAATTTACCATAACATTGATCTTTATAGACATTTCTGCCACACCCAGCTGTTTACCTCCCTTTGTTTTACTACCACAGATTAAGATTACAAAAGTTGCTCCTTATTCTTATTTCTGTATGTTCAGTGATTTCTAGCACTTAGTTTTACTAAATGGTATAATACCAGCTTATTACGGATTGGATCTTAACTCAGTGGTAAAACCTCTTGCCTGGTGTATATTACTCCTTCATTTAGTTCCCCAACACTCTGTGTGTGTGTGTGTGTGTGTGTGTGTGTGTGTGTGTGTGTGTGTGCACGTTTGTGTGTGCATTTGTGTGTGCACGCACGCATGCGTGCATGTGTATAAATCCACCAGTGATCCTAAACACAAAGAGAACATCATCTATACAGCAAGGGAATGTGTGTAAATTGTGTACAATATTATTAATAATAATGTACCTGTTTTGATTCAGTAGCTGCGAGCAAGCATGCATAAAACTGGCACATGTCATGGTTCCTAGGAAACAGTTTTTCCAGCTTCTGATACTCTTTTATAAAGCAATGAATCATATCATCATGTCTGTCCAGGAAACAATACACGACTGCATAGATGTGCATAGCTCAGATGCATACATTTTCCTTATTGTTTCTCATATTTTTGATGGCTTAAAATTATTGTGAAAATGTTGTTCTTTGAATATTTGGTAAGACTATTCCTAAAATTGTCTATGTGCCTCCTAAGAAACAGACTTAAATACCCAAATGCTTTTTTAAAAGTACTATCTACTGAATTAAATATTTTCATTTGGGAATCTAACCTTGCTCTTTTTCATAAAACAAAAGTTGATGTAGTCTTAAGTCAA
The DNA here is from genome assembly GCF_963924665.1 of Micromys minutus. NCBI lineage: Eukaryota > Metazoa > Chordata > Mammalia > Rodentia > Muridae > Micromys > Micromys minutus. Next base: position 72,594,380 of record NC_137975.1, on the reverse strand, counting down.
ACTAAATATGTACTGCTGTTTTCATCAGGTAAATGTTTCTGTTTGTCATGATTATTGACTGTCAATAATCCATTCTTGTCCATAGATCAATAAACTGCATGCCACCATTTGAAATCAATACAACATTTTCAAATGTAAAAGTACTCCTGGAATCTAAAAGAACACAGAATGTTTTGGTCAAATCCCAGGTCTGACTAAGTTTCTTCGGCCTCAGTGATAAGTTAAAACAGATACATATTTTATAACATATCTTATCCAAAATAAGTTCCTTTACCAAGTATGCTCACACGCTAAAGGCAATATGATGTTAAATTTCTTTATGTCCCACTGGTCTCTCTTTCTGGACAGAGCAACAAACTTGTCTAATTGCTACAGTGGAGAACATATTCCCAATGGCCTCAGTAAGGAGAGTGAGACAGTTGTAGTTCTCCAATCTGTGTGTTTCATAAAGATTTTAGTTATAAATTGTCTCTACTACTTCTGAATCTTTCTTTAGGAGTCTTTGGGTCTCCTCCCAGACTACTGGTGTGGAGTGGGCAGAAGCCCACAAAGGGCTGCCTCACTGATGGGGAGAATGCCCTGATGTGGTGAGAATCCTGCCTCTGTACCTAAGCTCAGTATCACCGAGAACCTAAGCATCCTGATGTCAGGATGAAAATGAGAACAGAGTGCATCCCTTCAGTAACCTGGTGCTCACTCATAACGGCCATTGTAGCAGTCAGTTTCTCTCTTCCATGTGAGGTTTTTTTTTTCTTAAATCCAGCAATTTCATAATTGAGGAACAAATACATCTTTTACTTGCCTTAGTTTTTCTCTTTTGTGTGTTTTTTTCTTTAAATTTAACAATTTCACAATTGATGAATGATTGCATATCTTTTATTCGCCTTAGAAAACTGAGTTTTAGAGACAATTGAAGAAGCCACCAAGTGACATGGTCAGCGTGCTCTCGAGCCCAGTACCTCTGCTAGAGAGTAACTAACGTTTCCTTTCCAGTGTAACAAACTGTAGTTTTAAAGTCAAGCCTGCCTGTCTTCAAACGCCACATCTATAACTTCTAGCTGCATCCATATTGGTAAGTTATTTAATACATGTGTATTAAAAATTCAGGAGCGAGGACTTAAATACTGCAGAAAGTCCACCGCTCAACACTCAATAAAGGCTCAACAAAGCTGAAAGTCACTAAGCATCCTTTGTGTGTGTGTGTGTGTGTGTGTGTGTGTGTGTGTGTGTGTGTGTGTGAGTTTTGATAAACAGCTTTCTCTTGCTAGTCCATAAATCAATGAGGTCAGTTACTGTCTATTTTAATAATTATCGTATCTCTAATATAAAATACACATTTATTATATAACAGGGGACTGATAAATATTTGCTGAATATTTATGTTTATCTATATAAATTTGTTTAGAAATTGAACTGTGTAGTTAAAGGATAATCTTCACTTCTCTGACCTATATCAACACTTCATCTTCAGAGACATCTTAAAAATCGCTTGGAAGGTAAGTTTGCCACAAAGCTTTCTTTTCCGACCTCTTACAGTTGTAACTGGTTCAAGGTGACAAAGATCGGCCTTTGCTGCCATCCCTGCTCTAATTACATTCCATAAATACCATGGACAGAGCCTCCTGTTGCTAACACAAACCCGGTCTGTCCTTTCTGTCATAGTCAACGCTGGTATCTGTTTACCATGTCCAAACCACTATACAAACATGAATAGCAGTGTGGAAACAAAGGAGGATGTGTGAGACACTGTATCATGGTGGCCCCTTGACTCTACCTGACTCTGTGTGATGCTTTTAATACATACATGGCTAGAAATGATGATTTATGTAGAAGGAAACTAGTTAGGGTTACTAGTTATAGTAGTTACTTATAGAACCATAAAGTTTTTTTTTTTTTTTTAACCTGCAAGAGACCCAGAACTAAAAGCTCTAACATAACATGGACCTTACAATGCAATGAACTTATAATTTAATTTAATAGTATTTATTCAATAACTGCTGAACCAAGTTCTTCTGGCTTTTGCCCCACATTCTATGGTTAAAGGAATGGAAAGAGCTTTACTAATGCATGGCATTGAGTGGCAACTCATTATACGGCAAACCACTGACTTGTCTTTGGTTGTCTTAAATTATCTGATTTGGGCCATTTCCTCAACACGTTCAAGGGGACTAAAACATTCGCCCCTCTATTTACATAATACAACCAAGAGGAAGTGTGACTCTGGTGAGTACTGAATGCACTTAGAGATTTACAGTTTGAAATATGCAAGAATGATCTACCTGGACATTTTTTGTGTTTGACAAAGAGCTTGCTCACCATGGAAATGGCCTGTCATTTTTCAAAAATAACATGATGGAACTCTCCCGCAATGTATTAAAATATCTAATTCAAGCTTACTTGGGAATGTTTGTCCTTTTAAAATTCAAAGTAAAGGCAGGTGGTGGTAGTGGCACATGCTTTAAACCCAGCCCTCTAGAGGCAAAGGCAGACAGATCTCTATGAGTTAGAAGCCACCCTGCTGTATAAGGTGAGTTCCAAGCCAGCTAGGGCTACAAAATAAATTTCTGTCTCAAAAGAAAGTCCATTAAAATAATAATGTACTATATTAAGATATAATGAACCATATAGGTCCATTCATTAAAGGGAAGAAATTATTAATATATAATAGACTGAAAACTTTGTATTATTGTGTTTCTACAAATTTGTGAGTTTATAATAATATAGGTGAGTGTATATTACAGGAAAAGAATAAGCATTTCATAGAAAAGGCAGGATAAATTTTATCATTTTCAGAAAATTTTATATACTGCTGTGGATCCAATGGGGAAATAAAATTTAAAGATTGTGCCTTCAGTTCCAATAAATAAAATTAAATCCTGTTTGCATTATGCCAAAGCAGTTTTTAAACTCCATTGATAAACTTTTATAAGGCCTGTCAATTGCTAGCTCAATGACAAAAAAAAAAAAAATGTTTCTCCACCAGTTGATATTCCTAAGTTGAGAATTCTTTGTTTAGTTCTGGATCGCACTTCTTTTTCATTTTTTATTGAATATTTTTGTTTACATTTCAAATGTTATCCCCAATCCATATTTTCCTTCCAGAAACCCCCTATCCCATCCCCACTCTCCCTGCTTTTATGAGGGTGCACCTCCCTCACCCACCTGCCTCCTGCCTCCCTGCCCTGATATTCCCCTACAGTAGGGCATCAAGCCTTGGCAAGACCAAGGGCTCCTCCTCCCATTGATGCCCAACAAGGCCATCCTCTGCTACATGTGCAGCTGGAGACATGGGTGCCTTCATTTGTATTCTTTAGATGGCGGTTTAGTTCCTGGGAGCTCTGGTTGGTAGATATTGTTGTTCTTATGGAGTTGCAAACCCCTTCAGTTCCCTTAATCCTTTCTCTAATTCCTCACTGGGAACCCCATTCTCAGTTCAATGTCTGGCTGTGAAAATCTGCCTCTGTATTTGTCAGGCTATGGCAGAGCCTCTTAGGAGACAGCTATATCAGGCTCCTGTCAGCAAGCATTTCTGGACATCTGCAATATTGTCTGGGTTTGGTGGCTGTATATGGGATGAATCCCCAGGTGGGGCAGTCTCTGAATGGCCTTTCCTTCAGTCTCTGCTCCAAACTTTATATCCATATTTCCTTCTGTGAATATTTTTGCTACCCCGTTTAAGAAAGACTGAAGCATCCAGACTTCAGTCTTCTTCCTTGAGCTTTATGTGGTCTATGAATTGTATCTTGGGTATTCTGGGCTTTGGGGCTAATATCCATTTATCAGTGAGTACATATCTTATGTGTTTTTTTGTGATTGGGTTACCTCACTCAGGATGATATTTTCTGTTTCATCCATTTGCCTAGGAATTTTACGAAGTCATTGTTTTTAAAAACTGAGTAGTACTCCATTGTGTAAATGTACCACATTTTCTGTATCCATTCTTCTGTTGAAGGACATCTGGGTTCTTTCCAGCTTCTGGCTATTATAAATAAGGCTGCTATGAACATCGTAGAGCATGTGTCCTTATTGTACGTTAGAGCATCTTTGTGTATATGCCCAGGAGTGGTATAGCTCAGGTAGTACTATGTCCAATTTTATGAGGAACCTCCAGACTGATTTCCAGAGTGATTGTACCAGATTGCAATCCCACCAAAAATAGAGGGGTGTTCCTCTTTCTCCACATCCTCATCAGCATCTGCAGTCACCTTAGTTTCTTAATCATTCTTACTGGCGTGAGGTGGAATATCACAGTTGTTTTGATTTGCATTTCCCTGATGACTAAGGATATTAAACATTTCTTTAGGTGCTTCTCAGCCATGCAGTATTCCTCGGTTGAGAATTTTTTGTTTAGCTCTGTACCCCACTTTTTAGTAGAGTTATTTGATTCTCTACTAACTTCTTGAGTTCTTTGTATATATTGGATATTAGTCCTTTATCTGATGTAAGATTGGTAAAGATCTTCTCCCAATCTGTTGGTTATCTTTTTGTCCTATTGACAGTGACCTTTGCCTTACAGAAGCTTTGCAGTTTTATGAGGTCCCATTTGTCAACTGTTGATCTTCAAGCCCCTGGTGTTCTGTTCAGGAAATTTCCCCCTGTGCCTATGTGTTCTAAGTTCTTCCCCACTTTCTCTTCTATTGGCTTCAGTGTATCTGGTTTTATTTGGAGGTCCTTAGTGTACTTAAACTTGAGCTTTGTACAAGAAAATGAATTGATTTGCAGTCTTCTAAATGCTGATGGACAGTTCAACCATTTGTTGAAAATGCTATCTTTTTACCACTGGATGGTTTTAGCTTCTTTGTCAAAGATCGAGTGACCATATGTGTGCAGGTTCATTTCTGGGTCTTCAATTCTATTTTATTGATCTACCTGCCTGTCTCTGGTCCTAACAGGGATAAGCTGCAATGCCCAACAAAGGGGAGGGAGAACCAGTAAACACCATATCCAGAGGTTAAGCAAGGCTGGTTGAAGGATGGGGCCACCCACTCATCTTCAAATTTTTAACGCAAAAGGCTCCTGTCTAAAAGAAATATAGGGGCAAAGTGTGGAGCAGAGACTGAAGAAAAGGCCATCCAGAGACTGCCCCACCTGGGGATCCATCCATATACAGACACCAAACCCAGACATTATCATGGACGCCAAGAAGTGCTTGCTGGCAGGTGCCTATTATGGCTGTCTCCTGAGAGGTTTTGTCAGAACTTGACAAATGCAGAGGGGGATGCTCACAGCCAACCATTGGACTGAACACAGGGACCCCAATGGAGAAGCTAGAGACAGGACTAAAGGAGCTGAAAGGGTTTGCAACCCAACAGGAAGAACAACAATATCAACCAACCAGACCCCCCCCCCCCCGAGCTTTTAGTGACTAAACCACCAACCAAAGAGTACACATGGAGGGACCCATGGCTCCAGCTGCATATGTAGCAGAAGATGGCCTTGTCTGGCATCAATAGGAGGAAAAGCCCTTGGTCCTGTGAAGGTTCCATGCCCCAGTGTAGGGGATGATAGAGTGGTGAGGTGGGAGTTTCAGGTGGAAGGGGGAGCACCCTCATAGAAACAGGGAAAGGAAAGAGGTTCTTGAGGAAAAACTGAAAAATAAGATGATATTTGAAATATAAATATATAAAATATCCAATAAAAACTGTTTCTTAGATACAAAAACCTAGTAAGCATTTACCCACCTCTCCAAAATAATTTTACACTCAATATATCTCTTTGGTCCAAACATTTGCCATATATTTATGAGAAAGAATACAACAAAATAGGCATATCTCCAAATTACTTAGCTCTTATTTTATATATTATGTGAAATATTCTTAGTGATCAACTACCAAGAAAGCATAACACAGTGATAAAATTACCAAATATTGCCTCTTTGTAGAAATTTTTAAACTAAAGCAATTCTTAGATCCAATGAAGGAGAATTCAGACGTGGGGCTCTAGAGATGGTTCAGCAGTTAGGAGCCAGGTTTGGTTCCCAGAATCCACATGGCAGGCCACAGTTGTTTGTAATTCCAGTTGGTGAAATTTCAGATACACTGTGATTGGGAGTATACTCCACGGGTACCCAGGAATTAACGGAAAGGAACCTTGTCCATATCACAGCGGTGGTCTATTCCGGAGCGTCTGTCATCATTTCCTGCTCATTCTACATGCGTGCTGTTCAAATATTCTACAATGCTCTGTCTGTCTTTGGTATCCAAGAAGAAAGAAACAAGGCCAATAAGAATCTCTTTTCCTAGAGATGTTGTCTAGGATGTTGAAATGATGTGTAACCCTTTGGGGTCTTGCCTTTCTGCAGATTAGCTTGCCTCTAGCGGATTTGGCGTGTTTCCCATGGCTTTTCTACATACATGCACTGACCATTGATGCCATGATCAACCAGAGCTGCCAGGAACGATTCATCTTGCTGGGCTTCTCAGACAGACCGAGGCTGGAATCCATCCTCTTTGTTTTTGTCCTCATCTTCTACCTGGTGACTTTAGTGGGCAACATCATTATTATCTTAGTTTCCCATCTGGACACCTGCCTTCACACCCCCATGTACTTCTTCCTCACCAACTTGTCCTTCCTTGACCTCTGCTTCACTACCAGCTCCATCCCTCAATTGCTCTTCAACTTAGGAGGCCAGGACAAGAGCATCAGCTACATTGGCTGCGCGGTCCAGCTGTTCATGTTTCTAGGCCTAGGGGGTACTGAGTGTGTCTTGCTGGCCGTCATGGCTTATGACCGCTTCACTGCAATCTGTAAGCCCCTTCACTACTCGGTCATTATGCATTCCCAGCTCTGCTGGAAGTTGGTGTCTGTAGCCTGGAGTGTGGGACTCCTCAACTCCCTGGTCATGTCTCCTGTGACCATGAAGCTGCCGCGATGCGGCAGATGCCGGGTGAGGCACTTCCTGTGTGAGATGCCAGCGCTGATTAAAATCGCCTGTGTGGACACCGTGGCTGTGGAGAGCACTGTCTTCATCCTATCGGTGATAATTGTGCTGGTGCCGTTGACTCTCATTCTCATTTCTTACAGCTACATCGCTCTGACGGTGCTGAATATCAAGTCGGCCTCGGGAAGGAGGAAGGCTTTTAACACGTGTGGGTCCCACCTCACCGTAGTCTCCTTGTTTTACGGGAATATCATCTATATGTATATGCAACCTGGACACAATGCTTCTCAGGACCAAGGGAAATTTCTTACCCTCTTCTACAACTTGGTAACCCCCATGTTAAACCCCATCATCTACACACTGAGAAACAAGGATGTCAAAGGGGCGCTGAAGAGGCTCGTGACTAGAAAATAGGGTGAACGTTGCCGTTCTCGCTTACTCAACACAAAGATGTAATTTATAGAATGAAAGCTTAAAATTCATCCAAATACTGTTGCTTGTCCAATAAAATTCTCAGTGGTGAGACTGGGTGTATGTGGTGTACAAGCTCAAATATTTGCTCATTATTCACCCAGAGAGGTAAGATTTGGACCATAAAACCCTTGTTTGTGTTCTTTTCCCTTCTAAGTTGGCCACATCCGCTTCAAACTCAGCATAATCATGAGCGGGCTTTTCATGCATATGGATTATGTTAGAAGTCAGACAGAGGGAGAAACCAGATGATCTTTCTCATTACCCATGTGTGTAGCATTTCAGTGGTAGAACTGAGCCAATGGAATCCAGAAACGCTTTTGTCTTCTATTAATTAGAATTAACTATAGTTAATTCATTGCATGGGTAGGATAGACCATTTGTCTAGATGAGGTCCATGGTATCCTTTGGAGAGAGTCATGTAAGTGCTCCTACCATCCTAGGATTCAGTAGGATTATGCATTGGAAGCTAACTTGAGCTATAAGAAAAACCCTGATAGAGACATTCGTTTTTAGTTACATTTATTTGGTTGTGCTCATGGACATGAATGACCTGTGTGTGACACAATTTAAATATCGAGTTTTTTTCTTTTTATGAGAGGCATTGTTCTTTAAATGTTTATTAAACTGATATTGTAGGCTAGGTGCTACATCAAATAATAAAAATTTGCCTCCCAAGTAAAAGTTACCAAATGTCTCTTAAACGAATAGGAAAAAGAGGTTTCCTTGAATAAGACTCAATAAAGTTAGTTTGATTTTCAGTTCAGAAAATAAACTCTGTCTTTAGACTGATTTCACTTCATGTACATTTAAATACCAGTTCTTGTGACTTTACGTTTTCCCCTTACGGAGAAAAAAAATCTCCAAATAAGATGAATTTTTTTTCTTCTAGGGACAATGTCAGAACATGGATGAAGACATTCTTTTTTTTAATTAGATACTCTCTATTTACATTTGAAATGTAATCCCTACACAATGCTCCCATCCCCCCTCCCCACCACTTTTCTCAATAAAGGTGCACTAGCTCCTAATCACCCTCTCCACCTCAGTGCCTTGGCATTCCCCTACATTGGGAAACCCCACCCTCACTGGACCAAAGGCCTCTTCTCTGCTGTATATGCAACTGGAGCCATACATAGGTCTCTCCATGTGTGCTCAATGGTTGGTGTTTTAGTCCATGGGAGTTGTAGAGGGTTTGGCTGGTTGATAATGTTGCGCTTCCCATGAGGTTGCAACCCCTTTCAGCTTCTCCAGTCCTTTCTCTACCTCCTTCATTGGGGTCCTAGTGTTCAGTCCAAACTGGTTAGCTGCAAGCATGCTCAGCTGTATCTGTATGACTCTGGTAGAGCCTCTGAGGAGGCATCCCTATATGGTTCCTGCCAATAAGTACTTCTTGGCATCAGCAATAGTGCCTGGGTTTGGTGGCTGCATACGGGGTGGATCCCAAAATAATTCTTGTGTTTTGCATCTCAGGTTCGTCTCTCGTCTCCCTTACCTAGAGCTCTACATTGTGTAACAGTCTCTGTGATTCCCTAGCTCTGTAGGCACAGCAGGAACTTAGAGGAAGAGAAAAGAGCCCTGCTGTTTGCATCATATAATTACGTTTATAATAAATACTCTCAGACATCTGTTGCGTGTCTGCCAGTGCTAGGGCTGGTTTGTTTCCACTCGAAGATTCCAGATGAAGGAGGAGGCAGGAGCCAATGTTTCTCTTAAAAAAAAAATAATTAAAACATTTATCTGAAAAAAAATGTGGATCAGTTCATGAATTTATCTGTCATCTTCATACTTGCCTTTAAATATTCATTTTGTTGGAGGAAAAAGATGAATCAGGAAAATTATGTTTGGGGTTGAAAGTTTTGTGGGTAGGTTGGTGTATCTGTCACTCCACTGGGGCTCTTATCTGGCTACAGAAGGTAGCCTTTTCAGGTTCCATGTCCCCATTGTAGTGAGTCACAGCTAAGGTCACCCCCATTTCTTCTTGGGTGCCTCCCTTATTCCAGGTCTCTGTCTCAACATGGGAATACCCCTGACTCACTCACCCTCACTAGTTGCAGATTTTCAGTCATTTTCATGGCCATCCCTCTGTCCTTCCCCACACCTGATCATGATTCCCCAAGTCCCCTCCCCGTACCCCTCCTTCCAGGTCCCTCCTTCATTTTCTTCTTTTGACTATTTCATTCCCCCTTCTAAGTGAGATTCGAGGTTTCTCACTTGGACCTTCCTTCTTGTTTAGCTTCTTTGTGTCTGTGGAATGTAACATGGTACCTGTATTTTATGGCTAATATCTACTTTTAAGCGAGTACACTCCATGCATGTCCTTTTGGGACTGGGTTACCTCACTCAGGATGATAGTCTCCTGTTCCATCCATTTGCCTGCAAAATTTATGATGCTTTGGTGTTTAATAACTGACCACATTTTCTTTATTCATGCTTTAATCAAGAGATATCAATTTAGGATGTTTCTAGTTTCTATTACAAATATCTATTACAAATAAAGCTTCTGTAAACATAGTTGAGCAAGTGTCTTTGTGAGATGTTGGAGCATCTTTTGGGTATATACCCAGAAGTGGTATAGCTGGGTCTTGAAGAAGAACTATTCTCAGTTTTCTGAGAAAATGCCAAATTTATTTCCAACATGGCTGTACAAGTTTGCACTCCCACCAACAATGAAGGAGGGTTCCCCTTGCTCCACATCCTAGATAACATGTGCTATCTCTTGAGCTTTGGATCTTAGCCATTCTGAGGGCTGTAAGATGGAACCACACGGGTATTCCCTCTAATTGTAACTCTGAATTCACTGACTAATCGCCTCTCATCGCCTTTATGTTCTGCCTTCCTTTGGTAAGTCTTTGACAACCACTCTCTTCTGTTCCCTATTTCTATAAAACAGCATTTCCAGAGTCTGCATTTGAGCTCTTACAGGACTCAGCTTTCTGATTCTGGTTCATTTTGCTTCATGATCTAAAGTTGTATCCATATTATTTCAAATGTCAAAATTTTATTTTTAATGCCTGGAAAATAAATGCCAAGCACGGTGTCACTTATCTCTGATCCTACCACTTTGGAGGTGGAGGCTGGACCAGTCTGAGCTAGGTAAAACCAGGATTCAGAATGGAGACTCTTAATCATGGTGATGTCTTGACTTGAGAAATTCTGGACAAGAAGACCGGAAGGCCATAGGCAGGGTCTTCCAAGCTGCTATCTTATATTTGAATTCTGACATGTGGAGAACCCTACTCACTTATCTGGACCCCTACAATCATAATAAATACAGAAGCCTCTTTTTGTCTCAAATGACCTTTGTCTTTCTCTACATGGCCCCATAAAGAAGCCCACACAGTTTTCTGGCTTCCTTGCTTATGGTGCCTTCAACTTAAGAATTCGGGTAAAGTTCTGCCTTTACCTGAAGCATCTCTTCATCTAAGCTGGATCAACAGTGCCCCAACAAGTCCCTCAAAGGAGTCAAAACAGTAATTACTAAGCAAGAACTAAAATAAGTCATATAAACACCCAACTCATTCCTGGAAGCCCCAGCACTAAGGGGGCTGAGCTGCAGAACCATGCATCCCAGGGCAGCCTGGGCTACACCATGAAATGCCATCTAAACATGACATAAACCAAACAACAAACAACTCTAAGAACTGAGGTTCAGAGATACTGGGGTCACCTCACACACAGGCTCTAAGCTCAACTCCTCAGTCCTGCAACAGGCAGAACAAAGCCCCTGAAGAAAGAAAAAGAAGAGATGATAAAGAGAAATGGCTACTTGGAATGATGAGGTGGGTGAATCAAGAGTTCGAGTTCAGCCTGGGCAACTAGTGAGACCATTTCCAAATGGAAAAAATTAAAGTGTTGTGTTATCCCTCCATAAAAATGCACTTCAGTGACATGCACAAAGCCCCAGCACCAAAGATAGACAGACAGACAGACATATTCTGATGCTTGTGCTGAGCAAAGGGAAAAAAAAGCAGGCAATTACAAACACATGGAATAACAGAAAAAGACAAATTATGAAATAACATGAATTTTTAAAGGATGGTAAAGCACTGACATCAGACTACATTAGCACCTCCTCCATGTGACAGGAGAAGAGACCTCACTGCAAGCGCTGTCGCCAGAGTAATAAGAATAGAAATAATGATACATAGAATTTTTGTTGAAAGAAGTATGTGAATATTATTGTCTCTATTGAGAATTTTAAGTTAATGGATGATGTGATGGTTTGTATATGCTCAGCCCAGGGAGTGACACTATGTGGAGGTGTGACCTTGTTGGAATAAGTGTGTCACTGTGGGTATGAGCTTTAAGACCCTCACCCTAGATGCCTGGAAGCCAGAATTCTGCTAGCAACCTTGTGATGAAGATGTAGAACTCTCAGCTCCTCCTGCACCATGCCTGCCAAGATGCTGCCATGTTCCTGCCTTGATGATTATGGTCTGAACTTCTGAGCCTGTAAGCCAGCCCCGATTAAACGTTGTCATTTATAAGACTTGCCTTAGTCATGGTGTCTATAAACAGCAGTAAAACCCTAACTAAGACAGAAGTTGGTACCAGGGACTGAAGTATTGCTGTGATAGGTCTGACCATGCTTTTATTTGGAGAAATGTGGATCTGGGGACTCTGGAAAGCAGTGGAGTGCTTCAAGTTGGGCTTCATGGGATATTCTAGTAGAAATATGAAGGACTTTATTGCTCTGTAAAATTTGAACTGTGCAGACCTGGTCCAAGACATTTCAGTGGGAAAGAATTTTCGAATGTGGCCTGTTTTGTGGTATTTTGGTGAAGAATATGGCTGCTTTTTGTTCTTCTCTGAAGAGTCTACCTGAGTCTAAGGTAAAGAGAGTTAGATAAGTGCATTGGCAAAGGAAGTCTCAAAAAGACCCAACAAATACTTTTTTCTGGTTAAGTCTCATGAAGAGCATTTTGAATAAATGTAGCAATCTTAGAAATAACATATATAAAATATATGCTTCAAGTATTAAAGGGGCACCAGGAAGTGAAATGGAACTGAATCCTATGTTCTGGGAGATGACAGATTAAGGAATTTTGGGGCAAGATACTACCCAGCTAAATTTATATCCAGGCATGGTTGTACATACCTTTAATCCCAGGAGACAAGTAGATCTCTGAGCTCAACACCAACCTGGACAGAGCAAATTCTAGGTGAAGAAAAGCTTAAATTTAGGCATAGTGATACACACCTTTAGTCTCAGGAGACAGACACGCAGATCTCTGAGTCCAAAGTCAGTCTACAGAGCAAGATCCAGGACAGCCAAGCTTAGGCAGTGAAGGGGTTGGAAAACAGAAAGCTAGTGATAATGCAATAGAACATGGGGGCCAGGTTTCAGCCTAGGGAAGTAGAAAAACTCAGCAGCTTTCATCATTTGGCTCTGGCTTCATAGTCAAGAGGAGGAAACTACCGGGACAATTGGTGCTGGTTAGCAGTGATTAAAAAGAGACTGGTATCACTGAGGTGAAGTCTGGGAAGTGTTTTCTGAGAGCACAAAGAAGCTGTGTTCCAGAGATAGACAAGGTTGTACCTCATGCTGGCTGCAGCTGTACCTGAAAATGCTTAAGAGTCACCCGGGTGGTACTGGTTTTGAAGCATGAAGGGGTCATGAAAAGCAGTTGAGGCTTGGCACTGTGAGAGGCATGGAAGGCCATTGGTGAAGATTCAGCCTCAGTTACACTTGATGATCCAGGACTGAAGGGGCCATGCAAAGGAATTGAAGCCTGACACCATGAAGAGAGCCTACAAGAGGCTATTGGTGAAGCCTAGTTGCAGCAAAAAGACCCCCAACATATTGGAGAGGCCAGTACCATGGGATGATCACCAAGAACTGCAGTGGTAGTGGAGTGGATCAACCAGAGCTTGAGGGCTGAGCTGCAGAAGTGACACCGCCCTTTGGAAGAGGCCAGAATATCATGTGTGAATCACAGACATTAAAACAAGGAGGTGCAAAATTGAAATTTCCTTGAAGACTCTAAGATATTCAATATGCCAGAGCTGTGGCCTATCTGCTGAAGAAAGATGCTAACGGGGAGTGGAACCAGCCCAAGAGAAAGCAGTTTGTTGCAGTTAATACAGATGAAAAGGAGTTGGAGATCTGAAGACGGCTTTGACATCAGATATGGAGACGAAGAGAATGGAGTTTGTCCTCCTGGTTTCCTGTCTCGCCTTGGGGATTCCAGTGAAGTGACTGGATGAATCTCAGAAGAGACTTTGAACTTTGGACTTTTAACATTGTTCAGACTGCTATAGACTATGGCGACTTTGGAAGTTGGACTAAATGTATTTTTGCATTATGCTATGCTTAGGTATGGTTCCCATATACTCATGGGTTTGAACAAGCCTATGAGGGCCAGAATGTGGAATGTGATGGTTTGTATATGCTCAGCCCAGGAAGTGACACTATTTGAAGGTGTGACCTCTTTGAAGTAGGTGTGTCACTGTGGGTGTGGGATTTAAGACCCTCACCCTAGATGCCTGGAAGCTAGAATTCTGCTAGCAGCCTTCAGATGAAGATGTAGAACTCTTAGCTCCTCCTGCACCATGCCCACTGGGATGCTGCCATGCTCCTGCCTTGATGATACTGGACTGAACCTCTGAATCTGTAAGCCAGCCCCAATTAAATGTTGTCATTTATAAGACTTGCCTTAGTCATGGTGTCTGTAAACAGCAGCAAAACCCTAACTAAGACAGATGAGAACTAAGACAGACTGAAATGAGCTGCACATAGTGTCTCAGATCTGTAATTACAGAGAAAGGGTGAGACAGGATTTTTATGAGTTCAAAGTCAGCCAGGACTATATACTGAAAACCTGACATTTTAAAAAAGAAAAAGAGTGGGGCAGTCTCTGGATGGCCTTTCCTTCAGTCTCTGCTCCACACTTTGTCTCTGTATTTCTTCCTATGAATATTTTGTTCCCCCTTTTAAGAAGGACTGAAGCACCCATTCTTTGGTCTTCCAACTTCTTGAGCTTCATGTGGTCTGTGGATTGGGTAATCCAAGCGTTTGGGCTGATATCCATTTATTAGTGAGTACAAACCTTGTGTGTTCTTTTGTGATTGGGTTAGAGACCCTTGGCCCTGTGAAGGCTTAATACCCTAGTGTAGGGGAGTGCCAGTGCAGGGAGGAGGGAGGGAGTGGGTGGACAGGTGAACACTCTCATAGAGGCAGGGGGAGGGGCCATGGGAGAGGGGGATTCCAGAAAGAATCCAGGAAAGGGGATAACATTTGAAATGTAAGAAAAGAAAATATCCAATAAAAAAAATAATGATTGCATTAAAAAATAAATAAAAGAAAAGGGGTTGGGTAGCTTTGGTTCTAATTTTCTTCCTGTTTATTTTTTTAGTTTGGGGGTTTAAACTTAAGACCTCTAACTATCACAACTACACCTCCTTCTATTTTTCTATAGGAGACGCTTAAGCCTACTTCAGGCTATGGAAATAGGGTTGATGATGATAGGGTAGAACGTAGTGGACTGACAAGACCTTAAAGACACTGTGAGATAATACAGTCAATAGCACCATCGAAGGACTTACTGGGTAGCACAAGCACTGAGTACTATGGGGTAAAGACCTGGAATTTTATACTAAAAGACCTCTTTTCTTTCATGTAAAAAAATATATTTCTGAAAGGTAAAGAATTTAAAGATTGACCCCCTGAAATGCAAACATTTCCCCTAGACATGTCAGATGGAAATGAAGTAGAGGCAACAGAGTCACCATCATTTTGGCAGGAAAAGATGGAGTCTCTGTTGGTATTACCTCTCCAGAGCCTTCCACTTCAGCTGCTCCCTGGGGACCACCAAACTCTGGCTACCTGAACTGAGGCTAATGAGTTACATAGGGCAAAACACTCTTGGGGCCACGGAAATTAGGCACATCTTCAGCATCTCACACCCCAAAGTGATCCTGGATCCTGGCAGCCCATAAAAAGATTCCTTGGATATAACGTCGGCCCTTTTATTCAAGGGCAGACACCATCGAATTCAGATTCAGCTTCTGCTTCAATGTTGAACTCTAAAATGTGTTGTCGGGATTCCTGAGAAACCCCTAAGGGTGATGCAGGTTATACCAGCATTAACTTCTGAAGAGACCGATATCAAATCCAAAAGCCTGAGTGGCATTTGATCGTTATCCACTTTCAAAGACCATCCAAAGGACTACATAGTTAAAGCATATTTCATGTGAAATCCATATTTATGCTAAGAATTCTACTTTACCTACCCTCATCACATAATGGGGATATTATTGCTAATATTAACTTTCCCATCAACATCAATCTTTGGGGATCAAAGACCATCTTGCTTCTTCCAGGGGCAGCAGCATGTTACTCATCTACCGAGGATTCCATATTTTTAATCTAACACCAGCTCAGTTGCCATCCAAGCCAGCTAAGATTGTCTTTTCACTTCTGATTTAGACCCAATAGAATCCTGGGTGCTACCTGGAGTAGTGGTAGTAGTAGTAGTAATAGTAATAATAATATATGTTTATTAATGTAATAAGTTCTACACCAGAGTACAAAGACAATTTTCCAGATTAGATGAGTATGCAACAAGTAAAGGGGTGTAAATATTTTCTATTCCACTCAAACTAAACTCCAAGGGGGAATGTGATGGTCCTTAAAATGTTCAATCTGTACTGATTTCAATCTTTCAGTTGTAGCAAAGTTATAAAGATGTGTTATAAAAAACTTTAGCTGGGTATTCCTGGCAAGTGAATTCCATAGTATGTGCACCAAGAGATATAAATATTATCTAAATCGTGGTCAATATATCTCATTTATGAACTTGAAATAGGCTAAAACCAATACACTCCCCTTTAGTCTTCCACTGCTCCGTGGGAATGAATTTAAATTAGGTAAAGCATTGTAATTTGACACACATACTTAGGGTACTTTCACGGGTTGACACTCTCCTGCCCCCCCCCCAAAATACCCACAGAAATTCTAAACTCTGGTCCCTGCTTTTGCTTATATAATTAAGCTAACACATAGTTAATTTAGTTATGTTTAATATGACCATTAGATTTATAAGAGAAAAAGAAAATGCCATTTGACATGAAGCTCCACAGGTACAGAGCAAAGGAATTCCAAGGAGTAGCAGCAAACCACCAGAAGGACAAAATGACACCAGGAAAGATTCAGGTGTGTTGAGGATTCAGAAGGATCCCAGCCCTGCTCATACCTTAAGTTTAGACTTATGTATTTCAGAACTTGGTAACAACAATTTTATGCTCCTCCTATTCATCATGGACAGCCACAGACAAATAATATACCTATATGAAAATGCTTCTGAAATAACCTATACTCATTTTATTTTGCCTTATGATTACAATGAATTACATATGTCTCATCAGAACATATGCTTCTCTTGGTTCAGATTCTCTTCTGTGGAACACTGAGATCAAAATCATTTTCACAGCGTGTTCTAGAATAAGCTGTTTAGGAAAATAATAGAAGACCAACAGGCTCTTCTAAAATACTTTAAGAGGCTTCAGCTGTGCATCGTGGGCAAAAGAAGCTATTTATTTTTGACTTTAAGGAGAAGACTCAATGGTAAGTGCCAACAGTTGTGAGACTATACTGTAGATTCGGATTAAGCCCTTCCTTTACCATTTGTTAGGTGACTGCACCCAGAGAAGGAGCTGAGCCTGTTTCAGCTGAGTACACTCATGTTCTCAACAAAGGTAACAATAAACAGTGCTCTTTTAAGTAAACACCTAGAAAACGCTGCTGCAGAGGACTGAGAGGAAATAGCATCACAGTAGCATCTTGCAAGCCAAACAACAACAATGTGACCAGTGTCCCTCCTGCATTTATTAAATAAACTACATTGTTTTCCAGGAGAAGAACACAGAATAACTTCCCAGGTAGAATTCGATCTTTTGCTTCCCACAGGTAGACTGCAATGGACAGAGCTAATGGCAGCATCTTTTCTGGATTTATTCTTCTGGGCTTCTCCGATAGACCTCAGCTGGAAACAGCTCTCTTCGTGGTCATCCTGCTCATCTATTTCCTGAGCTTTCTAGGCAACAGCACCATCATATTGCTGTCAATTATCGACCTTCACCTCCACACGCCCATGTATTTCTTCCTTTCTAATCTCTCCTTTATGGATCTTTGCTTGACTACCTGCACTGTCCCTCAGACACTGTTTAATTTCAAGGGGAAGGACAAGACTATCACTTATGGTGGCTGTGTCACCCAACTCTTCATTGCCCTGGGGCTTGGCGGAGTGGAGTGTATACTCCTATCTGTGATGGCTTATGACCGCTATGCTGCTGTCTGCCAGCCTCTCCACTACATGGTGATCATGCACCCACAGCTTTGCTTACGGCTGGTTGTAACTGCTTGGCTCACAGGCTTTGGCAATTCTGTGGTACAGACAGCACTGACCATGACTCTTCCCCTGTGTGGCAAAAATCAACTGGACCATTTCTTCTGTGAAATCCCAATCATGCTGAAGCTAACCTGTGCTAACTCCTTCTTCAATGAAGCTGAGCTCTTTGCGGTCAGTGTCTTCTTCTTGGTGGTCCCCCTCTCGCTCATACTAGTGTCCTACGGCTACATTACTCACACGGTTCTAAAGGTCAAGTCAGCCCAGGGGAGGCGCAAGGCCTTTGGAACATGCAGCTCTCACCTTCTGGTAGTGATTATCTTTTTTGGCACACTCATCTCCATGTATCTCCAGCCTCCCTCCAGTTACTCACAGGATGTGAACAAAAGCATGGCACTTTTCTATACTCTGGTGACTCCTCTGTTGAATCCCCTGATCTACACACTGAGGAACAGGGAAGTCAAAAGTGCATTAAGGAGGATAATGGGGAGAAGGACAGATTCAAGAAAGAGTTAACGCAGGGTTTGCAGTCCTAAACACTTAAGCTTTGGGAGACGTCTGTGCATCTAAAAACCAGTTTAAATGTAAGTTAACAAATCATCTATGCACCGAAAACACTGTTTTGAGCACTCAGTTGGATTGATAGATGAATAAGTGATTAGAGATAGAGAATGGATACACAATTAGACATCAAATCATAGAGAATTCTTGTTACTATGGAGCTAGACCTTTTCAAGAGACTTTAAGTAAAATAAGGTAACATAAATTAGATGTAGTATATATTAGACTTCTGTGTGGAATAAACAAATATAAGTACATAAAATTTTTGTATAACCATGTGGATTTTTTTCCACAAATGTAATCTAACGTGTTATGGAACGTGTAAACTTAGCACTAGGGATTACAAGTCAGAGGATCACTAAGTTCAAATGCAGGTTTTGGTTAAAGCCAGTCAAGGATACATACATAGTAAGAGTAAAATCCTACCTTTTAAAATATGCAATCCAACTGGTGAATCCTGAAGCAAAAATTAGAGTGGAATGCTATCATTTTTACATTAAATTTTTAGAATTATATAATTTCTCAAAACAATATTTAGTGTTTGTATATCTATATGTGAATGAATGTCTTCACAAAAATAAAAATGTAATAAAAAGCTAAAAGTTTCAATTAACAAATGATTTAAGAATATTTAAAACATTTTACGTATATACATACAGTAGTATATACTGAAATAAATTTTAAAAAATTAAAGGGGAAAACAGTCAAAATATCTGAAAAACTCAGCATGTTTATAAATATTTACTTGAATATTTCTTATTTGACAGCAGCAAGTTTAAAGGTTATTGTTGTGATATTAACTAAATGATGGGACAAAGACTACTTTGTATCAATTAAAATCAATTAGTGAGTTGTTGAGTGAGTTCTGTAGTGATTTTTGTCTCTGTACTGGGTTACTTTTAATGATTTCTGAATGTTTTTAGGGTACTATACAAAAGACTGACTTATTTAATGTCAATTTATTGGACTTTTTAAATATCCATAACAACCAGTTTTATTGAAAATATATCATTGAACTCATTATAATTAGTAAGTTTTTAATTAATACCATCAAACCTTTAAAAAATCAAGTACTGACAAAAAATATACTCATATAGTTTTATGCAAAAATGCTTTTAAAATCTGTACATTTATCTCTGTTTTTTAAAATAAAGTTGTTTAAAAATAAAAAAAGAAAATATATCATTGAAAAGTATACCAAAATGTAATACAATAATTTGGGTTTTTTGTTTGTTTGTTTGTTTGTTTGTTTGTTTTTGCTTATGGAGGGACATTGTAAGAGCCTTGGTGGGCACCAAATCAGAGCTAGTACCTAGCCTGAGGCAATGGCAATGTGTTTGGGATTAAAAACTATAACTTGACATTTTCAATGAGTCATCTAATATTAACAGGACTTTAAATTCTAAACCTAGTACATCAGCTATTTTCTTTTTCATTCCTGGGATGAAGTTTTTCATGCAAGATTGGTACCATCTCCACTGTCTGATTATATTGGAACAATTTTTGTTTCCTTCTTTGTTTTTTATTTTGTTGCATTGTTGTTATTAGGGAAGAGTTGTCTGTTTGTTTCTTTGCTTGTTTTTGAGTCAGGCTATCACTTTGTAGCCCTGGTTGGCCTGAAAGTCAATATACAGATGAGGGTGGTTTCAGCCCCACAGAGATTCCACCTCTGACCCCTGAGCGCTGAAATTAAAGCCTTTACCACCACACCTGGCCAGAAACTTTATTTCTGAAAGTCTGTGCTCTGTATATGTGTCATGAGGCATGTGACATCACCTTAAGAGCAACAGACACACACCTGTCCCTCCCTGTCTCCTGTCCTTGTGCCTTTTTTGCACTTACGTGGCCTATTAAGCATCTTTTCCAGAAATTATATGACAGCTGAAGGTTTGTGGATATTATAATTCCTTCATCCTCTGAAATAGACTTTCTGGTACCTTCTATATTTTTCAGGCCAAACCTCTTCTTGACTCTGTGTTGCTGACCCCTACCCATAGTAAGTAACTAAGCCACGTAGCTTGACCATCTTTTGCTGTTTCTTTGTATTGATGCTTTGTAGCACTGAGTCTATGAACCTCCTCTACCCACAATTATGTTTATCTGTCTCAGCTAATCACTTAATATGCACTGCAGCTGTATATTTTGCAATGTGGGATGTAACTGTAAAACCAGAACAAATGTTCTTCATAGTTTCACCTGCAGAAGCCTGGTTTTTCTTGCATTCTCAGCACATGGTCTTTCCCTTTTTTTATTAAGACCATAGCTATCACCTTCCCACTTAAGGAATGTACTTGGCAACTTATCTTTAGCAAGTTGCTTTTTCACATTGCCAGTTCGAGTATTTGTGAGCATTGAGGCAATTAGTAAGTAAAATAGAGATAGCTTCAAGACATGTACAACTGCATTCTGTCAGTTCATCCCATAAACAATAGAGCTATTAAGTGATAACACACAGAGTATCTATCTGCTACTGGTGGTTTGAATAGGTATGACCCCCATAGGCTCATGTGTTTGAGTGCTTGGCCCATAGTGAATGGCACTGTTAGGAGGTGTGGCCTTATTGGAGTAGGTGTGGCCTTGTTGGAGGAAGAGGCTTTGAGGTCTTATGTATGCTCATGGTATGCCCAGTGACACCGTCTCCTTCTGCTACCCCCAGATCAAGATGTAGAATGCTTATCTCCTTCTCCAGCACCAAGTCTGCTTGCACACTGCCATGCTTTCACCTTGATGATAACGGACTGAACCTCTGAACCTGTAAGCCAGCTCTGATTAAATAATCTTCTTTATAAGAGTTGCCTTGGTCATAGTGTCTCTTCACAGGAATAAAACTTCAACTAAGACAATGTTAAACAAAGGTTGGTCCTCATGCCAAGCAGGACACCATGAGACACAGAAATGCCATCACCACTAATAATACTCCAAACTGAAAACCTATGGGGTTTTTTTGTTTGTTTGGTTGGTCGGTTGGTTGGTTGGTTGGTTTTTTTTCTTCCACATCCTTTCTATTGACACCTTTGGGCTCTAAAACCTAAAGTGACAGAAAGCAACCTGAACATGAGTCGAATACTAGGGTTGGCCCAGGCAGACTATCCTTACCATGAAAGTGAAAATAAGCAGAGAACCATTTAAGGTTTGATTGACAAATTGAAAACCTAAGAGTCCTTAAACACATAGCCAATGTATATGAACATTTGCTAATTTCTGGAGCTATGTGGAAAGCTCAGGTCTAGAGTACAAATTTTGCGAAGATAGAATGAAAACTGAAATTTTATTATGTCTACTGAAGACACTCTGGGGAAAAGAGGCTTGTCTCTTTATTACAACTTCTCCTATTAGGACATCTGAAGTTAAGGAGATGGCTTGCTATAAAAGCATAGGGAACTAAGTTTTTCCTAGAACCATGTAAAAGTTTCACATTAGCATAGTGAGCAATTGCTATGATTCCAGCTCTGTAAGATGGAGAATCCCAAGGTCTTACTGAGCAATCTAGCCAAAATGACAAGTTCTAGGTTTATGGAGAAACCTTGTCTCTGAAGGAAGAAAGAAAGGGAGGGATGGAGGGAGGGAGGGGGAAGAAAAGAGAGGAGGGGGGAGGGAGAGGAAAGGGGAGAGAGAGAGGAGAAACAACTGAAGAAGACATCCCAACTTCTCCCTCTGACCTCCACACATGCTCCCAAATATACACAAGGGGACACTTGACAACATTTGAAGCAATATGCATCAGAAGATATATAAGAAGACTAAGAAATAACAGCAGATCTAGGAATAGCAGCACGTGTTCAGTGTTCTGTTTGGACAACGCTGTGTGATTAACTTCCTGCTGATTTTGTCCAATTGCGTTATAGCTTTCTGATGACTGGCCCATCCCCCCCACCTGTTGATAGTATAAAAAATAACTGAACTTCTTAATAAGTTTGCTGGCAGCGTTCATCGGCACAAACACACCTCCTCATCCCAGCTTTCTGTCTTCTTGAGTTTCTTATTCTCCTCAGTGCCTCACCACTTAGGACCCTTATACATGCAGGTTTGGGTCAGACCTACCCAAATGGGAGAACAATACTCCAACCAAAAATCTCTTGCCAGCGAATAAAAAGCCCAGTGCCAGGAATAGACCCCTTTTAAGTTATTGGCCAAAGGAGTCATATAGTCATTAAAGGCTATTGACATTATTCTCTGCTACCTTTCCAGAACCTATTGTTGAAAACACTAAATGTTTGAATCACAGACTAGGGAGAAATCAATCTAGTACTCACCTAAAAGCTTCATCCCTGCTGACTAACTTCTGCAGTGATGAAAGGGGCTAAAGATGCTATAAAAACCAAAAATATATTATCAATCTCTCCCAGCAGTGAATCCTGAAAATTTCAATGATTGACCAGATACGTTCACTTATGTAATAGTGGCCACAGGAGTGGCCAATCTTTTTTTTTCTTCGATATAAGCCACGCTCTGTGAGGTAGAAGCTATATCTGGCATTGTTAAAAGGGTCAAGAATCTGAGACTAAGTATTAGCCATGGGGGAGAACCAGTACTCTTCTAAGTGGACATAGTATTAAAATGACTTCTAATCACCTATTGCTATACCAATAGATCAGAACATCTCTCAATCCTTATCAGAGAAGCATCTTCTTGAAGTAGATGGCAATTAATGCAGAGACTCTTAATTGGTCAACATGCAAAGAATAAGGAGTGATGTAGTGGGGCTGCAAAGATGGTTCAATAGCTAAGAGCACTGGCTGCACTTGCAGAGGGCCTGTGTTCAATTCCCAGCACTCACATGGGAGTCCTCAACTATATTTAATTCCTGTTCCAGAGAATCTAATGCCTTTTTCTGGTCCCCGTGGGCCCTGCTCAAATCGGGTACACAGATGTACACGCAGTCAAAGCACCTATATACACAAATAATACAATTTTAAAAATTAATAATTTTTAAAAGAAACTGTGGATTTCTCAAGGTTACATAGAACAAACAAATCAGACCTCTCAGGAATTTTGAGTGCAATAGGGTGGGAAAATTGTCATAGCCAGAAGTGGTAGATAACATCATGGAAAGAGTATTTTCCTGACCCAACAAGGCAGTAGAACATATGAACTCAAAATGACTGTGACAAGACCTCCACAAGCTCAAGACGACAGACTCCCAGCATAAACAGAGGAAGGCGTGCACACAATCCACCACTAGCTAAGAATCTACTGCTGTGAGCAAGTCAGCTTTCTTTAATGATGAGTAAGAGCCCTTGTAGGTGGACTACATCAGGGAAGACTCCACTACCAAGACTAGATGGAAACACAAACTGGGGGTTGAGGGGGACTCAAAGTTGGGTTTAAATGGAAAGGAGAGGAGAGAGGGTAATTATAGGAGTAGTTAGGAGAGGGGTGAATATGTTTAAGATACATGTATAAAATTCTCCAAGAACTAATAAATACATTGTTTTAAAAAGTTACATTATTCTTCCTTTCCCAAGTTGAAAAATTCACCTTTATTTAATACAAAAAGCTTCTAAAAATCTTGACCATTACTAAATGAGTGTTCCAATAAATTATCCTATTTGCACAGTCTCTTTTTGTATGGTTATATAGGACAGGACAGCGGATCTTCCATCAGAACCAAATCTTCAAAGGCTGGAGAAAGTTGTCCTTCTTGTAGCCAAAGATCTCACTGGAGTCTGTCAAGTTTGAAATCCTGGAGCTCCTTGCAATGTCTGTGAGTTATTTGGAGGACCGGAACATTCTTCCCTCTTTCCCTCTGCTTCAAGTCTTCCTTCATTTCCCTTGCTAGGATATGTTCTCCCAAGAGACCAGCAGCTAGACCTTGGAGCCATCTGAGTACCTAACTGGTGAAACTTACAGAGATGCAAGTAAACCCTGATTGGATAAATGATGCAAATGAAGGCATGAAATAGGACCAACCAAAAAATGAGCTGTCAAAGCAGATGCTGGCGAGGCTGCGGAGAAAGAGGAACACTTCTCCACTGTTGGTGGGGTTGCAAGCTAATACAACCACTCTGGAAATCTATCTGGCGATACCTCAGAAAATTGGATATAGTACTACCTGAAGACCCAGCTATTCCACTTCTGGGCATATACCCCAGAGACACTTTAATACACAACAAAGATATATGCACCACAATGTTCATAGCGGCTCTATTTATAATAGCCAGAAGCTGGAAGGAACCCAGATGTCCTTCAGAAGACGAATGGATACAAAAATTGTGGTACATATACACAATGGAATACTACTCAGCCACCAGAAACAATGACTTAACCAAATTCTTAAGAAAATGGCTGCATCTAGAGAAGATCATCCTGAGTGAGATAACCCAGTCACAAAAGAACAGACATAATATGCAGTCACTGATAGTGGGATGCTAACCCCAGAGGCTTGCACTCCCCCAGAAACAACTCACAGACTGTATGAAGTCCAAGAAATAAAGAAAACAAAAAATATACATATATTCACAAAACAAGAAGACTTTGACTATTTCCATGTTGCGTTTTGTTTTGCATGTACTTTACGCTTATTGCAACTAGTAGGTTTTCAATGCATACTGTCAAGCCCTTGAAAAAAATCAAGTACTGACTAAAAAACATATTCACATGGTTTTATGTAAAATTTATTTTAATGTCTGAAAAAACAGTACTGACAAAAATGTATAATTTTAAGCAAAAAATGTTTAAAATCTTTACATTTATCTTTGTTTTGCAAAATAAAGTCGTTTAAAAAAAATGAGCTGTCAAACATCAGCAAGTGAGGTTAAAAAAAAAAAAAAAAAAAAAAGCCTTCAAACCTGAGAGTTCTCTTAGGGGCCATTGCGCCTTCCCTCTTCCAACTTACTCTATGTTGGAGGTGATGTGGGGATAATAGGTAAAAGTCCAGGAAATCATTACTCCATATCTGTTTATTACTCTAATTGCCACCAGACAAAAGCACCGTGTTGAGCCCTGAGGTTCATGGTCTTGTCTTCATCATAGCTGCCTTTACTAAAGCTGTAAACCGGTCCTCTTATCTCTACCTCTCAGGTGCTGCGGTTGCAGGCAGGAGCTGCTATGGAGACAGGCACTCAGATGACTCTAAGGTCTAGCTGCTGGTCTCTTGGGAGAGCATATCCTAGTGAGGGAAGTGAAGGAAGATTTGCAGCAGAGGGAAAAGGAGAAAGCATGATCCAGCTGCCTTGATCCACATCTGTCGTTTGGCTTCTAATGCTGTCCATAGTCTTTGTCGTTCCTTGGCAGATAGACTGACTCGATAGTCTAATTCTTCTTTTCTTGTGTGACATTCTGTCCACCTATGTAGCCATGAAGGACTAATCACATTGGATATGGGCCCTTTAAACCAAATATGCACCCTACTGATCACATATGCAAAGATATAGTCTCCAAATAAAAGTATACTTATTGGCACAGTATTTTGGGGGAATAACATAATTCAAACCATAACAGGAAGCTTTGCTCTTGGCCTCTCCATCTCTGTTTCACAACAAAAAGCATTTTATCTTCATCATTTAAAAGTACTGAGAAAGGTTTTCTTAATGGTCTCCATTAATGTTTTTCTGTTTTCAATTTCATTTATTTCTGCTTTAAATTGGTTTGTTTGTTTGTTTGTTTGTTCGTTTGTTTCATGTGTGTGTGTGTGTGTGTGTGTGTGTGTGTGTGTGTGTGTGTGTGTGTGTGTGTGTGTGTGTTACTGACTTTGGATATTGGCTGCTATTCTTCTAGCCTCCTAATGTAAAACCTTACACTATTGATTTTATGTCTTTTTCCTTATTTTGGTGATGTATTTATTATTTTCCCTGTAAGAAATGTTTTCACAGCACTCCAGAAATTTCAATGTTTTCTCTTTATTTAGCTCGATTGTACTTCAACTTTCTCTTTTCATTTCTTGTATCACATAGATATTATTAGGAAGTATAGTTTAGAGCTAGAGAGATCACTCAACAGTTGGCTGCTCTTCCAGAGGACTAGGATTCAGTTCCCAGCACCCATGTCATGCAGCTTTCACAACTGTAACTATAGCTCCAGTTTGATATAGGATCATGTGAGGTCTTTTTGTTATCTTTCTATTAGGTTCTAGTTTACTCATGTTGTGTATGAACTCAGAATTCACATTGTACTACTTCTATTTCTTTAATTTACGAAAGTATGTTTATAAGTTAAATGTTGACCAATGCAAAGACACATAGGAAGTGGGTAAAGAAAGCTTCAGTGTGTGTCTTTCAGAGAAGACTGATACATCGGTCAGTAAGGTGCATTCTCCTGTGGGCAGCACTAGCCAATAGACTAGGGGGCTGGATGAGTCAATGAAACAGGAGGGAAGACTTCACACTCAAGCACACTGGGCCCTTCAGATGGTACGCTTTTTTAAAGTTCTGCCACAGGTAAC
Organism: Micromys minutus; assembly: GCF_963924665.1. Lineage (NCBI taxonomy): Eukaryota > Metazoa > Chordata > Mammalia > Rodentia > Muridae > Micromys > Micromys minutus. The sequence continues at coordinate 72,567,739 of NC_137975.1, read as the reverse complement.
GTGGGTGTCTGATTTCAGCATCTTCAGTCTCTGAACAAAATTTCCATGGAGTTTCCAGGTCTTCCTCTTTAAGATGGAATTACATCATTGCTTCCTCTCACTCTCCACTGGTTCTCAGCCCCTCCCATCCAGGTGGTCACTGTGGAACTTCCCAGCCTCTAATCTAATAAATCCCCTCTCATAACTACATATATTCTGTTGGTTCTATTCATCTGAAGGACTTTAATACAGATATCTAACCATAAAAAGATACTCAATTATCTAACTGTAATAGTGGATTCACCAATTTTTATCCTACAGTTTGAACAATGTTACCCTTGTAGAACTTTGTTGTTAGGTGTGTGAATGTTAAGGATTCTTAGGTATTCTTGGGTATTTAACCCTTGTATCATTCCTTATTACTGCTGGTAAATTTTTATGCTTTGGAATCTTTTCTATCTGAACCAAATATACTCATTAGAACTATATGCTTCTGTGTTTGTGTTCATAATCAGTGAGGACCATTTATAGATCATAGTGTTGTAGCGAGATTGTAAAAACCCCAAAGAGACCACCAGGAATCACAGTGCCAATGTAAACACATGAGGATCTTTATTCAAACTTGAGCTTGGGCCACCAACCTTCCTGATGCAACAGGAAGGAAAGTGAACTCCCAGGTCTAAGTGAAGGAGTTTTATAAAGGAAAAAAAAAAACACAAGTGGGGGGTTCCAAGTCTTGGCATTACATGAGATGGTAAAGGAATGCTGGTCTTTAAGCTAATTGGTTTACAGCACCTGGTTAAACCACAAGGAGGGAGTACAGATCAGAAAGGAGCACCTTGACCTGGAAAAGACTTATGTTTTCTTGGCACACTCTGTTATCAGCCAGCTGCAGCTGCTGTGTCTATTTTGCAACTTTCAGGGACATTTTATGATTTTTTTTCTCAGACCTCAAGGGAGGGGTCTCTCTAAGTTAACATGCCTCTCTAAGGGCAAGTTAACTTAGAATGAAGTCTTAACAAAATGGAGTTTATTCTGCTGCCTCAGTCCCTCATTCCCCCCTCTACTAGTTGCTTTGGAGGCCAATCTTGGGCTCTTTGAGGTCCAGATTGTTCGTGCTAATTTGTTGATAGTGAGATCTAATTACCATTCATTGAATAGCTCTCAATCTCTGTTTTATATATTGTACATGGTCTAAAGGAGAAGTAAAAGAATCACTAATAGTCCCACAAATGTAGAAATAAAGTTGCTAACCAATGTGAGGAATAAAACAGTGAATGGTACCAACTTTGATAATATTCTTGTTCTCTCTGGCATCTATCTATACTTATTCTAACTTTAGCTAATGATTCCCTAATAACTCCAGAATGGTTGACATAGAAGCAGCATTTCTCATGTAAGGTGGTATAGGATCTTACTTATAGGAAGATTAAGTCTAACCCCTGCCTGTTTTGTAACATTACTTCAGCCAGATAATGTATGTTATGCTCCAGGTGGGAAATGAACCTTTCTGGGCATTAGATATCTTTATCTATGCCTGTCTTTACACTGTTATAGTTCCTTTTTGGTAATGTTATCACAGTTACCTCAGCGCTGAGTAGGACTAGCCCTACCTCTAGAATTAATGTTAAAGTCAGAAATAGGTTCTCTCCTTTGTCTCATAAGGTCTTCCTCAATTTGTCTTACTAAGGATCTTAAAACCATTTTCTCTGAATAATAGGTTATGTGAGACACTAATTGAACCATCTGGGGTTGAAGAATTAAGAACCGCCCCATTCGTGCAAGGGGTCAGTCTTGTCAAACAGGCCCACCATGTCTGTTCTGGGGGCATAATCTATTTGGAATAAATTCTGGGAATGATCCGATTGCAGAAGTGTTGATGTGACAAGGGGACTTTCCCCCAGAAAGATAACCTGTTCCAATATAGTCTGAAGGGTTAAAGCTAGACCTTCCTGTGACCATCTCTATGTAGATTCATTATATTCAACTATTAACTTGATGTTTTCATAAAATATGTAAGAAACAGGGCACCTATAGTTAGCAGGGACAACAGACTCAGGACTGAGACTGAGTCAACATAAACTTGAGGGGCTTGATGTCCTTTGAACCCTCTATTTCAGTACAGCTGGAGCCAGGTAGTCTCCTTTAGTGGAGAAGCAGGTCTGGCGTTAGTGTAGTGCAAACCAGGTGGTGATTTCTTCCATTTTGATGGCAGTTGGTGTGTTGACCAGGATGATTTAATGTCCTTTTCATCTGGGTTTAAGAACATCTTGGTGGAATCTCACACAGACCCAGTCTCCTTGACTTGTGTGGTTCTGGAACCAGGCCTGCTTCATGGAGGGCACATAATTAAGGCCAAACATATTTATGAGCCCATTGGGTAGCTCTGAGCCTAAATATTAAATCATCATCTTTCAGTTATTTAATGGCTGCCAACTGTAGGCTGGGTACAATGGGAGCCGGGATACCATATATAATTTCAAAAGGGGGGTAGTCTCATCTGGCAGAGAGGGCAAAGAGAAGTAACATTAGCCAGTCCCCAACCAGTCTCTAAGGCTAATTTAGTTAAGGTCTCTTTTAATGTCTTATTTATTCTTTCTATCAGCCCTGAATGCTGGGGTCAGTGTGCACAATGCAATTTCCAATCTGCCTCAGTGAATTTTGATACATCCTGACTTACCATGAACACAAATATTTGTCCATTCTCTGGTTCTATCATAGAGGAAATCAATATCTGGGTAAGATATCCTCAAGTAATTTCTTGGCTACTTTGTTGGGAATGCCTCTGTCTATCCAAAGAAAATGCCCACAAATACCTTCCCTGCTTGATCTCTATAAAAATCAGTTTTCCAAGTAGGCCCCCAGTCTTTTACCTCGAAGTCAGAAATTTGGATGTTTAGAGTTGCTGGGATTATGGGTCAGCTGGTAAACTTTTTTTAACTTTATTTTAAAAAAAAGATAAAAGAAAAAATTTGCCATTTTTGCATAAATGTATACAAATACATTTTGGTCAGTGTTTGGCTTTTTTTTTTTAAAGTTTGATACTCTGCATTAAGGTCTTACTAGTTACAATGAGCAAAAAGTACATGTAAAACAGGATGTAAGCCGGAATTAGTCAATGTTTTCTTGGTGTGGAAGGATTGAGCATGATGTTTTTATTGTTTGTTTGTTTGTTTGTTTGTTTTGTTTTTTTCTTGAACTTCACACAGTCTGTGAGTTGTTTCTGGGGCAGTATGAGCATCTGGGGTTAGCATCCCACTATCAGTGACTGCATATTATGTCTGTTCTTTTGTGACTGGGTTATCTCACTAAGGATGATATTCTCTAGATGCAACCATTTTCTTAAGAATTTGGTTAAGACGCAGAGCGGAGCCTGGCCCATCTGCCACCCAGAACGGCGGCTCTTAGAGGCTGAGCAACTGGTGGGTGGGAGACCTGGGCTGCCGGGGAGCAGAGAGATCTCTGCGGAGTGCACACGGAAAGTGCACACCCTGCCTTGTCCTGCCTTGCCTTGCCAGATCCAGCGATTGGGAACAGAAAATTAGAACTTCTGTTTCCACCCGGAGGCGACTTCAGGACGCAGAGCAGAGCCTGGCCCATCTGCCACCCGGAACGGAGGCTCGTAGAGGCTGAGCAACTGGTGAGTGGGAGACCTAGGCTGCAGAGGGGCAGAGAGGTCTCTGCAAAGTGCACACGAAAAGTGCACCCCCTACCTTGCCCTGCCCTGCCATGCCTGATCCAGCAACCAGAAACAGAACATTGGAACTTCTGTTCACACCTGACAACTCTGAGGCATAAAACAGGGCTCGGCCCATCTGACACCTGGACCAGTGGAGAACCAGGGACACAGACCAAATACAAAAGAAAGGCAAGAACATATCACTGACAACAAAATGGCAAGAGGAAAGAGAAAGAGTATATCCCAAAAAAACCAAGACAATCTAGCAACACCAGACCCAGCTCTCCCATAACAGCAAACATCAGAATCCCAAACACTCCAGAAAAGGAAGACACAGACCAGAAATCATACCTCAAGATGCTGATAGAGATACTTAAACAAGAATGGGAGGAAAAGCAAAAAGATTCAGAAGCTTTTAAAGAAGAAACAAGAAAAACACTCAAAGAACTCAAAGAACTAGAGAAAAACAGAACCAAAGAAATAAAGGAATGGAAGAGGGAAATTAAAACAGAAATTGACACAATAAAGAAAATGCTAAAAGAGATAACCCTAGAGTCAGAACACGAAAAAAAGAAATCAGGAGTCACAGAAGCAAGCATTTCCAATAGATTACAAGAGATTGAAGAGAGAATCTCAGAGGCGGAAGACAACATTGCAAACATAGACAAAACAGCCAGAGAAGATGCGAAAAACAAAAAGCTCCTAACCCAAAATGTCCAGGAGATCCAGGAAACAATGAGAAGACCGAACCTAAGGATAATAGGAATAGAAGAGGGAGAAGAATATCAACTAAGAGGCACAGTAAATATCTTCAACAAAATCATAGAAGAAAACTTCCCTACCCTCAAGAATGAGATGACCATGAGCATAAAAGAAGCCTTCAGAACTCCAAATAGGTTGGAACAGAAAAGAAATACCTCCCGACAAATAATAGTAAAAACATCAAGTGCCCAAAGCAAAGAAAGAATACTAAAAGCAGTAAGAAAAAAAGGTCAGGTAACATATAAAGGCAGACCAATCACACTCACACGCAATTTCTCAACAGAGACTATGAAAGCTAGAAGAGCCTGGACAGACATCATGCACTCCTTAAGAGAATACAAGTGCCAGCCCAAGCTGCTATACCCAGCAAAACTATCAATCACCATCGATGGAGAGACGAAGATATTTCAAGACAAATCAAAATTCATACAATATCTGAACAAACACAGCACTACAACAAATTATAGGTGGAAAACCCAATACAATGAGGGAAAATACAGCCTAGTAAAAACAAGAAAACTCCTAAACAAGAAAACTAAAAGAAGAAAAAAACACAGACACAACATAACCCAAAAAAGCAATAATGGCAGGGAACAGAAACAACTATTCTTTGATATGTATTAACATAAATGGTCTCAACTCCACAATAAAGAGACATAGACTATCAGACTGGATACATAAACAAAATCCAGCATTTTGCTGCATACAGGAAACTCATCTCAGGGACAAAGACAGACACTATCTCAGAGTAAAAGGTTGGGAAAAAAACTTCCAAGCAAACAGCCCCAAGAAGAAAGCTGGAGTGACTATTCTAATATCGAATAAAGTAAATTTACAACAAAAAGTTATCAAAAAAGATAAGGAAGGACACTTTTTACTCATTACCTGGGAAATCTGTCAGGAGGAACTCTCAATCCTTAACATATAAGCTCCAAATAAAAAAAATCACCCACATTCATAAAAGAAACCCTACTAAAGCTCAAAAAATACATTTCACGCACACAATAATAGTGGGATACTTTAATACCCCACTCTTACCAATGGACAGATCATGGAAACAGAAACTGAACAAGGACACTGCAAAACTAGCAGAGACTTTGAACCAACTAGAATTAATAGATATATACAGAACATATCATCCTAAAGTAAAAGAATACACCTTTTTCTCAGCACCCCATGGCACCTTCTCGAAAATTGACCACATAATTGGACACAGAACGAGCCTCCATCGATATAAAAAGATTGAAATACTCCCATGCATCCTCTCAGATCACCATGGTCTACGGATGGTCTTTAACAACAACAAAGACAACAAAAAGCCCACATACACATGGAAACTAAACAACGTTCTGTTAAAGGATAGCAGGGTCAAAGAAGAAATAAAGAAAGAAATTAAGGATTTTCTAGAATTCAATGAAAACGAAAACACAACATACCCAAACCTATGGATTGCAATGGAAGCAGTACTGAGAGGAAAACTCATAGCCCTGAGTGCTTCTAAAAAGAAACTGGAGAGAGCTCACATCAGCAACCTGACAGTACAGCTAAAAGCTCTACAACAAAAGGAAGCAGATACACGCAAAAAGAGTAGACGGCAATAAATAATCAAAATTAGGGCAGAAATAGACCAAATAGAAACAAAAAGAACCATTGAAAAAATCAACAAAACAAAGAGTTGGTTCTTTGAGAAAATCAACAAGATTGATAAACCCCTAGCCAGACTAACTAGAGGGCAAAGAGAGAGTATACAAATTAACAAAATCAGAAAGGAAAGTGGAGACATACAACTGAAACTGAGGAAATTCAAGAAATCATCAGATCCTACTACAAAAACTTATACTCCACAAAATTGGAAAATCTGGAGGAAATGGACAAATTCCTAAACAGATACAAGATCCAAAAGTTAAACCAGGACCAAGTAAACCATCTAAATAACCCTATAACACCTAAAGAAATAGAAGAAGTCATCAAAAGCCTCCCAACCAAAAAAAGTCCAGGTACAGACGGGTTCAGTGCAGAATTTTATCAGACATTTATTGGGGATATAACACCAATACTCGCCAAACTATTCCAAAAAATAGAATCATATGGAATATTACCAAACTCATTTTTTGAGGCTACAATATCCCTCGTACCTAAACCACACAAAGACCCTACAAGGAAAGAGAACTTCAGACCAATCTCACGAATGAACAATAATGCAAGAATACTCAACAAAATCCTTGCAAATTGAATCCAAGAACACAACAAAACGATCATTCATCATGACCAAGTAGGCTTCATCCCTGAGATGCAGGGATGGTTTAACATAAGGAAATCCATCAATGTAATCCACCATATAAACAAACTCAAAGACCAAAATCACATGGTCATCTCACTAGATGCTGAGAAAGCATTTGACAAAATCCAACACCCCTTCATGTTAAAAGTCCTGGAAAGAACTGGAATCCAAGGTCCATACTTAAACATAATAAAAGCAATATACAACAAACCAACAGCCAACATCAAACTTAATGGTGAGAAACTTGAAGCAATCCCACTAAAATCAGGGACTTGACAAGGCTGCCCACTCTCCCCCTATCTATTCAACATAGTACTGGAAGTCCTGGCTGGAGCAATTAGACAGCAAAAGGAGATCAAGGGGATAAAAATCAGAAAGGAAGAGATAACAACATCACTCTTTGCGGATGACATGATAGTGTACTTGAGTGACCCCAAAAATTTCACCAGAGAACTCCTACAGCTGATAAACAAGTTCAGCAAAGTGGCTGGATACAAAATTAACTCAAACAAATCAGTAGCCTTCCTATACTCAAAGGACAAACATGTGGAGAAAGAAATTAGGGAAAAGGTACCCTTCACAATAGTCACAAAAACTATGAAATACCTTGGTGTGACTCTAACTAAGCAAGTGAAGGAACTGTATGACAAGAACTTCAAACCTCTAAAGAAAGAAATTGAAGAGGATCTCAGAAAATGGAAATATCTCCCATGATCATGGATTGGAAAAATCAACATCTCAAAAATGGCCATCCTACCAAAAGCAATCTACAGATTCAATGCAATCCCCATCAAAATTCCAACCCAGTTCCTCATTGAATTGGAAAGATCAATGTGCAATTTCATATGGAATAACAAAAGACCTAGAATAGCGAAATCCATCCTCAACAACAAAAAAACATCTGCGGGAATCACTATCCCTGACCACAAGCTATATTACAAGGCAATTGTGCTGAAAACTGCATGGTACTGGTACAGAAATAGGCATGTGGATCAATGGAATAGAATAGAAGATCCGAGCCCTCATGTATATGGTCACCTGATTTTTGACAAAGGAGCAGTAAACATTCAATGGAAAAAGGACAGCCTATTCAACAAATGGTGCTGGTCCAACTGGCACTCAGCATGCAGAAGAATGAAAATAGACCCTTTCTTATCTCCTTCTACAAAGCTCAAGTGTAAGTGGATCAAAGATCTCCACATTAAACCAGATACACTGAAACTATTAGATGAGAAAGTAGGGAAAACCTTAGAACACATAGGCACAGGAGAAAATTTCCTGAACAAAACACCAATGGCTCAAGCTCTAAGGTCAAAGATTAAAAATGGGACTTAATAAGATTGCAAAGTTACTGTAAGGCTAAGGACATGGTCAAGAAAACAAAACGGCAACCAACAGAATGGGAAAAGATCTTTACCAACTCCACATCAGATAGAGGCCTAATATCCAAGTTGTACAAGGAACTCAAAAGGCTAGACAACAGAGAATCAAATAACCCTATTAAAAAATGGGGTACAGAGCTAAACAAAACGTTTTCAGTTGAGGAACACCGAATGGCCGAGAAACATCTGAGGAAGTGCTCGACATCCTTAGCCATCAGGGAAATGCAAATCAAAACAACCCTGAGATTCCACCTCACACCAGTCAGATTGGCCAAGATCCAAAACTCAGATGACAGCAGATGCTAGCAAGGCTGCGGAGAAAGAGGAACACTTCTCCACTGTTGGTGGGGTTGCAAACTAATACAACCACTCTGGAAATCTGTCTGGCGATATTTCAGAAAATTGGATATAGCACTACCTGAAAACCCAGCTATTCCACTTCTGGGCATATACCCCAGAGACACTTTAATACACAACAAAGATATATGCACCACAAGGTTCATAGCGGCTCTAGTTATAATAGCCAGAAGCTGGAAGGAACCCAGATGTCCTTCAGAAGATGAATGGACACAAAAATTGTGGTACATATACACAATGGAATACTACTCAGCCACCAGAAACAATGACTTAACCAAATTCTTAAGAAAATGGCTACATCTAGAGAATATCATCCTGAGTGAGATAACCCAGTCACAAAAGAACAGACATAATATGCAGTCACTGATAGTGGGATGCTAACCCCAGAGGCTTGCACTCCCCCAGAAACAACTCACAGAGTATGAAGTCCAAGAAATAAAGAAAACAAAACAAAAAAAATATTTACAAAACAAGAAAATTTTAACTATTTCCATGTTACATTTTGTTTTACATGTACTTTAGCTCATTGTAACTATTAAGTTTTCAAGGCATACTATCAAACCTTGAAAAAAATCAAGTACTGACTAAAAAATATATTCATATAGTTTTATGTAAAAATTATGTTAAAACCTGAAAAAAGTACTGACAAAAATGTATAATTTTAAGCAAAAAAAGTTTAAAATCTGAACATTTATCTTCGTTTTGTAAAATAAAGTTGTTTTATAAAAAAAGGTTAAGAAAAATCAAGTACTGACAAAAATGTATTCATATACTTTTATGCAAAAATGCTTTTAAAATCTGAACATTCACCTTTGTGTTTTAAAATAAAGTTGTTTAATTAAAAAAAAAAGAATTTGGTTAAGTCATTGTTTCTGATAGCTGAGTAGTACTCCATTGTGTAAATATACCAAAATTTTTGTATCCATTCATCTACTGAAGGACATCTGGGTTCTTTACAGCTTCTGGCTATTATAAATAGAGCTGCTATGAACATTGTGGTGCATGTACCTTTGTTGTATCTTGGAGTGTCTCTGGGGTATATGCCCAGAAATGGGATAGCTGGATCTTCAGGTAGTACTATATCCAATTTTCTGAGGAATCGCCAGACTGATTTCCAAGGTGGTTGTATCAGTTTACAACCCCACCAACAGTGGAGAAGTGTTCCTCTTTCTCCACAACCTCCCCAGCATCTGTGTCATCTGAGTTTTGGATCTTGGCCAATCTGACTGGTATGAGGTGGAATCTCAGGGTTGTTTTGATTTGCATTTCCCTGATGGCTAAGGATGTCTAGCACTTCCTTATATGTTTCTCAGCCATTCCATATTCCTTAACTGAGAAAGTTTGTTTAGCTCTGTACCCCATTTTTTAATAGGGTTATTTGATTCTCTGGTGCCTAGCTTTTTAAGTTCCTTGTATACCTTGGATATTAGTCCTCTATCTGATGTGGAGTTGGTAAAGATCTTTTCCCATTCTGTTGGCTGCCTTTTTGTTTTCTTGACCATGTCCTTAGCCTTACAGTAACTTTGCAATCTCATTAAGTCCCATTTGTTAATCTTTGACCTTAGAGCTTGAGCCATTGGTGTTTTGCTCAGAAAATTTTCTCCTGTGCCTATGTGTTCTAAGGTTTTCCCTACTTTCTCATCTAATAGTTTCAGTGTTTCTGGTTTAATGTGGAGATCTTTGGTCCACTTACACTTGAGCTTTGTACAAGGAGATAAGAAAGGGGTCTATTTTCATTCTTCTGCATGCTGAGTGCCAGTTGAACCAACAACATTTGTTGAATAGGCTGTCCTTTTTCCATTGAATGTTTACAGATCCTTTGTCAAAAATCAGGTGATCATATACATAAAGGCTCATTTCTCTATCTTCTATTCTATTCCATTGATCCACATGCCTATTTCTGTACCAGTACCATGCAGTTTTAAGCACAATTTCCTTGTAGTATAGCTTGAGGTCAGGGATAGTGATTCCCTCAGATGTTTTTTTGTTGTTGAGGATGGATTTCGCTATTCTAGGTCTTTTGTTAATCCAGATGAAATTGTGCATTGATCTTTCCAACTCAATGAAGAACTGGGTTGGAATTTTGATGGGGATTGCATTGAACCTGTAGATTTCTTTTGGTAGGATGGCCATTTTTAAGATGTTGATCCTTCCAATCCATGAGCATGGTAGATCTTTCCATTTTCTGAGATCTTTTTTGATTTTCTTCTTTAGAGGTTAGAAGTTCTTGTCATACAGTTCCTTCACTTGCTTAGTTAGAGTCACACCAAGGTATTTCATAGTTTTTGTGACTATTGTGAAGGGTATCTTTTCCCTAATTTCTTTCTCCACATGTTTGTCCTTTGAATATAGGAAGGCTACTGATTTGTTTGAGTTAATTTTATATCCAGCCACTTTGCTGAACTTGTTTATCACCTGTAGGAGTTCTCTGGTGGAATTTGTGGGTTCACTTAAGTACACTATCATGTCATCTGCAAAGAGTGATTTTTTTTTTTACTTCTTCCTTTCCAATTTGTATCCCCTTGATTTCCTTTTGCTGTCTAAATGCTCCAACCAGTACTTCCAGTACTATGTTGAATAGATAGGGGGAGAGTGGGCATCCTTGTCGAGTCCCTGATTTTAGTGGGATTGCATCAAGTTTCCGACCGTTAAGTTTGATGTTGGCTTTTGGTTTGCTGTATATTGCTTTTATTATGTTTAGGTATGGACCTTGGATTCCAGTTCTTTCCAGGACTTTTAACATGAAGGGGTGTTGGATTTTGTCAAATGCTTTCTCAGCATCTAGTGAGATGACCATGTGATTTTGGTCTTTGAGTTTGTTTATATGGTGGATTACATTGATGGATTTCCTTATATTAAACCATCCCTGCATCCCAGGGATGTAGCCTACTTGGTCATGGTGAATGATCGTTTTGATGTGTTCTTGGATTCGGTTTGCAAGGATTTTGTTGAGAATTTTTGCATCAATGTTCATAAGTGAGATTGGTCTGAAGTTCTCTTTCCTTGTAGGGTCTTTGTGTGGTTTAGGGACGAGGCTTATTGTAGCCTCAAAAAAATGAGTTAGATAGTATTCCATCTGATTCTATCTTGTGGAATAGTTTGGAGAGTATTGGTGTTATGTCTGCAATAAATGTCTGATAAAATTCTTCCCTGAACCCGTCTGGACCTGGGCTTTTTTTGGTTGGGAGGCTTTTGATGACTTCTTCTATTTCTTTAGGTGTTATGGGATTATTTAGATGGTTTACCTGGTCCTGGTTTCACATTAGGATCTTGTATCTGTCTAGGAATTAATCCATTTCCTCCAGATTTTTAAAACTTTGTGGAATATAGGCTTTTGTAGTAGGATCTGATGATTTCTTGAATTTCCTCAGTTTCAGTTGTTATGTCTCCACTTTCCTTTTTGATTTTGTTAATTTGGATACTCTTTCTTTGCCCTCTAGTTAGTCTGCCTAGTGGTTTATCAATCTTGTTGATTTTCTCAAAGAACCAGCTCTTGGTTTTGTTGATTCTTTCTATGGTTCTTTTTGTTTCTATTTGGTCTATTTCTGCCCTAATTTTGATTATTTCTTGCAGTCTACTTCTCTTAGGTGTATCTGCTTCCTTTTGTTCTAGAGCTTTTAGCTGTGCTGTCAAGATGCTGATGTATGCTCTCTCCAGTTTCTTTTTGGAAGCACTCAGGGCTATGAGTTTTCCTCTCAGTACTGCTTTCATTGCAATCCATAGGTTTGGATATGTTGTGTTTTCATTTTCATTGAATTCTAGAAAATCCTTAATTTCTTTCTTTATTTCTTCTTTGACCCTGCTATCCTTTAACAGAGTGTTGTTTAGTTTCCATGTATATGTGGGTTTTTTGTTGTCTTTGTTGTTGTTAAAAACCAGCCTTAGACCATGGTGATCTGAGAGGATGCATGGGTGTATTTCAATCTTCTTATATCGATAGAGGCTCGTTCTGTGTCCAATTATGTGGTCAATTTTCGAGAAGGTGCCATGAGGTGCTGAGAAGAAGGTGTATTCTTTTACTTTAGGATGATATGTTCTGTAGATATCTATTAATTCCAGTTGGTTCATAGTCTCTGCTAGTTTTACAGTCTCCTTGTTCAGTTTCTGTTTCCATGATCTGTCCATTGGTGAGAGTGGGGTATTAAAGTCTCCCACTATTATTGTGTGGGGTGAAATGTATTTTTTGAGCTTTATTAGGGTTTCTTTTATGAATGTGGGTGCTTTTGTATTTGGCGCATATATGTTAATGATTGAGAGTTCCTCCTGACAGATTTCTCCTGTAATGAGTAAAAAGTGTCCTTCTTTATCTTTTTTGATAATTTTTGGTTGGAAATCTACTTTATTCGATATTAGAATAGTCACTCCAGCTTTCTTCTTGGGGCTGTTTGCTTGGAAGTTTTTTTCCCAACCTTTTACTCTGAGATAATGTCTGTCTTTGTCCCTGAGATGAGTTTCCTGTATGCAGCAAAATGCTGGATTTTGTTTATGTATCCAGTCTGATAGCCTATGTCTCTTTATTGGGGAGTTGAGACCATTTATGTTAATACATATCAAGGAATAGTGGTTTCTGTTTCCTGCTATTATTGCTTTTGTAGGTTGAGTTGTGTCTATGTCTCTTTCTTCTTTTGGTTTTCTTGCTTAGGAGTTTTCTTGCTTTTACTAGGATGTAGTTCCCCTTATTGTATTGGGTTTTCCACCTATAATTCATTGTAGTGCTGGGTTTGTGGTCAGATACTGTGTAAATTTAGATTTGTCTTGAAATATCTTCATCTCTCCATCTATGATGATTGATAGTTTTGCTGGGTATAGCAGCTTGGGCTGGCACTTGTGCTCTCTTAAGGAGTGCATGATGTCTGTCCAGGCTCTTCTAGCTTTCATAGTCTCTGTTGAGAAATTAGGTGTGATTTTGATTGGTCTGCCTTTATATGTTACCTGACCTTTTTCCATTACTGCTTTTAGTATTCTTTCTTTGCTTTGGGCACTTGGTGTTTTGACTATTATGTGTCGGGAGGAATTTCTTTTCTGGTCTAATCTATTTGGAGTTCTGAAGGCTTCTTTTATGCTTGTGGTCATCTCATTCTTAAGGGTAGGGAAGTTTTCTTTTACAATTTTGTTGAAAATATTTACTGTGCCTCTTAGTTGATATTCTTCTCCCTCTTCTATTCCTATTATCCTTAGGTTTGGTCTTCTCATTGTTTCCTGGATCTCTTGGACATTTTGGGTTAGGAGCTTTTTGTTTTTTGCATCTTCTCTGACTGTTTTTTCTATGTTTACAATGTTGTCTTTGGCCCTCGAGATTCTCTCTTACATCTCTTGTATTCTATTGGAAATGTTTGCATCTGTGACTCCTGATTTCTTTTTTAGGTGTTCTACCTCTAGGGTTATCTCTTTTAGTGTTTTTTTTATTGTGTCAATTTCCATTTTAAATTCCTTCATCTCCTTGGTTCTATTTTCCTCTAGTTCTTTGAGTTCTTTGAGTGTTTTTTTTTTTTTTTTTGTTTCTTCTTTAAAAGCTTCTGATTCTTTTTGCTCCCCCCCCCCCCCCGTTCTTGTTTAAGGATCTCTATCATCGTCTTGAGGTATGATTTTTGGTCTGTGTCTTCTTTTTCTGGAGTGTTTGGCATTCCTCTGTTTGCTGTGATGGGAGATCTGGGTACTGGTGTTGCCAGGTTTTCTTGCTTTTCTTGGCATATGCTCTTTCGCTTTCCTCTTGCCATCTTGTTGTCAGTGATATGTTCTTGCCTTTCCCTTGTACCTGGTCTGTGTCCCTGAATCTCTGCTTGTCCAGGTTGCGGATATTCTGAACCCTGTTCTATGCCCCAAAGCTGCCGGGTGGGAACAGAGGTCCCAATGCTGTGTTCCTGGTCTCTGGATCAGGCAGGGCAGGGGTGCGCTTTCCGTGTGCACTCGGCAGAAATCTCTCTGCCCCCTGGCTACTCGGATCAACTTCTCACCAGGCCTGTACCTTTGCGAACTGCTGGTCCAGGTGGCAGATGGGCCGAACCCTCGCTGGTAAACTTTAAAATTAATTACTATATCCTCAGGAATGCTCTGTACATTCTTGAAAGTCATCTTAGATTGTCTCAGAGTATCTGTCATTTATTTCACTCCCATGTGAGTGATTCTGTGGATCTTCCTGAGAACAGTTCTTGTTAAAGAGCTGGCTAATTTTAGCTTACCTTCAGTCAATCACCACCAGCTCATTTAATTTCTTCTTCTGTATATATCAGTTGCTCTTGTGGCCCTGTTAAGACAGTGGTCAATCTAGAGATGGCTGTTTCCTTTAAGGCTACATCCTTAGCAGCCTTGTCAACCAAGTTGTTACCTCTAGCCATTGGTTCCTTCTTGGTGCCCTGTACAATTTTATCTTTATTTTTAACAGTTCTTCCCTCTGCTATTAGGAGCCCCTGTTCCTGGTAAATGGCTCCATGCACATAACTAATTGTAAATGTATATCTGGCTGTCTGTGTAGATGTTAACATCCAGTCCTTTTCCTATGATGAGGGCCTGTGTTAATGCTATTAGCTTGGCCCTTTGAGCTGGAGTGCCTGGAGGAAGAGACTGAGTCCAGATTACCTTCTTTTCTGTAGTCACCACCACCCCTGCTCTCCTCTGACCCTCATTGATGAAGCTGTTCTTGTCCATAAACCAGGTCTACTCTCTCTGACAGAGAGTCTCTCAAGTCAAATCGGATACTGTGAACCTGAGCCAGAACCTCACCACAATGACAGAGTGGACAATCCAGGTCAGGACTGGGTAGGAGAGTCGCAGGGAAACAGGGGGATGGAAAATAACTCAGCCAGGGCTGATTAGTAAAGTCTGAAAATAAATCATGTAGGCATTACTGAGCTATTACACAAAAGGCTGTGTGAGTACCCCTTCAATTGCATGGGGGGAGGTAGCCATGATCAAATACTGTCCCAGCGTTAATTTATCTGCATCTTTAACCATCAGTGCTGTGGCTGCAAAAATATACAGGCAAGATGGCCATCCTGCTTCCACTGGGTCCAATTTCTTTGATAAATAAGTTTCTGGCCATTTCCACGGTCCTAGAGTTTGGGTCAAGACCCCTTCAGTTGCTCCTCTTCCAGCAATCTGTGAAAACTTGGGATTCCTTTTCTCCTGTATCTGAGGCTCTGTAGGCTAGAAGGGCTTTAACCAAAACTCCACTTGATATCTTTCCTGTCTTGATCTACACTCTCTCTGCAACTTTCACTAGATCCCTCAATGACTTTTCTCTTAATCTTTCTTGAATCTGTAACTTCTTCCTAATGTCTTGCACTAACTAACTGATGAAAGCCAGGACTAATCATGCTAGAATTCTCTGTTTTCTCAGGGTCTATGCATGTATAGCCATACACCTGTTCAAGGAATGCCACTGGACTTTTATCAATTTCCTATCTAATATTATATCTAAACCTTGGTCAAATTATTGTTGAAACCTGCTGAAAGAGCCTGGTGGTAAATCTGGACATGCTTTCTTCCTTTCACTACATTGAAGTCCCAGTCTGGGTAGGTTCCCTGTGGGGGACAGGAGCCAGTTTCTTGGCCTCTGTCTGCGGTAAAGAGACCCTGCAAGAGCTTTGGGTAGGTGACTGTACTGAGTGCCCTAAGGCACATGGAAGGAAGTGATTGTTGCTTCTCAGTGGGCTGAGTGTGGCAAGATGGTATTAGTGGAGACCCTCTCGTCACAACTCAGATACCACCACATCTGTTCAGACAGGGAGCAAGCACTTCTGGCATGAAGGGAAGCAATTTACTGAACAAAATGAGTGACCAGGAGTCTGTTCCAAGCTCTGGTGAGGGATACATCTGTCCACTCAGAGCCTCTCCTGCCCAGTCTGTCCAGCTATGGAGCCCTGTCCTCTGGGAACTTACCTCCACACTCAGGGAGAGTCTGGTTAGGACCATAGGAGGCCCCAGTCTTAGACCTTCTAGGGATCCTGAATGCCAGTATGCACTGTGCCTGCATTTGGCAGGAGGTGGGGAGGGGATAAGCCCATGTGAGCAGGTCATGAGAAAAAAGGGATGTTAGTGGGAGAAGATATTTCTAAAGGCCCAGGGCACCCTGATCAAGTCTCCTGTATAGTAGTTTGGAAGGATTTGGTGACCAACCCTCCCAGAGTTGCCCCTGTCTAAAAAACCTGCAGAGACAAATATGGAGAGGAAGCTGAAGGAAGTGAGGTTCAGTGATTGGCCTAAATTGGAATCCAGCTCAGGGCAGAGAGGCTTCAAGACCTGACACTATTACTGATGCTGTGGTTTGCTTACAGACAGGCACCTGGCATGGCCACCCTCTGAGAGGCCCATACAGGCAGCTGAAAGAGTCAGATGTAGGTACTTACACCTATCCAATGGACAGAAGCCAGGGGTCCCCGTGGTTGAATTGGGAACGACCTGGAAGAAGCTGAGGAGGTGGGGAGGGGAGACCCCATGGGAAGACCAGCAATCTCAACTAACCTAGATCCCTGAGAGCTCTCACACAGAGCCACCAACCAGGCAGCATACACCAGCTGTGATATGAGGCCCCTGACATATACAGCAGAGGACTGCCTGGTGTGGCCTCAGTGAAAGAAGACATACCTCACCCTCAAGAGACTAGAAGCCTCAGGGAATCGGGAGGTCTGGTTGGGTGGGGATGGAGGGTAGGGACATCCTCTTGGAGATGGGGGAGGAGAAGTGGGATAGGGAGCAGTTGGGGGGCAGACGGGGAGAGAGATGCCTTCTGAACTGTAAAAATTAAATAATAATAATAATTTTAAAACTGCTTCACAGATATAAAAGTATCTTACAGTAACAAAATATTTCTAATCCCTCCTTTCTGCTTCTTGTTTCATTCCTATTATTCATTCCCCTATCCATCATATGTATGCTCTGTGTATGCATACATATATGCTATGCATGTATAAAATAATGCATTGTTGCCGGGCATGCCGCTCAGATGATAACGTATGTTCCTAGCATGCATGAATCACTGCATAAACTAGGGAGGGAACACGGAACCACAGAAGGTAGAAGCAAGAGGATCGGGAGTTCAGAGATAGCCTGGGCTACATGAAATCTTGTCTTAAAAAATATATTGTTGATCACAAGGTTTAGGTAAGTATTCTCCGGTGATCTGTGTATTAAAAGCTTAGTCATCAGCTATGATGGTAATGGGAGGCATTAGAACTGTCAAAAGCTAAGGCCTAGAGGGAGAACTTTAGGTAACAAGAGAATGTTTTTGCAGAAGATATTGGCTCTCTCTCTCTCTCTCTCTCTCTCTCCCCCTTAATCTCTCCTCTCTTATCATAAAATAAACCCAGGCTGAAGATGTAGAACATTATCAAGCAAACATGAGCCCTCCAAGGCCAGTGAGCCCAAGCTGACCCTGTACCTAAGTCAGACAAATATGTAAATCAAAAAAAAAAAAAACAGAATTACTCAACATCATACAGCTCAAATTTCAGATGCACCTAATAAATGGCTGGTATTAAGCTATTTTGTTTTGCAGGAATTTCTTATACAGAAAACCACTTGCTGGTACAGACCTTTTGATGCTTAGAGCTATGCATTATAAGAACAGCAGTGGCAAGGATGCACCACACAAACTGGCCATCTTTCCCAGGTATATACAGAATGCTAACACAGAACATTTCCAAATCCTTTGCTATCAGCCCCAGGAAAACATAGCAGTGAGCCTATAAGGCTTTGCTCACTTCCACTACTGCATTACCGCTAGTACTGGGGAATAGAATATAAGGTGAGATTTTGGCTACAAAAATTCATTATCTCATCTCCTTTGTCACAAATGGATCCTTGAATATCAAGCATTTAAGCTGGAGGATGATAATGCTAATGAAATGTTTCAACCATGGAACACAGAATCTACATGTAGGGAGCTGATCACCCCTACCTAAGAAGAAATTCCTCAAGTTGTTGGGATGTTTGTTGTTTGAGTGTGTCCTATGAGGGGGGGGGGGAGAGACAAGCTACAAAGTTCTTGGAAGCATACAAACAATCTCTAGATGTTTTCTCTGCATCTCCCTGGGGAATAATCTTCCATTGTATTGTCCCTGCAGTTACAATTTGGAAAACCACAAAGAAAATGAAGTCACAATTACTGGAGTCCGGGGACTTTGTCAAGATTGGGTCCCCACAGGGCTCAAAGAAGCTGTGAGCCTTAACACGGAGAGGTCTTTTGGTCAACTCACATTCACCCTGTAACTTTTGTGACCTGCTTAAAAACTGTCTCTTCCCTCAATTGTGTGCATTCTGAGGAAAGGGAGACAGTCTCCCGTTTTGCATTTTTCATTACCTCCAAGTGAAACTAAGAAGTTAATTCACTCAAAGAAATCCTATGATCACCTGGTAAGTGAGCATGGAACACAGGGGAAGAGAGCAGATTCGGGAAATCACGTCACTTCTTAGATAAGGAAGCCAAGTTCGGACTGTAGGGAAAGCCTTGCCTAAGCTAAAGTGGGTACCTAATAACCATCAAATAGTGAATGCCTACTTCTGAAAATATGGAATCCAATGTTCAGTAGAGACATGGTGAAACATGGACTAGATTTCAAATCAAGAAATTCTGTCAGAGTCCTAGAAGTACAGATAAATATTGATGAGCTTGTTCAGTATCTGCTGGGCCCTGAGTTCAATCCCCAGAACCACAAGTAAGGGAGAAGGAGGGGAGTTGGGGGGGGGGGGACAAAAGGAAAGTGGAGGGAAGGGAAGGAAGGAAGGGAGGGAGGGAGGGAGGGAGGGAGGAAGGAAGGAAGGAAGAAAACCTTGTTTCTATTAAAATGCATTTCTATTAAAATGCATTGTGAACATAATAAGAACACAATATGCATATGGTAGGCAAAGTGAGGACATACAAAGTTGCTGTGATTATTAGCAAATGACAATGTGTGGTGTGGCCCAGAGCTAAGTGACCACTGTGCTCTCTATGCATTGCTGTGGAAACTGAAGGCTGTGGTGCCTTTCGTGGACTGTGGTCTCTGTAACACCCTTTGTGTCCTGACGTGGCCACAGATGACTCTAGCAGAAGTATCTACGGCATAGTTCTACCGTAAATCATTGAGAAGCCGTTTTTGCATCTTGTAGGAAAATTCCTTTATGCATTCTCTGTAAACAACTGCTTTGTTACTTAGATATGTTTAACAGAATCATACTAAGAGCTTAAGAGAACCTCTAATGATAGGTATGACTGAAAATAGGGGGAGAAAGTACTAGAGAAAGATTACCTGGATTAGAAATTCCTAAGTAAACAATAATAAGTATATATTTGGTCTAAAACATAATTAAAATGAAGGAGCCTGTGTCTTCAGAATTGGAATTAAAATCTAATTTAATATGGCATGACGGTCAAAGGCACACGGAGAGATTGAGGCATGAGGTATAGATGATGAATATCCTGTAACTTTCTTATCTTCTGTAAATATATTTTCCCTCCCTCTCAGCAAGCAGGTGTCCTCTCTTGTAACAGTCCACACAGCATACAGTGATCATAGTAAAAATCCTAAATGTTCATACTTCTTCTATCCAAGAACTAACCCCACTTCCCCTGACCAGTCCCCGCCTCCCACCACCCGGGCAACAGAGTAGAGACTTGTATAAAAGAAAAGCAGGTCCTGGTGGAACAGTAGCAAAGAGCAACCTGGATTAGAACAGGAAAGATTACAGATTCTGTCCCTGAGAAGAGGGAGCTCAACTTCCTAGGACCATAAGTGAAAATATGGTAAGAGGTAAAAGTGGCCATTTCTTTTGGGACAATGTGAGGGGGAAATGGAGAAAGGCACAAGAAGAAGGGGTCCAGAAAGTAACAGTTTGTTAATTCTGCTTCCTGCAAAGCTCATAACTTGCTTTTCCCATCATCTGTAGCCCCTGATGCTATCTATGAAAATCTATCCCTTGTGCTCTTGACATATGCTAGAGAGCAGCCATTCAACCAAAATTTTAAGTGCTGCATGAAAGGAACTACCAAGTGATGTAAAACTATCAGACTGTGTCTCCTGAATCACATCTGTCTTTTAGCACAAGAGCAGTTATAAGCAGTATGTTGGTATTTTATCTACTGTGGTAAGTCTGCAGACTATGGACAGACTTTCCAATTATTTCTGAAAGTTGCTAGGAAATTCTCACTTGATCGGTGTGCTCTCTGGAGTCCAAAGCATCATTGCTCTCTTGAATTCAGATTCCCACTTTATATTCAGTCAAAGACAAGTGATCAGGAAGAGCCATTTTCCTTCATTTTCCTTAGTCTTCACCAATAGACTTCAACCCTCTGCCTCAGACACAAGGCAGAGAACTGACGGCAATCCATGATCCAGCAAAGGGTTTTTATATGTGTTTTATCTTACTTTCTCTGGCATGCAGTTTATTCCACTTTAAAATAAAAACAAAAATCTTAGTCTGACCTAATGAGCAAGTAGAAAGTATTTATAAAGCAGTGTCTAGTTAACTAAACAAGCCCATATTCTAACATCTGTTCCTACGATTGCCAAGACATCTGATATCTCAGCTCTCTGTCTAAATGTCTCCTTAATACTGTTCAGTTTCTGGACCCAGGAACAAGATGCATATTTTACATATCAAAGCAGACCTAGCCTCCAGGTTCTCCCAGCACTCCTCAGATGCTACCTGGCATACCCTGCCCCCAACCCTGAACTTTCCAGCCTAGGGGCTGGACTTCCCTTATGGCTCTTCCATATATAATCGACATTTTACTCCTCTCTTTCCCTCCCTCCCCCTCTCCCTTTCTCTCTCTCCCTTCTTTCTTCCCTCTCTCCCTCCTCCCCCTTCTTCTTCCCTTCTCTCTCCCTGTCAGAGCCCTTTCTCTCTTTCTCTTTTCTCTCTCCCCACCCCATGATGACTTCCCTGGCCTCGATCCTTGGAGCCAGTAAACTCACCAAAGAGCAGCTTCTCAATACACCTGCCTTTAATATCTTCTACTCTGGCTTGAACTGGCTCATTTCGCCGGTGGAGAAATAACCTCTCAAATACAATTGTCTCTGGTGAAGAACACTTGTATTACTATGCTGTGTTTTCTACAACTCCTAGAAATCCAGTTAACTGAAGTAATACTGTAATATCAGATACTGGGTGTCCATAAGCCCTTGTATGAAGTTATAGTTAAAATATCACAAAAACGATTCAAGTAAATCTTTACAACCATGTTCTCGTCAGCTTTATCTATACTCATTGTATAACCACATGTGCTATAGAACTTTTAAACTTATTTGAATTCTTTTGTATTTGTAGCTCAAGTAAACTATCTTTGGAAGCCTAACTTTGTACATTTGTTGAGAACTGAATTTTTTCTTGAAATGTAAAGAGATGAGCTACTTTAAACCTCATCTTATTTAGCCTAAATAATAGGTATCTGGCTGGTTTTCACATAGGATGGTTTTCATAGTGATGGACAAGTACCTGGGAAAGAAAACCTCACTCAAATCCCAGTGTTGGGCAAGGAGTCATTAATTATGTCAGGCCTATGCGCAATGCTTCAACACAGCAGATAGTCAGGCAGCCACACACAGTGCTGCATATAAAGGAATCTAGAGGAAGAAATAGTTGGAAAAGGAAAGAGAGCACAAATTGGTATTTACAAGAGCAGGGGATGAGGGGAAGAGAAGATAGGGTATTAGAGTATGAACAAACTATGTAGGAAGAGAAATATGATAATGAATCATCTTACTTTGGCACAACTAATACACACTAATTGGAAATGAGCTGTAACTGAGCAGAGATGGAGTCTCCATGAGCTCTCTGAAGATGCTGAGCTTAAAGCAAAAGATGATGGTCATAAAAGCAACAGATGAGGCAGAGAGGCACACTTGGGGCTAGGTGAACTTTGGCAGAGAGCATCAGAGAAGAGACAGGATGCCATGGAAGAAAGCCATTTGGTAAATAGGGTTAAGACCTGGTAGATATTTAAAGAAAATATCAAGAGAAGTTGTGTTTTACCAAATGGAATTTATTTCTCTCTATAGCTCTTCATACAGGTACATCCGATGGAGAAGGAAAACCAAACCAGCATCTCTAAGTTTCTCCTCCTGGGCTTCTCAAGCTGGCCAGGGCATCAAGGGCTTCTCTTTGCACTCTTCCTATGTCTCTATTTAACAGGGCTATTTGGAAACCTCCTCATACTGTTAGCCATTGGCTCAAACAATCAGCTTCACACACCTATGTATTTCTTCCTTGCCAATTTGTCCTTGGTCGACCTCTGCCTTCCTTCAGCTACAGTCCCCAAGATGCTAATGAACATCCAAACCAAGTCTCAATCCATCTCCTATCCTGGATGCCTGGCTCAGATGTATTTCTGTATGATGTTTGCTAACATGGACAACTTCCTTCTCACTGTGATGGCGTACGACCGTTATGTGGCCATCTACCATCCTTTGCACTATAGCACCATCATGACCCCATGCCTCTGCACATCTCTGGTGGCTTTGTCTTGGGTCATTGCCACTTTTAATCCTCTCTTGCATACCCTCATGATGGCCCGACTTCATTTCTGCTCTGAAAATACTATCCACCATTTCTTCTGTGACATCAACTCTCTCCTCCCTCTCTCCTGTTCTGACACCAGCCTCAATCAGTTGATGGTTCTGTCTGTGGTGGGACTCATCTTTGTGGTGCCATCAGTGTGTATCTTAGCATCCTATGGTCGCATTGTCTCTGCTGTGGTGAAAATTACTTCTGTGGAAGGAAAGCTCAAAGTGTTCTCAACCTGTGGATCCCACCTTGCCTTGGTTATTCTTTTCTATGGGGCCATTGCAGGAATCTACATGAGCCCTTCATCCAACCATTCCACTGAAAAGGATTCAGCTGCATCGGTAATTTTTATGGTTGTAGCCCCTGTACTGAATCCCTTCATTTACAGCTTAAGGAACAATGAGCTGAAAGGGACCTTAAAAAAGAATCTTGGCCAGAGCAAAATATGTTCCAAGTGATTTACACATCTCGGAAATGAGGTCAACGGGCAGGAAAGCCTGATGATGTCATTACTTTTATTGTCATTTTAAAAGGTATCATAAATATTTAATGAAATTTGTTTGACCTCAATTTACTACAAATCCTAAATCTGGCATAACCACAGATCATATTCATTTGAGCCCCATAATATTTTATTGATGTAGACAAATATTCAGAATGTAAATCCATGAAAAATCAACAATAAAATATGAAATCAACATTTGAATGTATTGTTAAGGCAGCCCAAATTGCAGGATGTGGGGGTGCATACCTGTAATCCCAGAACTCAGGAGACAGAGTAGAAGGATTGTTAAGAGTTTGAAGCAAGCCTGGTCTATAAAGAAAGTTCCAAGCCAGCCAGGGTCATATAATGAGATCCTGTCCCCCCCCCAAAAAAAAACAAAACAAAAAAGCAGTACAAATTAATAGGGCTATATCCCACGGGTAGTATAGAATGGCTCGCTTTCCCAGGACTCCATGCCTCTAATAATTGACAGAAATATGTGATAATATTTCCACGAATGAAAAAATCGGAAGAATAAAGTCATTATTGTGAAAAGTTCATGTAAGAAAGACAATATGAGGTCAAAGGGCAGTGAGGCTACTTCAAGTGAAGTTGCACGAGACAAATAGCACTTAATCTGTGTCTTCTGTCCATCAAAATAACTCAGCAGGAAGGCAAAAAGAAAGTAGTTTTTTTATTCCATGGGGATAGTTGTGCCAGAGGCAGTAAATAAATATACTAGTTAATTTATATAATGGGGAGAAGGTAATCAAGAGAAATCCTTTCAGAGGAAGTAACATGCCTGCTCCGCCCTAAAATTGGAATAGGAATTTAGTCCTGAAATCAGTAAGAAAGGAAAGCATTTCAGATCAAAAGGTTATGAAGCACTATCCTTTAGATGTGTCTGTAGCCACCTTGAAATTAGAGAAGTTATGGTTATCCACACTGAGAATATCACAAGATTGGGCCCAATAGTATTTCCTTATACAAGGAGCAGAGTAACAAATAAAATCCAGTACACACACACACACACACATACACACACACACACACACACACACACACACATCCCACAATTATAAATTATATGAAAATAAGCAGATACTGCTCTCAAAAATAGTTCAACTTTTCAGAATAGCGTTGGGCATAGAAGGCATTGAATAATATGTGTAGCAAAAAGTAGAAAGGGGAAGAGAAAATCAGGACAGGTTTTTTTTTTTTTTTTTCCAGTATTGGATTGTTAAAGAAAAAAATATATAATAGCATTGAGTTGACAAGGGCAGGCGAGCAGGAAGGTTGCCAGCAGATTTCACGGTGACGGACTTGGCACTAGTAAAGTACAAGCCAGTGAGCATGGCAGACCAAACCTGCGGTTATAGCCCAGCAGAAGACAAGGCAGGGAGATCAAGAGCTGTGGACCAGTGTGGGCAACACAGAGTGTGACACTGTCTCAAACAGCAAGACTCCTCCCCCACAAAAGTACAAAAGTCTGTATTCAAAAAGTTCCGATGTTACGACCCAGCACGTAGCATAAGCACTTCATGTTGTACATGCCATTAAGCCGAGTAACCGACCTAAAATACCCCAGTTCAAAAGTAAGACTATCGAATCTTACGGAGCTCAGAATTTCTACTACACGTACGGACTTTCCTTCTTTTATAGAAGGGCAATTTAATTATGGAAAACAAAGTATGTTTGAGATGTTCCTACCATTTGTTCCTCAGCATGCATCAGATCACAGATAGTAGCACATCTCTGATTGTATCATGTTAGTACGGTTGGTGTTTTCATTTCTGTTTGAGTTGCTAGCTTGAGTTTCTTTTTTTTTAAATTTGGTAAGTGGGTCAGACATGGTGAGCTGCACCTGTAATCCCAACACGTGGGAGGTCAGGGTAGGAGGATACAAAGAGTTCAAGATCATCCTCAAATGAAAAGTTTGAAGTCAATTTGGACTTTATGAAACATTGTCACAAAGGAAAACTAAACCATCAAATAAATCTTGGCTTGTGATTAAGATGGAATTCCCACAGTCTCTGAAATGACCCCAACCATACTTGTGCTGTTTTGTATTACATGCTTCTGAAAAGTGGAATTCTTAGGATTATCGATAATAAAATCAAAATATTGGTCTATTTTTGAGAAGCATTGAAGATGCTCTGTCTTTATCCCCTCTTCTACAGTCTGTCTCATTATCCTCTGGCCTTGATGTCCCTCTCTCTCTGTGGCGCATCCAGTCTCTCCGTTTCCCATAGTATTACTAGATAAGCCACTGATCCACACTTTTGCTTATTCTTCTTAACAAATTCCCAAATAAATTATCTTGCTGCTCTCTTTCTGGCTTCTTATATTTCTTTCTTATGTTGAGACAGTATGCTAGACTATTACCAAAACCAAAATAACATAAAATATGTGACAATACATATTACTTTTTATTATTTTCTATTTGTGCATTCTTTCTGCCATAGGCTTTTTTTTTTTCTTTCTCCAACCTAAAAGTGGATCTGTTTATGTTCTGTTTCTCATCAAAGTAGGAATGAGAGTGAAGTCAACCCCAGAAGAAGATGTGCCTACAGATAGTTTCCTGTTGTTATAAACAGACCCAGCAAAGATTCCGCATTCTAAATCCCAACATGCTGTTGAAAATGACTGGTGATGAAAATGGTGATAGAGGTAAAAAAGACCATGAGCGTGTGATGAATGTGACAAAACTTGCCTGGGTGACTCTTACACATTAGCAAGTCTGGCTGCCAACACCAGGTACAACTGTGACTGCCTCTGGAATGCAGCTTCTCTGTGCTCTCTGCAAACACTTCCCGGAAGATTTCACCTCAGTGATGCTGGTCTCATCTTAATCACTGCTAATTTCCTAGCTCCAGCTAACCAGCATCAATCATCCCAGTAACACAAAGGCTCCATTTTAGTAGCCCTAGGTTCTTGTTAATCACATCTGCACTTCATCCCTATCTAACAAGAACAACAGAATCTTAAATCAAAATAGCAAATGGCCATGATGGAACCTCTCACCTTCCCTCTGCAATTTCACAAACCGGGCCTTCGCACTGCTCCCAGAATTCTTATCTTCCAAGCTCCTACAGAAGGTTTCAACGCTCAATGGTTCTTCTAACTCAAATTTCCAGTCCTTCCCCCCTCTCTCCCCCAAACATGGTCAAGTCTGTCACAGCAATACCTCATTCCTGGTACCAATTTGTCTTAGGGTTTCATTGCTGTGGTGAAACACCATGACCAAAAAGCAAGTTGGAGAAGAAAGGGCTTATATGGCTTACACTTCCAGATCGTAGTCCATCACTGGAGAAAGTCAGGACAGGAGCTCAAGCAGGCCTTGGAACCTGGAAGCAGGAGCTGATGCGTGCTTCTCCTGCCTTGCTCAGCCTTTCATCTTCTAGAACCCTGGACTATCATCCATGGATGGCATCACCCACCATGGGCTAGGCCTCCCACCCCCATGGATCACCAATTGAGAAAATGTCCTACAGCTGAACCTCAGGGAGCCACTTCTCAACCGAGGTTCCTTCCTCCGTGACGACTCTAATTTGTATCGAGTTGACACACAAAACCAGCCAGTACATGTAATAAATGTGGGAAAATCTTCATTCAACAATCGTATCTTGCTGGACATTATAGGACACACACTGGAGTGGAGTCCTAGAAATGTAGAGAGTATGGGAAAGATCTCGGTGGGCACAGAGGAGGACACACACTGGAGTGGAGTCCTAGAAATGTAGAGAGTATGGGAAAGATCTCGGTGGGCACAGAGGAGGACACACACTGGAGTGGAGTCCTAGAAATGTAGAGAGTATGGGAAAGATCTCGGTGGGCACAGAGGAGGACACACACTGGAGTGGAGTCCTAGAAATGTAGAGAGTATGGGAAAGATCTCGGTGAGCACAGAGGTGTTATTCAATATCAGAGAGTCTGTAGGGCTAAAACAGAAGTGTGGAAGACCTGTGTGTAGTTAGGCTTTAACTAGATAACGGAGAATTTATATAATAAATAAGCTCTACTGAAAAGAGGAAAGTACCAAAAATTCTTTAATGTCCAGGATTGGTAGCCAGAATCTACCTTAGCAACCAGGAGTGTCCTCAATGTGGGCAAAACTTCAGTAAAGAATATGAGTCAAATATTCTCTTATTTCTAATTCAGTTATTTTGAAAGAAGAATCGGCTTCAGAAAGCTTTAACCTGTTGTATTGACTTGCATTTATAATCCCAATTTATAATCACTCGGTATATGTTTATAATCCCAGCACTTGGGAAGGTAAGACAGGACATTTGCCCTGAAGCCAGCTAGGGCTACAGAGAGACTTAATCTAAACTATCAACAAAAAAAAGTAACCCTATCTGTTGTTCACTTGTGACCCAAACTTGACAGTTCCTGGTCTAATATGATTTCTACCTTCTGTTCTAGGTCTTTGCTTGGTCATTTGTTTATATGACACTAAGTAAGACTTTCAAATGTCCTCTGCCTCATTTCCTCTGGAGGAGAATGAGATTCTCCTTGACAAGTTAAAACAGATAAAAAGTTGTCTTGGGCACTAAAAAGTAAACCAATGTTCATTGTTTTCCATCATTATACTTTTCACATTTTAAATTAGGGGTCTGGTTATTTTGAAGTTTTGTTGTTCCCAACCATAGGTACTCTGACAGTCAAAGAGAAAGCAGTGGTCAGTATGAACTTTATAAATGTAATACTGTTCCTAGGAACTATAAAGATTTAAATTCCCCCAATATGCAGTGCATGTTGGGAATTTGGAGTAACTCATAAAGCATTAACGGGAAAGCACAGAATATCTAAGAAGAATAAAGAGAAATCCATTAGGTATAGCCCGGGCCTCTGGGTCTGTGATCAGCCACGCAGTTCTTATCCTTGTAACCTGAAGCCTGAGGCTAGCCAGGCAAAAGCTTTAGTGACTTAAAGCTATGTCACTCCTCAGGATGTCCAGCATAGCCCTCCACCTGGTGTTGCTGACGGCACTCGGTCCCTTTGCTGGCCTACCATAGAGCTGTCAGACCTCCGAGCTTCCTAGAGAGCTTCCGGAAGTGGCTGTGGGACAAGATGCGTGCTGGACCGCTCTGTGGCTCCGAGGGTTTGGAACTTAGCGGCTGGAGGGGTCCCGCTCGGGTTCGGTGTCCGTCGCGTCTCCTCGCGCGCTTCCCGGTCCGCGCTGGGCCGCCTCCCGCCCTCGGGCAGCGTGGGGAGTTCTCGGTGAGTGCGCTGGGCCGAGCAGGGGCGCGCGGGCAGCGGAAGCCGGAGCTCGGGGAACGGGTCGGCCCAGGGCCTGCGACAGCGGAGCAGGCCTACACCCGGCCCAACTTCCCACGGGATGGCTCTTCATCGCCAGTCGTCCTGTATAATTTTTGCACTCGCTCTTACTTGCTTGTAAAGCCGGCCGGTGTAACAACTGTTTTTACTCGGCAGTTTTGCCGATCGGTCTCAAAATTCATTTTTTAAATTTTTTTTTTCTTTTGAAGCCTCTGCCCTTCTTGGGAACATTTGGTTTTTGTTACTCTTTTTTTTTTTTTCTACCCATAAAAGAAATTAATCCAGAAAATGGTTGATGTAGCGCCTGAACAGCTGTGTGCAAAAGAAGTACTCTCAGTAATCCCGGGGTAACAAAATTAAACCTTATTCAGAATACTTTGCTTACCTAATTTATTGAAATAGATGCTTGAAAACTCGGTGGGTTCCCATTTCCCAAACTCAGGTCATTCATGAGTAATCTCTGTTAGATTTCTAAGACGTTGAGCACCACCTAACAACATAACTTCTTCCTGTTTGACAAATTCACTGAAGTATTGCTATACAGCAATCATTATTTTAATGAATGTGCGCGTTTTGAGTTCCTTGTAGTTAAATATAAAAAGTCTTAAAAGCATTCATCCAAGCAACTAACTTGAGAAGCACATTCCCATGCTTGTGTCTGGCCCTCTCTTGAGTGCCTTTTCTCCTAACCCTCATGTTTAAGCCTTATTAAAATTACTTTTAAAATCTCCAAAATGAAAAAAAAAAAAAAAATGAATGCCATTTCAGGTAACTACGAAGCATGTTTGTTTCATCTACTTTTCCTTAATCTCTAAAACCTGGAGATGATTCCTGCTTTGTAGTCCGTTCTCAGGTATTTCTCAAGTTTAATTGATCTGAAAGGAAATTTCCTACATCTGTTGAAAAGCCAGTATTGTTCACGTTGGGGTGTGCCTCTCTTAATTGTCAAAGTTTTAACATTCTCAATCCTGAAGAGGCCTAAGATTGTTGCCCTTGAGGTTCATACGTCAATCATCCTGACCGAATGATAAGGATGATATGTAAGGATCGGTGTTGATAGGTATTTTCCAACATTGCAGTGTGTACACACAGAATCGTTAGAGGGGAGAATAAAACTGCCATATATGTTGCTGCACACCTGTAATTAATTGCATCCCATACTCAGGGGACTAGGGTTGGGAAATCACCAGTTTGAAAACAGCCTTAGAGAGAGAATTTTGTTTGGGGAAGATAGGTAAGGTCCACGTAAGCCACAGTACCCTAGGGAAGGTCAGAAGACAATTGCAGGGATCCTTCTTCTCCTTCCACCGTGTGGGTCCTAGAAAGTAGTTTGTCAGGCTTGGCAGCAGGCGCTTTCACCTCCAGAACTGTCTCGAAGACCCCCTCTTACCAGTACTGGCCTGAGGACCCGTCTTATTCCAGTTATCCATGTTAATTTAACTATATCTACTGTCTGCAGATAAGGTTACATTTATAGGCACTACCTAAGGCACCTTTTCTAAAGACAGTAGCATTTTGACACACGAATGAAGAACAGTATAACCAAAGCCAAGAAGTCACCACTGCAGCCTTAGCACGGGACCTACACACAAGAACAGAAACCATGAGTGTACATGCTCCCCACAAAGAGGGGCCATCAGGTTGAGCTCTCTAAACCTGGATTCCCAGCTGTAGCCTCCACTCTTAAATCTAGACACATTCTATGTTGTGTTGTAAGTATAGCCCTCTTGTGTTCTTTAATTCTATCAATAAGATAGAATTTTGATGAGGAATATGAAATTAAGAGAGCAGCATTGTTTTGCGACCAATAATGCGTCGTTGTAAGACAAGTAGTATGTGTACATATGAAGAGTAAGGGAAACAAATAGTTTGGTCCGTGGTGAAAGTGGTCCAAGAAGACTCGGATGAAGAGAGATCGATATTCACAGACTGGAGAACCCTTGGTAAAGTGTCATCCCTAATGGGGTATCAGTACTGTTGAGGTAGTGTTTCTAAACTGAGCTACAGATCCAACACCAGTTCAGTTCCAGCATTATTGGGAAGCAGTAAGCTTATTCTAATGTGTACCAAAAAGCAACAACCAGCAAAGACAAAACAGCTTCAAAAACAGAAAAGTTACAGGATTAGAACTACTTGATTTTAACATTTGAAAATTTGTACCAAGAGAAGGTAGATGTAGAGGTGACAGTAACAGAATAGACTCCAGTTTGGGGTCAGTCAGACTTTCTCTGACAGATGAAAAGGCAAGTGGTCCAACGTATAATCCTTTCTGCGAATGGTGCTAGAGAAGATTATCATGTGCATGTAAGGAGGGGGACCTCCAACCAAACCCTCACCTCTGCAAAGATTAATTAAAAATAGATCATAGACTTAAAAGTAAAACCTAAAACTATAAACTTTTAGAAGAAAACCTTTTTGATTTGGAGTTAAGCAGACATTTCTTAGGTTTGATATTAAAAGTACAGTCCTTATACATTTTGATAAACTGTGCTACCAAAAGTTACAAATAATCATCTTCAGTGGCTGCTTTTAAAAGAATAGAAGAGAGTCAATACTTGTAAATCATGGACCTCATACAGGACCTGTATCCAAAATATATAAGGAGTTCTCAAATCTTAAACATACAAACAATGTAAAACCTCAAATACAAAATAATCCTGGGCAAAGCTCAATTCCAGTACTTGAGAGACAGAGGCAACAGGATCACCAGTTAAAGATCAGCCTAAACAAGTAAATAAGTATATAAATAGCCCTGCTACATGCCTTTAGTCCCAGTATTTAGGAAGCTGAGGTGTGAGAATCACAAGTTTGGTACCATGTTTGGTTATAAAATCAGATTCTGCCGAACAAACAAAAGCAAAGTGGGCCAAAATCTTAAAGTAGATACTTCACCAATGTATATATTCAATATTGTTAGTAAAGAAACAAGTCAAAATCATGACACATTACTATAACTATTATAATGCTTATTTTTTTAATACAATGTCAAGTGCTAGTGGAATGCAAAACATTATTGCCACTTTGGGAACAATTCAGCAATTTCTAGATACTGCACTTAAGACTCAGTAATTTACTTCTTACTTCCAGGTCTTACCCCACTGAATTAGAAACTGCTCACACAAGATAATACGTGTACATGATCTCTGGTTTTATTCATAATTACAAATGCAAGTGTCAGATGAAGGCATTTGTATGAGAATAAACAGATACAATACTGATTAATATCAGGCGTCCTCTAAGTGAAATGGAAGGTCATTGGTTATGGGTTTAGATTTGTAGATGTTGATAAGACATTCTGTTCTTTGCAGATCCACTGCTCCAAATAGATTTTTAGGAGTAAGAGATGAAGTCCAAGACATGACGCTGGGACAGGAGGGAGAATAGGAAGTATAAGTAGGGTTGTGAATCTTAGTGAAGAGGAAAGGGTTAAAGGGTTTGTAAACTAAAGGTTAGGAGCTAAAGTACAGAAAACAGTTGAGAATAGCCGATGTACAAGGTGCCACAAGGAAATCAGCGCGTGCTGCTGAGGATTACCTGATAATTAAACAATTTCAGTTAGGCTCAGCCTCTGTGGTCCCCATCATCCACAACCCTAAACAGAAAACGAAAGGAAGGATTTGTACCCTGGGTGGGTTTGGGCTTGCAGATTATTTAGGGTACTCATTAAGGTATCTTGGTAAGTAACTGTGATTTTTGCCTTACCTTAACATATTTATAATTTTCTCTTCTGGAAGAAGTACACTGGAAGACTTAAGATACAGAAGGTAGAGGAAAGGGGCCTTCTGAGCATTTCTGGCCCTAAATGGCTACAGAATCAAGAAAGCCTTCTTCAGCCCCATCTCCACCAGACCAGGCTCCTGAAGAGGACCTTGTCATTGTCAAGATAGAGGAGGATCATGGTTGGGATGAGCAATCTAGTGTGCATGAAAGTAACACACCTGGCCAAGAGCTGTTTCGCCTACGCTTCAGACAGCTCTGCTACCAAGAGACATTAGGACCTCGGGAAGCCCTGATCCAGCTCCGCGCACTTTGCCATCAGTGGCTGCGGCCAGACCTGAACAGCAAAGAGCAGATCCTGGAGCTGCTGGTGCTGGAGCAGTTCCTGACCATCCTGCCAGGGGAGCTGCAGACTCTAGTTAAGGAGCACCGGTTAGAGAACGGAGAGGAGGTGGTGACCCTGTTGGAGGACCTGGAAAGGCAGATTAATGTCCTAGGGCAACCGGTAAGTGCACGCTGTGACTGAAGTCCTGGAAGCTCCGGAGAAAGACATTGGCTTCAAAATTCTATTTAATGGATTCTCATAAATGCAGATGAAAATTATTTTAATGTTTTTTTAAAGGATAGAATCCATTTTCAACCTCATAAGATCTCCACATTTGTGTTATTGTCACTGCTTGCTAAATGGGATGATAGTACACAGGGGGTTTATATTACTTTTTTTCCAAGGTACCCATAATACCAGTGGTCAGGCTTTGGGCCAGATATTTCTACATCTTACTGGCCTCTTATTCAAGGAATTGAAATAAGAACCCACACAAATTGTACAGATAGCAAGGAAACTTTATTCAATGGCAGAACAATAGTACAAAGCAAGAAATAGTCTTAGGCCACTCAAGTGAGACTACTCAAGAAATCAAATAATTGGGGCCTCTTCTGGGGTTCGAGAGAAAAGGGAGTTTGTTTGCTAGCAGGCATGGTGAGGATGCTTCTTTGTTTTCTCGGAGGACATAATTCACCTTATTGGCTCATGCATCCAAAATCAATCTGGGCCTGTTTGGCCCCCTAGCTTCCTTACCCAGAAATAACTGGAATATGATTGGGTACAAGCTGTCCAAGTGTCATGGTTGTTAGTGGGACGAGAAGGGTATTCTATTGTTTAGAGTAAGGTGTAGGTGCAACTCAATGCAGGTGGGGTCCTAGATCACTAACAGGTGCTGGGTGCATTGTTCGGAGAACAAGGGATGGGGGGCGGTTCTTAATACAAAACAAGTAAAGGCCAGCTTCTCAACTATTTGTGTGCTTGCTTGCCTTGTCAGGATAATGAAAGGTGACTACTTTCTAGAATATAAGCATCCTAGTCTTAGCAGAAGACTATTTTGCTATTGTGTGACCCTATTTTAGTTTTCTGGGTTATTCATCCTAAGTTAGAATTCTGTATTCTAGTATTGGTGTTTGATATAGTACAGAAACATCAACAGAAATTTTTTCTTTAGTACTGAACAGAAATAATTGTCTTCTTACTTTGCTGCCCTAGGAAGTAAATGGCATTATACTGCATGCTTTCCCAAGGAAGTAAATGACATTACACTGCATCCTTTCCCAAATATGAACAGCCATAAAAGGTCCTGACTCCACTACCACCTTCACTTCATGTCTCAAAGGACTCTGTGTAATTCTGCTGTCCCATTATTTCTAGGTCTCAACTCGTACACATGGGCAGAGAATACTCTGGGATGAAATCATACCTTCAAAATCTGCATCAGAACCTCCAACTATTCATGCCCAACCCATGGCAACTATGCCTAAATCTGCAGTGTCCCAGAAGCCACAGGTCAGAGGAGAGAGGCCAGGTTTTACTTACAAAGGTAAGGAAGGGGACTTGTGTCTGGGGTACCTGTCTCATTCAGGAATCAGCATCAGGCTTAAGTAGTCCCAGTCTTCTAGAAGAAATCCGTGAACTCTTCCTATGCAGGTAAAGAGCTGTTGACCCCGACTGGGGCAGATAGGATACACCAAAGAGACAGTCTATTGAAAACTAACTTATGAACCAATGAGTTTAATTAGGGGTAGGGTAAAGGATTTTTTTTTTTTAAGGAACATGGGTAACTTAGCATCAGCTACACCACTAAAGAAATCTCTTAGCACCCATTAAGTGCCTACATGGAAATGGGGAAGGGGCTTGTGACCCATCTTACTCTGTAGCAGGTTTTGTGTATATAACCACAGCAGCTGAGAGTTCAGAAGGGCAGTGGCCATGGCATGCCCAGAGGACAGCACTAGACCATCAATTCTAGTGGCAAATTTATGAACACAGGTAGTTTTTAATGAATTTGCACATTTGTTAACCCATTTATAGCAGACCTTTTTTTTAAGATTTTGCTAGTATTGTAACATTATATTTACAAATATTTCCGTACTTTTCTAACAAGAGCATTGTTTTTAACCACGATAAGAAGACAGTGAGAAATGGTGGTGGTGACCTAATCCACAGTTCATGCTCATCTTTTGCCAGTTGTCCCTGTGTTTTCTCTGGTCCACCTATAACCCTAGTGCAGCTAGTCATAAATTCTTCACTATCCTTTAATTTGGCATTTTTTGCATTATTTCTTAGTCCTTATGACCATAACAGTTTTAAAAAACAAAGATTAGAATTAGTAGAATGGTGACAAATTAGGTTTGTTTGAACTTTTCTCATATTTAGGTTCAAAGTGGATATATTTAGCAAGAACAATACAGAAATTGGCCTATTGTAATGTTATTTTTGATGACTTAAGATTAATCTTGCTAGGTTAATCACTATAAAGTTATTGTTCTTCTCTTTATAATTAGGTAATTTAGGAGGAAGTTCTCATGAAGCTTTGTAAATATCTTAACCTTTATCAAACCTGTTGCTAAAACAGTAATTTTAATATTTATTGATGATTCCTGTTTTTTTTATTAAAGCTTCTCAATTGAGTCAGGGATTACTAAACCAGTTACAACTGGTACTTTCTCAGTCCTTCCTTCTACGTGTTGCATTGTTCATCTTAAGGAGAACATTTACTTCTTTTCCTTCTAGTTTACCCGTGGGTACATATGTGGCAACTAGAAACCAACCCCACCTTTCATCACTGTCAGTGGGTGGAGGGCAGAGAACACAAGAGTCAGCTCTTTCCATCCACTGTGGGTTCCAGAAATTGAACTTGAGCTGTTGGGCTCATATGGAAAGCACCCTTGCCCCCCACATTCTCTCTAGCCCTCTACCTTATTTTTTGAGATAGGGTCTTTCCCTGAATATGTATGTCCATTTCTGCTAGATTATCTGACCTCCAGGCCCCCAGGATCTATCTGTTTCTGTTCTCTTTCAACTCCCAATGTTGGGCCTCCAAACAGGGCTTTTGTGTGGGTGATGGGTTTTGAACTTACGTCCTCATGCATGCACAGCAAGCACTTAACCACTGAGCCATCATGCCAGCCCCAAGTGTGTGTAGAGGTGTGGGTGGCTGTGTCTGTGTTATTTTGGGTAGTGCTAAGTATCTTAACTCAGGGTGTTACTCACCCAAGGCAAGCACTTTTCAAACTGAGCTGTGTCCTCAGCCCTTCCATTATACTGCTGTTGTTCACTTATGGGCATATTTTTCTTTGTTTCAGAAACATTGTGTTCACTGTGCTTATATCATTTTTGGACAGATGAAGCCCTAAGTCTGTGTCTTTTGTGGCATTTTCCTGTTATTTTTTTTAGAAATACCTTATTTTTGGCAGAATAGAATATTCTAGGCTCTTTGTCTTTGTTTGGTTTGAGGTTCTTGTTCCATTTATGAGACTTAAAATATGTTGTTTTGTATAAGTGA
This sequence comes from Micromys minutus, assembly GCF_963924665.1. NCBI lineage: Eukaryota > Metazoa > Chordata > Mammalia > Rodentia > Muridae > Micromys > Micromys minutus. The sequence continues at coordinate 72,531,507 of NC_137975.1, read as the reverse complement.
AATTGGTTTTGGTATTTTGAAACAGGTCTATGTGTCATCTTCTTTGACTTAGAACTCTGTAGGTCAGCCTGGCCTCCTGCTGGAGGGCTGGAGCTATATGCATTTGCCACCCCACCAGCATATAAGTAAACTTCTACACTGATATTTCTAAGGAACCAGCATAGAATCACTTTAGTTCATTAGATAATTCTTGTCTAAAGTGATAAGTCATGTTGCCCAAGACATACATTGCTTAACTGTAAGGTTGATTTTGCTAATAAAATGCTCAGTATCTATGAGAAGCAGACATTGGTAGCCATGGCAGAGATCCGCAAGGTAACAGACTTACCAGAGAGTGGTTGGTTCTCATGTTCAGTTTCTAGGACACTGGGATCTAAAGGAGCATTATTCATAAACACAAAGGTACTACTTTTGGTAGAGAAGAAATTAGAAAGCAGCTCCCATTAGGAAATCAGTATACTTAATTTATTTGACATATAAGTTCAGGTACATTAAAATTAAAATACAGATGTTCTTTCTATGAGCATTCATGGATATGGGCCAAACTCCAAAATGTCAGCACTTTATGTGCAAAATCCTTGGCATATATACACTGAAATAAAATAATTTTGGATATGTGAATGCCGGTTCCCACAACCATGCAATAAAACTGGTCATCTCATAGCTCCTTTCTCCTCTCAGCCATGGCTTCTCAGAAACCTACTCCTGCCCAGAAAGGAAGTTCTGGAGATCAGGAGGTGACAGCTAGACTTCTCACTGCAGGGTTCCAGGTGAGTTGTCCTCCTCCTCACTAAAAGCCCATATCTCTGTTTGACAGTTTCATGGCAGTTGCCCATCTCTGTAGTGGTGCCTGTTTAAGAACTTTCCCTGAATCCTTTTTGCTTAGTAATAAACCAATCTTTGATCTCCCCCTCCATCCTAATAAATCTAGTGCGCTTTCCTCTTCCTCCCAGCTATCCACACCCTTTGCATAGCACATTCCTGCTCCTTCAGCTCTTCTAACACTGTAGTCCTCTCCAACACTGGTTGTGAGCTATGGAACCTTTCTAGGCCCCAAATGAGGGTCTTGTTTTATTTCAGACTTTGGAAAAGATTGAAGACATGGCTGTGTCTCTTATTCGAGAGGAGTGGCTTCTTGATCCATCACAGAAGGATCTGAATAGAGATAACAGGCCTGAGAAATACAGAAACATGTTCCCCCTGGGTAAGGAGAGCTGTGGCTATTATTATTTAAGGATCTTCTCTCTGTTTGCTGTGTTTCTAGTAGCTTTATAAGATTTCTGGAAGACTTGGTTGAACTTAAACTCAGGATCAGGTATGTAGAGATGGCTCAATGGTTCAGAGTGCTTTCTGCTCTTCCAGAGGACTGGAGTTCTGTTCCCAGCATCCACATCAAGTACCTCATAACTGCCAGTAACACCAACTCTAGGGAATACGGTGCCTTCTGGCCTCTGCAGACACCAACACATGTGACACACAGTCATAAATTTGTTTTAAAATGTTTCTAATAAATCTTAAAGAAAAAAAAACTTAGAATTCAAGAGACGGATATTAAATTGAGACTTCTTGGGGTCTAAAATGAAACATTTTGTCTCCCAACTCAGAATTCCTTACAGTTTGTATCTGTATAGTGAATATCGTTCATTTTGCTAGTTAAGAAATTGACGCCTCTGTAGTACTCCCTGAGTTCTCACCTTTCTTCCAGTTCCTGCTGGACCATCAAACCAGAACGTTTCTGTCACATGAGCCAGTTGTACTTCCAACCCTTTCAGGGGTGGTCCATTCCCACCCACTCAGGAGGTCTTTGTCTCTCTGCTCCCCAACTTACACTTCCCTTTCCAGTTTACTCACCTATTGGGAAAACCCCTTTATCCTGGCACCTCTTTCCTAGTTGGTGTTTGTTTAGTGCTTATGTCTGATCAACCCACATATATCTCTCCCTGTTTTCAATAGAGAAGTTTGTATTACCTTGTAACTTCAATGAGAACTTCATTTCCCCCTTTCTTCTAATATAAAAAATAGAAAGTGACTTTGAGAATAATTGTTTACTACATGTTTATTTCAGATGGTGAGAACAAGGAATTATTTTCAAAACAGGTAATATCTCCTGGAATCCAGCCACATGGAGAGGCAACTGCCAAGTGCAATGGGGATGTTATCGTGCATGGAGAAACCCAAGACGTTCTGGGCAAACTAGAGAGGCAGCAGGGGAATCCCACACAGGAGAAACGGCATAAATGTGATGAGTGTGGGAAAAGCTTTGCTCAGAACTCAGGCCTTGTTCGCCACTGGAGAATCCACACTGGAGAGAAGCCCTACCAGTGTCATGTGTGCAGTAAAGCCTTCCGTTACAGGTCCGCCCTTCTTTCCCATCAGGACATCCACAACAAAGTGAAGCGCTACCACTGCAAGGAGTGTGGGAAGGCCTTCAGTCAGAACACAGGCTTGATCCTACACCAGAGAATCCACACTGGGGAGAAACCCTATCAGTGCAATCAGTGCGGGAAGGCCTTTAGTCAGAGTGCAGGCCTTATTTTGCATCAGAGAATCCACAGTGGGGAGAGACCATATGAATGTAATGAATGTGGAAAAGCGTTCAGTCATAGTTCACACCTCATTGGACATCAGAGAATTCACACTGGGGAGAAACCCTATGAGTGTGATGAGTGTGGGAAAACCTTCAGACGGAGCTCACATCTTATTGGCCATCAAAGAAGCCACACTGGGGAGAAACCCTACAAATGCAATGAGTGTGGGAGGGCCTTCAGTCAGAAGTCGGGCCTTATTGAACATCAGAGAATCCATACTGGAGAAAGACCCTATAAGTGTAAAGAATGTGGGAAAGCTTTCAATGGGAACACTGGTCTCATTCAGCATCTGAGAATCCATACAGGGGAGAAACCCTATCAGTGCAATGAGTGTGGGAAGGCCTTCATTCAGAGATCAAGTCTCATTCGACATCAGAGAATCCACAGTGCAGAGAAGCCTGAAGCCACAGGAGTTTAGGAGAAGCTTTATTTGTAGTTTGAGCATTATTCGGCACTAGAGAAACCATGCAATAGTGGAAAAATCTAGTGAGAAAGGGCAGAATCTGTAGCTATAACAAAGCTAAGAATAGCAATTGGCTAGTTTGAGCCCATCCCTGATAGGAGTTGATTAGTTTGACTGTCTTTGGGGCCATCTGACAGAGGAGAACCTTAGCAACTCAGTGTATTCTTCAGAATAACAGCAGATTGCTTGTTGTGACTTGAAACACTACATTTTGTCTTTCCTATAAGTTTGTGAGAGGCCATTCTACTTTCTTCCCATTTCCTGTGGTCCCTTTTTTGTCATTTCTCTGAAGGTGCCCTTGTAAATCTTAATCTATGAAACTGCTTGAATCTAAAGCAACCTCGGTGAGACTAGGATTTGTGTTTTTAATATCCTAGTTGGAAATTGTAAGACATTTGAATTATTCTAATACTCCTAGATGATAGATATCCATATTACTCCATAAACTCAATGCCATATTTTAACAGCACTAGCATTTTTCTTCATTTAGAACCTTTATGACTCCATTGAGTCCCTGAGCACCTGTACACCTTCACCACCCCCAGTCAGTACCTGTGTCAACAAAGGAAGTGGACGCATTAGTGGTGATGGTGAGCATGATGGAAAGACAGGTGAGTGGAGACTCAGCCTGACTGTTCCTGGGCATGAACAGTTGTTTCTCAAGGTGACTTCTGACTCCTTCCACCTTCCCACTGTACACTGTGCTTTGAAAATTATTTGCACTATCAAAGCTTTGGCACCACATAAAAGACAGAGGTGCTTGAAAATCCTTATAAAGAATGTACATCCCTCTTGGCCCATTACAGTACTGCTCTCAGGTTCCTATCAGTCTATATAAACTCACTGACTACAGCCTGGACTGACCTTCTCAGATGGCCGCTACAGAGCCATCATTATCTGCCATATGTCTCTTTCCATTTGCGTATCTCCAGCATCCACTGTGGTGATCTGTCAAACACCTCACTCTAACCCTCATCTGACAACAGAGATGCACTGTTACACTCATTGTCACCAGGCATTGTGTCTCACCTCGGAGGCTTTCAGCATGACATACAATACTGGGTGTGTGAAGTAATGAGACTGGCTTTAAAGGAACACACCAGATTGTGTGCATCTAAAATGTAGTGTCGTTTAGACTGAGTAATTATACTAAGTACTTAATAAATTCTTGTTAAAATGCATATTCTAAAGTACTATGATTCTAGTAGTGCTACTTGTCCTCCAAATATTGGGAACAATCTTAGAGTGCTCATGTGATAAGGAACAAGGAAACCATTTGTTACTAGTAATTATATTTCATGTTTGACCATTTGACTAGACAGTGGGCTTGGAGTTGAACAACTTTTGCTTTACAACACTAATCCTCACATTTAAAATTATTCAATTAATCTTACTCAGAAGACACATAAGGAGGTTTTCATGAAATCACTGAAAAAACAAAATAGTTTCACACTCCCCTGAAAAGGATCATCTTAGTTTCTCTGGTTAACTTTCTCAGACCAGAGCTCTCCATTATCATTATTTTCTTATCCTCTGTTCTGTTTGCCTCATCCCTGTTTAATACAGCTCACCATTCCTAACTCCTCTAGCGCTCCTCACCACTGAGCTGTCTCTCCAGCCCTAATAACTTCTTAAGACAGGGTTGCAAATGTTTAGAAACCAGAAGCAGGTAAATCTATGTCAAGACCCTTGCTTGCTTCCTGCTTGAGTTGTGCCTTACCCCCATAAGACAGGGTTTCCACATAAGTCAGTTCTGTGCTGTGTGGGAGTTACGTAGGATGAGTACATTTTCAGAGCAGCTAGATGTCTGCATGTGTGCATATATGCATGCCCACTCCTTTCATAAACTTGTGAAGCAGCTGCCTTGGTTTCTAATAAAATTGCCCTTTTTGCATTTATAACCAGAGTAACCTGTACCAGATTCTTCAGTCTCAGAATTACTAAGCATCTGGCTGAAGTCCAGAGAAAAGAAAATTGGGAAGATTAATGTTATATTGGGTTAAGTGTGAAAGGGGGTGTCATTTAAAAACCAGCTATTGGAGCCATTATGGCGAGGCACACCTTTAATCATAGCATTCAGGAAGCAGAGGCAGACAAGCCACCCTGGACTGCATAGCAAGCCAGCCTTGAATATAGTGAGACCAGTCTCAAAGTAAAAGGTAAGTAAGGCTGGAGAAATTGCTTAGAGGTTAAGAGTGTGGACTGTTCTTGCATAGGACCATGGAGTTTAGTTTCCATATTGGGTGATTCGAAACTGTATTACTCCAGCTTCAGGCCTGCACACAGATACACAAATATATACACATAAACATGAGTATCAATAAAAAATTTCAATGAATTATCAAAGGTGATTTAGCATATGTATAAATCAGGCCAAATGTTATGGTGATAGAGAAGGCTGTGGAGTCTTTGAAGAAATACATAGACGTCATTGTTAGTCTTGAATTTACCAAGCATTAATCAATTTACATTTATTCAGTGGCATTCATTAAGCTTTATTTTTCTCTTTCTGAAATGAATTGCTCAACAGTACCATCTCCTCCCAGCCTCAGCTGCTCATGTTAAGATGTGGCAGAGTAAAGTGTTTGTTCCCTAACTTACTTGCTGTCAATATATCACTAGAAGAAACCTCTAAGGTTTCAAAGAATTCCTCCATGAAGCCAGATAAGTAATGTGGTGATTGATTCTAACATGGACCGGTATAGCTTCGCTCTTGTTTCTGTACCTCCAGAATGATAGCTGACGTTTTGTTTTTCAGCAGTTGCCATGAACCAAATGCTAAATTAAATATTTGTCCTACTTAAGAGCTAATATCACCACTAGATGTCCCATCGATAGAAGATAAACAAAAGCTTAGGGATCTAACCAACGTAACATATCCGGCAAAAGACAAGATTTTAACCTGTACAGCCTGAGGTTAGAGCCTGCGATGGACACTGTGCTTTGCTGCCAATTGACTGAACTCGCCACCAGCCAAATGAAACTATGTACCCTTGGTCGTAAGAGGTACTAGGTAAAATAAAGTGCAGTAGTATAGTGTGGATCCACTGCAATTACTGGAAACTTGGTTTAAAATACTATTTGGGGTAAAACCATCTTTAGACTTGGCTATTCTTGATTCTTAGTACAAAAAAGTTATTTTGTCAATATAACGTGTAAAGGAGTAACTAAGACAGTAAAGCAGTTACAGCTTAGCGATACAAATACACTTCTCTGCAGAGTACCTTAAGGAAAGAGCAGTGAGTAGATTCCTGGTTGGGCAGATGGTCATGTGGCAATAGTGAGCTCATTTGCAGCCTACAGGGAGAAACTATTTAAACTTCTTGCCCATTTCCAACCACCATTCTGTGTCTTTTGTTTTTCCTGATATTTTTCAAGTATGTTATTCATTTTAACCCATTGCTGCCTTAGCTCCTACTGGTTTTTCATAGTCAACATTCCACTAAAATGTATGTGCTATTACCAGTGTATAAATTAAAGCTTATTATTGTTGTCCTTCTTAATCTCATTTATACTTTCTAATGCTGAGTTTCCCAATATGTGATGACAATTCTTGGTTGGCATCTTGAGTACTACTAGGTTATTAGGCCTACTGGTAGACAGCCATTTTTGAACTACCTGGACCACAATTTGTAAACCATTCTAATACATCTTCTTTATATGTATTTTTTTTCATTCTGTAAATTCTGTTCTAGAGAATCCCAAGTAATACAGATTTCATACAGAAGTGGTTCTAGAACAATAGAACTATTAGGGTTTGGTTTTTTTTTTGTTTGTTTGTTTGTTTGTTTTTGTTTTTGTTTTTTTTTTTAGTATTTGAAATAGGTTTTTCAATTTGCATACACCTATAGTTACGGAACTCTCTCAGAAACTCAGGGAATATTGAGAGCCCATGCTGTGAACTGTTTTACAAATGTACAGGGACAAATGCATTTGATTATTCTGATTCACCAGTTGTGAGAGGCAAATTATTTGGTGAGTGTGTATATAAAGTTTTTGAAATTTTGTAGGAAAATGATGATGCTGGTTGGTTCCGGCTAGCATCTCTGAATAATTGACAAAGGAGAAGAATACACTGCTTGATTAAAATTAACCAACTTCTAGCATCTCAGAATACAGGGGAAAGCAACATTGTACTGAGTGATAAAGTTGGCTAGCTCCAGATATGCATAAAGTCTGAAGGTTTCTAGTGTACTCTGGAAGAGAATCTTCCTTCCAGCAATCACAGCTCAAACTGTGGACAGTCAAACCAAAGCCTTCATTTAAGGTTGGCCAAATTACAAAGAAAATTGAAGTTCCAACCTCAGAGAGTGTCAGTGGCTAAAGTAAGAGAGCCTTAGTTGGTAAAGAATGGGATCTATCACTTGGTGTGGAGATGTGTGGTAGGACTCTGTTGAGGCTCAGATTCTCATGGGTTTACTTCGCATGAGAGAATGGTCTCTCTACCCACAGAACATGTACTCTAACCCTTCCCCTCAAATTTTACCTCTTTTTTTTTTTTTTTTTTTTTTTTTTTTTGCCTTTGAGGAAATACAGAATGGGTAGTTAAGGAAAGTAGTTACAAATATACCAACTATGGCCATGTGACAAGTTACAGAAATGAGGATTACTATTTCTATCACACTTTAAGAATATGTTTGTACAGATATTTGTGTTTTCTTTCCTCAAATTCTTTATTATGTAATGTAACATCAATTAAGAGTATCTGTAGTTACGATATTTAAGTTTTGAGATACCATTTATTCTAAAATTATACATTTGAGATAGTACAAGATATAGTTTTATCATGTTAGATATAATTATGATCTGATTAAATATATAATGCATTTATAATTGTACATGGGATAGTTATATCGTGTTAGGTGTAATTAGGACCTGGTTAGTATTTTAATTTGGAAATTAAGAATGGCATAAGAAGACATGATTGTATGTCAAGCTGACAAGGGGTAGACTTGGCTCTTGGTTATCAGTTAACTACACTTGGAATCGCCTGAGGCCAAACTTCCGGGTACACCTATGAGGATTTTTTTTTAATTAAATCATTTCAAGTATAAAAACCTATTTTCTTTTAATCTGGATCTTTTGAGGTGGGAAGACCATCCTTCAATCAGGGCCACACCTTCTAATGGCAGCCAATATAAGGTCATGGAAGAAGGAAGCTTTTGCTTTTGTTTACTTGTTTTTGCTGGTAAATCCATGCCTTTACTAGAGTTAGAGCCGACTTTGGGATTCTGGGATGAGGATGAAGTAAAACAACTGCCTGATTCTAGGGCTTTCCATTGACAAACGGCCATTGTTCTCTCTGAACCAGAGCCTGGAAGCTACACTGATAAATTCCCTTTCTCTACCTATGTGTAGATTTATTCTGTAAGGTCTGTTTTCTAGAGCACCTTGATTAATGCACCATACTTCAAAAATTCTTCTTTCTTTGTCATAGGTATTTTTAGGTCATTTCTATACCTTGTTTACTAGTCTTTCTGTCTTGTATACTAAAAATAATCTATCCTGTTTTCACTTTTCTGTGTCTCTGTTTTGTTACTTCATGTATTTGAATAACTTCTTGTTTTCCACTTTGTATGTCATCTCACTGCTTGGGGAATTTTCCTCAGGTACCTACACACCCTGATATTTGAAACCAAACTCACCATTCTCCTTAATTTGTATTTTCTTTTGAAATAAACATCACTGCCTAATTGTATCCTAAAGTAGAAACGTTGCCTTTTGTGTTTCTCATCCTGACCTTGAGGTTGTCATGTCATCTTTCCTGCCTTCCGCTCTCCTGTCTAGGACCTCTTGATCTTTCTCATATTCTTCCTGAGGTTTGTTTTTGTTGTTGCATAGTTTTTGTTTTGTATTTCTACCATACCCCTATAGCCTTCCACATAGATCCACATCATGTGAGCTCAGGTTACTATGATTTGCTTCAGTTTCCTTTCAGATATCCGACTTATATAGCACTTAGGAAATGATCTTCAATCCCCATTTTCATGGTATCTCATTTTTACTCAGCCCCCATCATTAATACGCGGCAGTGTTCCGTAGTTTGTTCTCCATTTGAGCCTCGGCTCTCATTACTCACGAGCATGTTTACCTTGTTATATCACATTCAGGCCTCCTACGGCGTTCTGGTGTTATCAAGCTTTTGCCTCTGTGCCTCTCTCAATTGTTTTTTTGTTTGTTTGTTTGTTTGTTTTTGTTTTTTTTTTTTTTTTGTTTTTTTGGTTTTTGGTTTTTTTTTTTTTGGCTAAGATTACTCTTCAGCTGTACCTTCTGTTCATTACTCTTCAAAATTTGCTTCCTTCATGTCTTTTGAGACGGGTCCTGATTGAGTTCGCTCACACCAGCATCTTCCCTTATTCTGTTCTGCCTGAGCAAATAATTTTCAAGTTTGTACTGTGATCCAAGTACTCATTAATACCTTGCTCTGAGGTTGTATAGTGGTTTCACATTTGTGTTATTCCCAAGATTAAACTGTAAGCTCCTTGAGGGCAGGGATGATAACTGTAACATTTGTATCACTGCACTCTTTTTAGTGCCTAGTACAGTGCTGAGCACACAGTAGGTTTAATAAATGCTTGTTAAATTATTGTGTGGGTTTTTTGTAATATTGAGATTTTTTTAAGGGTTTTCAGTAATGTGACCTGTTTGATGCACACAAAAACTACATAACCAGCTCCATAAAATACTATAGGACATCAAGATTTGCCTGTATCAAGGAGTAAAGCCCAAAAAAACAAAAATCTAGGAAGGTCTATGTAAAATTTTGAGGTTATAAACTATTTTCTTGGCCAAACTTATTGAGTGACTGGAATTCCACTTGGCATGTGAAGGTGGGAAGGTCTGCATTTCACGCCACTTCTGGGATGAATCGTGGTACCTAAGACTGCATTTACTATGTGCTACCACTGTTGGGTGTTGGGCTGGTGGGAAAACTCAGTGTAGGATGTGGGAGGCCAAAGCTGGGGTTCAGGTTCAAATCCCTGGGTGTCCAGTCGCCGTGGAAACCGCATGGAGTTGGGAAGTAAGATTGTGGATCCACAGGCCTGTGATGAGGAGCCCAGGACCAGAGATGCTTCCTCCTCAGAAAAGGTGTTAAGATCCATTGCTTCACTGAGTTGGAATTGCTTCCCTCTTGGGACCACAGTCGTAATTTTTCTTGCCATCATTAGTGGGGTCTGCAGATCTGTTCCTGCCACAGCTGGTATCACTAACCGTCAGTTACCAGTTTGCTTTTCTGAGCACACATGCACAGGTGAGGGGAGTGCAAATAACTGGGAAGCCATATCAAGTGCTCTAAACTGAGGAGATGCTTCCCTCTTCTGCTACCTACCTGTGCTCTTTTCCTTGTGAACACAGAACAGACTGGTTTATTTTGGCTTGTCGGTAATAGGTCACCATTTACTGTAGCAGTTACCTCCGTCCACACTAGGTTCACTTATCAGCAACTGATGAACATCTCTTAGTGGTTCTCTACCCTCTGTAGCAGCATTGGAGGCAAAGCCACAGTCAGGAAGTACCCGTTTCCATCTACTCCCCCAGAATGTTACCAATGGCCCTTGGCAAATTTGTCCTGTATTTGACATTGTGCCTTTCATTAAAATAATTTAATGTAAAATAATGCTGGCTTTTTTTTTTTTTCAGAAGTCTTGACGACAGCACCTTCACAGAAATACTAGGTTCAATGGCCCCAGTGATTCTTATTAATAAGATAACTTGAGGCCAAGACTCTGGGCTGGCTTCAACAGCCTAGAGAGTACCAGTGACAGGACACCAATGACAGGATACCAGTGACAGGACACCAGTGACAGGACACCAGTGACAGGATACAAGTGTCAGGAAAGTAATTAGAACTGCTGGGTGACATTGGAGGTATGCCTGGTCGCCTTGGGGGAATGGTTAATTGTATGAACTTTGAGGAGCTGGGTAAACCCAGACAGTAGATAGGAAGGGACAAGTACTTACTATCTTAAACTTGTGTCACTGCTGGGCATTGTGGTGCACACGTGTGTTAATACCAGCACTATGGAGGGAGAGGCAAGAAGAAGTCTGAGTTCCAGCCAGAGACACATAGTGAAATCCTATTTTAAAATAAAATGAAACAACTAACGGAGGCTAGAAAGATGGCTCAGCGATTAAGAGCACTGACTGTTCTTCCAGAGGTCCTGAACTCAATTCCCAACAACCACATGGTGGCTCACAGCCATCTGTAAAGGGATCCCATGCCCTCTTCTGGCGTGTCTAAGATGGTGACAGTGTACTAGCATACATAAATAATTTTTTTTTAAATAAAAGAAACAACTAATAGTGTCAAAGAAAAATTTAAATCCCATTCACTGCCCCCCAACTCATCACACACACCCAAAATTTAGAAATGTAATTCCAAATCACCTATGATTTTAACTAAGTTAATCTCTCTGTGCCTCTATTTCCTCAACTATAAATGAGGGTGACAAAGCACTTTCCCAGGGTTTTTAGGGGATATGTGAACTTACTTGATTTAGAGGAGTTAGATGAATTTGGTGGCCAGCACTTTAAAAAATAGCCCGTGTAAATGCTTAGTTTACATAGTTCGAACATTTCTGACATTCTTTGTGATTTATTTTTTCTTGCTCCCCTGATTTTCCTGGAATGCCCTGATCTGCTTTCTGGTTTATTTTTACACGTATCCCTTCATGAACCATGCTTACCTTTTCTAAGTTCCTGATCCTGAACACTCTTAGAAGATAGTTTCAAAAGCTGGCATTTCTTGCCAGGTTGAGAGAGAATAACTATCTGTGGTGTTTGCGTAGGCAGCACAGTTTAGGTCGGTGTAAGAGGTATGCCCTTACAGAAGGAGGTATATCACTAGAAGCAAGCTTTGAGAGTGTAAAGACTCAACCACTGCTAGTTGCCCCATTCGCTGCTGTGGCTCTGCTTCAGCCTGCTGCTTGCTGCCATGAATCCCTGCTATTATCCCTCAGGGGCCGTAAACCCAAATAAAACTTTCTAAGTTGCCCTGGTGTGTTAAATTGATATTGCTGCAGTAAAACACCATGACCAAAAGCAACCTGGGGATGGAAGGGTTCATTTTGGCTTACAAGTTCTAGGTCATACTCCATCACTGAAGGAAAACATGTCAGGAACTTGGAGGCAGGGTCTGATGCAGGAACCACAAAGCAGTGCTGTTTATTGCCTTTCTCCCATGGCTTGCTCAGACTGCTTTTTTTTTTTTTTTTTTTTTTTTTTTTTTTTTTTTTTTTTTGGATATATTTTATTTACTTTTCAAATGTTATCCTTTCCTGGTTTTCCCTCCATAAACCCCCAATCCCATTGCCCCTCCCCCTGCTTCTATGAGGGTGTTTGCCCACACACCCATCCACTCCCGCCTCCTCACCCTGACATTCCCCTACACTGGGCATTGAGCCTTGGCAGGACCAAGGGCTTCTCTTCCCATTGATGCTCAACAAGGCCATCCTCTGCTACATATGCAGCTGTAGCCATGTAGTCTGTCCCTTTGTATTCTTTGGATAGTGGTTTAGTGCCTGGGAGCTCTGGTCAGTTGGTATTGTTCTTATGGGGTTGTAAACCCCTCGGCTCCCTTCTCTAACTCCTCCATTAAGGACTCCATTCTCAGTTCAGTGGTTGGCTTCATGCATCCGCCTCCATATTTGTCAGACTCCTGAGAGCCTCTCAGGAGACAGCTCTATCAGGCTCCTGTCAGCATGTACTTCTTGGCATCAGCAATATTGTCTGGGATTGATGGCTGTATATGGCCAGCCTGCTTTTTTTTATATAACCCCAAACCACTTCCCAGGAGCACCACCCAGGGGCCCTCTCACATCTGTCACTAATTAAGAAAATGCCCCCACAGGCTTGCCTACATGCCGGTCTTATGGGGACATATTCTTCCGGTTGTGGTTCCTTCCTCTCAAATAACTCTAGCTTGTGCCACGTTGAAAAATAAAAAACTAAAACAACAACAAATCTCACCAACCCAGACACTTGGTCATGGTATTGTATTACAGCAATGAAAAGTTACAAATACCCTATCTTTCCAGGTCATTTGAGCAATATATCCCTGAAATGTCAGTTACAACAGTCCCTTACATGGGACTTGTAGGTGCTAGTCTTTGACAATTTGTGGTCTTACGGAAGTCCTGGAATAATTTTCAGAGGAGTTTAGATTTTGAAGGTGTTTCTCTCCGTGATGAAGATTAAACCCTTAAACAGTAGCAATTATTGTGAAACTAAAGGTCATCCCCAGCCTGAGGTTTAAAGAAACAAACCCCAACCACGTCCTCTGCTGAGAACATTCGGCCTGACGGCTCGGTAGAGTCTGCTCAGAGGGCCATTGATTATCTTGGTTGTTCCAGGAACGTCATCTTTTTAATCTGTTCACTTAGAACCTCTGCCCTGTGTTCACAATGTTCACAGCCTTTCTACTCTGACCTTGTCAAAGATGCCTCTCACATCATCCTGACAATTTTATGGTTTTATTTTTTTAACATTTATGACCTTGGCTTACTGGGGATGCTTCCTGTTGCAGAGAGTAGGGATCCAGTTTAATGTCTTTTCAGAAGTTTACCCATTTATTCTTACACATTTATTGAAGATGCTTCTTTTTCTTGCTATTTTCATGACAGCCATCTCTGGACATCTGTACCATTTGTTTACCTTGCCCAATATTGCGTTATTAATGCAGCATGGCTTAATAATATGCTTTATGCCCTTAAGGTAGGTCCCTTTTTGTTTGTTTGTTTGTTTGTTTGTTTGTTTGTTTGGTTTTGTTTTCCTAGATTTATTTTCTATGTGAACGTGAAAAGTCTACTTCTGAAGAGTTGGTAGTTTTAGGGGAATACTGTTTAAATTTACAAATTGTTGTTGTTGTTTTATGCTAAGGATAAAAATCCAAGGCTTCGATTTGCTAGGCAAAAACTACTGGTCTACATCCCCAGCCACTACAGATTAATTCTGAGACTGATCATTGAGAGCTAAGCCCAAGAGGTTATTACACCTGGGAGGCAAAACTCAGGTTCAAAATGATGTCTGACCTCAGAAACTAAGTTTTCTTATACATTAGAAGAGTATTTCATTGTCTTCTCTGCGCGACTAAGGAAATAAAATGTTATTAAAGACGTTCTGAGTAATTATAGCCTTCTTCACTCTCAGCTGGCCCGAGTTCACTAACCACAGAGAAGAAAACCTCCAGCATCCTAGAGAGTACCAAGCGTTCCAGTGCGGGAGGGCGAGCTGGGCTCCTCTAGCCCGGCAGTTGGCCCTCTCAGTCTGGGTGAGTTCCTTAGCTCCTAGTTGCGCCAGGGTTTGCGGAGGGCGAGCCCGTTCTTGTCTTGCACTTCCCGCCCTCCTTTTTTCGCATGGATTCCGTTTGTTCTCTCCACCCCTCATCCTCTCCTCTCCTTTGCAGAGCCGACTCCTCGCTAAGGCTGGCCGCAGTCCTGTCCTGCCTGGACCTCAGAACTGCAGTCTGTGGAGCGACCTGCTGCGTCTACCGAAGATGACATTTCTGCAGGGGTGGGCTCTGGGGTCCTCCCTTAGGTTGGTTTGTGTTCATTTTTGTAAAATGTTATTCCAAGGGGATTACTGTTACTGTTTTACTGATCTGCCCTTTTCACGGCTTCTTACTAGGGGTGCATACTGGGAGGGTTGCACATTACCACTGTAGTCTATCCGTAACTGGGAAAAGACAGGAAAGCAATTATTATAACAAGACTTTGAAGGCTAAGTTAGGTTTGCTTTCCTGGGATGCGGCTGGTAGCACTCTAGGTTCTCTGCATGGTCTGAACTGTAAAAATACAGTAGTGAACTAATAAAGCATTTTCTCTGGTTTTCACGGGTGGAACAATGCAGTGCTTTTGCTGAGATACTGTTTTGTCATAGCAGGAGCCACAACTAGAGTGTTACAGTGGACCATTGTTAGAATGAAACAAGCATCTCCCTGAACCCCCTTATAGTCGAAATGATGGGACTTCTAGGGAGGTAACCATTCCTGTCAATGATGTCATTTCTTCCAAACAAATTGGCTTTCTTTCCTTGACTCATACATTCCTTCATCTACCCTATTTGCTAATCTCTTCAACAGCTATTTTGTTTTAAATTTATTTTAGTGTGATTCTGAAGTGCTTTGTAAAGTACAGACTATATGTTATTCTTTTCTAAAGCCGGAGTTCAAACCCAAGGTCTTGTACATGTTAAGCAAGTGCTATGCTACTGACCTACATCCCCAGCCCATACTCTCTAGTTTTATATTTCTGTGTCATTGTTTTAGATACTGTTAAGAAGACGGACATAAATAGCTATTTGTGTCAGGTGTTCATTTTGGTAATTCTGGGGTGTTACTCTCTTGATGCAGGTGAATGAAAACATTTAATCTTTGATTTTTCTCCTGTTTGGTGCCTTCAGACTGTGGGACAAATGCTTGAGAGTCTAGTGAAGTCTGGATCATGCATTATTGCCATACTTACAGTGCATAAAGTATATTTGCAGTATATATTACATATAATATATATAAAACAAAAAAACAAACAAACAAAAAAGTATGTTTGTCATTACAGGAATCAAGGCCAGAACTGTGAGCAAAGCAAAGCGGTAACTTTCGAAGATTTTGTAAGATGAACCCAGACCAAAAGATCTCTAACATGCATACTAAGGATTCTTTACCAATTCCTGAGGGGGGGAAAAGTCTCTCAGTATGAGGACCAATTGGAAAACTATAATGGCAGGCTCAGAGAGGGCAGACAGTATAAATGCAATGAATATGGAAAAATGTTCACCCAGAACTCAGGGCTCATTTGACATCAGAGAATTCACACTGGAGAGAAACGCTATGAGTGTTACCACTGGAAAAGCCTTCCGTACGTGCTCAGCCTTCACTGTGCATGGAAGAGTCCACACCGGGGAGAAACCCTGGAACATGTGTGAGAAAGCCTTCAGGGAGAGGACACCTGATTATACACCAAAGAGTCCGCACCGGAGGGAAGCCATATATCTGCAGTGAATGTGGGAAAGCTTTCTAGGTGAGCTCAGCCCTTATCAAACATCAGAGAATCCATGTGGGAGTAAAGCCATGTAAGTGTAAGGAGTGTGGCAAAGCATTCAGTCAGAGTCAAACTGAGTCATCACCAGAGAATCCCTACTGGAGAAAAGTCCCACGAGGGTGATGAATGTGTGAAAGCTTTCTGAAGAGGCTCTGATCTTACCAAACACCAGAAAGGGCATGGCAAGAGAAAGTGTCAACAGTGATGTGCCTAGGGAAGATATCCTAGATATCTTTGAATATGGAAAACAAAATAAAACAAAAACCATGCCTTCCCTTGAAATACTGAAGAAAGGTGACTGGAAACAGCTCCATCTTTGCACACAGTCTCCAAAGTCACCTGTTCTCTCTCTATATATATAAATAAAATAAAATATATATAAAATTCAGCTTTACAACTCAAGGTGTTTTGTTTCTTAAATATAAATCATTTTCCAGGGGCCAGGGAGATAACTTGGTAAAAGCACCTAAGTTCAGGTCTTCAGAGCCCACATAAGAAACCCAAATGTCAGATGTAGTAAGCATCTGTGATCGGTTTTCCTGAAAATGGAGGCCAAGGCAGGAAAACTGCCCTATGCAGAAGCTTCTAGTCCAGCACCCGCAGTGTGAGCGCAGCCGCAGGAAGAAGCCCCTCCTCAAGGGGAAAGACTAGAGGCCTCCCAAACCTTACCATCAGACATGCACACTGGCTTGCCAAGCACACACTCATCCATCTTACTCGAGCCGTACTCCATCATTGCCAGTTTACTAAGAGGAAACAGGTCAAGCATTACTTGGGGCAGGGGGATAAGTAGCAAGTAAAGGAGCTTGTTACCAAATCTGGAACACTCGTGGTAGGAAAGAACTGATGCCTGCAAGTTGTCTTGACCTCCATGCACACAATGGCACATGTGCACATTCATATACGATATAAAAAAAGTTTAAATGTCACCACGTGCAACATTCTTGTTTTGCTGTTACCATTCTAACCGATGACGCATTTTGAATTGCAGCGATTCAAGAGAGACTGTCCCCACTAGACCTAAGAAGTCCTATCTGTTGATTCTGTTTCTTTTGATGACCACTGCTTTCCAGAGAAATTAGCTACACTTCCATGTGGCCTTCTGACCAAATAAGCTGAGTTGCCTGAGATTCCTGAGCCAATACAAAATGAAAACCATGTCCTAAACAGTTTCTTAGGAGGAGCTTATGTTTCCTGGCCCTTGAAATTTGTGTTTCTCAAGGAGTGTATGCAAAGGTAGATATCAGGAGCAGACTTGGGGAACGCTTGCTAGATTAGTGTCTTAGTTAGGGTTTTACTGCTGTGAACAGACACCGTGACCAAGGCAAGTCTTATAAAGACAACATTTAATTGGTGCTGGCTCACAGGTTCAGAGGTTCAGTCCATTATCATCATGGCAGCATCCAGGCAGGTAGGGTGCTGGAGGGGCTGACAGTTCTACATCTTGATTTGAGGGTAACCAGGAGAGCTTTCTCCTGGCTGCCTGAGGTTGCTAGTCTCTTCTGGTTACCTTCAAATCAAGATGTAGAACTCTCGGCTCCTTCTCCAGCACCATACCTGCCTGGATGCTGCCATGCTTCTCTCTATGATGATAATAGACTGAACCTCTGGAACCTCTGAAACTGTAAGACAGCCCCAATAAAATGTTTGCCTTTATAAGGTTTGCCTTGGTTGTGGTGTCTCTTCATAGCAATGGAAACCGTAACTAAAACAATTAGGATTAACACTGGTTTTAGGATAACTTTCACAGATTTATGTAACTTATACTATACCCAGCATCAACTAGGAGAGGTCAGATATGAAAAGTGGAAGTTAATGAGCCAAATGTAGACAATATGAAGAGCTCTGTCAGGCTGTAGCCAAGTTTCCTCACCTTAATCCATAAGCCCTGGTTGTGTACACGAGGAGGTTGCACCTTAAAATTGTTTTGTTTAGTTCTGTACTTCACTTTATGTGCCTGCTTAACAATGAAATTCTTCTCACCCGAGAAATAATATGTATGAGACTGAAAATAAATCCCAGTTACTATAAATTGTGGGCTGTAGGTTATAGAGACAGCCCGGCGATTAAGATCATGTCCTGCTGTTGCAGAAGATCCAAGTTTGGTTCTCAGCAACCACATTCGACATCTCAAAACTGCCTATAACCCCAGGGACACTTTTCTCTGGTCTCCACAGGCATCTATGCCCTCATTGCATAATACGCTTCAATAAAAGTGATCGTTTTTAATGGCAGGTTTCTTTGGTGCACATTCTAAACAGGTAAGAGGGAATTCTCTGGCCTAGTAAAATGATGTTCATTTGCAGAAGAGGACTCTGCAGAAAAGTATTGACAGCTAACCTGAATTCTCTTAGCACCTTAGGAAGTCATGCAGAACTCTGAAGTTTCTGAGCTGGCTAGGGAGGAAGCACATTGTAAAGTGTTTGGTGTGTGATAGCACTTGCAAACTCTTCCCAAGTAACTTTAAGATAGACAAGGGAGTTGGACGCAAGAGGATCATGGCTGAGACTGGCGTTTGGGTGGAGAGGGGGAGGGTTTGGTTTGGTTTTCTTTGGAGAGCTAGGGATCGAGTCTCATGGCTAGTAAGCAAGTGTTCTGCCACTACCAACCCAGCTGGAGCTGAAATTTTAAAAAAGAAGTTCATGGGGGAAATGTCAGAAAATAAAACACATACTTAAGGATCGAAGAGAAGAGCCTCAGCACTGACACCGGTACATAAGAGCGGGCCGGAGTGTCCTTGGGTTAGAGAGCTGGACGTCTGGCTAAGAGTCTGAGTGGTTGTGCTGTTGACTACCCCAGATCAAATTTAAAATGGGTGGTGTTGAAAAGGGCAAGAAGAATTTTGTTCAGAAGTGTGCCCAGTGCCACACTGTGGGAAAGGGAGGCAAGCGTAAGACTGGACCAAATCTCCATGGTCTGTTTGGGCGGAAGACAGGTCAGGCTGTTGGATTCTCTTACACAGATGCCAACAAGAACAAAGGCATCACTTGGGGAGAGGGTACCCTGATGGAGTATTTGGAGAATCCCAAAAGGTACGTCCCTGGAACAAAAATGATCTTCACAGGAATTAAGAAGAAGGGAGAAAGGGCAGACCTAATCACTTATCTTTAAAAGGCTACTAATGAGTAATTTCACTGCCTTATTTATTACAAAACAAATGTCTCGTGACTTTTAATGTGTACCATAATTTAATTCATACGCCGAATTCAGATCATGAATGGCTAACAATGTTTTTATTGTACAGTCCTGATTTAAGTAAAACTGACTTGTGGTAATGTGGGAAAAAAAAAGAAATGAAGAGCCTCAACAAGACACCAGAACTATCTTTCTTCACCAGAAATATCTCTGTGCAAGGTGGAAGCATAAATTATTTGATCTTCATGCCTTTGGCACTGAAGAAGAATGGATTTTTCTGGATGGGTCATCCCCCTGTTTCTATAGTATTATCAATATCTAGCATTTGTCTTTTTTGACCTTACTTAGTATGTTCTTAGGAGTTTTCAGATAATCATTTTGGCACAGAATACCCTTCTGGTGTCAACAGTGAAGCGACATTATGCTATATCCAAACCTGCTCAACTGTAAAATCTAAGCGCTGGGTGGTAAATGCTCTGAAGTCTTGGAAGGAACAGACATCCTGGAAAGAGGAATTTTTATTACTGAAAATTTTACTTTAGGTACATATTGTAAGCTCAAAGATATTAGTGCTAATTTGGTTGCACTGGGCCTTGTATCAGGTATGAGTGATATAAAATCAAGTTGGGGAAAAGACTTACTTTGGAGAGCTTACAGTCTATCTGGAAACAGGAAAAGCAGCATTTAAAAACAGAAGTATCAAAGCTGTTTTCGCAGAGTGGTTTTGTTTAACACAGGGTCTCAGTATGTACCACCGTCTGACCTGAAACTCACTGCCTAGAGCAGGCTGTCCCTGAACTCACAGAGATCTGCCTGCCTCTGCCTCCCATGGGCTGCGATTAAAGGTATGTGCCACCATGCTCAACTAAAAATCACAGGTGTTAGTGTGCACAAATCTCTATCATGATATAATCTAGAATACTTTGCACTGTCGCATCATAACTCTTCTTAGACAGTTGGAAAATTAAAAGGATCCATGCTAGGGAAAATCAGCTCTGAAGCCACATGAAATAGAGAAATCAAAGGACGTCACAACAACAACAGCATGAGTATGGTGCCTCCTAGGGAAAGGAAGTTCTCAATAACTGCATATAAAGAACTAATCTAACCATGGCCAGATCATGAGACGCCTCGTCTTGCCATACAAAACATGAAACATATTCTCTAGGCCAGTGTTTTTTCAGCTGTGTGCAGTACGAAATGCACTTCATGTGAATCAGAAAGGTGGTTGGTTGGGTAAGAGTGCCTACTACTCTATTCAGGGTCTGAGTTTGGTACCTGACGCCCTCGTCGTATGGGTTTATGTAATTCCCTTACAAAAACTGAGCGGCCAACGACTGAGCAGCATCTGTAACCCTGGGAAAGTAGAAAACAGGGCCTTAAACTTCAGATGCGTTTAGCCAAAGTACAGGGTGGCCGCTGAACCTGCTCTCTCTCCTGCTCTCCCCGTAGAGCTTTCCCTGCTTCTACAACCCCATGGATCAAGTTTCAGTTTTGTCCTTTCTTCTGGTTACTTGATGTCAAAGCTGAAGAATTTTCAAAGATATGATAGTGATCTTCTACTTCAAATTCCACTTTCAGGAAATGTATATGCATGTATCTGTTCATCCATTTGACTTCTTTATTATTTATTCTCCCCTGGCATATTTATGCAGGGAAATAAATTTTCTCTTTGTTTGCTGTTGTTTTTAAGACAGGGTCTCAACATGTACCCCTGATCCACCTCCAGAAGGCTGAGAGTACAGATATTACCACATCCTGCTTGGGGTAGTTTTTAAATGATCTGTCATTAAAAGTCAGAATTCTGTGCCCAGGGATGAGTTATTGGTTGTAAGAAGGACACAAATTTTGTAATCTTCTTTTTTCCAGCAATGGGATTTGAACCCAGACCTTCACTCATGTGAGTCCAGTGCTCTACCACTAAGCCACATCCTTGGCTCCTAATGCTTTTAGTTTTAATAGGTGTCATGGAATTCTCTATTAGCCTTGAAAGGTCTATCTAAGTTTTCATGGGCAGTGGTTCAGAAACTAAAGTGAGATTAGAGAAAGGCAGATGATACAGTTGCCTTGTGGGTCTGGGGATTTAACTAGGTGGAATAGCTCTTGCCCAGGATGCCCAGCTCTTCCTCCCTGCACCCAGACAAGACAGAGTAACTGTTTAAATAGCCTTTAATGTAAGTAAGGCAAGTTGTTTCCAATACATTAACTCACCACTTGTTCTTTCTCATGACTAAATGTGGGGTGTTTGGAGAGGTCTTCCTCTCTACTAGGTTTTCTTTTCTTAGTAGATGTAACTGCAAGTAACTGATAAGTATTTTGTATTTGTTCTGTTTGTTTAGGTGATAAAAGCAACAGCCCTAATACCAAATGACCTACACAATGCTAACTATATGTTATATAATTTGCTAAGCAATTTTGCTGATAATAACACATTTAACATCATGATTACAACCTTTTTTAGAAAAGATTTCACACATAGTTCAGGCTGGCCTCACTTTCATGGCAATCCTCCTGCATCAGCTACCCAAGTATTGGGATTGTATATAATATGAGCCAGCACACCCAGCTTAAATTTTTTTTAAACTTTAGAAAGCTTTCCTTAGTAACTGAGAAGGTTTAACTAGTTGAGAATGTATTTTCACCTTAATTCTCATGCTTAGATTTTGGATAAACATTAGCTTGCTTAAGTAATTCAACAATTTGGGGGGGTGGGCTTTTTGTTTTGATACCTTGTTTTGTTTTCTTGCTTGGTTGAACACTGAAGTAACCCAAGACAATGAAGACAAATTTATTTTCTACCCTGCAGCTGGAAAGAGAACAGTCCAGGTCAAACTTGAGTGGGATTTGTTAGTTAACAGAAATTCCCAGTCAGACCAGCCTTGCCTCGGATGTAACATTACCTTTTTCTGCCTTCACCAAAGCCAGACCAGCTTGGTACTTCGCCACGTCTTTTCAAACCAACACTGATCCATCACAGATCAATGCTGCGTCTAGGAATGCAAGGGGAGAGGATGTTAAGGGTCTGAGAGAAACAAAAGCAAAAGAATCAAAGAACCAAGTTGACAGAACCCCAGAAACCATCAGTTAGTTGTTCTCTACAAAAAAAAAAAAAAAAAAAAAAAAAAAGACATTTCTTCCCTTGAATATTTCTTCCCTTGAATGCAAACTGCAGCTGTGGGTGAACACGGTTCATGAAGGTGCCATGTTGTCCCTGGTCCTGAGACACGTTCAGGACTGAGTCAAGCCAAGTTGGCAAGACTGCTGCCTTGCCCGCCCAGTCCTGTGTGTCAAGTACGGGTTCATCCCATCAAATGTGTGCCAAATAGGCTCGCTTCTTTTTGTTGTGGTTGTGAAATCTTTTATGATATCTGACTCAGACAGTTTTTGGAGAATCAGCTAGAGGAAAGCTATTAAAACATTAATACTAATGGTTTATGGGAATCCTTCATAGGAGGAGAAATTATGAAGACCAGATCCCTCACAGGACGAGGTGGCCGAGTGGTTAAGGCGATGGACTGCTAATCCATTGTGCTCTGCACGCGTGGGTTCGAATCCCATCCTCGTCGACTGACTAACAGATCTTTTCCTTTGACCAATTCTGTCAAGTGTCTGAGGGTTTTGCTCTTGTTTGGAGACAATTATAGAGGAAATCTTAGACAATGGGCATTCTCTTTTGATCAATTAATTCCTTTTCCATTACTCAGTTGAGTCATTCCTTCCAATTTTTCTCATCTCCACACTTGCTCTTTATCTCTACTGTAAACTCAATTCTGTCAGGCGACTCAACTTACTTTGTGCCTGACTGCTCCACCAAATTTTTATTTCCCAGGAAGAGACTCAAATTAATTGAAGATCATAGAAAAGCATTGCATAACAACCTAGGGGAGCCATGAAAGTTATACAGATGTGTGTGATGACAAAGTATTTTTTTAATGCAAAGGACCCAGGACCAGGAAGATCGCCACAAGTTCAAGGCCAGTGTGTGGCTATATAGTGACTCCCAGATTGGCCTAAGAAACAGTGACAGACTCAGTTTCAAACACAAACAAGAACAGAAATTGTGTGTATGCGTATACAAAAACAAGATTAACCTTATTCTAGGTACAGTTTTTGATAGTTATGTTTTACAGTAATTTTATGCTCAGTTATATTTTGCATAGGGTCTCACAATGTTGTACAGACTAGCTTTGAACTCCTGGCTTACAGGATCTTTCTTAACCCTGGGTATCTAGGAAGAGATACAAGTCCTCTTACCTGGATCTTTGCTCACGTTTAAAGCCACCATTGTACACAGACCTTGTCTTCCCTTAGAAATACTGCAAACAGAAAAGCTCATTCTACATAACAGTCCTTGCAGATACTGAAGATTTCTTCCCGAAAAATCAAAGAATATCAGCACTGCAGTTTCCACTTGTGAGTTAGTTCTGGCTGATCTTCAAAAGGGAAAGTGAATATGTTTCCTCAGATTTTTATTTTATTATTTCTACTTACAATTTTGGATATACCGTGGTGTGTGTGTGTGTGTGTGTGTGTGTGTGTGTGTGTGTGTGTGTACATATCTACAAGGGCATGTACTGCACCTTTGGTCTTTTTCTTTATAAAACATCACATTTTTCTCCGTAGGAGTTTTGTACGCGCATACTCTCAATCAACAAAGTCAAACAGAGAGCAGACTATACTTGATTATGTGACCTTTATAGGGGGATCTATATCTAATATTGCTACAGGTCACCTAGACAGAAACAAACAACCACAACGGAAGTGATGAGGATTTCTGAGTTCTTATTAAAGTGGTAGTCCAATTCATATCTAGACATACTGGGTAATCCCTGTATAAACTGGTCTGGTTAGATAGTCAAGATTTAATAGTAAGTGTGTTCTTGTTTGCTGTGATTACTGGGATAAAACACCAAGACCAAAAGTAACTTGGGGAAGAAAGGATTGACTTATTTATTATTTATTTAGTTAATTATTATTTACTTAATCTTACAGCTGTAGTCCGTCACCTGGGAAAGTTATAGCAGGAAATCAAGGCAGGAACCTGAAGGCAGGAGCTGATGCAGAAGCCTTGGAGGAGTGCTGCTTTCTCGCTTACTCCCCATGGCTTGTTAAGCTTGCCCAGGGTGGGGTCATACCACCCACAGTGAGCTGGGTACCATCAGTCATTAATAAAAAAAAATGCCCTACAGAGTTGCCTACAGCAATCTGGTAGAGGCATTTTCTCGGTTGAGATTATCTCTTCCCAGACAGCTCTAGGTTATTTCAAATTGACAAAAACTAAGCATCACAGTGAGGTTGACTATACTGTTGGTGGAGGGGACACATTTCATTGTCTTATGGGGGGGGGAATAAAAATGTCTGAATCAGAGCCAGTCTCATGCTCATTCTGTTAACCCCATACTGAGGCCCGAGGTTTTGCTTGAGTAGGTACCAGCCCAGACTTCACTGTGCATGCACACAGCTGTTGTGTGTGCATAATATCAATCAAACAAACGAAGTCAAACAAACTCAGAGTCAAGCAAATGCACATGCTGCCAATAAGATGGGAGATTCAGAGCCTTTACTTGGCTCAGTGGTTCTCAGAGCCCTGTCCCAGACACTCCGTCCTCTCCTGGAAAGGTTAGCAACAGGGACTTTAGGATAGCTTTTAACTTCAACAGACTTTGCTAAGGTTTGAGGCTATTGCTTACGTTTTGTTTTCCTTGCTTCTGAAAACCTGACCCATGGCTTCTATCCAGCTGCTAGAGCAGTGGTTCTCACTCTTTCTAATGCTGTAACCCTTTAGTACAGTTCCTCCTGTTGTGGCGACCCGCAAACATAAGATTATTTTCGTTGCTACTTCATAACAGTAAGTTTGTTACTTGTAATGAACCATCAGGTAAATATCTGATATCCAGGATATCACACTGTGAAGAGGTTGTAAACCCACATGTTGAGACCCACTGTGCTAAAGTCTTCTCTTCCTCAGAACTGATTTTCTCACCTTTCAACATCCAACTCTGCAGAAAGAATTGGCTCTAACCTTTTCTCCCAGGCACCAGCAGGAAGCAAGGCAGACACTAGAAAAAAACAAAATAGTACTCCGGCAATATTTGAGTTACTGGGTCATTCAGGTGGTGAGTAAGTCAGGATAATCATGAGGAGAGAAGGAAGGGAGGGGAGGGGGAGGAGGGAAGGGAAGAGATGTCTATTTGTAAATGTTGGGTTCATTCTGAGGGACTCTTGTCTGCTACAATAGAGCCAACTTAAAAGCAGGGATTAGCTTCATCATTGTCTTCCTAGAGTTGGGCTCTGGGGACACCAGGTACCTAGGCTATGGCTGAATGAGTTCAGGATGTCACGGTCACCAGCAGAAGAGCCCATGTGGATTTCCACCTGCAATATGACAAGAGATGCTGCCTCCTGTAAGCCTTGCAGCTGGTATACCATCGGGTTTCCACAGGCTGGACAAGCCACATTGGCTCTGTGATTCTGAGGCTTTATTCTGGCCAGGGGAGCAGATTTATTTTTCTGCAGGAAAATCTAGATCAGAAAACCACATTTTCTGCCACCGAGCATCTCCAGGGATTGTATGGACAAGCCTCTGACAGTGGTGTTGGGAATCTTTGACAGATTTTCCCCCTTTCAATCCAGATAATAGGAGCAAAAAAGAATCTGCTGGGGATGGCTGAGGTGGAAGACATTATTTTTCTCTCTCGGCCTTTTGTGGGGGGAAATTGGCACATAAAAAAATAAATCAATGAATAAAAATGTAAATCCCTGGGGCACAGAGAACAGGAATCAGGGTGAGCATTAGAGAAGCAGGAATCAGGGTGAGCATTAGAGAAGCAGGAATCAGGGTGAGCGTAAGAGCAACCCAGAGGGCTGGGACCAGCCTGGCCAGCACAGAGCTCAGACTGAGAATGAAACAAAACAAAACCAAATGCTGGGAAGATGGCTCCATGGTCTACTTGTAGTTCCTGTGTTGAATCCTCAGAATCATGGTTCCGTAAGATTCCTGTCCCAAAAAACAAGGTGAAGAGTAACTGAGGAATACACCTGATGTAACCTGTGACATGCACACACACACTCGAGCTTGCGAGTGCTCTCGCACACACACACACACACACACACACACACACACACGTGCGCACACTCACATGCTACAGAATAACTACAAGACAGAATCCCCAACTGTAAAAGTTTGCTGTCTTTTTGTCTGGTGGAACTGGGCAAGCAAGCTGGTGCAATCCTGCCACCTTGGACTCCGGATTTTCCCTTTCTCCTGTACTTCAGGCATCCTGATTAGTTTTCTGTCAACCTGACACAAGCTACAGTTCATTGGAAGGAAGACTCCTAGTTGGGAAAATACTTGGAGTATGTTTCTACAGAGCACACTTATAGCCCCTCACTGAAAATCAAGTTAACATTACATAGAAGCTTTATAAACGCAAATAATCTTTATCTCTTGAACTGTATCCTGGTGATGAATGCATATCTGTGTAAGATGGTGTGTGCTTGAAACTTAGTTTCAGCATTGGTTATAAACAGAAAGGACTAAAACCACCGGTTCCCATATGTAGACATACTCTAAGTAAATCTGAACAATAAATACTGCACATCTCTGAAAAGGAAATGGGAGGCACTGTGTGCACGTCTTTACTGAAAGGCCAGTGTGATGCCAACTTAACTCTTGGGTGGCACTGCAGTTAACCTTCTTGAACACACACGCACCAGTTGCACAACCTAACCAACTGCCCATGAGACATTCGAGAAGTTACCCACAAATATGAAATTCATGCTTCCTTGTTACAAATAGATGCTGAGAATGGAAGAGGATGCTCTGTAAACAGTGTCCAGGATTAATAGCAACTGAGCGTTTGCTCCTGTTCACAGCTGTCAAGAAGTTTGCAATGAGGGCTTTACAAGGGAATGTGGCATGTGGCAGAAAGCTGTAAGGACCTTGAGGTCTCTCTGGTTGGTGCTCTTAACAACTGCCTACATATGTGGGAGCAAAGGAAGTGACCGGTGGGTTTATGTGATGCCCTTACAAGACTAGGTTTGAGAAAACAGCTAAAGAAATGTATAGAACTACAGGTTTTTAACTACAGCTGAAATACATCAGGGAACCTCCACCAGTACATAAATGCTTCTCACTGCTTTAGTTACCATGTTGGGAACAGCAGTGGCAAGCTGGTGATGATCCGGCAGCAAATGAAGTCACCAAACACAGGAAAGGAGTCTTTGATAAGAAACCACAAAAGCCTTGGTGGGCAAGTTCTTGGAGAAATGATCAGCCCCGCTGGGAGGGAACGCTCTTTCCACAGGAGTTAAGGAAAAGTCACTCCATCATATTGGCTGAGACTCTCGTGTGGATGGGGCTCATATGTGGGCACTTAGGCAGACAGCTCATTATTTTACTGAGGAATAAATGTTACAATATGGTTTGTCACTTCTTGGCAAGAGGTGGCGTGTGGAAGGCCCTGGGGTCAGTAGAGATCAGACTTCTGAAGATATGGGCTCGCTCCTTCAACAGTGGAATTCTTCACAGTGATGTCAGGATAGCATAAGACAAATTGTAGCCAGGGACTGTTAAGATGAACTCTTCTTTCTGGTCCAACTCAGAGGCAGCAGGGGCCTTGCTCTGAGTCCAGCCTGCTTTGATGCAAAAGCAGAATTATCCCTAGGTGAGCCTAGTGCAGCCATGCATACCAGATGTGCCGCAGTAAGAAACGACGGGACTGCGTAAACAAAGCATAGTTTAAGCCTATCCGGTGCCACTACTCTGGTTGACAATATAAAATTATGAGCAATAGTAATTATGTTTTTGTGGTGATGAGTCTTCTTTCATTGGTTTTTGTCTTGCTTTAGCATAACTACTAAGGTCCCTGCTGACTTTCATAGCAGAATGGAGAGCAGAGGTGGGTGGACAAAAAGAGCAGGGAGGGTGACAGGAACACTGGGCACGGGCCACGTGGACCCCTAATGCAGCCACTCAATGTAACTTTTACGATGACGAGTTAAAGCCAAACTAACAGTGGCAGCAGCCACTTTGGGGGATGGGACTGAAGAGGGGTGGCTGTGTTCTCATCTTTGACTCTGTTGATTTTCACATTGTCTGGGCTTTTTTAAACCAAAAAGAATGTGTTTTTTTTTTTTTTTTTTTTTTTAATGGTTTTAGGATAGGCATTTTCAATAGTTCATGGGTTTTGTCTTAATGGTATTTTTTTAATAGTTAGTGGTATTTCAATAGTTAATGGTATTAGTATTTTCTGCTTAAACATTGTATGTGTTCCTTGTACATGAAATTCAAATTATGAGATCCAGTGCTTTCAAGAACTGGACCTCAGAAAAGCCCAAGTTGGCACCTCCAAGTCCAGGAAGAGGTAGAACATTGAGACTGGATCCCTGACTGTAGGTGTCTCCGTGGGGTCCACTCATGATGACTAGCCAACTAGAACCTTCCACACCAAGCCTTCATTCCTACCATGCCGGGACCTGTATCATTGTCCCCTGATGCTTTCTCCGTAGTGAGTTCAAACAAAACCTTTGTGGATGGGATGCAGAGGAGCATCAAGAGAGAGAAGGAGCTTTGTCATCTTGCCGAGGGAGGCAGAGCATCGCTTCATGTGGGTCTAACAATGGACTAAGTATTTCGTAAACTGGCTTCACCAAGAGCAACAAGTAAGCAAATACTCAAGGATTTGGGAAAAATATAAGGTTGTTTAGATAATTACCCAAATTCTTAACAAGAAAATGCTAACTAGGGAAGAGTATATGACATCTTTTTCTGGGTGTTTGTTTGTTTGTTGAGACAAGCTCTCACATATTCCAGGCTGACTTCAAACTTACTATGGAGCTGAGCTCCTGCCTCCACTCCATAAAACACTGGAATTACAGCCCTGTACTACCACACCCAGCTTTTTGGTGTTTAATTCTTAATCGAGAAAGAAGACAGAAACTTGCTGAATTCAATCTCCAGCATCTTAGATTGACTGGTGTTGCAACACCATTACAGAGCTATAAGAAACCTATTAACACAATCTTTACCACTAACAAAGATATTTCTCTACCAATGTTCATTTTCAGACTATTCACGCATTACTTCTTGTTTGTATAAGCACGTGCTCACAACCTTATGAGATAAATTATGACTCTTATTTCTTTTTTTCTAGTAAAGGAAGAGATAGAGAAAGATTGCTTGCCAAAATAAAAAAATAAATCTAGCTGGGTCTGGTGGTATCAATCTACAATTCCAGCTTTGTAGGAGGTTGAGGAAGGAAGATCAATAGTTCAAGGCCAGTCTGAGCTATAAAGTGAGTTCAAGACCAGCGTAGGCCATACAGTGAGTTCAAGGCCTGGCTAGGCAACTTAGTGAGACCCTTTCTCAAAAACAGAAAGCAAAAAAGAATTGGGAGAACATAGCTCAGTCAAGGTCCTGGGTTAAATGTCCAGTACCAGAAATAAACTAAAATGAAAAAAAAAATGAAGAAATGTAGATGGGTTACTGAAAGGTCTTAGGATTCTTCCCAAGTAAAAATGAGGTACCATACCAATTTATAACTCAAATAGGAGACAGAAAATGGACAAGATAATTCAGGCATTGGGGCACATGCCTTTGATCCAAGTACTCAGATCTATGTGAGTTCGGTCTGATCTAGGGTAGCCAGGGTCACATAGAAAGGGTCTGACTCAAACAAACAAACAAGGAATAAAATAAAATGGTACGTTATATCTCCAATTAGTTGGAGAAAATAAACAGAATAATCAACCAACCACTCAACACAAATTCCTAAAAATTATTTAAGAAAACATGGAAAGTCCCCCCTTCTTTGTACTTCTACATTTCAGTATCTAGAATAGTAGGCTCTAAGAACACTTTTCTGTATTTCCTTCCTCTGCAAAGAAGCAGTAAGCTCAAAAGCCTAAAGGAGGCACAGGCTCCTTTGTCAATGTAAGTTATACTTCTGCCATGTTTTCTGATTTATAAAAGGCCTTCACAAACATCCCTACAAAAGACAAGCGAATTAAAGACAAAGGGAAATACACCAAGCAGTCAATGAGAAATTGAGTTTTGAAGTTTTAGGGCTATAATAAGCAATATTTTAAACATGATTTTATTGTCACATAATTTACATTATATCTGCTTAACTTTTCTACCATGTCTCAACTTGTCTTTGAGCCTAGAAAAATATCAAAGGAGGAAAGGACCTGGTTCATAGTTTCATGACAACAGCACAAGCAAGAAAAAGGAATTAAACTCTAGAAGAGTCTATGGCTAAGTCTAAAGAATTTCGGAAGGCTAATTGGTTTTAACTAGGCAGAAATGGGGGGCTAATGAAGGCCAGGAAAGATTATAAGACATCATTAAAGGAGGAGCCCTTCAGTTCTGAAAGCCAGAAGTCAGCCTGTGAGACTTCCAAGCAGGCACTCAACAAAGGTACTGTGGGCAGACAGAATGCCATGCTGATGATTTGATATAGCATGATATCATTTCACAAAAGGAACCTGAGGAGGTGTTCATCTTCAGATGATCTGGATGAAGCATGTGGGCTTCATAAAAACCTTACTTCTTACATTGAACTCACAGCATAGCAACCCCCCAGTTTCACACTGTGGGGCACTGTCCATTCAAGATTCTCAACTTGCTTCCTTGAAGACATGTTTCCTCCGGCAGTCTCCACTGGGAGTTTAGTGCACCCCTAACCATCACCTACTGTTCTTCCATTTTCAACCTGCAAGGCAGTTTTGAAGGCATAAATAATAATGGTAAATATTTGGTGCAAATCTTCTTTCTTCACTTGACTGGTTTTAACTCACCTGGGAGACACAGTTCCTTGTGTATCTGGGAGGGTGAGTCCAGAGAGTTTTAATCCAGGAGAGAAGGCTCACCCTGAACTTAAGTGGCAGCATCCCACAGTCAGAGGTTCAGAAATGAATTAAAAAGGGGGGAAAGTGGAAGCAGCTAGAACATCAGCACTGATCTTTGCTTCTGGACCACAGACACAGCACAACCGTCTCACATGACTGCCTGCATGCCTTCCCCACTATCAAATCCTGCATGGCCATGTGCAAGGGACATTCTGACACAGTTTCCTGCCCCTGGAGCAGGACCAGCAGGGCATGGACCTCCATGAGAGTTGATAGTTGCTGGTGTTGTGTCAGAAAGCATTCGTGAACCCCAAAAGACCACCAAGCAGCCAATTCTGGTGCAATTGCACTAGGACTGCATTAGGGTCTCTTTATTACAAGCTTGAGCTTGGGCTATCTCTAATGCAGGAGAATGGGAGAGGTCAGCCCTACGCTTAGTTTCAGGCAAGCATTTATAGAGACAAAGTGGTTTTTAGCCTGGCACACATCAGAAATGGGGGGGGGCAAATCATAAACTTAACTTCTACTTTCCTCCTAATTGCTGGTTGTTAAGAAATGAAGTTTCAGGAGCAGGCTTGTATCCTGGGGGTGCAGATTTGTTGGCAGTAACCTGGAAACTGATGCTAGGTAACGGCCTGTTAGTTAATTTGAGTTCAACCTTAGGTCACTGATCTCTAAGATGAAATCTGAACCCAAAAGATCTAGTCTCTTACTGGGCATGATGATTGTTTGTATAATATATACAATGAAGTTTATGCCCCTCCTTCAGAAAATATTCTCCCTGCCAAGGTTATTGGGGAATGTCCTCTCTGCCAAGTTAATGACTATGTGTTAACCAGAGACAGCATGACTCTAGGAGGCAAGGGTGTGTCTAGGTCCTTAGCAAAAAAAAAAAAAAAAATGGTAAATACTGTAACCTGTAACCTTCAGGACAGCCCTTAAGAACATGGGAAAGAATATAATATAATTCCTCAACTATGCAAAATATAAGGACGCAATATGAATTTCATGAGGGCCTTCACAGACCAGCTGCACTGTGAGCCAGCCTGTCAGAAAGATATTAAAGGAGAAGATAAAGAGACTTGGGGAGAGATGATGGCAAGGCAAGATCCTACTCAGCTAAGTTTATTGTTTGTGCTTACAAAGGCAAGCAGATTCCTGAGTTCAAGGTTAACCTGGGACAGAGAGAATTCAGGTCTAGGGGAGGTGGAAATGGTGATCTCAGAGCTGGATCCCACCCGGCTAGCTTATTGTCTGTGCTTACAAAAAGCAGGCAGACCTCTGAATTCATTTGCCATGTTTTTAAACACAAAATGTATTTGTTATCCTTTTTAAAGAATCAAGTGTCAAGGTCATACAATGGTGATTCATGGGGATAGTCAAAAGGAATCCTGGAGTAACTGATGGAATTGATATGTAAATAAAAGACTGGGCTTTGGTCTATAAGAGAGAGCTACCCAGAGAGAACTGCTTAGAAAGAGAACACAGCTCTTTAAGAATTTTTTTCTAACAGAATTTCTGATTTTAGTCAGAAAAACCACAATTTTTTTTTTTAGTAGCTTTTCTGATTCTGGTCAGAAAAATTCAATTAATTTTTTTCTAGCACAAGAGAGCTATCTCTTAACAGAGAGCTGTCTGGAGCAAACTACAGAACCAAATGCTAAAACTACAGAGTTGTCTGGAGAGCCATCTCTAGCAGAATGCAAGGCTGTCAGCTTGTAGTCCCTCCCCAGCTGACTCTGAGTAGTTTCTTTCACCTCTCCCAAACACTCCTGCCTCAAGACCCCTGACCAAGCCAGGGCTGATCCTTGGCACTCCACCATAATGTTCTGAAATGTTTCATGAACCCAGAAAACCCATTCCCTCCTTAAGTTGCTTTTCTTGGGTTTGTACTCACAGCCCTGAGGAAGGTAATCAATACTTTGAGCATTATAGAATTGACATCATCTGTATCATTTGTTGTACTGGCTAGTTTCATGTCAGCTCAACACAAAACAGGGTCATTTGAGAAGAGGGAACCTCAGCTTATAAAATGCCACCACTGGATTGACCTGAAGTCGACACTAATGTGGAAGGGCTCAAATCACTGTGGGTGGTACCATCCCCCAGGCTGGTGGTTTTGAGTGCTATAATAAAGCCCAGGCTTCCCTCAGCAATAGAGTGTAACAAATAAATTGTAAGTTTAAATAAACTCATACCCACCCACCCCAGGTGGCTTTTTGCCACAGTTGTTTTCACAGCAATAGAACTCTAAGTATTTTGTCCCATGAAAATAAGATTGTTTTTTATTTACCTAACTGAAAACTTTCACAGCAAAAAGTAAAACAAAAACAAACAAACAAAAACTAAGTGTGCTCTAAAGTCTCCCTCCATCTTCAGAAGTTGCTTGAAGCATCCTTACCGTACTCTTTATCCTCATAAAGATAAATGGAGTCGAACTCTTAGTACGAGAACTGTAGGGCTGACTCAGACTCTAGAAACTTAGCCAATTAGACGCAAACACAGACACTCCAAGTTAGAACTTCTTCAGAAACCTAGACACAGATTTCAGTTTTGAAGGACAGTTCGTCAGTCCCTGTAGTAATGTTTACTGGCACCTATACACAAGGCACAATAGGGGAGCCAAGACCTCAGGAATCTGACTAAACATAAAAGATTCAGGTTGACAAACACATAGTAAAGAAGGTACACTTCAAACCTGTAATCATCCACTCAGGGGAGAAACGTGCTGGCTAAGGGAGACTGTTCTGGAAGTCCTTGTAAATCCAGAGAGTAGGAACACTTTAGGACTATCTCATCCAGAGAACACCCCATATCCTCCCATTAGTAAGTTTTGTTCCAGTGACCACCTCAGCCAGTTATAACCTCTAACACCAGTGTGTATTGGCAACACCCTCTCTCCTGGAGTGAGTCAGGGCTCCAGGTGTCTTCAAGCTCACTGACAAGTGTGTACCAGCTCTGGCAGGTGTGCTACAGATCACTGTGAGACAATTTTTTTCCCCACATGGCTTCTTTGATGTTGAACAAGGTATGAAGTTCGGGTAAAGCCTTTTCCACATGCATCACACTGGTAGGGTTTCTCACCGGTGTGGATTTTTTTATGCTCAATAAGGCTTCTACTCCGAGTGAAACTCCTCTCACACTCATTGCACTGATAAGTCTCAGGAGCTTCAACATCATCCGCCAGGCTTGCCACCCTACTCTGACCTTCCCAGGCCTCTCCATGCAGAGGCTTCGGAGCAGTTTTATCAGCGTGGATCCGTTGATGTCTCAGGAGATGTGAGCTACGCCGAAAGGCTTTGCCACATAAGGTGCACTGGTACGGCTTCTCGCCAGTGTGGATTTTGTGATGTTCCAGGAGGCTGCAGCTCTGAGTGAAGGTTTTCCCACAGTCATCACACTCGTAGGGCTTTTCCCCAGTGTGGGTTCTCTGGTGCTTGATGAGATTTGAGCTGTGACTGAAGACCTTACCACATTCTTCACACTCATACGGCTTCTCACCTGTGTGAACTCTCTGATGAATGACAAGGGCAGAGCTCCCGATAAAGGTCTTCCCACAGTCTTCACATTCGTAGGGTTTCTCTCCAGTGTGGATTCTCTTGTGTTTGGTCAGGCCTGAACTCTGAGCAAAGCTCTTCCCACATTCACGGCAATAGAACCGCCTGTTTCCCGTGGCATTCTTCTGTGTCGTCTGTAACTTGCCTTCCTGCTCACTGGCTTCTGCACCTGTAGGAATCTGGACAGTGTCTTCACCCAGGAAGCACACTGTCTGCTCGGGCTTTTGTTCTGTGTATTCCTCGGCTGGAGGCAAGTCCCTGGTCTCAGGCTTCACTTCCAGACCTGAAACACAATTGTCAGCAAATGTTAACTAATTATGCTCTGCAAGGGAGAAAGCTCTGAGGAACACAGCAAGGAAGCAAGAGCTCTCTGCATCCCAAGGACAAATATTTAAACACAGGGATAAGTGGGGGGGGGGGGGCGCAACAGGGATGCTGGTGGAAAAAGAAACATGGTGGGAATCAGGATTAAATGGAAAACCAGGAAGTGGGGGAAAGGTGAGGACCAAAACCATGATCCACAATGGCCAACCAATCAACATAAAAACTCCTAAAAACATTTAATAAAACGTAAAAAGTTTAAATTTTGTTTTGTACTTTACAAGTCCTGTTAACTGTCTAGAATAGTAGACTCTAAGAATATTTTCTGGACGCTTCTCTTCTCTAGACCGGCTTCAGGCCAAAGCCTAAAGGAAAGGCGGTGCTGTGACGAGTGGATGGTTCCTAGGAATACAAGGGCGGAGAGGTGAGCCTACAATTAGACAGGAAAGGCTGGACAAAAGCAACACGGGCCACAAGTGAAAACCAGGACGTAAGGACTTCCACAGGTCAGTGTCATGCACTGCCCTCCCCTCCCCCGCTCCTATTCCAGGCAGACAGTGTTCCCTACAATCGCTGACAAGGGTTTTCTTCTCTGTTGGAGGTGCCATCAAAGAACGTGGCGGCTTCTGATGAGCCACCTTATCCTCTGTGACTTGTCACTCGCCTCTAGACTCCTAGATTCTGTTTGTGGCCCACTCCCGGAAGTGTCCCCCAGCCTCCCTCCCCCGCCAGGGCACAGAATGAAAACGGAGACTCCTCCTAAGGATCTGATCTTCTGCATCTTACTGAAACTGACCAGAACACTGGCAGGGGAGAAAACAAAGTGATGGTCTGAGGGTTTTAAGAGTTGGTTAAATGGCCGGTCACTAACAGGACTCCAACGAGGTAATTCTGAAGTCAGGCACACAGCAAACTGCTTCTAACATACAAAGGAAAAGCTTCGGAAACAGACGGTGTCTGCCAGGGTTTTCTAAGGAAACTAAGACAGCAGAGCTCCCTGCCTTTGTGCCTGTGGCGATTCCTGAGGTGAATCTGCTCTTTCCACCCAGGCCAAAGGGTCAGCAACCCCCAAAACAGCCAATCCCCTTAGGACTTCCGAGGTACATGCAAAGGCGCATGAGAACTGTTTAGAGGGGGTTAAGTGTCTTAAGGTACACTTACACAATACTTTACCCAGGCACTGTGGTACATGCCTGTAATCCAAGCACCCAAGAGTCTAACCAATGAAGACCTCAGTTCATGTCCAGCCTGGGTTATACTGAGAGGCCTTGTCTCAAAAACAAACTGTCAAAGGTAAGAAATATGGCACCCATTAAGGTGAGGTCTTTCATAAGGATATACCGAATAGTAAAAACAACTACAACATGAGGGTAAGTCCTTTCACATGATATGTAAATGCTCCAGGACATGGGATGTCTTAGAAAACAAGTTTCCAAACTTCCAAAGATATATGGTTTGCACTGTCAAACTCAAAGTGAGGGCTC
Source organism: Micromys minutus (assembly GCF_963924665.1). Lineage (NCBI taxonomy): Eukaryota > Metazoa > Chordata > Mammalia > Rodentia > Muridae > Micromys > Micromys minutus. Next base: position 72,495,075 of record NC_137975.1, on the reverse strand, counting down.
ATTTGAATTAGATTTTTTAAAAAATAAAAACCAAAACAAACAATCAAACAAACCATCAATCAGGCCCCGAGCAAAGCAATGAGTTAGAAGGGGTCTGAGAACACAGGGGGTCCTCCAAGGCAGCCAGAGAACAGAAAAGGCCTCTTAAGGGAACCACGGATGAGGATTACTGCTGCTAAGAAAGGATGAGAAACTGAGTCTGGTGTGGAATTAGGATGGCAGTGGAGAACTGTAAAGGAAAACAGCATTAGTCGCCGTTCCATTGCTCTCTTAGCACGTGCAAGGCCCTGAACTGTATCCTCCCCTCTATCCATCCCTCCCTTGCCACGCCCCCACACACATAACAACACACTCACAAACATATGCTCACCTCTGGCTTGTAAAGGTGAACACTCCAAAGATTCCTGAGATTCACGCTTGAAGAGAGACGTCATTGCCTGGGAGTGGCTACTTTGTGGGTCCTTGGGTGACGTCATCGACGCCACCTTGCGACAGAGAAGTTCTCGACTCCATTCCCCGATTGGGACCTGAAAGCCATTCATTCCCTTTCATTTATTCAATCAAACTTTCCCATCATATTTGTCCGAGGACTCTATATTACCACGCCCTGACTCTAAGAGCTTCATGAAACTATGAACTCATGGGAATACAGAGAGTCCCGTGAACCTTGGAAACGTTTGGAATCTTGTAACTGGAAACCGAGGCCCAGTTTAAGCAGCTTGTCATTGTCCGGCGGCTCATAAGGAGCGATGCTGCGATGGGAGCCCGGGCAGAGGAGCTGCAGGGCCTGTGATTGACCATGACTTTGCTTCCCTGTTCTGTTCCTCTATCATTAGTGGATGGGAAACTCTATAAAAATGTCAACATTCTCTAAAATAATTTCTCATAATTTCCACCCAACAGTTTAAAAAAAAAAACTAACAAATTCAATTTCAGTATGTGAAACCACGTAACCAAGAACATGACAGACTCCTTAAAGTCCACTTTCCTCACAGACATTAATAGTAAATTGCTGCTCAGAGTTTCCTACATCCTTTTCAGAGAAGGATGGACTTCCCACTGCGACATTGCTCAGGACAACTCCAAGTCTGGAACCTTGGTCTCCGGGTCACTGGCTAGAAGGCTCTAACCACGTATCCTCTGAGACAAGAACATTGGGGGCTGCCGAAAAGAAATCCCCTAACACAGGCCAAAGTGTGTTTACACACACCAGTTCGTGTTGCCCTCAACCATAGCCAGAGACGCTTTTCCATGCAGTAAGCGGAGTTAAATTCGGAGATTCATTACTGGTCAAAGAGCTGAGACTAAGTAACTATCGAGTGCTTCTCCTCCACATCAACCCCGGCTCCCAGGGCTCAATGAGCCTCATGGAAGACAGGGCAGAAAAAACCCGAACAAACAACCAAACAAACCCATAAGAACTGGAGGGTGGAGACCTGTAAAAAGCTGCCTTCTGGGAAACTCATGAACTCACTGGTTCCTGTACAGATCAAGACAACACAATCAGTCAACGTTTCAGCAAGGGGCACGGGGTGTATGAGGGGGACATGTGGTGGCTGGGGTAACCTGGAGTGGGGTTGTTGGTGAGCGTGATGGAGACACATGGTTGATGTGTATGAAATTTCAAAGAGGGTTTGGTTTCGTTAGGTCAGAAGATGGAGAAAACCACCCTGTTTTCTGCCAAACTCTCAAATAAGGTATACAAGAATTTGGATTAAAAAAAAAAAAAAAAAAAAAAAAAAAAGCCCAAAAACTCTTAGATTCTAGGTTCTAAGAAAACTGTAGAATTCTCCTCCACTGTCAATGGGAGAACTACAAGGGTGTGTGTGTGTGTGTGTGTGTGTGTATGGTATAAGCACCGTAGTACTGCTAGCAAGCCACTGCAGATCTGTTCCATGTGACACGCCAAGAAAACACCTACAGAGTCGTTTGTGCCTATTGCTGCTGTGCTCAAACCTGTCCTCGTGTCTTACTCAACACCAGTAGGAAGTACATATACAACCTTCACCGCTCTGCTCCACACGTTCTACACCCGCTTCTCTAGGACTGCGCTCTTCACCATCCTTTTATTTCCCTTTATGCGAGTAACTATTCTGAGGGGCCTGGGGCAGTTCGCTGGTGGCCTCAGGTTCCCAGCACAGACAGCCTGCCGGCTCTAAGCAGTGCCTCCCTGGGATCCTGCTTGAGGTTTCTGAAAGGCACAGGACATGCGTCTGAACCTGTTCCTTCTACCTGCGGAGGTGTCTCATCCAGCTGCCTGTCCAGGTACTCCAGCAGTGCCACCACCTCCTCCCCGCTGTCGGGGTGCTGCTCGCGCACCCAGGCCTGCAGCTCCCCTGGCAGGATGGTCAGGAACTGCTCCAGCACCAGCAGCTCCAGGATCTGCTCCTTGCTGTGCATGTCTGGCCGCAGCCACTGTCTGCAGAGCTCGCGGAGCCGGCTCAGCGCCTGCCGGGGTCCGGCTGCCTCTGGGTAGCGGAAAGCACGGAAGCGCTGTCGGGAGCGGTCAGGCCCAGGACTGCCCAGCCAACTGGCCTCCTCTGCCAAGGGGGAGGCCTCTTCCTGTTCCACTTTTACCACTACAAGCCCAGTCTCCTCCTCTGCAGATCGAGCGTTTAGCGCTGCGCACGCTTTGGGTTCACTAGCCATTCTGTGCCAACTGCAGGCTCACGCTAGCTGCAAGCTTGATCTGCAGAAGATTGTCACAACGTGGGAATTCAGAATGGATGTCTTCTCCTACCCCTCGTGCTACGGGACACCCAAAAGCACAGCTGCAGAAGTGACACCTACAATCCTGGCCTCTTTTGCACTCCACCCTAAACACACACACACACACATACACACAAATACTCTCAAGGAGCAAATAAACTACAATCCAGATGGCGGTGGAGCACAGGAAGCACTGTGGGAATTCAAGCCGCTTCCTGCCCCCTCTAGGATGCTCTTCTCTGTGGTTCTTTCCAAATTAACCCATTATTGTTGAGGAAAGGATTGTAGACCCTGGGTCACACAGGAGTATGTGTTTAAGCACTGGAAGTAAGCTACCTGGAGGTGTTTGGTTCTTTCCGATGTTAACCTTGTCTTCACAGTTGTCATGCCGACGTGAAAATTCGGCTGGCAAGTAGGCTTTGCGAAATGGGAAATGCAGATGGGAAAAGCTAAGAAATTTGGTCTTAGAAACCATGAACTCACGTGACTGGAGGGGCCTCTCTCTGTCCCTGGCCCTGCCCTGTTCCTGTTGCCCCCTTTCTTCCCTCTCCAGGCCAAACTACTTGAGAGAAAAATCCTCTAGATCCGGACTCTAGACCCTACTTCCCAACACTTCTTAGACCCTGTAAGCCGTAAAGAGCCAGTACAGGTGCTACCACGGCACCTACCGAAAAAGCTAGGGACTCCCAACTCTTCAGCAAACATGTTTACAGGTTGCAAGCATCCAAACTGCCTCTGTGCTCTTCCAGAAAAGGTCTAGTCCCCAGCCTCATGGACATCCCCTTCCAACTTCATTTCTTCCTGTGTCTCTTCAGCATTGGCTGACACAGTAACACAAAGGCGAGATGCAGACACTGCCAAACCTGACAAAGGTGAACTGTCGTCAACTAAAAGAAACCCAATAGACCCGATCCTCCAGGTGCCGTGACAAACTTTACTTCAACCATGACTAGAACCAAACAGCTGTTGTGACTGGTGAGGTGGTGAAAGCTACCTCCATCTTATTTTCTTGCCAAGGCTGTTTCCAGGTTTAACTGGATTCTGATCTTCTTGTAGTAAACCCTGGAAAAACTACCCAATGCAATTCTAGGAATTGAAGATCAGGACGTCCTAGCTAAGTTACCTAAGTTTTATCGAAATTGCTTATTTGTGTAGGAAATCCCTCCTGTCAAGCCCTTATCTTAGCTGCATGTTTGTGTGAAATGTCACTGTAGCTGGCTAACTGTTTGTCTTAACTTCTCTTAACTCTGCTTGCTTTGAACTGCTTGCTCAGTACAGTTCCCACAACAGCTAGCAAGGGAGATGATGCCTTGATGAAGTCTCCGCACTCAAAAACCCCATGTTCTGGATGGGGGAAGGGCACCTAGATACACTTCCAACAGCTGGGTGTGGTCCCAGCTGGCCTGGGATACTTTGATTGTATATACACTGCATCTTGGTGATCATCTCTGGTAATCATCCCATAACACTATATATATATATATATATATATATATATATATATATATATATATATATATATATATATATATATAATACAGCTGAGACACTGGGGAAAACTGGGACTCAGCAATACTAAGCAATTATTGGCAACAACCGTTAGAATGGTACGATTGTTTGTATAAAATTTATTTTTATTTATGTATTTGTGTGAATGTCATATCTGTGCCAGAGCTTGCAGAAACCAGACAAGGACGTCAGGTTCTCTGGACCCACAGCTGCAGGCAGTTGTGACATGAACTCAGGTCTCGTCATAGTTAAGAGTTTCTATTACTGTGATAAACGCCATGACCAAAAGCAACTTGGGAAGGGAAGGTTATTTAGCTTACAAGTTCCAATCGCAGACTATTATGAAGTCAGGGCAGGAACTGAAGCAAGATGCTTAGCGAAATGTTGCTTACTGGCTTGCTCTTCTGGTCTAGATAGATAGATAGATAGATAGATAGATAGATAGATAGATAGATAGATAGATAGAGATAGATATATCCCAGGACTAACTGCCTGTCGAGAGATGGCACCATCCACAGTGGGGGTTCTTTCACATCAATTACCAGTCAAGAAAAAAACACAGACTTCTCTACAGGCCTATCTGATGGGGACATATTTTCAGCCGAGCTTCACTCTTCTTAGATGACTCTAGTTTTGTCAAGTTGTCAAGGAAAAAAAAACTAATCAACACAGGTCCTCCATAAGACCGGCAAATGCTCTTAACCACTGAGATATTTCTTCTGTCAGTTTTTGAAGTTATTCATTAGAACTTTATATTGGGATACTTTTGCAGATGGACTAGTACTGCCTGTGCCCTGGACAGCTCTGACTGACCCTACCTGTTCCTGGGAGTTGGAAACAAGTTGGCACAGAGTCAGAGATACACTCAGGGAGCAGGTGAGAAACACTACAGCAAGCTCATCTGACGCTGCTGCAAGCTCCTTTAATACCCTCCACCCACGCCCCCATTGGTTCCAAGAAAGCATCTATTCTAAACTGCAGTTCCTGATTGGCTGGCATGTATATGTACCAGCAATCCTTGCTCTCTCAGGCAGTCCTCAATTAGGTCCTTCTGTAGGAATGCTGGGGTCACAGGGAGTCCTCAGTTAGGTCCTCCTGCAGGAGCTGCTTTTGTAACTGCCGGGGCCCCTAGCCTTTAATACAGATTCCTGCTACAGATGAGCCAATACAACGTCTGAGATTTGCTATGACAAACTTAAGGGGAAACAGAAGAAAACAAAATAACATAAATGTGGTAATTTTCCAAACTGGGTGAGAGGTGAGAGTTATATGGGATCCATTGTAATGTTCTTCGTACAGTTACAAAAAATTTTCCATATCAATTTTCTTTTTAATTAAGCAAGATCCTACTTTTCCTCATTAGTGAGTACTTAGTCCAAAAACTGCTAAGTAGGGCTAAAAAGAGATGGGAAAGGAGACGGCAGCTCAGCCCAGAGTGAAGCCCCATTCTGGCTTAAGCTGTTGATATTGATTGATATTGTCAATTTGAGTGGATTTGGGAAAAACCTATGAGATTAATAAAACATATACCTTCTCTACTGTGGTCACAAAGGCTATAACCCCACAAACAGAATATTGTCTTGATAGATTCATAATAGCCAGAGTGGGGGTAAAGAAGAGGCAGAGTCTAACTGGAGGAAGTGGGTCTTTGATGCTTTGCCCTTAGGGGCTATGGCTTTCCCTGTCCCCTTCTCGTACTCCCTCTCTTTTCTTCCTAGTGTGATCCCCTGCCTCTTCTGACGCTACCATTCCTTCCCTGCTACAATGAACTGAACTCCACCCAAAACCATGAGTCAAAATAAGTCTTCCCTCCCAAACTGTTTCAGTCAGGAATATTGTCACAGTATCACAGAATTAACTAATACACAAGAAGTATCAGTTACTTTCTCATGGCTGTGAGATATACCTAACAAGAAGCAACTTTAAAAAGACACATCTAGACTCTCAGTTTGAGGGTCCATCCCTCATGGCAGGAGCATGGCAGCAGAGGCAACATGAACTTGCTTGGTCCTGCCTCCATCCCAGCATATCAGCAAGAAGGGAAAGAGGAAGCCTGATGTCTGTCCGCCTCTCCTTTTCTTTAGTCTGTGGTTCCAGCCTATGTGACAGTGCCACTACCCACAGTCACTGTGGTCCTTCTCCCCTCACCCAGTTCTCTCTGGAGATGCCAGCAGACACATCCAAAGGTGTCCTGGTTAGTATCACAAGTTATTCATTCACTTGGGAGGTACGAACAACTTTGAGCACATGTTCCTGACTGTGGAGGCCACAAAAAAAAACCTATCAGCACCTCCCCTACAATTTACAAAGAAGTTAATGGAGAGTCAGGGGCACAGAGGCGCATAACAGAAGCTGGTTATCAAAACTCAGACGCCAAGATCAAATTCATGTCCTCAGCTTTCATAGCAAGCATGTTGCTGCCTTAGTTATACTGACACCACACACGTGCGCTTGCACACACACCACACCACACACCACAAGCACACTCATATACACACACTACACCCATACACGAACACACACACACTTTAATCCAACAAGTTAATTACCACTGAAAGACCAGGATAAATCCTGACCCCCTAACAGGTAAAGTAGAAGGCCCCTAGCAGGTAGAGTAGAGCCAAAAAATGTAGGACAGCAGGTTCAGTGACTCTGTTTCAGGAACTGGCTGACCATAAAACCATAAAAGTTAAATAACACATCATAAACAATCTTGAGAAACCGGGTGTTCCCCTCACAATTCTTCACTGGTAATTTTCACCTTATAAACAATCTTGAGACACCTGATGTTCCCCTCGAGATTCTTCATTGGTAATTTTCACCTTATAGGCAATCTTGAGAAACCAGGTGTTTCCCTTATGATTCTTCACAGGTATTTTTGGTATTCTCCAATGAAGTACTCCCTCCCCACTGGGTTGTGGTTTTTTCCTTTAAAACCCCCATCTCCCAGCCACTCGGGGTCAGACTCCTCTACCGTGGGATATAAGTCTCGACCCCAGTGCACTGGTTCATTAAAAACCTCGTGTAATGGTCTCTTGTGAGTTCTTGGGGGTTGTGTTAGCCCTAGGCTTGAGAGAGGGTCTCCCCTCTGCGGGGGTCATTCATCACACCAGTCATATAGTTTAAGAAAAGAGCCCTTGGGTAGTGTGAAGATGTATGGAAAATAATTCTAAGTATAATTAATTAATCAAATAAGTAAATATACTAAAGATATTAAATTATATTAAATACACTAAATTTAATAAATAATTTAACATAGTATAAATTATATTAAATACACTAAAGATATTAAATCTTACTCTATTGGGAGTCGCAAACTTTGAAAAATTCAAAATGCTTCCTGTACTATTAGACTGAGAGTTAAGATATCATTGTAACCCAGGGTCCCTACAGAAATAGGTATTCAGATGTGCTGTTCAGGGTAATAGAAAAGGGAAAACAAGTGGCGCGGGTGCCTCCATCAGATACCTTGTGTGCTAGTTTGTGAAAGCACACTCTTAATTAATGAGTGATTGACTACAGCCAGTAGCAGCCTAAGGTGGCAGCCCTGAGTTGTATAAGAATGCAAGCCAAGTGAACCATGAGCAACAAGCAGGTAAGCAGTGTCCCTCCACGGTCTCTGCTTTAGTTCCTGACCCGGGGTTCCTGGTATGTTTATCACAGCCATAGGAAGTAAATTAAGATACCAGATACATATGACACATAGACAGGGACACACACACACACACACACACACACACACACACACACACAAGCTAGCACATCCAGGAATGGTTAGGTTCCATATATTTCAGTCCTTCCCTACTCTTAACTCTCTTGCTCTTCCTAAACCAAGGAACCAAGAAAAAAGGCATCCTCGAGGCTTGAGTCTGTGAGTCTGTACACAAGATCCTCTTCCAAATGTGCTGTCTCTGGAGCTGGTGAGCGATTGCTGTGAGCGTGTACTGTTCCTCCTGAAGGCCTGCGTCAGATTGTCAGTACCCACACCAGGCGGCCATAACCCCCTGTAACTCGAGCTCTAAGGAATCCAGTGCCCCTGACTTCCACAGGCCTCTGCATGCGTACCTACACAAAGTCACACAAAGACTGGTAACTAATTTAAAAATATTGTTTTTCTAATGAAGATCACTTGTTTTCACCCGCCCCTTAAAGGAAACTGTCTATTACAATGAAAATGTACTGGTCCCCATCTGTTGCGTGTAATTTTAAAATCACACCACAGCCTTTCCCGGGAGCTCAGCCCACGCTCTGACCTCTCTGGATCTGACCTCCCTTTGCTCCATCCAGCTTAGCCCAGGATCGATCACAACCAATCCCCAACCCCCGAAAGCCCGGGTATGGGGGTTCTCTTTTGTTCCTCGCAGTTAGCTCTCTCTTTCTCTTCTGACCTTTGCTCCACAGATGAAAACACTTAGACAGCTTCATTATTTTAGAATGTGCCAGATAATACAATTGTTGGGCACAGAATCTCTAGTCCTAACCTTATCAGCTAGCCTTTATCAACCAATCTCTGCTGGTGGTGGAGGCCGCTGGTTCTAGCTTCCTCAAGATTTTACAAGGTTATGTGGTACTTCTCCTTTCAAAGCCTGGCTGAAAAGCTCCTTCTCTATCCTCAAGTCTCTCCTAGGACCCGGAAGTTCCACCTATACCCCTCACCCAGCAATGGGCTTCCACCTTCTTTATTGACCAAATCAAAAACCAATTAAGAAACTAGACCTTACTATCAGCACCTCCCCCTACAATTTACAAAAGATCTTAAAGGGGGGTAGGGGGGTTAGGAGGAGCATAACAAAGGCTGGTTATCAAAACTCTGAGAACAATGAGTCCATTTCAGAAAGGAAAACAAGAATAGTTACAGTTGTAGCGCTTGGGAGGGAGAAGTAGGAAAATCGGGAGTTCAAGCTCATGTTTCATACAGCCGGGGCTACATGAATCTCTGTCTCAAACAGAACACAAAACAAATTTCCCAAGGACAATTGTCACATTCTCATCCAATAAGTTAGGTAAGTTACCACTTGCGAAGCAGTAGACGCTGCACAGAGAGCTTGATGGTCCCTCGAAGTCATTCGGATGAGCCAGAATGTGAACGTATTTTCTGCACGGTTTTAACCACTGTACAGACATAATTCTCATTTGATGTTTAGCAACCTCATGTTCTTAACACCTACTCCACACCAACTCCTTCTCATTTTTGCAAACGCTTCTCATTAGTAAAGGTCTCAGTTGAAGAAAAGTAAAATATTGCCTTTATAGATGTTTTGTGTGCAAGGATCATTAAGTATAATCTACAAAAGCAGTTTAAAGCGCTTTGGAAAGGAACTTAATTCCAGCTTACCATTGCTTTGTTCTTTAACGTGCTTGTTAGGAATTTCTTAATGAATACATGTTGGGATAAACTGATATTAAGTGCCTGCTGATTCAACACTGTAATATCACCAGCACAATCTGTCAAGATTACCCTGAATTACATCACAATCCAGTCAGATCAATTTGTAGGACACAAACGACCACACAGAACTCTTAAACATTATGACAGGAAATAAAGCTTAGTCTTGGGGGGTGGGGGGGACTATAACTAAATACTATACACTGAATGGCTTATAAACAAGAGCGATTTATTCCTTTTGGTTCTGGAATCTGAGGTATGTTTCATTCTCAAGTGGGGGCATCATCTAGCTGTGGAAGGAGCAAGGACTCCTTTAAAACAGCACTGATTCCAGCCACAGAGGCCAAGCCATCATGCTAATGACTTCCGAAGGCCCCACTTCCCAATGCCAATACGTTGGTGATCAGACAATCTACAATAAGATTTCAACGTATGAATTTGAAAGAACAGCCATGCAGGCCATGTACAGAGGTACAGGCAGAGAAACTGTTACAGATTAAGATTGTATGCAGTTCATGCTCATTAAATGGGTTCTCAATTGTTTTTCAACTTTTACAGTCATTATTTTATGTGCATGGATTTTTTTTGGCTACATGAATACTCATGTACCAGGTCTATAACTGATGCCCACAGAGGTCAGAAAGGGGCATTGAGTTCTTTGGAATGGAATTACAGACCACTGTGAGGCACCTTGGGGTTGCTGGAAACTGAACTCGGGCCATCAGGAAGAACAGCCAGTGCTCTTAAATTTTGAACCACTCTCCAGCCCCTGAATCTAGATTTTTAAAATATTTATTTCAAATGAAAGATGTTATGAGAACAGTATGCCCTGTTCCATTCCCGTTTGATTTCATTTTATTGCTTAGTGGTCCTAGTATCAGAGCTGAGTGAGATAACATGTTTATAATCCAAACACTTGAGAGGTAGAGGTTGGAGGATCAGGAGTTCAAGGTTAACCAGGGCTACCTAGGGAATCTGAAGTCAGGCTGGGTTACCTGAGACTTTGGGAGTCTCAACAACCACAAAGCAAAACCAGAGAGGGTTGAAGAAATGACTGTTAGGGCTCTAACATCCTCTTCTGTATATACAAATGGTATATTCCCACACAGATACAAATAAATAAATAAAACCCCCTTTAAAAGACAAACAAAAAACAGGCACAACTTCAGCAAAGCACCATTTCTAAATTTCAACCTACCTAAGTTAGGGAGTTTTTTCAGAGGAACCCTGCCTGTTTCCATTTTTCAGATTGGGGAACTACTATCTTACATGAAAAGTCTGCTGTTTTAAATTATGGGATGTCAAGTGCCTTCAGAAGCTAATTGCAAGTGACTGGTTTCTGAAGAAATGCCATAAAGAGAAACCTTGTAAACTTCTGGAGCCTAAGTAATTCTACTTAGGTCGGTGAACCTAAATAAAATAAGGCTCTGGGGTCACTTAGTTCAGAAACTTAACCTCAAACTCTGGTTCCAGAAGTAATAAGGGCTTTGCCTCCAACAGGGAGAAGCAGTACTGTTTGCTAAGTCTCCAGCAACAGAGGCTTTGGCTGGTCATACTCTACCAATACTAAGCAATGCCCCCAACACTCTTCTACTTTTTGACGCAGCAATCTCATAAGGGTGCTTGAGTTTTCCTGCTGGGGTTGTAGATCTGTAGTACCAGGCAGCTGACAGGTCCCATCGAGGCAGGTAATCGGAGGGGTTCAGGTAATAGGAATTCTTCACTAGCTAAGCAGAAAAGGTGGAGGCAGGAATGGTGAAGAAGGGTTAGCCACATGGTGGTAAACCTAAGAATCTAAGAAAGGAGCTGACGAAAATCTAAACGAGGAGACGGATGTGTTCCGGAGTTCAACTTCATTGAGGAAGACCGAAAGACTCAACCCAAATTTAGATTCAAATCAATGAATTTCTTCTTACCAATAGCAAGATGGACGCAGTCTGGTGACCAAATTGGGAGACATGCAGGGCATTAGGAAGCATAAAGGCGGACATTACGATTTTCTCCCTTCTATGAAATTCCAGCTGTGTGGGGAAATTGCTTCGCTCCCTTAACGATTTCTTATTCCCTTACACAAGGATAGAGAAAACGGCTCATTCCCTTTCCCACAAGGATAAGAGGGCTGCAAAACCCAATCTTCTCATATCAAGCGCCCCATTCTTTCATTCTTATCTCAGAGCAGTGGCATTATTTTGTGAAGCGAGCAAACTGCTAGGAAACTCATGAAAATTTTAGGGCAAAGGTCAACAGTTATTTAAAGGGGTGCCTGGTCCAGAGTTAAGTTTTCTTATCCATCGCAGCTCAGCTTATGGAAACCTTTAATCTTGGTGCCTGAGAGGTGAAGATAAAAGGATTAGGAGTTCAGAATCATCTTTTGATTGTCTAGTAAGTTCCAAGCCAGCTTGGGTCTGTATATGCCTCACTTAAAAAGAAGCAAATATCCCTGAGGTGGTGGCCAACGCCCTTAATCCCAGGACTCCTGACGCAGAGGCCCGTGGATCTCTGAGTTCCAGGCCAGCCTAGTGAAAACACACACACACACACACACACACACACACACACACACACACACACACACACACAGCGGAAGGACTCATTCATGATAATTCCTTTTGTTTCCCCTGGGGCTCAACGTGGGGAATGTAAATGGTGAAAAGAGAAGTGAACGTCTATATCCCAGAGACTGAAGAAGGTTCTTGCGCAGCCTCCAGGCCACTTCCGCTTCCGTCAGAGGCTCCGCGCCCAGGTACGACTCGGACTGCAGGGGCCACGCGCCGGGTTGGACACACCACGCCTGTTCCTACTGCGCCTGCGCCGTGTGCGGGCGAGGGGGAGCTGCGTGCTCTCTGTGTTGTAACTTCTGGAATAACCGCCGCGTTGGTGGCTTGAAGGCGGCCCATGTCGCCTGTACCCCGACCTCGCCCTAATGAGGACACTCTGGGCTCTCAGAAACGACGGCGTGGCTCGGAGAGCCCACCGCCGGCGTGGCAGACTAGCGGATGCCCTCGGGGAGGCGGCTTCGGCTCTCACCCGGGCGGGCCCGAGAGGGTCCAGCCTCCGCGGGGTGCCGACAGCGTCTGGCCACTGCACCCCGTCAGCCGCCCCAGGTCTGGAGAGCGACCGCTGGGAATCCGTCCTCTCTCACCGTCCTCTCCCATCGGTGGTGGGTACCGTTACCACCACAACTATGTGGGAGACCGTTCGTGGTCCGAGGACCAGGAGAAGGAAAAGGAGGAGAGCTATAGGCAAAGGAGGCTCAAGGAAAGAGAGAGGATTGGAGAACTGGGAGCACCTGAGGTATGGGGACTGTCACCCAAGATTCCTGAGCCAGATTCTGATGAACATACACCAGCTGAGGATGAGGTGAAGAATCAGAAGAGCAGCAGTTCGGATTTCACCAATGAAGAGAAAAGGACAAAGGCCAGCCACTCAACAAAGAAAAGGAGAAAGAAAAAGCCTTCTAAAAGGAAGCATAAAAAATATGACGACAGCAATTCAGACTCTGACATTCATTCTAGCACTGATAGCGATAAAAAGAAAGCTAAAACCAAGAAGAAAGAGAAGAAAGAGAAACACCGGGCTAAACAGCTCAAGAAGAAGAAGAGGACTAAGAGAGAATACAGCGACATAAGCTGCAGATCTTCAGAAAGGAAACTACCAGAAGATGCGTGGATGGAACAGTCCGTGAGTGCAGAGAGCATGGGCTTAATAGGCCCAGAAGCACCTGTAACACATACCTCTCAAGACGAGAAACCTCTGAATTACGGCCACGCTCTGCTTCCCGGTGAAGGTGCAGCAATGGCTGAATATGTAAAAGCTGGAAAGCGTATCCCACGAAGAGGTGAAATTGGGTTGACAAGTGAAGAGATTGCCTCGTTTGAATGTTCAGGTTACGTCATGAGTGGTAGCCGGCACCGCCGAATGGAGGCTGTAAGACTGCGCAAGGAGAACCAGATTTACAGCGCTGATGAGAAACGAGCCCTCGCATCCTTTAACCAAGAAGAGAGGCAGAAGAGAGAGAATAAGATCCTAGCCAGCTTTCGGGAAATGGTATACAGAAAGACAAAGGGGAAAGATGACAAGTGACAACCTGTTTGTCCCACTGTGGGACGTTTAACAGCAAAGGCTTTGTATGGCCAAAGTAATAGTAAATGCTTTTACCACTTACCATGGCTATTGTACCTACTGCGTTAGCAGAAAGCACTTCTTAATATATCATTAGAAAGTTTTACAAACGTTGCAGGAGAATGTCACTCTAGTCCCTGGTTTACCTCCCTTTAAAAAAAAAACAAAAAAACAAAAAAACAAGTGTCTTCTGTATCCTTCTGTGGGTTTTGTGCATATACAAGTTTGCAAAATAAAAGTTAGTGCTACTAAACTGAAGAGTGCTGAGTTCCCATCTGCTATGGTGATCCTCCCCTAACCCTCCAGAAGGAGTTTGCTTTAGAGTCATTTGTCCCAGGAGGACCAAAAGAACGTAAGAGCAATACCCAAGACGTTGAAACCATTTGGAACTGTTTGGAGTCGATGGGCAGTGTTCTGACTGTAGTTAGCTTCGGTTAAAGAGATTGAATTTTATAACTGAGGAGTCTAGGAAACTGTTTCTAACATAATGTTAACACAACTTGGACGTTTTCCCATCATCCTTTTCCATACCTTATTTTCTTTAAAGTGGTTTCCCTTATAGAACAAAAGAGCTGCCAAAACTCTTGAAAGAACATTTCTTTTGAAGGGGTGGGCATTTTTCACTTTGAAACAATGCCGTTTCTTCATAAAATGAAAGTAGCACCAAGTGCTCTACGTCTGACCCCGTGCCACACTTTCCTCTGTTCCTACTCATTGCCAATGGGGAGATTACAGCTTTGACCCAAATGGGATGCATATGTGCAAATGCCAATGGTATACAAGTCTAATGATAACAGTATTCTGGTGACCTATTAATATGTACTATTCTTAAAATTACTGATAGAACATTTAAAACCACTTTTTGGAAGAGGTAAGCTTATTTTGAACATTAGAGCCTAGTTTAGTCTGAAAATAGATGTAAAAACATATATATTGTGTTTATCTGCAATCAGTAAGTCAAGGTATTTCCTCCCAGAAGCAGTACTTGAGAATAGTTTCTTCTCCGACTATATTACGGAAAGTTTTATCCACCACTAACTTAAGACAATCATGTTGAAGTCAGTTGGTTTACAGTAGTTTACTTAGGGCGTCATTCACCTCCAGATTTTTATGTATTTCTCATGTTTCTTCACTGAGTCCTGGTGAACTATTTAATGTCACTTTATCAGTGATGAATTTTTAAAACAAGATTCTCTGAGAAGCACTGGATTTTCTGAAAGTTCTTCATTAACCACAGTTACTTCCCCTGATAGAGGAGAGACGAGCTCGCTTGGCAGCCTTCTTATTTTCCAAAGCACCAAACCCATCTTTTCCAATCATGTCCTGACTTCAAGCTAACGAGAATAAATATCTCCCAAAGACTGCTCTGCAGAATCACCTATGCCCACTTCGATGCTACTTTCTGTTGTCCATTGGTTTCCACGGTAAGGAAAAGTGGTTCCTGTGTACAGTTGCTCGAGAGCACCCGCCCTTCACAGCCAGCACCCAGCGGGCACACAACGGGCTGGATACTCCAAGTTCCTCACCACAGTGCCTTATTTGTAGGTCTAACAAGGTTACTGCCAGAAAATATTTCTAACTTGGTATTCTCAACAAATTTTCACTTTAAAATAAGTGCTGTTTCATGGTTAACAGAATGGCTTGCTCGGGCGCTGCAGGTACAGGCAGTGTGAAGGTTATATAAACAGGTGTGGCTATCTGAAAATATGTTGGGCAGGGAAGCTAGACAATCAACAAATGCCTGTTGTGGTTTTGAATTTTAAAATATGTGTGTTCATGGCACATTTGTAAAGAAAAACTTGACTTTATTGGAGGAGTCCTGTTTGAAATGGACACAGGGTTTATCCATAAACCAAGAGAGAAAGGCAGAAGATCCAGGGTGCTTAAGTCTTCCAAGGGAAACAAGGGGAAGCAAGCCAGTAAGTATCATCCCTCCATGGCCTCTTCATCGACTCCTGCTTCCTGACCTGCTTGAGTTCCAGTCCTGGCTTCCTTTGGTGATGAACAGCAATGTGGAAGTGTAAGCTGAATAAACCCTTTCCTCCCCAACTTGCTTCTTGGTCATGATGTTTTGTGCAGGAATAGACAGGGGCAGAGGGTTGAAGGCCTTCTCCAGGATTTTAGGGTTACAGTTCTATTAGATGATATTCAATGAAACAGCTCTCTTACGTGATATTCAGTGATTCAATGAAACAGCTTGTGCACACACACCTTATTCAGTGTGAACCAAGGGCTATATTCATGAAACTTGGAGAGCAATGATACATTCTTAAAGTAAGGCTTAAAGTTCTGGGAATACCAAGTTTACTTGGAGAGGCATTCCAGAAATCCCAGACCCTTGCTGAGCAGGTCCTTATCTGGAGGGAGGAAGTGAACCTGTACTTTTGCCAAGTACTATGTAGCATTCCTCGGGTAGAAGATTGGGGTTGGGCTCCCCAAATCACACAGAGAAGAGGAAGCCCCCTCCCCAAGAGGGAGTCTCATTTCTGGCTCCATTTCCCGACAAGCTCAGGAAAGCTGTATCTCAGGGAATCTGATGCTTTCTCTCGGCCTCCATGAGCACCTGGCATCAAGGATACACAGACAGACATGCAGATAAAACACCTACACACATACAATAAATAATTTAAAATAATTTTAAAGGTTCTCAGCGATCCTATAGTAAAGTCAATCAGGAAGGGGTGGCTGGGTGTGAAACGAGGCCAGAAAGGAAGAAAACTGAAACCCCTACTTGCCCAGAAAGCTGGTTGACTTACAAACTCCTCTATATCCCAGATTCTCAGATACCACCAAGTATTTGCTAACCGATTTTTCCCCAGAAGGCCAATAACGTCTGCATGTTCCTCAAGAACAGTGGCTCTCACCCTTCCCACAGTTCCTCATGTTGCGGTGACCCTGACCATAAAAGTGTTCTCACTGCTACTTCATGACTGTAATTTTGTTAATGTTGTGAACCATGATGTAACTAGTTTTGAACATAAAAGTTTGTCAAGGGGGTCTCGACCCACAGGTTGAGAACCACTCCTCCAGACCACTCCTGGTGACTCATTTTGAAAGAAGGCTTTGCTAGGGACAGCCTGGTGAGATCTCAGCTGAAATAAATCTTGGGGTCCAGGGATCTGAGGAGCTAACTACAGCCCAAAGGGAACAGAAAAGGAATCTGTGTGGTAATTCAAATTTTCTTGAAATAGGATTTTTTTAGATTATTTTCTGAAATAGGACTTACTGGTAATAAACTCATGTATTGCCAATAATATTACTAAAATATAAGCCCCTGTCTCGTGGGTGCATTTATATAATATCTGCAGGCAATTCTTGATATTTTGCTAGCCCTAACTGCTACTCTTTTCAGCCAGTACAGTCTGATGAACCACATTCCCTGGAATTCCTGAGGTTTCTATCACTAGAATTAAAGGATCCATTTCATCTTTGAATGCCCTGAATCAGACTTAGCAGTTTACAAACTCTAAACTGGACAGATCCTAGTACTTTGGGAGATTGGATGGCCTGTGAGTGGGTTTAGAAAGAATTCAATGATCTTTGGAGAGAAGAAGGATCAGGATGTGTCAGTTTTCTTTCTAAAGTGTGTGTGTGTGTGTGTGTGTGTGTGTGTGTGTGTGCATGTGTGTGAATGTGTGTGTGCATGTGTGTGTACATATGTGTATGTGTGTGTGTGCTGCAGAAGGTCAGAAGAACCACTGGATGCCCTGAAGCTGGAGTTATAGACTGTTCTAAGCTGAGAACCTCACTGTTCTCAGTGAACTGGGTCCTCTAGAAAAGCAGCCAGGGCCCTTAATATCTGGACCATCTCTCTGAGTTAAGATTTAAAAGCCATAATATTGAATGGGAGCATGCATAGCAGGATGTCAATGACTTTCAGGTAACGGGAAAATAGGAGGCTTTAAACCATTTACCAGGACTGTAAGCTGCAAGGCCCAAATCTGTCAGCAGGCTGAGAAATTATTGGGGAACAAAAAGTTGCAATTCTTAAGCAAATGAACATATTCCTGGGTATGGTAGGCTACTGTACAGTTTGATCCCAAGTTTTGATCTTATGGCTAAGCCCCTTTATGAAGTTTTGAATGGACCCAGAAACACATACGGGTTCTGAACCTTTAAATGGGGAATTGACATCTGTTCCTATCAAGGAAATTTTAGGCTTGCAAAAGTCTTTTTAGTTACATGAAAAGGGTAGAGACCTATTGTGAGTTCCCACTCTAATGACTGGAGATGAACCTCAAACTGTGGTCTATTAATCAAAGTAAATAACTAACAAGGGGGGATTATAGAAGAGGGGAGGAGGCAAGGGGACTTTGCTTTAGACGCTGTAGGAAGGACTTAAACAAATGATTTGTTTGTTCTGAGTTAACCTGCACACAAACCATAGTAATGCTGTTTGTTCTGAGTTAACTTTACACACCATTGGCTTAGAGGACTGAAGAGCACAGAACTAATACCACCAGACAGGAACCAGACTAAGCTCTGATGGTACCTAGGTTCAAAGTCAAACAAGATAAGCATAAAATAACAAAGTGAGCTTCTGAAACAGCAACAGCAACAACACACACATACACACACATGCACACATACACACACATACACACACATGCACACATCCACACATACACACATATGCACACACATACACACATATGCACACATACACACACACACACACACACATATGCACACATACACACAGTTTAGAAAGAAAATTGGCACATCTTGACCCATCTTCTCTTCAAAGATCATTGGATTCTCCATTCTAAACCCCACACTCAGGCCAAACAAGATAAAGAAGGCACACAGAGGAGTCTTTGGAACTTGGTGTCAAAAGGATGAGGAATGAAGAATAAACTTGAGCACTAATCATTAACTTTGGTTCTCTAGAAAACTGCTGGTTTGAGATGAGGTATTAAGGTGACTTCTTTGGAGTGGTCCTTTTAAATCCAACTTATGTGATCATGTCAGCTTTTGGCTAAAGCCCAACCTAAAGATTCAACCCCTGTGTCTTGCTTGTTGGTGTGGTTGTGATTACAGCCCGAGCTTTGTTATTCTAGTGATAGAGATGACGTCTGTGTGTGAAAACAGCCAAGTAAAATGGTCTGTTTTGTGTAAATGGAATGTTTCAACCTTGACCCAGTCAGGACACCACCGAGTTGACTCCTGGTCCTCCCACCGTCCTAGAGCGGAGCCGGAAGCTACTGGGCTGGAACTTTTGAGAGACGTGTGACTGACCCTGCGGCCAGGGGCGAGAGGACGACTGTGATCGGGTTCCAGCCGAGAGAGAACGGCAAACGTGGGACTCTTGAGCGGCGTGTCTGGTTTATACACAGAAACTTCCACACCTCGGAGCTGGGAGGACCAGAAGCTGGTGCGTGACGGAAGCTACGGGGCATGGAAGAGGGAGGAAGCTCAGGGCGCAGTTGAGGCGGTTTCAGGCTGTTGCGCAGGCTCATTTTGGAACACACTGTAGCTCAAGCTGACTGCAAACTCCCGCTTCAGCACTCTAAGGCTGTGATTGCCAACATTCCTGGGTTCAGTTGCTTTTATTTTGCTGTGAGAGGTTTTCTCCCTTTTTCTTATTTTTATTTTTTGTTTTTGAGAGCGTTTCGTGAAGCCCATGTTGGCCTTCAACATTTGGCGGAGGATACCTGGAGCTTGTCTGTCTTATTTAGGGAATAACCCCAGGTACTTCAAACGCAGTGAATAAGATTGCCAGAAAGGATAAGATTTTGGACATTTGGTTGTGTGAGGAGCTCGGTCTTGGATCTTTCGAAGGGCGTAATCTGACAGATTTGGACCTCTGTAATGTGGAGAGGTTGGAGGATGGGCAGAAATGAAATCAAGAATAATCAAATAATCAAAGTTAGGTGCAATTAAAAGACCTACATCTGAGCATAGTGACTACTTTCTATCACCTTAGCACTTGGGTGGAGGATTGTCCATTGTTGGCTAGGGAGTGAGATCCTTGGGGAAAAGGAAATACTGGCAGGAAGTGAGGAAGTCTGGCAGGAAGTGAAGACTGACTGTTGTGTTGGTGTGGCTAAGTAGATCCCACAGCGTTTGCTTCTAGATCCGTTGCACACACGAAAGAGAGAAGGAAAAACAAATTCAAAACTTTGGATCTGTATTTTTTTTTTTTAAGGATCAAAGATAAATTCAGCCCAGCGTTGGTGAATCATGCCTTTAATCCCATCATTAGGGAGGCTGAGGCAGGCAGAGCTAGGCAGAGCTCTGTGTTCAAGGCCAGTGTGATCTACAGAGCAAGTTGCAGGACAAGCAGAGCCACACAGAGAGACCCTGTGCTGGTGGGGCAGGAAGGGAAAAACAAGAAAACAAAAACCTGAAGATCAGCTTTGAGACCTGTGTTAAATCATAAATTCTCAACTCTCCAAGCTTCGTCTGCGGGGGTTGAATTAGCAAGGGAAGCTCAGGCGGAGTAGCTCTGTGGCTGTTTATTGTGACATGAGCTGTGGGTAATGAATAAGAAGAAAACTTTAAAGGTTTTCCATGTAAGAGTGGGATATATAAGGAACCAAGAACAAACAACAAATGCATCACAGGTTTGGTCATTAAAGCATAAGAAACACTTGGAACGTGTTAAATGTGTTAAACTTGATCCAGATGGTAATGGCCGTCTGCTGTGTTCAACAGGCTTCATTCCCCTTAGGAAAGGCTCAGGTGCAGGGTGGGAAATAGTTTGGTGTCAGGAAGACCAGCTTTAGAGCAGTGGTTCTCAACCTTCTGAATGCTGCACCCCTTTAATACAGTTCCTTGTGTTGTGGTAACCCCCAACCACGATTACCTTCATTGCTACTTTAGACCTGTAATTTTGCTGCTGTTATGAACTGTAATGTAAATGTTTGTGGAAACAGAGCTCTGCCGAGGGGGGGGGGGGGTGTCACAACCCACAGATTGAGAACCAGTGAGTTTGAGTAGTCTGAATAGCAGAGTGTGTCATCAAGAAAATGCAAGAAGGGTGTGTGTGAGGGATATGAAGCTGTCGAAACATAAGAACTCGGGGCTGCTGGAGAAATAGAAGTTTAGAGCACTATCAGGTCTTCTAGAAGTCTCATTCAAACCCCAGCACTCACCTGGCAGCTCAGCCACCAGTTAATTCCAGATTCAAGAGCTCTACACCATCGTCTGGCTCCCTTCAGGCAAACGTGATGCACAGTTGCAGGCATACATGCAGGCAAAACATCCATATTTTTAAATTTGGATTAATTAAATTAATAACTTAATATAGTTAGTTATTTTTTTTTAGGAAGACAAAAACGTTTTATTTTAAAACATTTCAAAAACAAATGTCTGTTATCTTGGAAATGTTAAATATGAAAATTGTGTTCCATGGTGCATACTCCCGGATAGCTAAATACTGTAAATTGTCCTATCATTTTCTGTAA
Source organism: Micromys minutus (assembly GCF_963924665.1). NCBI lineage: Eukaryota > Metazoa > Chordata > Mammalia > Rodentia > Muridae > Micromys > Micromys minutus. The sequence goes on along the minus strand of NC_137975.1, from coordinate 72,473,940 downwards.
TATCAACACTTGATATCAAGTTAGAGATTACGAAGGGTCTGCTAATCATTATTCAAAGTCATCATCTTTGGGTTCAACTCATTTACACAAGTGAAAGTTCTGTCCAAGCTGTTCCTGACACATGAGGCTTCCAGTTGAATTTCAGAAATGTTAAGAAAAGTATCTTCCTTTTTTGCCTGTGAATGTTTGCGTATTGCTGTACTGTTGGCTTATATCCACTACAGATACTGGTTCTAGGCCAGCCCAAGGGTGTTCAAGCATTGAAGGCTTAAAATAACTTTCCAACTCTTTAGACATTCTTTTTTCTCTACCACGCCCTGATCCAAATGGCGTAGATGCCCTTGGAGAACCCTGGGGGTAGGTCTGCTGCTGCCCTGGGGAGTAGCCGAACTGATGCTGGGACCCCGCGGGGGACCTGGAGTAGGAGCCTGGGTAGCCGCCCGGGGACGGAGACCCGAACCGGGCCCCCGAGAAGCTGCCGCCGTGCCGCGGAGAGTGGCTGCTCCCGTACGGCCTAGCCCGGGGCCCGCAGGGCGGAGTGTGGTGCGGACTCCCGTACCCGTCCCGCGGGGAGGGCGGCCGCGGCCCCCCGCCCAGGGCACCCCGGAAGTTGTTTCCGCCACCCCAACCTCCTATCCCCGGGCTGGGGTACGGAGGAGTTGGCGGTCGAAAATTCGGTCGATGCATAACAGGAAACGAAGCTGAAGAGATCGCCACAGCTGCCCTCACCGGAACCCCAGCGCACAACTCATAATTAGTTAATTAACTTGATTAATTATATACATACAGTATGAAAGAATGGAAAGAGAACTGTCAGTTTTCTGACTTAAATGTCAAGGTAGATGGAGCTCCTCCCAAAGACAGGTTAAACTAAGGTGTGTGTGTGTGTGTGTGTGTGTGTGTGTGTGTGTGTGTGTGTGTGTGTGAGAGAGAGATCCCATTGTAGGACTGAGTCACCACTAATTTACGTGTTACGCCTGTATCAGAGTTCTTACTGCCTTTCAAAGGAGGTTTGTTTTTTAATTATTTACATATGTCCAGGTTCTCAGATCTGCTGCTGCAGTTACTGTTGTTGTGAGCCACCCAGTAGGAGTTCAGGAAGCCTCATTTGGATTCTCTGAAACGGCTGGCCAGTTTCTTAACCACAGAGCCATCTCCTCAGCCCTTTTAGTAGACCTTTTTAAAGAAATAGAATCAATTTTTATATTGATTTTTGGCCAACATGTTCAAAAAGAGATTTATTAAAATAAAAACATGACAGGTGAGAAAGGATTGTGAAGAGGGTCACTGGGGGCAACTGATCAAAATTTCTGTGCCCGCTGTGTCATGAGAAGTCTGTTGTTGTAGTTAATAAATGCTAATTTAAAAATAGGAAAAAAGCCAAAGATTGATTACAAGGATTGCCTCATGATTATCAAGTCCTAAGATCTTCAGGGAGAATTAGCAAGCTAAAAACAAAACAGCAAATAACTTCATTGTAATGCAAGCCAAAGGCCTGTGAACCACAAAAGCTGATCATTTAATTTAAGACTCAAGGCTAGAGATTTAGGATTCAGAAGAACTGAATTCTCCGTTCAGAGCTGAAGGAAAAAGTAAAACCTTAGTATCTGACTTGAGAGCTGCTAGAGAGACTTACTCTTTATTTGTGAGTCCTTTTGTTCTCAGACCTTCTGTTGATCTAACAAGGCCCACTACATTGTGAAGAATAATCTGTTTTACTCTGTCTGTAGTCTGTTAACTTAAATATTCAATCCAAAATAATGTGGACCAAATATTTTCACCCATGTCTCAGAAGTGACTTATAAACTAACCATCACAGTACCAACTGGTATTTTCTGGCCAATAAACATCACTTCCCCGGACTTTCTAAAGCCTCTATTGATAGGTCATGCTGCCCCGAGCATCTCTCATCCTCTAGCTACTTGAAAGGTAGGGGTGGGAGGGTTGCTTCAGTTCAGACATATGAGGCTTCATTGAGCAACACAGCAAAACCACATCACAAACAAACAAATAGTAATGGCTTTTAAATTTAATTATTAGGTTATAAGCCTCTGGAGTGTTGGGATACAGACCTCAAATAGCACATTGCTTTAAATGTTTGGTGTTTTATTTTTAATGCAGGTGTCAGATTTCAAGGGTTTCACTTGGCTGTGTCTCCTTAATCTAGAACAATAGCCTCCTAACATACATTTGCTTCTTTGCTTTGGGGAAGTTGGATTCATGCCTGTTCTATAAATGGACAGAGTTCTGGATTTCTCAGAAAGTATTCCTCAGTAAATTTATGATAAATAATATTTATTAAAAGTGTTCCATAGGTAATAGGGTACTTGGTATTGGTGCTGCTACACTTGGTCATTTGGTTACATTTGCAACTACCAGATAACCTTTATTTTTTCTCTACTGATTCACAGCGGGGTGGTTAACACCAAGAACTTTCTGATCTTTCCTCTCTTCACCCAGTCATTTTAGCATTCATTTGTGGCTCTTGACTGAATTATTTGAGAGTTTTCAGGTGGCAGTTTTTCAAATCTTTTCCAATTTCTAGTTTGGGCAGCAACCTGTACATTTTTCTCTATCTACTTAGGAATAGCTGCTTTGGAGAACACAAATGACTAGAAGGGAACAACCGTCAGGAAAAATCACTTGCTGCTGTTACTAGCACAACTGTTTCTGTGACTTGTGTTTTTAGGAGTGTCTCAGGATACAGTCAAGAGAAAAGTCTCCAAAACAAAGTGTCTGAAGCAAGGGATGGCACTGGCCTTGGTAAGTGTGTTCATGTGTTCTTCCTCTTTCCTTTTTTTTTAAACTTATTTGAGAGTTTTCAACGTGTTCTGATCATGTTTGTTCCCACACATCCCTCTTCCCAGATCCACCCTAACAAGCGTGCATACTCTTTGGCTCCCCTGAATCTGAAGGAGGAACTTCAGGTAATGAGGGAATCACTATTTTCATGGTATCAGAGGTCTGGCCGTGGGCGGGGGGGGGGGTTCCTGACAGACTAAAGTTAGTGATCTGTCACTCAGTCCAATGAGAGGGATGTGTGGTTGTGAAACAAGATAAGAATCAGTTACTTAGCAAGTCCGTAGTGGGAAGAAGCAGGAAAGCAGTGTCCTTACCTGTCTTCAGTGCCCTGACTCAGAGTTAGATGGAGAAAGGACAGAAGCTTAGAGGAAGGGGAACAGATAGCAGTCCTTGTCAGTCTGTCTTGGACAAACTGATGAGTCATTATTTCATGCTGCTTCTGTAAAGTCCTGATGCCTCCAGCAAAGTCATTACTGCTAAGGCAGCCAATGCTGGTCAGCGGATCCCATCGTGGGTGATCTGTCTGCAGAGTTCTTAGTGACTTGAAAATAACTTATTCTTATCTTGGTGACCTTAGCCTTAAAAGGGGACTAGAAGCTATGTGTGGTGGTATAGGACTTTAATCCCAAATTCCAGGCCAGTCAGCCACATAGTAAGAGCTTGTCTCAAAAGAAAAAAAAAAAAAAAAAAAAAAAAAAGGAGTGGAGCTACCAGAAAGGCTAGAGAAATTAGGGACTATCAAGCTTTGTTTACCAGTAGTCAGAGAGACATTTCTTAAATGATTAGGGTATATGTGCAGAGATAAGTAGAAATCTGACTCAAAGCTTAAGGTAGCAAAGGAGATATAGTTGTAGATCCAAGTCTGTGCTTTAAGCCACTGTTAAAACTACTGTGCTTGGGAACAGGGATTCAAAGTTCAAGGGGACAGAAAAGGTGTTGGGCAGGAGCCATTGTGCAAACAGTTCAGGCAGCTACGCTATGAAGAAAGCACTGGACCTCGAGAGGTTCTACGCCGGCTCCGCGAGCTCTGCAGACAGTGGCTGCGGCCTGAGACCCACAGCAAGGAGCAGATCCTGGAGCTGCTGGTGCTGGAGCAGTTCCTGACCATCCTACCAAGAGATCTGCAGGTCCAGGTGCTCGAGCACCACCCAGAGACTGGGGATGACCTGGTGGGAATACTGGAAGAATTGCAGCTGGACCGTGGAAAAGCAGGAGAGCAGAAGGTAAGAGGTACAGGTGCCCATTTGCAGGAAAGTAAGACATGAGCACAGCAGTCCGTCCCCTGTGAGGCTGATGTGTGGAGGCTCTCCTTTCTGCCTCTTCTTAGCCTCTAGGGGTTTGCTTTGTTCTCTTCTCTGACATTGAAGTGGTTTTTGTAAATCAGTTTTCTTAATTAATTATCTGTACTTATCTCTAGGACTCATTCCAAAGAACCAGACCAACTGTGCTGGTCGGAGAGCCAGCCCCTCACAGAGAAGCAGAGGAGCAGCCTGGGTGTGCGGTTCTGAAGCCTGAGGACAGAGGTAAGAACAAAAGGGCATTGTTTTGCATTTGAGTTACGGTAGATCATGCAGTGCCTCTGCCTTGGCACCCTTAGCATTTTGGTGTTTGTTTTTATCAGGTCTGTTGTGGCTTTAATTTGTAAACACAACCTACACTGTAACCTCACTAGTCGGTAGTGGTTTTTGTTTTTGTTTTGTTGTTGCTGTTGGGTTTTTTTGCTTTTGTATATACAATAAACTTAGTAGCACAGTCAAGATTTCAAAGATGTACAACTCTAAACAATTTGAATGAACAGCACCTCCAGGAGAGGTGCAGCTGGACCTGCCTGTTGCTCTTCCCTGAGGCAAAGAATCTCAGGCAGAGTTTCCTTACTTCTTTTCCATCTCCTTCAAGTCACTGTGAATGGCAGTGCTGGAGGTGGGGGTCCCCCCCTTTCTTCCTCTCTCTCTCTCTCTCTCTCTCTCTCTCTCTCTCTCTCTCTCTCTCTCTCTCTCTCTCTCTCTTTCTCTCTCTCTCTCTCCCTCCTTTTTCACACAGGCTCTTCCTGTCTAGCTCTGGCTGATCTTAACTACAACTGTGTAGAACAGCTGGCCTTGAATTCTCCAGTTTCTTTGATGCTTTCACTAAGTTACCTTGTATTCTTTGTCACTTAAATCCAAATGTATTGATGTCTCCCCTTGCTTAGATCCCTTAGTGAACTGGGCAGTGCTATTCTGCTTTTTCACATGACAGACTGGTCGTGCTGGGAAGAGGAGGGAGAGATACTGCAGCCCCTCCCTCCAGGCAATACTGAATTGTGCTGCGTCTCCCACTCACAGGCACTGTCAGCCCGTCCGCTCCCATTTCCCCTTCCAGTTTCTCTCTTCTCGGTATTCCTCCTTACGGTGTGGGTCAGTGTCACCACCTGTGCTCCTAGGATGTTACCTTCTTCCTCTTTATCCATAGTTAAAGAGCCAGGTTTGGTTTTGTGCCCTGAATCTGTTACAGGTCCTGACACTGAGTAAACAGTACCTACTACTAATTGGGTATTCTCACTGCTAAAGCTGACCTCTGCTGTCTTCTCTGTTCATTATTAGAAAAACTTGCAACACTTGCAACAGGTTGCCCTCAGAGGGGAAGACTTTATATTTCAACATGGTGGTTTTGGGAATGCATTATTCTCAAGGTCTTATGGGCCTGGGCCTATTGATTTATTTATAAGGATTTAAACAATTTTTCCAAGATTACATATTACTCAGAGATAAAATTGGCATTGTGCCAACACACCTTCATTTCTCAAAATACCTCCCTTTTTAACTTGATGGTCCTCAGGTGGCCTAGTTTCTGGTGCTTTTTGTTTCCCAGGTAACAAATCATGATCAAGAATATACAGTCATGCTTAGTAGCTTCTATGTGTATAATGTATATCACATAATAAAATTTAGAATATTTAAAATAAATTACCTTCCACCACAACCCCTACCCTTCCTCAAAGCCAGTATGGTTAACAGTCTCCTGGATGTCAAGCTGAATGTGCTAGCACATGACTGTAGTTGTGGGACTTGAGATGCTAAGAGAAAAGGATTGCTGAATGGCTTAGGTTAGGCCAGGTAATTCTGCATTGTGAAACCTTACCTCAAAACAAACAAAACCACAATTTCTCGTAAATCACTCCATACATATATTTTAAATAATCATAAGCAGAATGTTTGTTTTAATTTTGTAGGGCTTGAAGAGATATTTATCTCTTACGAAAACTTTTACAGAGACCCTAGTTTCCATTCCCAGCACCCACATTGCAGCTTACAACACTTTGTAACTCCTGTTTCAGGGAACTGGACACTCACTTATGGTCTCCTTGGTACTACATGCATGTTGTGTACATGCATCATGCAAATTAAACACATAACAATTTTTAATTTATACACATGGCTTTCTTTAAGTATCTCCTCCTATTTGCAGATTTCTTTCCCTGAACACCAAAAATAAAATAATTAGTGATGTATATATTTAATTTTTTAGGTAAAGAGACAAGGAGTGAGAATGGGAAGCTCATTGCAGAGGCAGACTCTTGTGGAAGAATGGAATCATCTTGTACAATGTCTGAACCTATCGAGGCTCAGTGTGAAGACCTGAGCTTGAAAAAGTATCCAGCCGAGCCCAAGGAAAACACCCAATGCTTAGAAACTAAGGAGAGACTCATTCAGAACCTAGGCCTGATTGAACGTGACAGGGCACATACAGGAGAAAGGCCCAGTGAATCTGTAGTGTATCAGAGTTCTGTTGCTACTGAACATCAGGAAATCTCTAAAGAGAAAGGTCACCCCTGCCAACAGTGTGGGAAAGTCTTTCAGAGAAGTTCACACCTCGTCCGACATCAGAAAATCCATCTTGGTGAGAAGCCTTACCAGTGCAAAGAGTGTGGGAAAGTCTTCAGCCAGAATGCGGGTCTATTGGAGCATCTGAGGATCCACACTGGAGAGAAACCCTATCTGTGTATCCACTGTGGAAAGAACTTCAGGCGAAGCTCTCATCTCAATCGACACCAGAAAATTCACAGTCAGGATGAGCCCCGAGAATGCAAGGAGTGTGGGAAAACTTTTAGTCGGGCCCTCCTTCTCACCCACCATCAGAGAGTCCATGGTCGCTCCAAAAGACATCATTGCAACGAGTGTGGGAAAGCCTTCAGTTTGACCTCCGACCTTATTCGACATCACAGGATTCACACTGGAGAAAAACCTTTCAAGTGTAACGTATGTCAGAAAGCTTTCCGTCTGAATTCACACCTAGATCAGCATGTCAGAATCCACAATGAAGAAAAACCCTACAAGTGTAATGAATGCAATGAAGCCTTCAGGCAGAAGTCTGGTCTCTTTCAGCATCAGAGACATCACCATAAAAGCAAACAGGCTTGAGGTTCTCTGAAATATCAGAATGTTACATTGATAAGCAGACAGCGCTTTTTAAAAAATCACCACAGCATCAGTATTTTTGGAAGCCATTTACCTCCATTGTTTCTCTCTCTTGGCTTTACTTAAAGCCATAATTAGACTATAATTTTGCCCTAATAGTGGAATCAGAGTTAAGCAAGTATTCACTATGGAATTTGTCAGAGTTTTTGGTGTGATAAGTACGTGATTATTTATCTCTTAAGTATTAGCTTTATGTATGAATGAAGATTTTTAAATCAGCAAGTTGAGTGCCTATAGATTTATACAGAGCAAGATCAAGCTGATATTTTTGCAAGTACTGTAGCAACAAGCTGCTAAAATATAAAACTAATGAGGGTGGGGAGATGGCTCAGTAGTTAAACCAAGTTGCTATGCAAGTGTAAGGACTGTTGGGTCCCAGCACCCATGTGTAAGTCAGGTGAGTATAGTGGCCAGCCTGTGGCCTGTGCTCCCACTCCTCAGGTAGCAGAAATGGGATCTCTAAAGCAAGCTGGCTAGCCAGACTAGCTATATGAGCAAACTCTGGACTCAGGTGAGAGTTTGGAGAGCAGTTGGTGGAGTTATTGAGAAAGGTTCCTGATAATCTGAGTGCACATGCCATGCGCACCCATACACGCAAATATCATACATGTGAAAAGAAAAATCCTAAGGGGCTAGAGTGATGAGTCAGCAGCTAACACAGCTGCTCTTGCAGAGGATCCAGCACCCCCACACCACAACCACCTGTAACCCCATTTCCAGGGATCTGATGCCCTCTTTGGCCTTCTCAGGCTCCTGTACACAGTGGTCCACTGAAACTGGTGGACATACACAAAAAGTGGTAACGTATTTTTAAGCCCAAGATAAATCTAATAATGCTTGGAAATATACATTCTCAAGGGTCTAGCATGGATTAACTGAACATTTTTCCTATTGGGTTCACACACAGTAGCTCCATATCCACTTTACCCTTGTACCATCAATGAATGTATTTCTAAAAGCAGAGATAGCTCTTACTGTTTAACTGTAGAATCTGTCCTTAGGATTAGCTCACATCGTTTTTCATTTTCTACCCATTTTAACCATGGTATCATGGTGTTTCAAGTTATAAATCAAAGTTGTACTTAAACTATGCAAGAGATTTTGAGTCATTTGAATGAACTGTGTTTAAATATTCTAAGCAGCAACGTCTTACTGGGCAGTGCTAGTACGGTGGCTCCTTGAAGGACACTTTAATGAATATCCCATGGGGAAAAATGTCTTTCCCCCTTTGATACCAATGATGAAAATTTAAATAATACTTACTTTTGAAATCATTTTGACCATTAAAATCAAATCAGAGGTGATCGTCATGTCGTATTGACTGTCTTACTAGTGATGAAAAGAAGTAAGCGTGGAGCCTTCCCAAGCACATCACCGGACTGCTAAACAGCTTGTGGTTGGGGATGGCACAGGGGGTGCTTCTCCATGATAGGGTACGCCCCTTTGGGAAGATAAGGGAACCCTTGTAGTGATTACAGCTTGGTTTCACTAGACTTGCTTACAAATAGCAACTTGGAAAAGCTTATTTTTCTTGTCCGATAGAAAAGGATAGAGTCAGTCCAAGACAGGTCCATGATGTCACTAAATCTGAATCTAGTCAGCTGCTGCCAGTCACAGCTAAGGAGGGGACAGGCCAAGGACATTAGGCGAAAATCTTAATTTTTCTCTTTCAACCCCTTTTAGCCAAACTTAGTTCTGCACAAAATAAGACCCTCTGCTTCTTTTGTCAAGATTTTGGCCTAAAATACACTCTAAGCAAATTTGGGAAGAGCTGCTCAAAGGGGCTTGAGCCAAGAAGAACCTCTTTGATCTTTTGCCCGTACTTTGCATGTGATGGTTGCAACTTAAGCAGTCATATGGCCTTAAAACCTGATGGCATGGGCTATGGTTAGGTCCTCAATACCACCAAAATAACAGTTTTAGCATGTGATTAGTCTCCTTGATAATTAACTCATGTCCCTACCAAAATGTGCATGTAACAGATATTTGTAACATTTGTAATTCCTAAACCTCAGAAGAAAGCACCTGTTTTAGAACATGCTTTATATTTCTACTATAAAACATACTTTTGTGCATTGATTAATGATGTATCACTGTTTGTGTGAAAGTGGTGTTCTTTTTCTGGCCTTGCTCTTCTCCTTTTACTCCTACATAGCATGGTCCTTTAAAATTAGAGAACTATCCAAATTTTAAATGCATATTACTTTTTGCCAGTTTGTGTGTGTAGTATTTACCCAGCCAATATATTTAAAGCAATGTAAAAGCAATTATTGATAGTGTAAAGAGAATACTTTTCTATGGAAATAATGATATTGACGATATTTTAAATAGTCTGTAAAGAGAATAAAGTTTCAAAGTAATTTTTGAATAAAACTAAAGCTTTAAACAGAAAGTAAAGATTTTTGAATGGTGTTTTCTACAGCATGACTTATAAAGAATATATCCTAAGCCTGCATTATTGGGACTAGCTAAGTAAATTATTCCTATGCAGTGGAATATCACTGTTGGGGTGTTTGCAAACAATGCTTATGGGGCTGGGAGAGGCTCAGTTGGTAATATGACAAACGTGAACCTGAGTTCAGATTCCCATTACCCATGTAAAACGGTAGAGATGGTAATGCACTGCTATGATCCCCTGGGGATGGGAGAGCCCTGCAGCTTGCTGGCAGCCTGTGTAGCTGCATCAGTAAGAGACCTTGCCTAAACAATAAGGTGACACCTCTGGCATCGACCTCTGACCTCTGCACCCACATGCACGTGGACACTCATAAGCACACATAAGAGAACAATGAAGTGCAAACATACATTTTGATTTCCAGAAGTGCTTCAAAGGCTAACTGAACGAAACGTTGCCGGGATGTGCTGAGAATTTATAAAACATTCAAAGGAAGGTTGTGCAGGTCGATCCGCAATCATAAGGGCGCTTGCTACCACGCCTGACAACCTGAGCTCAATCCTTGGGACCAGCATAGCAAGAGAGAACCGACTCCAAGCTATCATGATCTCGCATTCGAATACATAGGAAGAAAGTGTAAATATGGTCCAACTCTGCATTCATGTTACCTGGGTTTTCGCACGCTTATAAAATCTGTATACTCACTTTGTTGGGTATTTACCCATCTGACTGTCCGCACAGGACCCTGTAAAGTCCGACTCAGCTATGTCTTTATGGATGACAGTGTAAGAATCTTTCGTGGTGCTGGGGACTGAACCCAAAGACCTCTCCCTCGAGTACATCCCACATTTTGTTGTTGTTGAAATGATTTGCGTAAATGTGCGCGTGTTTCGTTTCTTCAAAACGAATAGGAGAGGTGCGGGGCAGAAAATCATGACCTAGCTCCACCGGTGCACCAGAGACTAGCACCAGGCTCCAAAGGAGCACAGCCCACACCAGAAATCGCCATTAGATCTCCAGCTCCGTCTCCAGGAAGTGACCCCTCGGTGCCCAGCTTCATCTGCAGAAAGTGCCCCCTGTCCTTCATCCCGCTGGACCCCTTCCAGCGCTCTGGCCTCTCGCCTCCGGTAGCAGCCTTTTTCATGAGCTTCAGCGCATCCTCGTAGCACACATTCCCTAAACTTTTAAGCAGCGAATAGTCTCACTTAGCTGCTGGGCGCCGGCGTGTTTTTGTAGCATAGATCCTGGCACGTTAGAGCCCTGGCTAATGCACCACAGGTACATCCATTACATTCGGCAAGCAGTGTTGCGATTCTAGAATCTACGTAGAGGTCTGCCGGGAGCAGGAGTGGCTGTGCCGCGATCTGCAGTAAAAGCTGGAAAACGCAGTGCATGCACCCAGGGGTGCACACCCGGTTGCCACCCGTGTGGCTCAGTTTTCCCATTCGTATTAGGATTGAGGGTGGCCATGGAAGATTATGCACGTACAGAGCAGGTCAGTGGGAATTTACATTGCAAGGATGGACCATTACAAAGTGGGCAGGAAAACTGTCACCCTGTGATGAATTCGAGGAATTGGGAAGCCCATGTTTTTCTAGTAGGTAGGAACTAACTTCTTTTATTCTAGGAGTTACTTTACACGTGGAAAATAATTGGGCGCTTAATAAACTTGATAAACTAAACGAAAGATGCAGGTAAGTTGAACATGTATGAAGTTTTGCCGGGTTCTGCTCCTGAAGGCAGCCTTGTGACGGTGAAGCTGGAAGATCCCACCTGGGAAGAGCCCCCACAACTCACAGGAGGACAGGGCGCATGCTCAGGAACTTCACTGCCTGCGATTTCGGCAGTTCTGTTACCAGGAGGCTCCTGGGCCCTGGGAAGCTCAGCAGCTTCGGGAACTTAGCATCAATGGCTGAGGCCAGAGGCCCACACAAAACTGATCCTGGAGTTGCTGGTACTGGAGCAGTTCCTGACCATCCTACCCAAAGAACTCCACGTCTGGATACAGACATCACCTCTACAGAGAGGTGATGAGGCAGCGACATTACTGGAGAATCCAGCCTCGGAACGTGGAAACGCGGGGCAGCGGGTGGGAAAATAATGAGCGCGCTAGTGTTGGAAGGGTAGTGGGGTGGGAATGCGTAACTGCTAATGCTTACCTTCTTCTGGAATAATCCAGAACGTAGAGAAGGGCCACCAGAACGGTATCCTCGTCACCTGGATTTAGCTCTTGATAACACTGGTTCCGTGATGTGCCCCGCCTACCCTATCCATAACCCTGTGCAAACTAAATTTTATTTTCTGTGCATCGGCATGCACAGTTATGCAGTCCTTCCCCCTGAACCATATGACAACTGTAAATATGTTTCTTTACCTCCCAGTACTTCAGTATATATTTATGGAGAGCAAGGACATGATTTTACAGTCTTAGTATGATAAACAAGTTATACACTCTAGCTGGTTGTCTGTCCCACAGAAGGCGATGTGTCCTCTTGTCGTCCTCTCGAGAGGTACACGGCGGTGATTTTGTCCTTCACTCACAGTCCATGCCTGTCAGAACTTTTTCTCTAAAGAATTGTTTTACTCGGTAGTTGTTTCGTTATCTGTGGAAGACATTTTGAGACAGCGTACAGACCCTAGACCTCATTACATTTTTGCCGATAGCACAGGCATGCTGTCACTGTGTGTTTTCGGGGACAGGTCCTTTCTCCGTCTTTTCTGCCTTGACGTCTGAGTCCCCAGATACTGAGGAGGACCTGTCTGCATGAGTTTGCTGCGCTAATGTGAATGTGTGTCACTTGTTGCTGCTCCTCCTTTGGAGGATGGACGAACTTGTTCTGTGCTCCCTTGCAGGAGTCCCTGCCTCCCCCCAAGATACTTTTTCCAAGTGAATCTTTTGTCTCTAGGCGACTTTCTGTGTTCAGGAACAGGATATGCACCGAGTGGAAACAGAGAATCAAGGCGCCTCTATGGAGCCTCCTGTTCCTGCAGCCTGGCATCACTCCCTGGTTGAACCTCCACAGCTCCCCCAGGAAGTAAGGGGTGAGTACCAGAGGAGGAGTTTAGTGAGGACCCTGGAAGGAGGCTGCTGATAAACGGGAGATTGTCTCCAGCCACACAGTCTTCTGGTTTGCATCAAAATAATTAAGGTATTTATCCCAGCATGTGCATTCATGTGTGTGTGTGTGTGTGTGTGTGTGTAAATATGTAAGTGCTGAAGAGATGGGTCAGAGATTAAACATGCCTCTCAGCCTAAGACCGACCCTTAGAGGTTGTTCATGCCTGTGTGCTTGTGTACTTGCACACACCCAGACACACAAATAAAATTAAAACTGTTTAAAAACTTAAAACTATTTTGAGATATACTTAACGAATTTTGAATATGAAATTAGTGACACATAAAATAATAACAATGCCCATAATCTCAGCTACTCAGGAGCTGAGAAAGATTGCTTGAGCCCAGGGTTTCTTTCTTTCTTGTTTTTTGTTTTGCTTTGATTTGGTTTGTTATTGTTATTGTTAATTTGTTTTAAAGCAAATCACCTGTGCATTAGAATTTTTGTCTACGTTTATTTCTCTTGTGTGTACGTGTGTGCGTGTGTTCACAGGAGCCACGGCATGAGTATGAAGATCAGAAGACAACTTTCAGGATTCAGTTTTCTCCTTCCACTATGTGGGTCCTGGGGATCAAATTCAGGTCCACCGGCTTGGCAGCAAGTACCTTTACCCCCGGAGCCATCTTCCTGTCCCCTCTGTTATGTGTTTTTTTTTAAATACTGTGCTGGGAAACAAACCCAGGGCTTCATATATGCTAGACAGCACTCGACCAACTGAGCTGTAGCCCCACTTGTTGGGGGGCAGGCGGCAATGAGCAGGGTCTCCTGTAGCCCAGGCCAGCCTCAAGCTCACTGTGGAGTCAAGAATGACCTTGAATTCTTTCTTCTTCTGCTGCCTCCTGCATGCTGGGGCTGTGTCCATTTCCCACAAACGCTGACCCGGGACTTCAACATAGTGAGACACAGTTTATTCTTCACGTTAGCTACCACGCTGTTCATTAAATATCCACTACTTACTCTTTTTATAAGTTTATGGTTTTTACCAACAGCAAATTCTATGGCTTTGTACATTCCCATATCTAAGCAATTTTTTAAAAATTATACAAAATTCCAAAACTGAATTTATTTGTGTACGTCTTGGGGTCGGGAAGGGTGTTTGTGTTCAGGCCTTGGCAAGTGTGAATAGGTGAAAGGGGAAATCATGGGGATCATTCTCACCTCCCACCATGTAGATGCCAGGGATCAGAATCAGGTCCTGAGATTTGCTGGCAACCACTTAGCCATCTTGTCAGCCCATATTTATAACATGCTCTTAGTCAACAACTTCAATTAATAGTTAGTGCCCTAGTTAGGGTTTCTATTTCTGCACAAACATCATGACCAAGAAGCAAGTTGGGGAGGAAAGGGTTTGTTCAGCTTACACTTCCACACTGCTGTTCATCATCAAAGGAAGTCAGGACTGGAACCCAAGCAGGTCAGGAAGCAGGAGCTGATGCAGAGGCCATGGAGGGATGTCACTTACTGGCTTGCTTCCCCTGACTTGCTCAGCTTGCTTTCTTATAGAATCCAGGTCTAACAAATAAAGAGCAACTATAAGCAACCACCAAAACAATTATTATAGCATATAATTTTAAATAATGTAAATAATGCAATATTCTAAATAATTGTATTAATGAAAAATTTTCAAGATCTCTACATTTACCAGAGATCCAAATCTACTAAAAAGAGCCTCAAAACTCCTTGTTACACCTGTGATGTCTTCAACCACAGCAGGAAATGATACTGCACAAAACAGTGAGTCAAGTCCATGTTTGTCACAATGTCTTTATTCTGTGCAACTTTCTTCTAGGTAACATTCCTAAGTTTGTTTTTCTTTCTGGTATTATTTCATAAGAGTCTCAGACATCTCATTACAGACACAGCAGACCTGTGTATTGGTGCAGGGATAGTCTAGCAGGACACTCCAAGGCCCTGTACCAGGTGGGACAGTATTGCTGTCGTGTGGGCTGTCATTGTCAGGTGTCCAGGTGTCACCGCTCATCCCTGAATGGCAGTGGGATGTGCTGGTCTGCGCATTGGCAGTGCATCCCAGAGTGGCTGGCACCACAGGTTTACAGCGTTTGACATCTTCAATATGATCTGCCTCCGTCCGCGTTCTGTTGCTGTAAAGAAACACCGTGGCCGTGGCAGTTCTCATAAAGGAAAACACTGAGCTGGGACTTGCTTAGAGTCTCGGAGGTCCATGTCATGGCAGGGAGCACAGCAGCACACAGGCAGACATCGAGGCAGCACGCAGACAGACATCGAGGCAGCACGCAGACAGACATCGAGGCAGCACACAGACAGACATCGAGGCAGCACGCAGGCAGACATCGAGGCAGTACGCAGACAGACATCGAGGCAGCACGCAGACAGACATCGAGGCAGCACACAGGCAGACATCGAGGCAGCACGCAGACAGACATCGAGGCAGCACGCAGACAGACATCGAGGCAGCACACAGGCAGACATCGAGGCAGCACACAGACAGACATCGAGGCAGCACACAGACAGACATCGAGGCAGCACACAGACAGACATCGAGGCAGCACACAGACAGACATCGAGGCAGCACACAGACAGACATCGAGGCAGCACACAGGCAGACATCGAGGCAGGGGAGAGAGGAAATCGAGCACAGTGAGGAAAGACTGGACCAGCAGTACAAACTCCAAACTGCATGTCCATGTATTTTGTCAAAGTGTTCTTCAGATCTCCATCTCCTTTCAACTCTGTTGACTTCAACACATCTCTCTCCTCCCCCTTCCCAGTCCCTCTTCCTCTCCCCTTCCCTCCCTCCCTTACTGGAGTTTGTTTCTCAGCATTGAAAGGCTTCAGTGTCCTGATGGAGTCATAGTATCATAAGGTAAGTATTGAGTCAGGTGTGGTGGCTCATAAATAATCCCAGGACTCAAGGCTGGGGTAAATAGGATTGCCTTTATTTCAAGCTCAGCCTAGGCTACATAGTAAGTATCAGGCCAACCTGGGCTACAGAGTGAGGCTATGTGTCCAAAATAAAAAGTTTTTTTTTTAATTTAAAAAGCAACAGGGGCTGGAGATTCAGTAGTTAAGAGTTCTTGTTGCTGCTCTTTCAAAGGACAAAAGTCCAGTTCCCAGAACCCACTTTGGGTGGCTTATAATTCCTTATAATTCCAGCTTCAGGGGTTCTGATACATCTGACCTCCTTTGGTGCCTGAACTCACATATACATTCACACACACACACACACACACACACACTTAATTTTAAAAATACAATAAAAATCTTAACAACAGAAAGCCAGCAAGATGGCTCAGCAGGTAAAAGTACTTGCCAGTCAGGTCTGAGTTTCATCCCAAGGTCACACGATGGAAGGAGAGAACCAACTCCTAAAAGCTGTCTTTTGACTGTCACATGTCAACCTAGTATTCATGTGCTTCCTCCCCCAAAGCATAGAATATCAAATGTCGAGCTGACGCAGCTGCAGGTAAAGAGAATCGCACTGAAGCCTGAGGGTCTGAGTTCATTCTCTAGAACTCACAAGGAAGTGGAAATAAAAATGACTTTGATAAGTTGTCTTTGACTTCCACACGGGCAGTGTGGCACACTCACACAATAATAGCAAGTAACTTTAATTGTGTCATAACTGTACAATGAAATAATCCTTTTATCTGACTGTTAGCTTGCTTCCTTGTGGATCCCACGCAAACTAGTCCAACTGCAATGAATTTGAGTTTCTTCTTTGTTTCTCCCCCAGAGAAATGTATTTGCAAATGAACGTAAAGCTGAGGGGGGCTCAGTCCTTCCTTGTTCGGAAATCCTGAGAGTTGTAAGAAGACCTGGTCAGCTGACAGGAGAGCACATCCAAGTGGAGAGAGAACGGGGACGCAGTGGGACGGAGAGTTCTGGAAATCTCAAGGCTGGCTGACAGAAGCTAGCCTTGATGTGGAGCTTAGATGCAGAGCCAAGTAGGCTCAGAATGAAAGAGGGCCTCCCCCAGAGGCCTGCCCAGCACTGCACATGCCACAAGCAGCAGAGGTCTACATCTGCGGGACAGACAGACGGAGGGAGGGACTATGTTCCAAGAGCCAGCTTCTCACGCTCCCACAATTAGTTAGGACTTGAGAAAGCTGAGTGCAGCAAGCCGCAAGCATTTCCCAGGGAAACAGAGTTAGGAGTAGAGCTCCCCTGAAAACAGTCCTACTTTGTATCTATCACGTGTAGCAGAAAGAGATTTGGGGTGTTGTCTTTTGTTTTGTAGGTAGCATATGTTCTTTTTTCTTCCCCCAGAGATTGCCCATCCCACATTCCTGGTAGTACTTCCCCCACTGAAAAGACAGTTTCAAATTTGAACACCACCAGAAGCTGTCACCCACTCTGTGACTCCCGGGCCAAGATGCACACTGCACCCTGCAGTACGCGGCCGGCGACATTTCTCAGAAAGGGAGGGAAATAGACAGATCTCGAGTGAGTGAGCCTTGCATTTTCTGATGACTCCAAGGCGAAGAAAGATGACGAGCCTGAGGTGCAGAGAAAGAAGTTGAAGGTGTCCAGCATCCCTAGGAAGAGATGGACTAAAAGAGACATTAAGCCCAACTTTCCAAGCTGGGCAGCACTGGATTCTGGACTTCTGAGTCTCAAAAGTCAGAAGTTAAACCAAGCAGAGCTCTTTGAATTATTTTTTTGATGGTGAAACATTCAACTTGATTGTCAATGAAACCAGTGATTATGCTTCTCAGGAAAATGTCAACCTGGAAGTCACAGTGCATGAAATGCAGTGTGTGTTTGGTGTCCTGCTCTGGAGTGGATTCGTAAGGCATCCCGTGATTTGAATTCATTTGCTCATACCTTCATTTTGCACCAGGCATGGCATGGGAGCCCACTCTAATCCTGACTTTGTCTAAATCTCTCTAGAGTTTAAAACAATCACTTTGGACTTCTGAAAAACAATGTAGATGCTTAAAATATACGTCTCTGTGTTCGGGGTTATGAAATGAAAGTTCCCTGGGAAAGCCACGCCTGCATTGTCTCCCATTCTCTACATCTGCATTTTCCCAACTCTTCAGTCCCTTTCAGCTTCAGCTGCCTCCAGAATCCCTGAGCTCCCTCGACATCCATCCCCAGTTGTCAAGCTGCACCCATCACATTGTTAAGGGAGACCAGCAGTGACTTCCTGTGTAGAGGTGGGTAATTCTTATTCTAAAAGGATCGCTTACAGCCATTTGTGTCTTACAGAAAAATACCCAATTTTATGTTTTTTTTAAACTCACCCAATCTTTACAAAGTGCATACAAATACTTATAGTTGTTCATTATTCAGTATTAATTAAGAATAGCTTTTCTATTCGGATTTATTTCTAATTTTGGTTATTTTAAGAGAAATCATTAGAAATGAACCAAAAAAAAAAAAAAATTGAGAATAAGAAAGCTGACTGGAAGATCTAGAGAAAGAAGGTCCAAAAGACACAAATATCTCATTCTTCAGAAACAATTCTTTCCAAAGCAAACAAGCAACAACAGAAAAAAAAAGGTAAGAAATAAGCATGGTAAGAAATAAGCCCTGACACTATTAATGATACTCTGTAATACTTGCAGACAGGAGCCTAACACAACTGTCCTCTGAGAGGCTCTGCCCAGAAGCTGATCGAAACAGATGCAGAGACCCTCAGGCAAACATTAGATGGACTGTATGGAGTCTTATGAAAGAGTTGGAGAAAGAATTGAGGGACCTGGAAAGACTAGGGACTTCACAAGAAGACCAACAGAGTCAACTAACCTAGACCCTTGGGGGCTCCCAGAGACTGAGCCACCAACCAAAGAGCATACATGGGCTGAAACCTAGGCCCCAATACACACTTTTATCGCAGATGTGTAGCTTGATCTTCAAGAGGGTCTTCCAAAGGAACAGGGGGGGGGGGGCTGTCCCTGACTTTGTTGCCTGCCTGTGGATCCTGTTTCCCTAACTGAGCTTCATTGTCTAGCATCAGTGGAAGAGTTTGTGCCTACTCCATCAGTGACTTGATATGCCAGAGAGGGCTGGTACCTAGGTGTGGGTGTGAGGCTCTTTCTTCTCAGATGAGAAGGGGGATGCAGGAGGGGTGAAATGGGAGTGGTGGTTGGGCTGTGGTCAAGATGTAAAGTGAATACATACATACATACATACATACATACATACATAGAAAAGGTTAAGACTGATTAGACCACTTGAAAATCTTATTGGCCTCATCCAGAAGATGGTCAGGTCATACAGGCAGTGGAAATATTCAGAAATGAGTTTAAACTGTTCTATAGGAGTTCAGATGATTAGATAAATACCAATATTCCTCAGGAGCTTGTGAAACTGGGTCCCACTCACCAAAAGGAGTCATTTCCCTTCTCTCTGGCAGAAGGGGAAATGGGCTACCTGTGGTGCCTCTCAGCAGATCGAAACCCATGCTAGCCTTGGGCTGTTTCACAGAGCTCACAGCCCATCCTCTTCCAAGCTCATACTTCTCATCATACAGCATTATGTTCTCTGTTTCATCTCTGCTTATTCTTCTCTTTCTCACAGATAGTCCTGGAATGTCCAATCTGCTGGCTGTGTTCAGTCTAGTTCTCTGCTCTGGACTCTTCCAGGTGCCTCTAGCTATCCTCTCTCTCTCTCTCTCTCTCTCTCTCTCTCTCTCTCTCTCTCTCTCTCTCTCTCTCTCTTTCACACACACACACACACACACACCTACAGTAAAAATCTTAACCATATCATGGAGCAGTCATGTTGGCAATTGAGGTTGATGTCAAGGTAATATATGATTGGACAGTGGACAGGTAGGCGGGAAAGTCTAGGAAAACCAAAGTAGAGAAAGTAGGCGGGGATTTGGAAGGAAGCAAGATGGAAGCAGACGTGAATGTTTCTCTCAGCACATCCCTAGATTGATAAGGTTGTTATGGTTATTTCTAAGAATTTCTATGGATTTGTTTATCTCATCTAGATGGTCAGTTTATATCTTTGTCCACTGATTGTAAGCTTATGGTGTAAAGAGTTTGTGGGTTGAGAATTTAACATATAAATTTGTTTGTTAAGTTAATGATTGTGAAGTGATGTTTCTACCAGGCGGTGGAGGAAAGTGAGTGAAAATAACATGCAGGGACGGTGGAGTAAACCACGCCCGAGTTCTAAGAGGCGGCATGGAGCTGCTAAGTTAGAGATACCCCATAGTGCCATGTGGCCCCACGGGAACCAGCATTAGCCAGGGATAAAAGATTTCCACCTTTTTATATTTACTACAACAGGCAGTCTCTTTACTGAACCCCCTCATATCCAAAGACTACAAGTCCTCAGAATTAATCCAATTCAGCAACTGTATGTGTTCTAAAAACTCAGTGCCAACTGAAGGATTTCCCACGTTCATCATATTTATAAGGTCTCTCTCTTGTGTGGCTTCTCTGGTAATTCATAAGGAGTGTCTGGCTACTAAAGCTTTTATTGCACTAACTACACTGGTAAGATGTCTCACCAATGTGGATACCAAGATGCTGAGAAAGCCCCAAATCCTGAATAAAGGCTTTGCCACCCTCATTGTGATGGTTTGGATATACTTGATCCAGGGAGTGGCACTATTAGGAGATGTGGCCTTGTTGGAGTTTGTGTGTCACAGTGGGCGTGGGGCTTAAGTGAGCATCCTCACCCCAGCTGCCTGGAAGTCAGTATTCTGCTAGTAGTGCTCAGATGAAGATGTAGAACTCTCAGCTCCTCCTGTACAATTCCTGCCTGGATGCTGCCATACTCCCACCTTGACAATAATGGACTGAACCTCGGAACCTGTAAGCCAGCCCCAATTAAATGTTCTTTCTAAGACTTGCCTTGGTCATGGTGTCTGTTCACAGCAGTAAAATCCTAACTAAGACACCCATTACACTAATAGTGCTTCCCTTTGGTGTGTATTTGATGATGCTGGACGAGGTGTGAGTGAAGGCAGGAAGGCTTACCACATGCTTTACATTCGTAGGGTTTTCCCTGTGTGCATTCTTCCATGTCTAATGAGGTCACTGCAGGCACTGAAGGCTTTCCCACGCTCCTTACACTGATAAGGTTTTTCTCCAATGTGACTCTGCTGATGTTGATTGAAGCCTGATTTCTGGTTAAAGGCTTTCCCACACTCCCCACAGTGTATGGCTTCTCCCCAGTGTGGATTCTCCAGTGTTGAATGAGGACTGAGTTCTGTGTGGAGCTCTTCCCACACTCACTGCACCTGTGCCATCTCTCCAGCAGGGCATTGATGCTGCCTTTGCAGCCTCTTATGTTTACAAGTTTCTCTGTACCAGCATCCAGAGGCGCATCTCTTTGGAGTCTAATATCCCCAAATGCTTTGGTTCCTTTACGACTTCTTGCTCTGATGGTAACCCCTGCTTTACAGGTATAGTTTCACCACCTGGAACAATGGCCAGAAAAACAATAAATGGGTCCACATTAGAAAGATGCATGCTAGGAATAGAAAACTTGAAGTTTACAAAATGTGTTAGCATTCTGTCTACGCTCCACCCCACAGTTACCTGGCAACAGCCAGGTAGGTCTGACTCACTATAAAAGGGGCTGCTTGCCCCTCCTCTCTCTCTTGCTCTTGCCTTCCTCTTCCTGCTCTGTCCTCTCATCCCTCCCCCCCTTTCCACGTGCTCATGGCTGCCCCCCACCCCTCTCTGACCCCCACCCCTCTCCACCTCTACTACCCTCAACTCCCCTCCCCATACTCTGAATAAACTCTATTCTGTACTAGATCGTCATGTGACTGGTCCCTCAGGAGGAAGGGGTGCCTCAGCATGGGCCCACTGAGGCACCCCATTACCCCATACCTCACCACACCCCCACCAAAACATATCACCCCCTCTTTATCTTTCTATAAACAAGAGAAAAGAGAGAACAAAAGTGAGCCAATAAGGTGTGGTAATTTTAAATAGGCCAACTTATTAGCCTCATCTCCCTTCAAGCAGTGAAACCTAGTGGAGACCAGGGCACAAGCCTGAAATCTATCACAGAGGAGGCTGAGTAAGAACTCAAATTCAAAGCAGCCTGAAGAATGTAGTGAGACTTTGTCTCGAGATACATCATTTAAAAGAGGACAAGGACACACAGTACAGCTTAGCTTGTACAGGCTGAGATTTGACCCTCAGCACCAGAAAGAACAAGAAGGGGTTGAGAGGGAGTCCAGTGTCCCTGTCCTTGAGTGCTCGAGGTTCATTTTCTATGGAAATATGACAGAAGTGTTGGTACGTAACTTCTGTATAACAGTAATTTTTTAAAAGCTTTGTAGTTTTTCCCTCTTATTTTCTCTCCACTGGAGAAAACTGGCTGTCATGCCATGATAACAAGCAATCCCATCGTGATATACCTTATTACATATAATCTACCTTAGTAAAAAAAAAGCTGGTTCTGGAGGAGGGCTTGGCTCATCCACTTCAGGACCAAGCGTGTTTGTCTGCAAGTATCTTTCAAGACCCCTTGTCTGGGGAAGGATGGGCTGCCACATCCCTGCCCCGAGGCAAGAGGAAAAGACAACAGTTTGCTGAAGAGTAAAACTCTTTATAAACACATCATATGGTGACTCTCGGAGTCTGGTTTAGTTCTAGCACACGCGCGGTAGCCCATAACCACCCAAAACTACAGTTCTAGGGGTTGAAACATCCCTTCTGAGCTCTGTGGACAATTGGCACACACATGGTGCGCAGAACTGCAGGCAAAACACTTGTACTCATACGATAAATCGAAAATAAAGATTTAAGGAACAAACTTTTTTTTTTAATGCCAACGGTGGGAAGTCTCACCCGAGGAAGAAAGTCTGCCTGTGACTTTTTTTGCCCAGACGCTCCAACCGACCATGTGACTGCACGTCTCGGTCTTTTCTGCTCCACTCTGCTATTCTACGTCATCTACGAGTAGTTTTGTTCTCTTCTGCTTGCTAATGTTTAATTATCTCGCTCGTTTTGAAGCCAAAAGCATAGCCATGCTGGATCATTGGTCATGATGAATATAATTGGAAAAGCTGTCAGAATCTACAAAATACCATTACTATTTCTAAGGAGGAAGCCGTCCAATGTTGCTGAGGAAATCCCAGCTGGGATTAAGTCCCCTTTTGCCTGGCATTCTACAACTGCCAGCAGACATGCAATGTTGGCCATCTGTGGCCCAAGGCACAGTGGTATTATGCCATTTTGTCAGGACGACAGGTAACTGAAGTCCAGGAATGAGAATTCGATGTAACTATGGAATACATGCAGAAAATGAGGAGACTTCGTGCACTGTTAAAATTTGGGATAAAATATCTTCCAAGGAGAGAGGAAGAACACAACGTGTAACGGTTCAAGTATATGGGAATATCTGGTAGCTGAAGGTAATGAAGGCCATAAAAAGAACAGAGGATGAGCTTTAAAAAAAACTCTCACAACACTGAAAAAAAAAAAAAGGATTTGAAGCAAGTACGAAGCGCAGCGCCGTGGGACTAGTTTAAAATATTGGGATTGCCTGGTGAGAAAAGACAAATGAAGATCCAATATCACAGACCAGACGAATGGCATGAAGTCACTTAAGGGCACACATCATGTCCCTAACGATAGGCAGGGGGCTCTGGTGGCTTAGCCATGAAACGGAAGTATGAGTTAAAAACAAAATGTGTGGTACAGGAGGTTGTAAAGATTCATAAGCAAGCCACCAAACGCCACCAGTAGAGGTGCCTGCCACCACGCCTCACAACTGAGTTAGATACTGAGCAATAGCCAAATCCCGAAAGTCATTCTCTGGTTTCCACAGGAGCACCAGAGCGTGAGCACACAGATGCACACGTACAAGTTTCATTAGACTGAAATAAAAAGCTAAAACTTTCAGACCCTCTTTCATGGAAAAGTGCAGTGGGAGGCTGGGGGTCATATAAGTTCAATCCTGAAGTTCAAAAGGAGTGAACTGCACGCTGGGCTGAGGATGGGAAGAGCCTGGAGCCTGCTCAAAGGTCTTGCCCCGGGCCAAGGGAGTGAAAGGAATCCAGGCTGTCCACGGCCACTCGAGAGGAGGAAGGTGACAAAGCATGGGCTGATGAGACACTAAAAGCACAGGAGCTTGGATTATAAATGATCAGAGAAATTCTAAAGGCTTTTTCTAAATAGGGACAAGATTGGATTTGTGTGATGAGAGGTTCTGCTACTGAGTGGAAAGCCCGGGAGTGGAATCCCAAAAGACAGTGGGGAGAAAGTAAGAGCGGAACCTACTGCGATTCTCCTGGAAAGAACCCACTGTACCGTTTTGAAAAGCAGATGCAACTAAAGAAGAAACTGTGGGTTTTTGAAAATGTAAAGTTCTCATTCAGTAGATGTCTAAGGAACTGGGACCAGCTATGAGTTCCTAGGTCCAACTATAATGCACTGAAAGAAAAGTTGTCATTGGGAAGGTGTTTCAAAGGTGTGTTCCTGTAAAAACTAGAAATGCCCTTTCTAAATTTAATATCCAGTCTGTATGGGTTACCTGTAATCCACAGAGAAATCAGCTCATAAGCATTTCTTAAGTGCCGACTGTGTGTCAGGCAGTAAAACAATGGCAGTCTGATGCATTCCCATATTCTTCCAAGAGTGAACTATAAACGTGTAAGAACACTTTCTCATTAGCCCTGGCATAGTTAGCAATAACGGAAAACCAATAATGTCAGTCACCCATGCTGCAACACAATCCTCAAAGTATACCGGGGCACAATTACAAGGAAATAGAGGAATAACTTAGATACCCTAGAGACTCCAAGCACATGTTAAGATAATTAACAGACGAGCCAGTGGTCTCTTCCTCGGGCTGATGGAATGGGAAGAATGGGGGAGGGGAAGGGTGGGATTCTAACTAAAGGAGATTTTTAAACTGCATACAAGTGGCCTACAATTGCATTCTAGTTGGAATAGATCAGTTGTAAAAGAAATCTGGCTGGGGGTGGGGGAGGAGAGTGTAAACTGGGGGTCGGATAGTATTAGGGAACACTACAGCTCCTGATAAGACGATGTAGGAAAATGTCCGTAGACATGCACTGAAGTCTGGAGAGTGGGCTCAGTGGTTCTTGCAGAGGACTCCGTTCTCAGCACCCATGTGGCCGCTTACAAAACCTCTGTAACACTAGTTTCAGGGAGCCGTACACTTTCTGACCTCCGTGGGCACCAGGCACCACACAGTGCACATACACACATTCAGATGAAATACTCAAAACATGGAAATAAAAATTAATAATTCTTTTAAAATATTGACACTTGTTATACGTAATGATACGTTATGATCCTTGTAATTTATCTTACAACAAAGAAAAGTATATGAAACAAATGCTACCTCGCGTTTACGTGTATGAGGTAAGAGAGCTCAGTATGGGTAAAGGGCTAGCTCACTGGTCTCACCATTAGAATGCTGCTTAGCATGTCCTTGGTTTCAATACTCAACGTCATAAAATAGAAATAAGGGCTGCAGATCCGGTTCGGCGGTAGGATGCTTGCCTACTATAAGAAGATGCCCTGGGTTCCATTCCCAGCACAGTCAATTAACCATCAGCGACTGCAACGTCTTCCTGGGTTTGAGCCAGGAAGATCCAGCTTCCTCCGGATTTCACCCAGTCTCTGAGCCCCAAATCAGGGTTGGGTCGCGCCGGCGCAGTTGTTCCCTCATCCCTTTCCAAATAAGGGCTTTAAATCTCCTGGAAACCGAGAGTCTGCTGGAATCGACCGGCCGGACTCAACTTTCCAGCAGACCACTACAAAGACGGGAAGTGCGTCATCCCGCCCTGAGGCCAGGCGCCCAATTAAGCCTTCCTTCCCTCTTTCTAAAAGCAGCTTTTCTCCGGGAATGACAAGCTTACTGAGTTTAGAGGATGCAAGGCTGTCAAGCTTGGGCCCTAAATCGCTGCCCCACCGTTGGAGGCTGAGTTCGTAGGGGGCGCTGATAGGGGCAAGGAAAACCCAAACAGTGGAACTGAGAGTAAATTCTAGTTCCCAGCCTGTATTCCTTAATGTCATATCTGTCCCCACCCTTGACTGTAATGGGCAGGGTAAAGAGAGAAGAGAGGCGGTGAAAACATAAATTTGTTCGACTTTTGGCTTTTTGTTTTGTTCTGTTTTCCTTCCCTCCTAAGTCCTCCTGTATTTCTCTTCTGGAATCTCACTCTAGAGCGTTGATTCTCAACCTGTGGGCTCAACACTTTTGGAGATCCAATGACCTTTTCACAGGGGTCCCATATCAGATGGTCTGCGTATCAGATATTTACACCATGATTCATAACAGTAGCAAAATTAAAAGTATGAAGTAGCAACAAAATAATGTTATGGTTGGGGGCGAGGGTCACCACAACATGGGGAACTGTACTAAAGGGTCCCAGCATTAGGAAAGTTGAGAACCGCTACTCTGGAAGGAGACAAGTATGTAAGCAAGTAATTGTAGAGGAATGACTTGAGTGTGAAATGAACTAAAACAAAAACTTGACATTCAGTTATAGTAGTAAATCCTAGGCGTGCCTGGCAGGTAACTTAGAAACTGCTTTGCTGAAAATTAGCCTCCACCTGGACCCACAGGGAAAGTAAATCCGTGTAAAAGCCTGTCATTTCTGCCTTCCTTTTGTATGTCTCTAAATCAGGTTCCTGTTCAACTCTTCATATAGGTATGACAATCATTTAAGTCGTTTCTGCCTAAAACTTGATACTCATCCCCATCAAGGTCAAAGCCACAAAGGTGAGCGTAACAGAAGTTCTGTGGCCAGCTTTTGCTACTTCCTGTCCCAGATCCTGAAATGGCAAGGTCCTAAGACATGGACAACAGAGAAAGAGGGCCGTACAAACGGAAAATCCCACAAGGATGCATGAGAGAATGCTGCCAAGCTGGCTGGAAAACAGTAAACTCAACAGCCTGCTTCATAGCTAGAACCACGCAACGGAGTTTGTGCCAATCCTGGCCGGTTTCGACTCAAGAACTGTTTGCGCCAATCACAGTTGAGCTCTTTTGTTGGGTCACCAGATAAAGCGCGTTTCCTCTGGCCTGCATAAAAATGGGTGCCAGGGTTCACTGAAGCATATGGTACTTAAAACGTTCTTGCATAAGCTGAAACGTCACGACTCCGGTAGTGAGGCAAGCAGAGCAAGCAGCTGCAGTTGACATGCAGTTGCCTTAAGGTGTTCTTGGCGTGCCTAACGCAGACGGATTTGACGTTAGATCTGTCCAATGGGCTGTGGCTAATAGTCTTTGCTCAGAGTAGGTAGGACCAAATAAAACAGCTATTAGTAAGTGAGTTAAATAGCGCCAGCTCTCAATTGGAAATATTAAAAGAAGTGGTGAAATAAAGCTCTATCATCGACTTTAATGGTGCTTTTATGGTATTAAAAATGCTTTAACAACACTTCACATGCTTAAGCAAACTTTGTTTGGGAAAGCTGTCTGCCAGATTGTGTTGAGGTACTTGATGGATCGATAGAATTGAGCAATTCTGATGGGCTAGAAAGTCGAATGTGCAGCAAGGAACGCCATCTCTTACTTTTCCTGGAGTCCCAAAAGAGGTATCTAGATAATCAGATTAAATTTCCACCCAAAAATGTTATTATAGCAGCTTTTTGAAAAACAGACTGCTTCCCAAATGTGGGAATTACAAGTGTATGTTAGTTGATTTTTAAATTTTATTAATCATCCCAAATCTGTTTAATACTAAAGGTTTGCTCTTAGGCTGTATATAAAGATCATGAACACAAGTCTCTCTCACTCTCATGAATTTTATAATACAAAATAAAATACTATTTGGGAAACCGTGTCTAAGAAAAATAAATCAAAATTATAAACGGAGGTACCAAATGTAGATTTAGTCTGGAAGAATCATGCCACTCTTACAGATTTCAAAGCCTTTCAGACATCATAAGCAAAAATCAAAAAAGGAACAGTTTAATTATGTTACTTTAAATACCCGATACACATCTACAACATTTTCACATTATTTCTTGGACCTTATGCCCTTGAACTCTTATTTATGTGGATTTCTTTTTTATATCCTAGGCTGGCCTCAAACTCGATTACCCAAATGACTCCAGGAAAACATAACGCAGCAATAATTGCATATCAATGTATATTACATCACTGTTCACAATAGCTAAACTCTGGAACTAAATTAGGCATCCATCCATTCAACAGAGAAATAGGTTTAAAATGTGATAAATAGAATTTTTTCAGCTGTAAAAAGCAAAGTTATAGGAAAATGAATGCAACTGGTATATTTCACATCCAGAAAGACAAATATTGCATGCTTCCATTTGTGTTCCTAGATTTCATAGAGATACATAAAATTACCTGTGCTTTTAACACAAAAATAAAGGCAATGCTGTCTAGAGTAATGGCTCTCAACCTGTGGGTCTTAACCTCTTTGGGACTCAAATGACCTTTTCACTGGGTTCACATATCAGATATACTGCATGTCAGATATTTATAGTATGATCCACAACATCAAAGTTACAGTAACGGGGTAGCAATGAGAATCACTTTGTGGCTGGGGTCACCACAACATGATGTCTCTTTGTGCGTGTGAACCACTGTGTTTAATTGTGTTCACCTGCATGACCATGCCTGGGACTGTTTTGCTTTGAGAGGATGGATCTCACCATGTAACCCAGGACTCCAAGCTGTCCTGGACCTTGGAGCTGGAACTTGAAGTGATTCTTTTTCCTCAGCTTCCCATATGCTGGGATCCTAGGAATGAGCCAACTTCTCCGGCTCTCGACTATCTGTCCTTACTAAATAAAGCCTTATGTTTCTGTTGAGGTCTCTTTTGTGTTTTCTTGCTATTGTAATGAGTATCTTTTAAGGTGGTGTTTTCTTATTTGTGTTTGTTATGAAAATGTAATTATCAATATTAATTTTGAAAACTCAGTAGCTTTGCTAAATTCACTAGTTATAAGTTGAAGATTAAATTCTCTTGGATTTTCTAGAAAAGTCATTCAGAATGGTCCTTAAAACTGTTATATATTTATAAAATATTTTAATTAGAAAGTGCAATTAGTAAATTTAAAAAACATATTCTCCTCACGTCAATTCCTCTTTTCATCCAGTTTCTAAACAAACATTTTCTTATGCATTTCCCTAGGACTGCTTTGTGATAATATAATTTTGTTTTTTCTTGACACCACAGAGATGTCAGGCTATACACGAACTCATTTTCTCGCTATCTTCCCTTAGTTGTCCTTGGGGGAAAAGTAAGGTTTTGAAAGTCTCTCGGTGCTAGAGTCATCTTTCCTGGATAATGCAGCTACCACCCCCGACCCAAGACGGTTCTCTTTACAACAAACAGAGACCATCACTAAAATCCCAACTTCATACAGTACAGTACATCCCAGCCCCAGCAGATACAGCTACATCACGTCTCTCAGAGGACATGGAGAAGGAAGAGGCAAAAAAAAAAAAAAAAAAAAAAAAAGATTGTAAAAACTAGAATCTGAGAAAAATCAGCTGTGAAACAGTGCCTCCAAGAAATGGCTGCATACACAAAACTCAAACAATTGCATTATCAATAGACGACATCAATATCAATAACTTGGAAGGGGATAAAATTTCACAGGGTACCGCCCCAAACCAAAGAACCACTGGCAACTGTTGACTGCTCAAAAATAGAGAATTAGTCTCTCCCGGGGATGAGTCCTCTTATTAGTTGTCTAATGAAGCCTCGACACCTTGAAATTATATACACATAAATAACAACAAAAACAATGTAGCCAGTGGAATATAAACTAATATATATGTACACACACACACACACACACACACACACACACACTTGTTCGTGGCCATACATATATACATACACATATACACAAACACACAAACATGAATGTAGCAATAATAAAGAAAAGAGGCTATCAGTTTGAGAGTGAGGGAAGGGGAAAAGACTGGAGAGAGGAGGAAAGGGAGGAGGGAAAGTGATGTGATTCTACTTCAGTTAAAACTTTCTTTCTCCCTCCCCCCAAAACACCCCCCCAACCACGAAAAGGAGGGAGAAAGGGGGGAAGACCATAGAGTGTCGCTGGTGCCTAGAGAAGCCGGAAGTGCTCTGTGCCCCGCCCCCCGGGGTCGGACTTTCGACACTTTTGTGACTGCGGGGTGCTACGAGGTGCTGCGATCGCGGGTGGGTTCGGGTCCCCCCCTGTTACGGTCCTTCCGCGGGGACCGGTTGCTTGTGGGTGGTGGGAGTGGGACAGAACAGAACACCTTCCTCCGCGGCCTAGTGGCGCCGGAAAAATAAACTCGGTGACCACTTGGGCCGAGCGCCGGACAGGGCCTCGGGCGCCTCGCCTCAGGCCGGTTCCGGGTGTCTGGTCAGTCTCAGGGCGTTTGGCGATGGGATTCTCGGGTCTTGTACTTAACCTTTGAAAATGGGAGACGTCACAGTTTTGCTTTTCCCGGAGACAAGGTCAGTTCCAAGGTCTTTATTCTGGGGTACTGGAAGAGAGCCAGAACTTTGGAATTGGGTTGCCTGGTCGAATCTGGCCTCCGCTACCTGACTTCTCCCAGTCCCTTAACCTTTCTGTGTTTTGCTATTTTCGGGGATAATGCTGTCGCCTAACTTACTGGATTGTTGTGAGGAGTAAATGGCTTCATTTGTGCAAAGGTGCTTAAAATAGTACCAGGCACGGGGTAATCTGAACAGTGTAAAGATAGCTGTTATTATTACGGTTGCCATTTCTAACTAGGACAGCGCTTTCTCTTCATTGATTAGCCTTGGTGCTGGCTGTAGTCTTTCGAATTCTAGTGCTGTTTATCAGTTCTCTTTGTAATGAATGACTTCTGTATTTTAGGAGGGAAAATAAAATTTCTGGAAAAGAGCCTATCCCACAGCAAAGACTAAAAGTGGTTTGTGAAGTGTCTTGTGTTGTTCAGACTCAGAGTTTTAAATCTCGGGGACACCTTTTTTTATTATTTTTATTCTTTTAGTGGGAGGAAGAGCTTGAGAAGCAGGAGGAACATCTAACAGTGAAGAAAGATAAGGACCCTGGTGTAAGCAGACATTGCTGTTTTGCTCGGTGCTGCGAACCTGCCAGCTTTCTGACCCTCAGCAAGAATCCTCACCAGCTTGAGAATCTCATGGATGGCCTTAGATATGGTTGATGATAGCTAGATTGGTGGTAGATTAGAGAAAAATAGATCTGAAGCTGAGTTTACACTAACACCCTGTGTTCTTTTTGCAGGTTTTTTAAGCTAATACTGACTGTATACAGTTTACCATTGTCATTGAGCTGATGTCCTTGTGGTCTCTGAAAGTCCTTTCATCTTCCTTGTCTTTCTTAAGGAATTTGGGCCTTGAACCTCCTCAGGGTATACAGGGACCCCTGTAGCATTCTTTCCTCCATTTGTAACTTAACAAAAAAACAAAAACAAAAACCTTGTCTTTGGTTTACTTATTTGACAAACACTTGTGTTGGTAAACAGTCTCCTGGTCCACCCAATAGGTGAGACTCCAGATAGGAGAGCTGATGAGTCGTGAGTGTGTGCAATGATTAAGAGTGTGTCGGAGTTCATTTTTCTCCCTACAACCTCTCCCAACATCACTACTCCCTCTCAGCCTCAGATCTCTTACCTCCCTTGACCCCAGCTTGGACTGTACTCAGGAGAGGAAGAGAGGATTTTGACTATCTAAAACAACACTAGTGAGGACATAAGTGTAGGTCGGAAACTTCCGCTCCCCTGCAGTAGTAGGCCCGCCATTCAGCCGTAACCGTGTTCAGTCACGCTTTTCCTGCCCTCCCCTCTTCTTCCCTTGTCCTCACCCACCTCCCTTCTCCTACTTCCCTTCCCCTCTCTTCCTTTCATTCTTTTTACAGCAAACTAGAGGCCAAGATGTCAACGTTCATCTGTAGGCACAACAGTGCTATGAAATAGGAACTTTAATTTAGACATACTGTCATAAGCAGAACTGACAGCAGTTCCTTAATATTGCATTCATGCTGTCCTGATTGACCCACAAGTGTCTTTTTACAGTAACCACACACTATGTTTAATCTACATAGTACCTATAGAATTGCTGTCCCTTGTAATCTGTGATAGTCCACCTTCCTTTTGCTTCCTCTTTAAAGGTAACATTTATTTGTGGGAGAGCTGGGTTTTCAGTATTCTCACATCAGTTGCTTTATTCTACTGATACTATGAAAATAAAATCTTATCTTCAGCTTCTTAGTTCTCAAATTTGGCTGCACTTTGGATCACACAGTACGTTCTCAGATACTGAGGCCTGTGACCCACCCCTAGAGGCTGGTTAATTCACCTTGGCTGCCCAACTATTAAGAGGCTTTCAAAGCTTCCTTAAAAGCTTCTCAGTGGTTCTGTTTCGTACTTTAATACTTTTAATTTGTTCTTGTGTTTTTACCTCTACATGAGTTCATAGATCCAGAGGCTTGATTAAATTTAGGTTTACTAATTTGAATAAAATTATATTATTTCAGATCTCTTGTGACAGCTAATTAGGAAGTATTTTCTGACTCTTTGAAACAGTTGATATTATGTTCACTCAGGTGGGATTGTTCACAACAGTACTCTCAGCTCTTGGGAGGTGAGGCAGGAGGATGACCAAAAGGAAAAAGAAAAACCAGGTAGTGAGTCAAGGTTACTGAACTTCCATCACCTGTGTTATCCCATAAGTTGTAGAAAATTGGACTGAGAAGTAGAAGTTCAAAGGGCACAGACTTGGAACTGTCTTTTCCGTAGTAATTCTAGCTTTGCCTGTTCTGATCTCATCTCATGGAGTAGAGGGTGAACCTCTGTCTCCATGTACACAGTCCTGGTTTAAGATCGAGTCTGAATCCTGATTTAAAGGAATCAGATCTTCCGTTCCTTTTAGGGAGCGTAGGTTTCACAGCTTCCTAAAAGCCGTGAAAACCTGAAACTCTGACTAGTTAATATGTGACATTTCCAAGGTCACTCGTCTGATAGTGACAGGGAAAGAGCATTTGTAAATGTCTTATTCCAGTGGCCATGTTCAACTCGGGTGGGACTCTCGGCCAGCCTTCTCTGGCATGGAGTGTGCCAACGTTAGCTCCCTTGTGAAGCACATTGGGCAGCCACTGAATGCCATTTATCACCGCTTTGGAGGTTACACAGTGAAGGAAAAGGGGGGTGCTCCTTTATTCATTCTCTGAGTCAGAGATGACCAGCACATCTGCCCATCCATCTGCTGTCCGTTGTCCAACCGTGGAAATGAGCGTGCCTGCCTGTGTACTCTGCAGGCAGCCGTAGTCCTTACCTTCTTACCCGTGACGCCTTTCCCTGCTCTAAGTGTTCTGTAAGCTCATGACACCAAGTTGTATCAGCCATTTTTCAGTTTTGAAATTTACATGTGTGTTTGTGTTGCATGTTTGTGCACATGTGTATACTGGTACACACACATACACACGTGTGAACATGGAAGCTGGAGATCAGTATTGAATGTCTTAATTTGCTTTCCACCTTTATTTTTATTTAATTATTTATGTTTTTGAGACAGGGTCTCTCACTAAACCTAGAGCTCACCAGTTGGGTAAGAGTGTTCCAACAAACTCTAGGGATCCTCTCTTCTCTATATCCCCAGTGCTGGAATCACAGATGCATGCACATGTGGTGTTTCCGTGGTTGCTGAGGAGCTGAGCTCAGGCCCTCAAGCTTGCGTGGCAGGTACTTTACTGACTAAGCTGGATTCGTAGCCTCTGCATTTGGGCCCTTCACAGTAGTGGTTTATAGTTCCCAAGGTGACATTTAGCAACTCTGGAGTTGTTTGATGTTATTGTCACCTAATGGACAGATCAGGAGTGTTACTAAACATTCTGATAGCTATCAGGTCTCCTCTTTTTATACCACACAGGTAACCTCACTTAAAATGCCTGAACTTGAGAAAAATGGCCTTGGAATGAATTTTAGAAAAGAAGCATTTGTGTTTATTATCTTTTCTCTTACACAGTAGCAAATTTATTCTGTTTCTACTATATATTAGTAACCGAGAGAGAGAAAATCAAGGTGAGGGCAGTTGTTTTCAAGAAACTCACAGTCCAGTGGGATAGACATCTATTATTTAGAAACATAGTTTTAGTACATAGCCTGAATTGCCCAAGGTCTCACTGTGTAGACCAGGCTGGCACTGAACACGCAGCTGTCATCCTGTCTCTGTCTGATGAGTGTTTTGACTCCATCAAACTTGACTGACAAGTTTTATCTGACATTTCCACAGTTCCAGCAGGGGCCATGTGTAGAAACTAATGCTAGCTTGAATAAAAACATACATGCCCTAGTTAGGAACTTTGGGTCCCTGTCTGTGTGTGTTCATGTGTGCATGTTTACTAGGCTGGAAACATGCTGATAGCTGTGAGGATGGAGCCAGCAGATCTGAGAGACATTCCAGGGTAGAACAGATTGGAGTAGCTGATCCATGTTGAAGCTGGGTGGGAAGAGGCAGGTACCTGATCAGGAGAATGCTTATGGGTAGAGCTGCTGCATGTGGAGAAAGAATGCTGCGATAGGAAAGTGGAAGAAAACTAGCTTTGTTTGAAGCATATCAACAGATTCGTAAAATTTCCTTTTAGAACTATCTGGGCAGCAGCCTAAGATAGGGATCAAGAGGCTTTATCTAAGAAATAGGAGCTAAAAATCTTGCAAGGGACTCAAGAGTATGGGGTAGAGGGTCAAGAACAGAATGCCACAGCCTACTCGTACTTAAAAGGAGAAAGGCCAGTAAACCGATTTGATGTTAATGTCCTACTTTACCAGTTGACCTTAATATACTGCTCACCACATGCTAACCACTGTTCACGGTTCTCTCAACATTTTTATCTGTTGTCCTTAGCCTGTTTACATATGAGGAAATCAAGGCAGCGATGTGTGATTTACCAAGGTTACCCATTTGGCTTGAGCCAAACCAGAATTGAGACCAGGAATCTTAGCTCGGGGTCTACATACGTAATCAGACTGAAGGAAGGCATTGAAGAGAAAATAAGGAGTCAACAGAAGAAAACAGTCCCATAACCCAGGGACAGGAGAGTTTCTAGACACAAACAGTAACTTCAGCCTGGTTACCTGAGCAGCTGTGGAACATGGGAACTAAAAGAAGCTTTTTTGGCTATTAAGGCGTTCTGTGTTGAAACCTTGGCAGAAAAAAACTTGGAGTCTGAGGGCTTTGTTCTTGAAAGGGTAGCAGACTGGACGGGTGGGATTGTGCCCTCATGGAGCTTTTCCAAGATGTAGAGCACAAGATTTTGTGATGTTAGGGTGACAGTGACACAGCTTAGTCTGCGTGTACCTCACTGTCCCCTTATATTAGCACACACCCTTTTCCTAAGCAAACCAGTTTCCGTAGACCTTTGGTCTCCCTATGGATTTGAGTAAGAGCAGTGAACACAAGTCATGCCACAGCATGAATGCTGTCCTCTTTGGAACGTCTTCTGCTAAATTACCCCATTGTCTTTTTAATTCACTCTCAAGTTTTGGCAGACCAAATACAGCCAGATTCTTTGCGTGGATGTGAACATGAACAGATTTTACCCCAGTCCTCCGTAGTCTCTGAAACCCCACCAGCTAAGCTTTCACTGTTCACATATTTCTGGCATTCTGGAATTCCAAACTCCTTCCAGAATGGCCTGTTAAGCTTTACTTGTATCCATAGGGTCTTACCCTACAGCTGCAAACTGTGTTGTTCTCCACAAACCAGTCCATAGTTGTAAGAAACACATGGCAAATTGATCACGCAGTGGCCCCTGCTCTGGACTAGTTACATTCTTTCTTGTTGTGATGACAAAACACCAACAGTAGCAAACAGTTTATTTTGGTTGACCTACAGCCCAGCATGGAGGCAGCTACTCCCTTTCTGTCCAGTGAGGAAGCAGAGCGGAATGCTAGTGCCCCACTTGCTATCTCCTTCCTTAGGACCAGAGCCCATGGGATGATGCCACCCACAGTCATGGTGGATCTTCTGACTTACGTTCAGAACACCCTCACAGACATGATAAATCCCCCAAGATGGTACAGAGACATTTGAACATGGGGATCTCCGGCAGTTTCCTTGGGTTCCTGGGCCTAGCAGGAGGGGAGCATTTGCAACTATAGTGGCTTATAGTTCTCTCCACCTCTCAGTAGTCTTTTGCAGAAATACAACTCACAGCTACAGTGAAACGGGAGGACTGCTTGGTTCGGGATGGCTAGAGAATCGAGGGAAAGCACGACCCTGGACTCACACTCTGCAGAGGACCAGATGGAGCTACTGGTCATAAAGGTGGAACAGGAAGAGGCCTCCCCCTTGGCAGAGGAGGCCAGTTGGCTGGGCAGTCCTGGGCCTGACCGCTCCCGACAGCGCTTCCGTGCTTTCCGCTACCCAGAGGCAGCCGGGCCCCGGCAGGCGCTGAGCCGGCTCCGCGAGCTCTGCAGACAGTGGCTGCGGCCAGACATGCACAGCAAGGAGCAGATCCTGGAGCTGCTGGTGCTGGAGCAGTTCCTGACCATCCTGCCAGGGGAGCTGCAGGCCTGGGTGCGCGAGCAGCACCCCGACAGCGGGGAGGAGGTGGTGGCACTGCTGGAGTACCTGGACAGGCAGCTGGATGAGACACCTCCGCAGGTAGAAGGAACAGGTTCAGACGCATGTCCTGTGCCTTTCAGAAACCTCAAGCAGGATCCCAGGGAGGCATTGCTTAGAGCCGGCAGGCTGTGCTGGGAACCTGAGGCCACCAGCGAACTGCCCCGGCCCCTCAGAATAGTTACTCGCATAAAGGGAAATAAAAGGATGGTGAAGAGCGCAGTCCTAGAGAAGCGGGTGTAGAACGTGTGGAGCAGAGCGGTGAAGGTTGTATATGTACTTCCTACTGGTGTTGAGTAAGACACGAGGACAGGTTTGAGCACAGCAGCAATAGGCACAAACGACTCTGTAGGTGTTTTCTTGGCGTGTCACATGGAACAGATCTGCAGTGGCTTGCTGGCTGTACTGCAGTGCTTATGCCGTGACCCTTTGGAGTTCGATTGATAGTGGACAGGAACTCTATGGTTTTCTTGGGATCTAGAATATAAAGGGGGTTATTTTGAGGCTTGGGGTTTTGTTTTTTCCAAATTTATGGGTCCTTTGTTTAAACCTCTGGTAGAAAACAGGCCAGGTTTAACTCCCATCTTCTGGCCTGTTTCATCAGACCGTTTCCTTTTTTCATTCCCTAGTGGTTTTGTATCACTCATGGCCTTCTAACCAGTGGCCGAAGCCACCGTTCTATACTTGGGAGTTATTTCCTGACTTCTGTAACGGTGAAAATTCGCCACAATTCTCTGGACTTTATTCTGTATAAGAGATGTGGAAAGGGCAAAAAACAGAAGAGGAAGGAGCTTGGAAACTCTGACTTGGTGATCTAGAAGCAAACCTGCTTTTAAAGACAGGCCATGCCTTAATGGGTGGTTTTATATATCTACTGGTTTCACCCACTGTAGACTAAACTAGAAATACTATTCTCAATTTTCTGATAAGAAATTTGCAAGTGATGGATTTATATCACCATTTTCCTAAAGTTGTTCTTAAATCAATATGTGTATAATAAACACTGAATGAATTGTAAAAATACTTGCCTAACCTCCCATCTTAGCTTTGCTGTTTAGTAGCATGATTTTGGATAAGTTGTACCCTTATGAAGAAACTGTTTGTATTAAATGAGTACATATTTGCAGAATTGGATACAGTACCAAGCTGATAGAAAGTACTTTGGAAATGTCTAATAAATAAATGGAAAATAAAAATAAATGATGACTTCTAGGTCCCAGATGATGACGATGGGCAGGAACTCCTTTGTTCCAAGGCAGTACTGTTGACATCAGCTCAGGGCTCAGAAAGTAGCCAGATGGAGCCCATGGAGCCTCTGCTTAAGCAGGAGTCTTTGGGATCCCTGCCCTCGGAAGTCAGAGGTCAGTATTACTAGGCTTTATGGCTGTTTTGGTTTTGTTCTCTGTTTTTTTGTTTTGTTTTGTTTTGTTTGTTTGTTTGTTTGTTTTGTGGTGACACTTGTGGTGAATCCAGGACTTCACACATGCTAATAACATGCTTTTGCATATCTTTGGATCTGGTAGCAATCAGGTATTTGGAAAGGAAAACATTTTATAAACTTTCATTTGCATAAACTTATTAGTCAGGTTTTTAAACCTGTGTTTTAGAATGCAGGAAGGCAGATGCTAGTGTGAGTCTCACCCAGAGCTTCTTTTTGTCACAGTCACCCAGCTTGGGCACTGTGGAGAAGATGGAGTGACAGCCACCAGGCTCACATCAGAGTTGCAGGTGAGTTAGAGCTGTTCTCCCTCCTGAACATTCTTTCCCAGTGGTGCGCTTCTACCCACACATCTCTGCTGTCCTCAGCTCTCTGCCCAGTTTCCTTATCCATCTCAAGGTGTGTTTACTGTTCAACTGCAAATAGCATTAAAGAATTATTTGTTATTTTATGTGCATTGGTATGAGTGTCAGATCCCTTGGAACTGAAGTTACAGACTGCCATGTGGGTGCTGGAAATTGAACCCAGGTGCTCTTAACCACTGAGCCATCTCTCTAGCCCCTCGACAACATTCTTGAGGTGGGAGTGGGATAGAAAAGCTGTGAGCTTGCAACCCAGATATTCCCTATTCCATCTCTTTGGTGGAATTTTATTCTTTTAGGGGTTGCTGAAAATGGAAGATGTAGCCCCAGTCCTTTCCCCAAGATGGACAGAACAGGACTCATCTCAGATGAACCTCTACAAAGATGAAATGCAAGAAAACTCTGGCAGCTTGGTTTCCCTGGGTAAGACTGACGGGCACGAATTTCTTCTCAGGCTTGTTGCTGTCTTTTATACAGTAGAACCTACTCCTCCCCTGTTAGGCCGTTAGGAGCTGTAGACTTCATTGTGTTTGAAACACTGATACTGACTAGCTCCTTACTGCTTGTAACTGTGGTTCTCTGTCCTGTCTTAGTCGGGGTCTCTATCGCTATGACAAAACACTATGACCAAAAGCAAATTGGAGAAGAAAGGGTTAATTCCAATTTACATTCCAGGTCATAGTCTACCATCAAAGAAAGTCAAGACAGGAGCTCAAAGCAGGAGCCTGGAGGTAGAAAGAAAGCTATAGAAGAGAACTGCTTACTGTCTTGCTCCTTGTGGCCTAATCAGTCTGTTTTCTTGTGTACTCCAGGGACACCTGCTCAGGACTGGTACTGCCACAGTGAGCTAGGTCTTCCCACACTGACAGCTAATCAAGGAAATCGCCCCACAGACTTGCCTTCAGGCCAGTCTAATAGAGGAATATTCTCAATTAAGATTCCTTCTTCCCAGATAAGTCTAGGTTTGTGTCAAGTTGACAAGAGCCAGCAGCACACCCTCCAAGTGTTGCAGTGACAGCGGACAGGATAAAGCAAAAAGTACCCTGTATTTTTCTGGCTCAGAGGAGATGCTCGGGGAATATTGGGCACTGAGGGTACACGTCTCACAGGGACAGCACCCTTGCTGAGCATGCAGGAAACCATGGCTTCAGTTAACTGCAAAAAAAAAAAAAAAAAAAAAAAAATTCCTCCTTTTCTCTTCCTGTTCCCATCCATGACTAGTAAAAAGACTGAGGAGCCTCTCAACAAGAAGTGGGTTGTGGAGTCACAGTGTGAGAGTTAGAAACAACATTAGACACCAGCTATAGACCCTGACCTAAAGACAAGGACACAGAAGGTTATCCAATTTGTCAAATGTCACATGCTTAGCATGGTAGGGCCTCCAGCTTTTTCAGAGAACTGATGATCTCTCCTGGTGTGCCTGCCACTGCCAGGGCACAGTTCACCATAACTACCTTTGTCTTTGTCAGAGTTTGAGATTCTGTTGCTGCAACAAAGCATCATGACCCAAAAGGAAGTTAGGAGGAAAGGGTCTATTCAGCTTACACATCTACATTGCTGTTTATCACTGAAGGAAGTCAGGACTGGAACTCAAATAGAGTAAGATCCTGGAGGCAGGAGCTGGTGCAGAAGCCGTGGAGGAGTGGGGGTGAGAGGGTCCTGCTTACTGACTTGCTTTCTGTGACTTACTCAACCTGCTTTCTTATAGAACTCAGGCTCCCCAGCCCAGGGATGGCTCCTCCCACAGTGGGCTGGGCCCTCTCCCAGCAATCACAAATTAGGAAAATGCCTTACAGCTGGATCTCATATCCTAAACTGAGACTCCTCTCTCTCTCTGATGACACACAGACATATCACTATTAAGCTACAACCCTTCCTTTTTTATTTTTTCCCAAGATATAACATTAAAATCATTGTCTTAGTTGGGGTTTTGCTGTTGTGAACAGACACCATAACCAAGGCAACTCATATAAGGATATTTAATTGGGGCTGGCACCGATAAAAATTAAAATTCAATGAAATGCCTCCAAGAGGGAAGAACCAGGGCACAGAAATGATTTGCACCAGGCAAAAGCAAACCAACAGTATAAATAACTCAATGTCCAACTATTTGGGATTCCCTTAGTCTTCTGGGATCCTCTGAAGGGATCTCAGAGTCATTTCTCTGGTTCTGTCCTCTGTATCACACACAGCTTATCTTCCAGGCTCTGGCTGGCTCCATTCTACTGTTGCTGTTTTCTTGGTGATCATCCCATGGTATTGACATTTCCAAAATGACATTTCTAGGCGCTTCTGTTGCAACTAGACTGCACTTTCACAAATGGCTTCTCATAGGCTCTCTTCATGGTGCCAAGGATCAAATCTTTTGCATGACCCCTTCAGTCCTGGGCCTTCATTGCTACCAAGGCTGCACCTTCAGCAATGGCCTCTCACAGTGTCAGCTGTTCTCCACGACCCCTTCATGCCTTCAAAACCAGTTATCACCTGGGTGACTCTTACATATTACCAAGTCTAGGTGCTAGCAATAAGTACAACCTTGATCACCTCTGGAACATACCTTCTAAGTGCTGGTTCTCAGAAAACACCTCCCAGAAGATTTCACCTCCGTGATGCTGGTGTCTTCTTAATCACCACTAATTTCTTAGCTCCAGCTGACCAGTATCACTTGTCACAGTAAAACAAAAGTTTCACTTCAGTGGTGCTGGTCTCTTGTTAATTGTGGCTGACTCTTAAACACAGCTGAACAGAATGACAGAATCTTAATTCAAAATAGCAAAATGGCCCATCATATTGAGCTCTTTAACATTCAGTGGCTTTTCTAACTCAAAATTCTTCCACAATCCTCCCAAAAACATGGTCAGGTTTGTCACAGCAGTAGCCCACAATCCTACTACCAACTTGTCTTAGGGTTTCTGTTTGCCGCAACAAAACACCATGACCAAAAGCAAGCTGTGGAGGAAAGGGTTTACTCACTTACACCTCCACTTTACTGTTCATCAGCAAAGGGAGTCAGGACAGGAACTCAAGCAGTGTAAGATCCTGGAGGCAGGAGCTGATGCAGAAGCTGTGGGCAGATGCTGCTTACTCAGGCTCACTTCCCCAGCCTGCTCAGCCTGCTCAGCCTGCTCAGCCTGCTTTCTCACAGAACCCAGGACCACCATCAGTCCAGGGATAGAAACGCCCACAGTGCGTTAGGCCCTCCCCAATTGATCACTAATTGAGGAAATGTCATATAGCTGGATCTCCTGGAGGCATATCCTTAATTGAAGCTGTTCCCTCTGATTACTCCAGCTTGTGTCAAGTTGCTACAAAACCAACCAGTACAGTCTTTACACAAACAGATGTGAACACCACAGAAATCCTTTCACTTGCCCTGCTTTCTGCTGTTTCCTGTGTTCAGTCCTTCTCACGTTTGTTCTAGTTTGTTTTATGTTGCTGTAATAAATACTGTATGACCCAAATACTGACTCCTTGAGGGTGTCAAGGGTTTGTTTTTATCCCACAGTCTTTCATGGAGAGAAGTCTAAGCAGGAGGAACTCCTAACGGGAACCTGAGGGCAGGGACTGAAGCAGAGACCATTGAGAAATGCTGCTAATGGCTTACTCCCCTACTTACTTCTACAGTCAGAACTACCTGCCCAGGAGTGGCACCACTGATAATATACCGGGCTCTCCCACATCAGTTATTAAACAAGAAAATGCCCCATAGACTCACCACAGACCAATCAGATGGAGGTGGTTCCTCAATTGAGATACCCTAATAGTTTGTGTCAAATTGACAAAAAAATCACCAGCACAAGTTAGTTGACCCTTGCCAAATACATCGTTTCCTTTCTTGTTTATACCCAAAAACTTATGCTAATATTCTAGTATAAAACAGCATAATTTTATAAA
Source organism: Micromys minutus (assembly GCF_963924665.1). Classification (NCBI taxonomy): domain Eukaryota; kingdom Metazoa; phylum Chordata; class Mammalia; order Rodentia; family Muridae; genus Micromys; species Micromys minutus. The sequence continues at coordinate 72,432,000 of NC_137975.1, read as the reverse complement.
TCTCAGTCTTTAAAAAAAAATCCACACTTTAAATTTCAGAATCTCTTTAACTTTTGGTTCCTGTGAAATTAAGAACAAGTCAAGGGCTAGAGAGACGCCTCAGAGGTCAAGCACACTGGCTGCTCTACAGAGGTCCTGAGTTCAATTCCCAGCAACCACATGGTGGCTCACAACCATCTGTAATGGGATCCGATGCCCTCTTCTGGTGTGTCTGAAGACAGCTACAGTGTACTCATAAATAAATATAGATAAATCTTTTTTTAAAAAAATCTTTAAAAACAGAACAAGTCAAATAATTTACTCCAAAAGGAAACACTGGGGCATAAAAACAACCACATTTAAGCACGACCCAGCAGCATATTCAAATCTTGTAGTTCAGCATTCAAGATCTAATGGCTTCACTAATGACATTCTGGCCCGCAACGAGCTTAGCTCTGTTTCTCTCCAGCAGAAAAGGTGAAGTATTTAATCTTGGGTACATGTCTTTGCTGCCTTCGGGGTCCCCCGACGACCACCACCATGTCTTCTCGGGAATCCTTAGCTCTCCCCACTTTCTCTCCACTCCCACTGTCCCTGGTGATGCCCTTCTTCCTACAACCCCTCTCCTGCATTCATGCCTGGGGAGCTTTGCCGTCACCTCCTTTTGTTCCATCCTGACTTCTGCAGTTTAATGCTCAACCTTGCTGAACACAGACCTTTGTATTATTATCTCTATGCTGTTCCTCACAGTGCACCTACACAAAGCATAATTAACAACTATTGGCATTTGTGTTTCAGATCAGGACATGCAAACTAAGGTTAGGGTCTTGCCTCCAGCCGAGGAATACACAGAACAAAAGCCCGAGCAGACAGTGTGCTTCCTGGGTGAAGACACTGTCCAGATTCCTACAGGTGCAGAAGCCAGTGAGCAGGAAGGCAAGTTACAGACGACACAGAAGAATGCCACGGGAAACAGGCGGTTCTATTGCCGTGAATGTGGGAAGAGCTTTGCTCAGAGTTCAGGCCTAAGTAAACACAAAAGAATCCACACTGGATTGAAACCCTATGAATGTGAGGAGTGTGGCAAAGCCTTCATTGGAAGCTCAGCTCTCATTATTCATCAGAGAGTTCACACTGGTGAGAAGCCATATGAGTGTGAAGAATGTGGTAAGGCCTTCAGTCACAGCTCAGATCTCATCAAGCACCAGAGAACCCACACTGGGGAAAAGCCCTACGAGTGTGATGACTGTGGGAAAACCTTCACTCAGAGCTGCAGCCTCCTGGAACATCACAGAATTCACACTGGCGAGAAGCCGTACCAGTGCAACATGTGTCCCAAAGCCTTTCGGCGTAGCTCACATCTCCTGAGACATCAGAGGACACATACTGGGGATAAAGATTTTTTTGTTCCTGAACCTTACTGGGAAAGTCAGAGTAGGGTTGAAAGCCATTGGGAAAATATTGAAACTCCTGTGTCTTATCAATGCAATGATTGTGAGAGAAGTTTCAGTAGGATTACAAGCCTTATTGAACACCAAAAAGTACACACTGGTGAGAAGCCCTTTGAGTGCCAAACCTGTGGAAAAGGTTTCACCCGACCTTCATACCTTATTCAACATCAGAGAAGACACACGGGGAAGAAGACTTCTGTCACAGTGACCCCTGCTGTACATTCCGAAGTAGGTGTTCAACTGTCATTGAACTGAAGCCACTCTTGAGCTCACAGTGACTGCAGAAGTCATAGGCTCGGGCTCTATTTAACAGTGTACATCCGCAGATATTAGGACTCTGGGTAAGACTTATTATCTTCTACATCCTAGAAGGTGACTAGAAAAAAAACTTATTTCATAGGAGAGTTATCTGCAAGAGTTCTCACCCATTGGAATTAAACGGGCTTCCTGACTGTCAAATTGCCTTCCCTTGGCCTGCACTCCATGTCTCTCGAGGGAATGGTTATGCTTTAGGGAGTTACTCTGACCCTTCATTATGCTAATGAACCCTTCACATGTGGTCAGACTTGGAACTCGTATGTCCTGCTTTGTGCCTTGTATACAGGTGCTAATAAACATTTATTAAATATACTGGTGAGATTTTCTACATAGCTCTGAAAACTCATTATCTGGAAATTCTCACCAAGGCCATTTGTATATCTTTAAAAAAAAAAAAAAAAGATGATGATGTTTTAGATTGAATCAATGTAGTACTGCTTTGTTTTTGTTGTTTGCCAAGTACCCCAGCTTGGCAGGGCAGAGGTGAAGGTGAGGTTACTGTGGTAGAATCCTTTAATTCTTTACCTAATTTAGGAATTCTGTGAGAGTGCCTTAAACAGCTTTCTTAGCATTAAGTCATTGTGAATGTGCCACCCATGGAATTCCACTAATACCTTTTTCCTATTAATTTTATTACTCTTGAGAGAACAAAAAAAAAAGAAAAAGTTTTAAAAAAAAAAAAAAAAAAACAAAAAACTTTCCTACTCATGTAGTGTGAAAACCAGTTTCAGAATAAAGTGATCAATGTCTAAGGCTCAGCCTCTTTGGTCTCACTTGAGTGGTTATCTTGGGCCTAACTGAAAGCTACTGAAACCTCTTCTGCCGCAGCCACTGTAGTTCATATGACGCAGCACAGTTACTCAAGGATCTGGTGTGGGGGGCGGGGGGGGCAAGAGTTGGCAGGAGCCTCACTGCTGTCTCTTGATGTGCTGTGTACAGGGAGAGGGGTTTCACAAGTCACACTCCATAAGCAGTGACCCTGCCACACACCCTTGCTGTGTCCTCGTATGACCAGCTTCCTAAGGAAGAACTACCAGCACATGTTTGTGTCCCTCCTACTATACTGCTGGGGAATTACGTATGTGAACACTCTGGCTTGGCTCTCCATCTTACAGGCAGGGAGATTTCTGGGTGTGAGGCTCACCTGAACTACACAGCAAGTTCCAGGAGATTCAGGGATATGCAAAGAAACCCTGTTTAAAAACAAAAATGATTTCAGTGGAGTGCTGGAGAGACGGCTCAAAAGTTAAAAGGGCTTGTTCTTGAAGGCGAACCATGCTCACACCACCCAGTGCCTTGAAACCATCCATAACCCAGTTCCAGGGGATCCAACACCCTCTTTCAACCCCAGAGGGTGCCACACACACTTGGTGCACAGACATACTTAGGAGCAAAACACTTATAAATAAATCTAAACATCTTTTAGAGTTTCAGGAACATGGCATTTAATGTTCTACTTTTCTCAAAGGTTCACCTATAACACATATAAGCTGAACAAAGCCCATCCCCACTAACTGCACTTTGGCTAGCCAATGTATTCACACACAATATTTAAAATAAAAATTTCTTGCTTTTGAATCCAAGATGTGTTGACTAAATTACCTGTAACCAATGCCATTATACATGGTAATTACTTTATGTTCACTCCCGATAACTCCCCTTGGACACTCTGCAGATCCCCCCCCCCCCTTTTTTTAACGTAGCACTTTTTTTTTTTAAGATTGTATTTATTTTATGTAAGTGAGTAAGTACACTGTTGTCCTCAGACACACCAGAAGAGGGCATCAGATCCTATTACAGATGGTTATGAGCCACCATGTATGTGGCTGCTGAGAATTGAACTTAGGACCTCTTAATCACTGAGCCACCACTCTAGCCAATCTTTTTTCTTTTTCTTAACTGTGGACATTTTAGTTTTGTCAACTGTAGTCAGCACAATGAAAGTATTTATTACATATATTTCGAATGGAGTTGCTTCTACCAAGATCTCAGGATACCTGCCTGCTTTCTTGCAAACTTTCAGTAACATATCACTTGGTAGGACAGAAATACTCCCATTACTATATCCATTCAGATTTCTCAGTTGATTTCTTGCATCAGCAATCTTCCATTGTTATAACAGCAGTGTTGAGACTGTGGGATTTGGATAGAACAAATTTTGTAGCTTGATTTCACTATGATTTTGCTTATATATTTCTCTCACCAAATACATTTTTTTTAAAAAAACTAGGAATCAAGTTATTATCTAACTCCCACACAGACTTATCTAGGCCTCCATGTTTATGAGTTCCCTGGGTTTGGTACATCAAGGTTTTCAGAGACCTGCAGTGACCATATCAGCTCATCCAGTCAACAGGATCTCGAGGAAGGGAATGTAGATTTAAAAAAGAAAAACAATTAGACAACATTATAACATGACCCCAGCCAGTGCTGAACCAGGTTTAATGTCTCCCAGTCTGCTTTTATATCATTCTAGGTAAAGAATAGACTCAGTCCTAAAGCATAAACTAAGTAGTCACGGAACAAACAAAGTATAAACCAAGGTCCCATGGTTATTGTATTCAGGGACTTAATGAGACAAGACACAACACATTCCTCAGCTGCATTCGTCTTGAGTCTTGTCCTGGCCCAATGTCAAAATCTTGTCTGAGCCACTCCCTTGCCCTAGCCCAGCGTAAAGGATATTCTTGCTAATATCCTTGAAGCGGCAGTGAGAGCTCTCCACACCACAGACACATGCTTAACAGATCCTCTTGTAAATGGTTTGTATTTCAGTAATAAGTCACAGTGTTATTTTGTGAGTTCTTAAATGTAAAAATGCATGGCATGATTTCTAAATTTCTGAGCATGTATTAGGATCCTGCAGAAAATCAGTACAGTGTACGGGTGTGTTGGAAGGGGCATATCTTCAAGGAATCGGGTGGTGTGACTATGAAGGCTGCTTCCTGTAATATGGAGACCAAGGGGATGAGTCCTAGTTCAAAAGCTAAAAGGCTCCAGACCCAAGAAGAACAATGTTCAATTTGCATCCAAGGACTAGGAAAGCCAATGTCCTGCTCAAGACACCGGCAGGAATGGTGTTGCTTTTCTACGGAGAGTCAGCTTCTTTGTTCTTTCAGGCCTTTTAACTGATTGGATGAAGGCCCAGATCTGGGGCAGTGTACTTACTGAATTACAGATTCAAATGATAATCTCCAAGACCATCCCATCTCAGAGTGATTTCTGACCAAAATACATGGTCAGGAGGACGCATGGGATGAATTAACCGTCATGGTGCTGGTGCAGTTGAGCAGTTTGCATGTGCCTCACCTTTGCAGTGTGTGCTTTGTATCCCAGACTGACCTCAACCTCTCTTTGTAGCCAAGGATGATCTTAAACTCCAGATCCTTATGCCTCCATCTTCCAGGTGGACCCACAGTGCGCATTACCACACCTGGCTTGCTCGCACCTTTCCTGACGGAGCTGTCTCCCTGCTCTGCTTCTGGTTCAGGATAGAAAAGGAGCTCTGTGAGGCTGAGATAAAACTTACTGGAGTCTAACCTATTCTAAATGATAGTCACAGAATTGACTGCTTCTATTCCCCTATTGGTAGAAAATTCCCAGGCACTTAATGCTTAAGACCAAACTGTTTCTTTTCCTGTTTTCAGAAATAAAAGTTACCTGTTTCCAAACAAATGATATCTTTAAAACCATCCCGTGACCTGACTGTGTTGGGACAGGTTAAAAGGAATCAAAGGCAGCCAAGAGCACAGGAACTAAACTCTCTTCCTTGTAACCAATTCATTTACATCTTCATTTTCTTTTCCATCTAAAGTAGAAATGACGTGTGTCATAGCTACCTGGCAGCTAGCATTCCAGCATATGCCATACAAACTAGGTTTTCACACACGATGACCTAAGCTCTATCTCCAACATTAAGCATAACTTCATTTTCTAAGCACCAAGACTACTTTCCACTCAGCCCCCTGCCTGCAACAGGCATTTATTAGACATGCTTTCCTCTATCAAAGGTTGATGCTCACTCCCTCATTTAAGGTATAATCACAAGTTCATGAAGACTGTTTATCTGCAGCGTGACAAGAACTTCTTAGCTGCCGAATGGCATGCAATTGTATAACCTGTTTCGATTCCACCCTGCATGCAATAGTTGATCTTGAATGTCAAATGCACAAAGAGATGCCTCTTAGACCACGGCTGAATTGTCATCACTGCCACTCCCATCTGCTCCTGAGGAAGGAGCACAAACACACATAAAATAAAAATTAAAATAAGAGAGATGGAAAGGTATCTCTGTCTGTGTGCCTATGAGAATTTTTCCAGATCTGAATAACTTCATTACTTTGTTGTTGCTGTGATAAAATAGCATGACCAAAGTCACTATAAGGAAGAGAGAGGGCATCCCATTTAGGGCTGAGTGTTCCAAGCCAAGGTCTCTCTACATATTGTCTGGCTGTGGGTCTTTGTATTTGTCCCCAGTGCTGCTTCTCTGATGACAGCTGAGCAAGGCACAGATGTACGAATATGGCAGAATGTCATTAGGAATCATTTTAGTGCTGTGCTTTTTAAGTAAAACAGTAGTTTTGCCACTGTTGATTTTACTCTAGGTTTCTGGGCTATCTAGTTTCAGGTTCTTGGTGACCCAAGGGCATTAGGTATGAGTTCCATCTCATGGAAGGGGTCTTAAATCAGATATTGGTTGGTTACTCCCACAAGCTTTGCACTACAGTCTTTGTTTGGGTTTCATTGCTGTAAAGAGATACCATGACCAAGGCAACTCTTATAAAGGAAAACATGGGAAGCATGGCACTGTCCAGGCGGACAGGGTGCTCTTGAGTATATATAAAACCTCAAAGCTCAACTCCACAGTGACACACTTTCTCCAACAAGACCACACCAACTCCAATATAGCCACACCTCCTAATAATGCCACTTCCTATGGTCCAAGCATTCAAACACAGGGGTCTGTGGGTACCATACCTATCCAAACCTTATTAGCACTGCACATTTTGCAAGTCACTCTTATAGATGGAAGGGCTCATGCTGGGCTGATATTTACCTTTGTCCTTTGGAAGGTTGTAGAGTATTTTCTAGTACTATGAACTAGTCCATGTGAGGGATGGCTCTAGGTAATTACCAACTCACATCTCCAGGTATAATGAATTGTGTAAGTGTCATCTTCAGCAATGCAGCCTTACCATAAATTTGTACAATCACTAGCTTCAGAAATCAATTAGATGTAATGTATTTTTGGTATTGAAAGCTTCATTTAGTGACAAAAGATGTCCAAGTGGGGCTCTGTCTCCATTATTTGTCCATTTCATTTAGATGACATTGTTTGTATGTGTGTGTATCCATTATAGACAGATTCTACTGCACTGGGTTTTTTATAGGACCCCTCAAACAATCCTTAGCTGTCCCTCCCCACATTCTCTCTGTTATCCCTTTATCCCATCCTCCTCCCTGTTTGGTCCTCCCATTCCAGTCCCTCTACCTCATCCGTCTATAACTATTTATTTTATTTCCCCTTCCTATGGAGATCTGCCACTGTCTCTCACTGTCTACCTAATCTCTGTAGTTATATGTATTATAAATTGCTTATCAATGATTTAATAGCTAATATCCATGTATAAGTAAATATATGCCACTTGTCTTTCTGGGTCTGAATTACCTCACTCTGTATGATTTTTTTTTTTCTAGTTCCACTTTTTACCTGAGAATTTCATTTCATTTTTAGCGACTGAGTAATATTCTTTTGTATAAATGTAAGAGTTTATATGGCTTACAGTTACAGAGGGAGAGCCCATAATGGTGCGAAAGGCATGGTAGGAAGCTGAGAGATTACATCTTCAAACACTTCAAAACATTCATGAAACAGAGAGTGAACTGTGGGTGAGGCAAAGCTATACCCTCTCAAAGCCTATCTCCAGTGATGTGCTTCCGCCAGCAAAGCTCCACCTAGAGGTTCCACACCCTTCCTAAACGGTACGTTGTGGTGGTTTGAATGTGACGTTCTCCACAGCAATGCATTTAATACTTGTTCCTCAGTTAGCTGCTGTTTGGGGAGGCTTGGAATGTATGGCTTTGCTACAAGAAGCATGTCTCTGTGTACTGGTGGATTTAAAGACGTTTAAAGACGTGGACCATTCTGTTCACTTGATTCCTGGTTGTGGTTCAGCTCTCGATGGTTCCCATCACCATGCCTGGTGCTTGCTGCCACACTTCTGCACCTTGATGGTAATGGACTCTTATCCCTCTGAGCTGTAAGTCTAAGATAAATTCTTCCTTCTATAAGTTGCCTTGGCTATGGTGAGTTATAACAGCAATTGACACAATGGTATCACCAATTAATTCAACAATTAATTCAGTTGCCTGACATCTTAGTTTTCAATACATTTGTTGAGACTATGTGGTTGTTTTGTTTTGTGTTTGAGACAGGAACTGCTATAAAGCCTAAGCTGGTCTTCAATTTGTAATCCACAAGTTTCAGCCTCCCAAGTATTGTGATGACAGGCATACACCACCCCTGGCCTCCCACTTAAAGGGGATATTAGTACAAATCTGTGATTGCTGGTATGGATGTGATCCTGTGACCTTGGATCCCTGTCTCAGACCTAGTCTCAGCCACTGTAGGGGTAAGAACTGTGCAGGAACAGCACCACCCAGGACTCCTGATCTGTTCTGTCTACATTCCTGCTCAGTGCACAACATTGTCTGATAACTGCTGTTTAATGCAGTGATTGCACAAATCTCCCCCCTCCATGTGAACTCAGCTGGTTAGGAAGAAACTTACAAAGAGGAATAATTCAGGTAACTTTGTGATGGTGCATGAAGGAATGATTCAGAAAATGACAAATGATTGGGCATACACTTGGCCATGAAGGACTGGTTAGCTTTTGTTTATATCTGACTTGTTAACAGTTGTTTGGTGAGTTCTTTCACATTCTAAATACAAGCATTCAGACATGATTCACAAAGATGTGCTGCCTGCCAGATGTTTATTGTGCCATTGGTCATTTTGTTTATTGATGCAGGAACTTACTGATTTGAGATTCTATTTTCTAATACAAACATTCAGTGTTCTATCGTCTCTCTCGGCATACTTTTAAAAGGTTTCAGGGATGAAGAGATGCTCATTTCCCAGCACTCGCATAGAGCAGCTCATCATTGTGTGTAACCCTAACTCCAGGGGATCCAACACCTTCCTCTGGCCTCCCCGGACAACCGCACTGACACACATAATTTAAACACGTAGGTTAAAATATTAAAAGTTAATTAGGGTAGCATTCTGTGTGTGGGGATGTATGCACATATGAGTGGAAGCCAGAGGGCAGCTTGAGAGAGTCAAGTATTTTCTGCTACCTTGTGGGCTCTGGGACAAAATCAGGTGTCAGATCTGGCGGCAAATGTTCTTCACCCACTGAGCCATCCTCCTGACTACCCCCACCCCACACATTCTTTAGCTTTGCCTCATATGTTTCATTGAATTTTAAGTTCATTAAGAACAGTTTTCCTGTAAGACTTTTTCATTGCCTTGGCCATTATTTAGAAGTATTCTTAGCTTATACATGCATATGAGCTTTCCATTTTATTTCTGTAGTCTTGTTTCACTGTGGTCAACTTTGATTTTAATTCCTGTTTTAGTTTGGTTTTGGTTTGTAGTGTGGTCCAACATACAGCATCTCTTTGTTAACCTTTCATATATGTTTCCTGAAAGGTCAATAGCATTCTTCACTTCTGTATCCGTCTTAGTTAGGGCTTTACTGCTGTGAACAGACACCATGACCAAGGCAGTTCTTATAAAAACAACATTTAATTGGGGCTGGCTTACAGGTTCAGTCCATTATCATGAAGGCAGGAGCACGGCAGAGTCCAGGCAGGCAGGGTGCAGGGGGAGCTGAGAGTTCTACACCTTCATCTGAAGGCTGCTAGCAGAATACTGGCTTCCAGACAGCTAGGACGAAGGTCTTAAAGCCCACACCAACAGTGACACACCTTCTCCAACAGGGCCACAGCTTCTAATAGTCCCACTCCCTGGGCCAAGCATATACAAACTGACACAGGATCTTGGCTGATTTTCTGTCCAGCTGGCCGGAGAGTGGCATATAGAGGAAGTCTGCTGAAATGCGGTGGTGAGATAATATCCAAATATTGTAATAGGATACCTTCTGTAGAGTCTAAGGTCTTATGTATTCTTGTACTTGTACTTAGGCAAATATTCTACCACTGAGCTGCATCCCTAGTTCTAAATACTTTTTTAAATCAAGGAGAAAACAAGCCAAAACAAACAAAAGCCGCCTGCATTCCACAACCTGAAACTGGGCGGGGTAGCTCCCACTTGAAACCCCAGCTCTCAGGAAGTAGATGCAGGAGGCTTCAGGTTTCAAGGTCAGATTTCAAGGGCATCCTCAGTTACACGCCATTTTGGCAGTGAGCACACGGTACATACGATCCTTTCCCAACAACAACAATAAACCAAGAGCCTGGAGAGAAAGCTCGGTGGTTAAAAGCACTTTCTATTCTTGCAGAGAACACAGGTTTGGTAATTCCAGTTCCAGACGAGCTGACATTCTTATCTGACCTCTGTGGGTACCACACACACATATGGTACACATACACACATGCAGACTCTCACAGATATGTGTAAAGTTAAATGAACACATCTTGTTACAAACAAGACAAACAGAAACAGCTCTCAAAATTTTTATTGAAATCTGAAAATATTTCTGGGGGTATTTAAAATATTTGAAACAAAAGTCTTGGCAGGGGGGATGGGGGGGGCTAAGATTGAGACTTTTTAAAATTGCAGAATACAGTAACCAAGGAGGCTGAAGAGACACAGCACTTGAGTTCTAGCTGCTCTCACAGAGGACCTGAGTTCAATTCCCAGCACTCACTTTAAGAGGCACACAACCACCTGTGACTCCAGCTCTCTACTCCAAGGAACACACTACCCTCTTCTGGTTTCCACGGGTACCCAAACATACAATGTACACATACATACATGCACACACACACACACACACTCACTCGTATGCAGTCCCACTTTAAAAATCATTCTTTTAAAAGAATACAGTAACAAAGCTCAGAAGAGATGTCTTACAAAGGACAAGGGTTTGGTTTCCAACACTCACAGGGCAGTTCACAAATAATTTGTAACTCTAGTTTCAGGGGATTAGATGCTTTTTTTTTTTTTTTTTTTTTTTTTCTGACCTCAACAGTCACCAGCATGCATGTGGTGCAGAGATATACATGTAGGTAAATTGTTATATGCGTAAAACATTTTTAAATATAGCAACTGAGCTAACTCGGCCGTAACATCTGTGACTCATAGCTTATGTGCTCACTTAAGTGATCTGCCCCAATGCTGCAGGACGAAAGGGGCAAAAACGAGACTCTGAACTCGCTCATGTCTCCTGGAGTTTCCCATCTGCCTTCTTCCCCCTCGACTTTCAGAATTTCCTGTTTTACATACAACCTTCAGAGCATCTGGCTGCACTAGTGGTAGAAACAGAGATGTTCCACATTGTGAGTATCTGGCTGTCTGTGCACCATTTCTCCCGTGTAATACCTACAACATATCTGACTCCCCAGATATTTGCTGAATGCGTGAATAGATAACTAACTCCGGCTGCTGAAATGATATGAACGCAATAAAGTGGTCAGTAAGTCCTTGTTGAGGTCATATAATTGCTGATAAGAATGACTGATATATATACACATACATACATATATTTCCATAGATGAAATGGATGTAAGTTTTCCTACCATTGCTAAACAGTGTTTATAATTACAGCCATGTTTATTTTCAAAGATGGGGTCTTGGTACAACTTTGGCTGACAGTAGTTGCTCCTGTGTAGCCTAGGCTACCTTTAAACTCATACAACTCTCCCATGGGAGATTATAGGTCTAAGCTACCACATAAAAGAAGTTTTATGTGGAAAACTGCAAACCAGTATGTTTAAAGATACACATGCTTTGTAATTAGCCAATTGTCATAATTATGAGAAACTAGACACTTAAAAAGGTTTATCTTACTCTATCCATACATTAGGATGCTAGCAGAGGGCATAAGGTCTTCCCAAAACAAGTTACAAGCAGACTGTCCTGAGCCTCCATGTAGGTGCTGGTCTTGCTCTGAATCTCTAGGAGTTAATCTAGGGTGGGGTCTTCATTTGGATGTGGAAAGTCTGATTCTGAGGTGCTATGTGTGCATTTCTTGTTCCATCGTGACCCTGAGATAAAGGCAACGACACGGAACCTGGCTGCTAGAGCCCATGGCTTTCTAATGGCTGGTTAATAAAGCCTCAGAGACAGGCTATGGTCTCTCCTGTAAATGTCACACAGTGACGGTGAAGGGAACGGTAGGTAAGGTAACAGCAGCAACGGTCTAAAGAGTAGAAGGAGCAGGAGGGGAGCTCGGAGCAGCTGCATGACATCCGGGCAAGTGCCGTGAGTGCAGCCGCGGGAGTCGGCCCAATGATGCTGATTCTGATGAGTGAGCAAAGGCGCCAACGGATGAGTCTGCTCACTAACACTTAGCAGGTTATTTGTCCCGTCTACCACCCAACGTTAGGTGAGTCACACTTCTCCCAAATAAACCCGACTTTCCTCTTACCTTCCTGACACTTCAAATACCATCCTTCCTTCGCCGAGCAGCTCTTTTTTTCAGATACACACACACAAAATCAGAGTGTGTATAAAGAGTTTCCCTGCAATCAAAGAAAAAGTGAAGCTTCCCAATGATGCTCTTCCAAGGTAATTAAATTTGCTCTAGGGAGCAAATTAAATTATTCAAATAAAATGGAATGATGTAAAAGACATACATAACATAGAACATTCAGAAATACTTACTGATTATACAACATATATTAGATATATAATATGTTAATATACTATAACTAATATATACTAATTAATATATGCAACATATAGATATATATATAATATTATATCTATCTACAAACATATGCAAGGAGACCTTACCAATTATGCTGAGGAACATTTGGAAGATAGACAAAAACTAGTAAAACAGGTTTTTGGAGGGGTTGTAGTATAAAAACCATCTATCTAGTGAGGGTTAAAAGCTGGGAAGAGATTCAACTACAGGGCAGCAAATTATTATCCCCAGGGTACAGAGACACTCGCTACTCAGGAACCTGTGGCCTCCAGAGTTAATGGAGTACCATCTGACCTCTGAGAGGTAAAATTGGAGCAAAGAAAATGTTCTTTTCAGTGCTGGGAACAAATCCAAGATAAGCAAGCAGATATTCAATCTCTGCCTCTCAAGAGGCCGTTTTTATAGAACATAAACTGTTATCTCCTGTTTTGAGATGGAACCCATACTGACCGGGCTGGTCTTACAATGCCGAGTTCCAATGATCCTCGAGCCTCCTGGGTGCTTGGGTCACAATAATGCACCACTGTGTCCCCCTTCCACTGAGTGCTACACTATAACTTTAAAAAGAATCCTCACACTGACAAACATGCCGAGTTAATAGCATCTGCAGACATCTCTCCAAATACGACTTGTACTGAGAACACAAAGGTTTTTTTCATGACAGAAAGGCAGAATCTGAGTCATGGGTCTAGCCTAAAGGCTGATCCTTTAATAAGGCCTCACCTTTGAGGGAGAATGTTTTCTGTAAATCTTCACTGTCCAGATTACGACTGGGGCTGTTTATAGGACACTGCCCAAATCACACAAGATTTACTATGGATAGATGTTTTTAAAATACTGAGGTGTTTGGACCTGAGTCAGGGCTTTCTCACTAAGACTTAAGGGAATTTAAAACAACTATAGAAAATTACTCAGGGTCCTGAATACTTCATGGTTTATCCAACTGAAATAAGCATCGTGTGAAAGCATCTGCTCTGGAAAGGAGGGCTTGTGTCCAAACATGACCCTACTGTGTACTGTGACTCGGAGTGGGTAGAATTCAATCTCAGCCCGTGTTGAAGCTTTACTTCTTCCCCAGTTCTACACTCAGCTCTGCCAACTACTCCATGTACTTTACATAAAATGTCTTAATCTGATTTAAAAAAGAAATCAGAAAACTGGAGCGGTTACTTCCACTAGGTTGATGAGTTTACTTACACCTGCTTTACTTACACCTTAGACCTACGTCTTTCCCCTTCCATTCCTCTCTGCTTCCTGTGGTGCATCTTAAAATCTGCACAAAGATACCAATGGAATTGGGCACCTTGGCTCATTTCTGTAATCCTAGTGCTGACAAGGCCGAGGTAGGAGGGCTGTCAAAACTGATCACACCCTGCACTAAGTAATAGGTTCTCCTCCGATGCAACGCACCAAATCAAGAGTACAAAGGCAGGTTTATTGAGAGGCAGCACTCGGTCAAGTCAATGGGGTCACTATAGGTCTTGAGTGCCAGATGATGATGTCAGCTAAGGGTTGACAGGGGTTCCAACCAAACAATAGCTACAAAAAGATGTCCTCCCGCCACCACGAGGCATTTTTTTGTTCTCTGTACTGCAGCACCCCAACTACGCACCTCCCATCTTGTCCTCCACTTGACCCTGACTCTGGCTCGCCAATCCGGCTTTACCTAGCCACATTCCACTGTGTTTTCTTTGTTCTGAACAAGGCTTGATCTCTTTTGATACATATGTGGAAATTTCATACCCTTCCTTTTGGGGTACTGTGTATTCTTAAGCATGAGAAGCCAGAACAAAGCTCCCACAGTTAAGTTGCCAACTATATCTCTCGGCTAACATATTCCATTGTTCTGGTCTTTGCTCAAGGTCTGTTTACACAAAATGTTTAGGAGCTGTGTGGAATAGTGTGCAGAAAAGAAACTGGAAGAACATCTCTGTGGTGACAAAATATCATAAGCAAAGCAAGAAACGGTGACGACTCCGGAGTGAAAAAGCAGTTCTAGGAGACACATTCCAGGGCTGGAGAGATGGCTCAGCGGCTAAGAGAACTGACTGCTCTTCCAGGGATCCAGAGTTCAATTCCCAGCAACCACATGGTGGCTCACAACCACCTGGAGTGAGATTCAATGCCCTCTTCTGGTGTGTCTGAAGAGACTGACAGTGTAATCACATACACAAATTTTTACAAAAAAGAGAGATACATTCCAACAAGCAAGGCAGCTTTTCTTTCTTTTAAACTTTTTTTCTTCACGAGACAAGTTCTAAGTCACCCAGGTTGTCCTTAAACTTTCTTTCTGAACCAGCCTCCTCAGTAAGTTCCCACCAGGTCGGGCCGAGTTATTTCTCAACAGCTCATCTGCTTTGAGATGCTTGAGAACAGAACGCTCTCCAAGTCACCAAGAGGCTGGTGTGATGTCTTAGCTGGGAAAGGTACTTGCTGCCAAGCCTGGTGGCCTGAGCTTGACCCCAAGTACAAACTCTCCCAAGTTGTCCTCTGACACACGATACATACATCATAAAACTACAACCATTATCATTTCTATGGGAGAGTATATTCCCACGAGCAGGAACTCAATTCCCAACCTAGCAATGCTATTCTGCGAAAGAGGCACTGGGGAGACGGGAGTGGTATTTTAATCAGGGGGAGACCTAGTAAAGAATGGGGTGATTCTTTCTCCTCTCCCCTTTGTCCCACTGACTAGCTGGACAGCAGGTAAGAGTGGACGGCAGTTGTGCAAGTCTGTGTGGCAAGGTAGGAAGGAGGAAAACAATGAGATGAGCTGTCCTAACAGTGATTGAAGATGATCCAGAACCACCACAGGTTCTCAACCAAAGCAGTTGTTCTGACTCAACGGGGAAGTGAGTGGCAGCCTCCTGTTGGATAGCAACGACATCTTTTAGGCACTCAGTAAAGTATGTGAGCCAAAGGCTACCCCAGTGCTCAAGAATATAGAACCCAGTATTAACAGAACTAGGACATAAAAGATGTCTGAGATTTCATGTTGGTTTTATCATTTATTTTTGTGATCACTGATGTTCTACTTGCGTATGTGTGTGTGAGGGTATCAGAAGCCCTAGAACTAGAGTTATGGCCAGGTCTGAACTGCCTGTGGGTGCTGAGAACTGAACTCCCATCGTCTAGAACAGCCAGTGCTCCTAATACTACTGAGCCGTCTCTCCAGCCCTTTCCCCATCCATAATATACTTAGATTTGAAATAGTGTTAAGACCACACCAAAATCCTACTTTTAAGCCCTAATGGTATTCACCTTGTGGAACTGGGGACCAATGTTCTGGGGATCTGTAGTGGTTCCTGTTCAAGGGTCACAATAACACCTCAGACACACTGAGCATTTTGAGCGGGACAGGAACACCCAGAGACAGGTTCTTACTGTGTTAAGGCCGGCAAGACATCCTTCTGAAAGGCTGGAACTATAATTCTCCCACGGCCAGGTGAACCTTCAATTAGAGATTGAACTCAGGGACTCATTCAGTGCGTGCAGACATCTTTAATACACAACACCACAGGGGACGTTGATATTCATTCATGAGTGTGACAGACTGTATTAGAAGTCAGATATAATAAGCACTTGGTTTCTGGTCTTCCTCCCTGTGGTAGTACAGCTGTCATCCACTCCTTTTCTGTGTGGGAGTGTTTTGCCTGCATGCATGTATGTGTACCACTTGTGTACCTCATGCCTTCAGGTCAGAAGGCGTCAGATGCCCTGGAACCCCAGTTGGAGATGGTTTTGAGCTATCACCATGTGGGTTGTCCGCAAGAGCAACAAGTGCTCTTAACTGCTCGGCCGTCTCTCCAGCCCCCAGCCTCCTGCTTTCTCTTTAGGTTTCATGTAGCTCAGGCTGGCTTTGAACTCCTAATCCTCGTGCTTCAGAATCTTGAGGTGTGCTGTGATAAACAGTACGTCTGTACTTACAAGAGTGCTGTCAGTGCATTACACGCATTGACGGGCGTCACTAGGCTGTCCTCCTCCTGTCCTCAAGCTATGTCCACCGAATGCCCAGCAGCCAAGCACTTACATCAGCTCCCTGCAGACTGGCTTCCAAACACCTGCATTCTTGCTTCTACTCACCTGTTTCACATAAGTATTTCCTCCCTTTCCTCTTCCAGACCTACCCACTAAATTCTCATTTTCAATAAAAATAATTTCAGAAATCTTTCCTGAGCAGGTGTACAAGGAGTCTATCCTTCAAATTTTATGCCATTTTCTACTTTGACTGTAAAACACGCTGAGCATCAACTCTACTGTCCTCTGACTATGGCAGATTCCACATCTCAGGTAAGTTGTAAATGCCCTAAGAAATTTGTAGTTGGACTTCCTTCCTTCACAGCCCCATAAAAAGGACAGTACACAGAAGGTCCTCGTCAAATATTTATTGTCTTACAGCAGCAAAGGCCACAAAGCATTACAAATACAGCGCTTCTCAGCCCACACTGTGAGATGGCTTCCCAGTGCTCATCACAGAGCTCTTGCTTTCGTGACCAGTCTGATGATGAGTAAGAGTTGGGTTCTGTGAGAACAATTCCCTACACTTAGGGACCACTTCTACTATGAATTCTCTGGTGCTCACTAAGCTGACTCCTGTGTGAAGGTCTTGCCACATTCGTCACATTTGTAGGGCCTGCCCACAGTGTGTTCCTTACGTTCCGTGAGTTCTGACATTTCAATAAAGGCCTTCTCGCCCTCAGCACATTTATATGGTCTCTCCAGTATGAATTTGCTCATGTTCTGTAAGACTTGTTTTTTGAACAAATGCTTTTCCACATACAATGCCCTTGTAGGGCTTTTCCCTGGTGTGGTTCCTCTGCTGCTGAGCAGGGCCACTGTGAGTGAAGGGTTTCTCCTTGTGATGGGTTTCCTGATGTGTAGCAAGAGACGAGTTATAAACAAAAGCTTTCCCACAATCACCGCATTCGTAGGGTTTTGCACCAGTGTGAACTCCTTGGTGCTGAGAAAGTGTGGAACGGCGATTGAAACTTTTGTTACACTGAAGACACTGATAAGGTCTGTTTCTTCTGTGGCTCTTGAGGTGGTGAAAGAGGCCTGCTTTCTGGCAAAAGGCCTTGCCACATTCATTACAGCGGTAGTGCTTCTCTCCTGAGTGAAGTCTCTGATGTTGGTTAAGAGCTGACCACTGGCCAAAAGCCCTGCCACATTCATCACATTTATACGGCTTCTCTCCCGTGTGCACCACCTTGTGTCGAATAAGGACAGTCCTCCATCGGAAAGTTTTCCCACACTCTTCACATTTGTAGGGCCTGTCTCCAGTGTGGACTCTCCTGTGCTCCATGAGGCGCGAGTGCTGACTGAAAGTCTTTCCACACTCGTCACAGCCATGCCCTTTCCGCCCTGGACAGATGCTCTGCTGTTCAGCGTGGTCTGAGTTCTCAGCCGAACTTACCCCATTCTCGTTACGCACAGGCTGGCTGTCTTCACGGGAAACACCAGCAGACTCTTCTCCAGGGTCAAGAGTTTCTTCACACTCAAGCGCGTCCTCTGCTAATCTGCTAGAGGGATTCTGTTCTGCTTCCATTCCGTCCCAGAGGCCCTGCTTTAGAGTTACATTCCTGGACTCAATTCCAGCCTTAACACCTGAAACTACAAAAAGCAGCTGCCTGTTACCTACTCCCTAGGCAGTAAGTAGTAGATTATGAAATTAGCAACATAGAAGTATTCAAATGGAAGTTACATAAGATCCCAGAGTTTTTACTACAAACTACAAAAATACATTAGGGTACAAGATGAATCAAATATATAACGCACTACCCAAAAATGAATGAAGAGATAATAACCCAACAAAAAACTGGGCAAAGGGGAACTATATGGAAACTATGTGGTTTCCAAGAAAGGAAACACACAGTGCTTATCACAGGAGAGATGCTACTCCATCATCAGGTAAACATGAGTTAAACAGCACATATAATTTTTATTTTTATTTTTTTATTATTTTATGTTTAAGGGAGCATATGCCATGGCACGTGTTTGGAAATCAGAGGACAACTTTTACAAGTTGGTTTTCTCCTACTATGGATTCTGGGGATAAATTCAGGTTGTCAACCTACTGAGCCATCTTGCCAGCATAAGGTATAATTTTTCACTCACAGGATTTACCTAATTAGTTTGGCATTACACTGTACTCACAAAATGGGTATCTCAAATGCTGGTATGAATTTATCCAAACTGTTGATGGTAAGCAATCTCACAACAACTACCAACACTGCAATAGTCCGTTAACGTTGGGCACAACAGAAGTACAGATGGGAATCTATGCCGTTATTTATTACAGCACTATTTGTTATGTATGTGAGTACACTGCAGCTCTCCTCAGACACCAGAAGAGGGCACCAGATCCCATTACAGATGGTTGTGAGCCACCATGTGGTTGCTGGGAATTGAACTCAGGACCTCTGGAAGTCTCTTAACTGCTGAGCCATCTCTCCAGCCCCTTGTTTATACTTTTTACTGCTAAGCAGCTGTTAAGAAATAGTAAGTGCAAAAGTCTACCATCTTAGTGTGAAGGGAAAGAAAATTTTACTATAAAAAAAAAATCTCTAGAAGGACACAAAGAATTTTTAAAGTGACAATTTAGTTCAGAGTTGTGGGGGTGGAGGGACTAGATGAATTAAATGGCACAGAAATTCTTCACTGGATAATTTTTATAGATCCTTCCTTTAAACTATAAAACAATTTACCTACTAAAAAATGAAAAACCAGAGTTAGCAGCAATGAGGAAGGCAGCGAGTGTCCGTCTGCTCTGCACCTTTACCGTCACTGTCACGTTCACTTTACTGCCCTTCGGTACGGTGAGTACTTCATCGCAGACTACTGGGGAGCTGCAGACATCAGGTGACAGAAACTTATTTACTACAAGAATAAGGATATAGTCCAAGTGAAGACGGAATTAGGGATTAGAATTACCAGAAGAATGAAATTAAGTGAACCTAAACAAAATAAGGCCAGAATTTAGAAAACTACTAACTTCATAAGACAGGGGGCTGTGGATGCACCTTAGAGAGATACAGTGCTTGTCTGGCATGCATGAGGCTCTGGGTTTAAAGGAAGGAAGGGGGCGGGGGAAGGTGACAAAGCATGACACATGGAGACACAGACAGCCCTCCCGATTGTAATGAGAAACAATAAATAGGAGGCACCAACAAGCCCTGGGATCCTGTTAGCCCCGCTTCCTGGCTTCCCCTCCTCCTTTACCTTGCTTCTCCTGGGCTTCACAGTCTGCAAGTCCACACCCCGGCTTGGCTTTGACAAATTGAAGGAAGACACCGGGTTTCTGCTCTGCTGCTAAAGGCTTTGCCTCCTGTAACAACATTTCCTGTTGTTCAGTTTGTACTGAGGCCTGAGAGAAATGAGAGAAGCACTGTAATAAGGGCAAACAGGAGTACAGCATCCAGTCGCTCGCCTACTGGAGCCTGGAGGACTTTTTCACAGCAATCAGTCTGTCTTGGTGTCACTTTCCAAGTCATTTGAAAACATCACCCTCTCGGGGACCTTCTTCTCCCTGATACTGCTGAAGTTTGTTGATTTTCTGTTGTTTTTACATTTTTGCCTGGAGCTCAAAGAACAGAGCTAGGAAAGGGGTGAAGGAGAGATGGGGAGGAAGCAGAGAGGAGGAAAACGGAACTCTGAATGGATAATGGCACAGTAGTTAATACTTGCTGCTCTTCAGAGGACTGGGATGCAGGGTTCCCAGCGTCCACACTGCCCATTTCTCTAGTTAACGGTATAGCTTCCTTAGATGGTTTCCATTAATTCGACTTCTGACCTACAGGCCTCCTCACCACCATGTAGAATTTACCCAATACAGCACCAGAGTGATTCTTTTCAAACTGACTTTATACTTCTCTTCTGCTCAAAGCTAGGCACTGACTTTTCATCTGCCAAAATCTAAAATCTTTATAATGGTCTCTAAGTTCATATATAATATAATGTCTTTCATCTTCTCCATAAATTCACCTCTACCCTGGGCAGACTGGCAGCACTTAAGGCCTGTGCAGTCGGATCTCCTGTGCTGTGACCTGTCTGTTCAATGGTTTCGACCCCTTTATTGCTTTTGGTATATTTATCAACATCTAACACCTTACACGTTACACGTTCGTGGACCGTTTTCCTCTCTCTCTTCTTAGTGGACTAGAAACTACATAGTGACTTGTTTATGGTGCTCACTGGTCCTTACAAGCCTTTGTTGGTATGTGGCACAAAACTGGTATTCCATAGCACCTGCAGAATGGCCACCTACAGGAACATTAGTTCTCGTACATGTGTGATTTATGACTGTCTCAAACTTTTTGGCTCCTTTTCTCTCCCCCGTCGATTTTATGCCCCAGATGCCATATTACACTTCTTTGATTTCACAGGTTCATTCTCTCACACTGAGATGTCCTACGCTCAGCCCTTCTGACATGTTCTTGGTAAATTCATTAACTGACGTCTGAGGCTGGCTTGTATGCCTCAGATGTGAGGAACCATCACTGTGTTCCTCAGTCATAACAACCAAAATCTGTCTAAAAACCTGTCACATGTCCTCTTTGGCTCAGAATTACCATTGGTTGAAAACCAGCTTTGTCACAGTTAAGACAAAAATAAAAAGGGTTATAAGTGATTCTTCTGCCTCTTTTATATAATTTTTATAGCTTATTTAAGACTATAGAGCTTTGTTCTAGAAGAAACTTCAAACTGAGTGGTTTATGGTCAATGTCATAAACCGTACCTCAACTTTCTTATTCAAACCTCACTTTTCCAACACAAATGGGCTTTCTACCCCTCAAGCATGTATTCCCCATTCTAACCCTCCCATCTAACTCTGCATTCTGCTCCTGTATCTCATTCATTCGGTGACCTCCACCTCCATCTTTAACTGTCAGGGCAGTGGATCTATGCTGTGCGACTTTTCCTGGGGAGATGTGAGCAAGCTTCTTTTCCCTCCAGACAGGGCACTGACAAACCAAATAAAGATCCCATCTAAGTCTAGCTTGGCCAACCAAGAGTTCTTGAGCTTGCTTAGAGCACAGGTGAGAGGTTTCTTAAGACACCAGTGTGACCCTAGCACTGGTGAAGAATCCATCAAATTCATATCAGTGAAGTCTTGCTGGAGAAAGAGGAATTCACAGCTGGCATCCTCCACCAATGTTTCCACCTGGGAATAGTAACCGCGTACATAGCTGTCACAGTACTGTGGACTAAGCACGGGACCTTGCACATACTAAGCAAGTCCTCCAGCACTGAATCATATCCCCAGCTCTTGTTATTTTTGAGACAGGGTCTTGCAATTTGGCCAAATGGTTCTCACATTCTCCATCTATCTGCTTCCATCCCGAGCACTAGTGGGCAAGCACGTCCTCCTACCCAGCTCAAGACCCATTTCTCAGTTATCTGTTTTATTTTGCATAATATCCTTTGCAGAGGCTGTTTCCCATCTCATTACCACCATCTCTCTAATACCTTCTCCTTCTGGTACCTTCTCTCTGTAGTACACACCGTGTGGTTCTGAACTAAGCAGTATACTCGTCAGCTAGAACTCTGCAGCTTAGCACAGAAATACGCAATCCCTCTGAGGAAAAGGTATAAACAAGCTAAGTCCAGGCAGGAGTGGAGGCGTAGACCTGTGATCTCAGCATTAAGGACGAGAGACAGGAAGACTGCAAGAACAAGGCCAGGATGTGTGACACACAAGTAACATGCCTGTCACATACAAGTTCAACCCCAAATTCCCATGGAACTGAAGTCCCCTTTGGATCCACCTAAATGTCACTGTGCTTTGTAAAACTTCACTCTGGCCTACAAACTCACCATTGAGCTTAGGGAAACAGAACCCACATTTTCTTTTTTCTTACCCGGTATCCTAGTTCATCAAGTTCTCTCTCTAAATCCTCCAGCACGGTCACTACCTCTTCCACACTCTCCAGATTCTGCTCGCGCACCCAGGCCTGCAGCTCCCCTGGCAGGATGGTCAGGAACTGCTCCAGCACCAGCAGCTCCAGGATCTGCTCTTTGCTGTTCAGGTCTGGCCGCAGCCACTGTCGGCAAAGCTCCCGGAGTCGGCTCAAAGCCTCCCGGGGTCCAGATGTTTCCTGATAGCAAAACTGTCTGAAGTATTTTCGGAAGACGTCTCTGTTATGAGTGTTCTTTTGTAGGTTCCTATCTCGGCTGGTGGTATACTTACACTCTTCCTCCATTTTTACTTCCAAAAGTCCCTCCTGGTTCTTACAGATCTTGGTATTACTAGATGTCATCATAGCTTTAAAATTTATCAGCGTTTCAAGTAATGACTCCTTGGTAAATGTTCTTACCGAGTAGACCTAAAGAATAGTCATCATTACTAACACAAACTATAATAAGCAAATACCGCACACTCTAAGATTTAGGCGGGAGAGTTGAAAGACTGCCCTCCCGTTAATTTACTGTATTGACGGGAAGTACATGGACTGTCACAGAAATAGACAAAAGTGAAGTTCTTTCAGGGCTTCAGGGAGTCGAGTTTGGTAAGAAACTTACCTCCACTTACTCCTAAGTAAACCACAACTAACTGAAATAAAACAAAAGCTTAGAATGAGCAGATGGCGTTGGGGAAGGGTAAGCACTGCCTACCGTGTGAGTTCAATAACAGTACCATAAAAAATAACGGGAAGAGTACGAGTAGAGCACTCCTGCCTTGCGGCTTCTGACATTTTACTGCATGCCAGACATAAATCATACACACAGTACAGTCTCCGAACTGGCTTTAGCCGGGACTTAGTCATTCATGAAGGTTAAAAGCTGGAGGGGTTACTCTGCTTTTCTCCTGCCCTCCAGTTCTGTGATTCTAAACCTAACAAGTTCTGCGGCGTGCCTGGGTCCCGGCCGGCTCTGCGCCCCAGGCGTACCCACAGGCAGCCGCGCCGTCCGGGTGGCCTTTCCCCCGGTTCCAACCATCTTTCTAAGAACCGGAGTCTACGTAGCAGCGAGCACCCTCCCCAGGCCTGGAGCACCAGCTCGCTCACCGCGTCGCTCCTGCGCAGAGAAGGGAACCCGGTCCGCCCAGGAACCGGAAGCCATCGCGGACTGCCACAAAGGCCGGAAGCGGTGGGGCCAGTTGCTCCCGGAGCCACTCTAGGGAGCCACGGAGTTCTTCTCAGTGGTTTGTCGAGAGAGGTTGGGGTTTTCTGTGTGAGCGAACTGAGCCTGTCAGAAGGTAGAGCATTCCCGTCCTTGTCCGGTTTCTCGTCTGTGTTTCGGTATCTCAGATTGGTGATGCCGCAAAGCGTTCCCCAGATCCTTTCCAACTCACCTATGCTTCCTCAGTGTGGATAGTGTCTTCAAACCTAACCCGTGGAGTTTTGACGACCTTTTCAGTGATTCCCAAGTGCCCTTATTTTATGCTGATAATATGGTCATACATTTGGAAAGCCAGAGCAGTCAATGGGAAAAAAATCTATTGAAAGGATAATCCAGTAACTCAACAGGATATTAGGAACACTAAAATCGGCCTTCATAGGTACGAGTGAATTTTGAAAAGGCCACAGCTACAAAAGCAACGACAAATACTTAGGCTCAAGAAATGTGTCACATTTACTTGGGTTCAACTTTAAAAGCCAGATATGAATATAAATAGGAAGAAGTTCGCTTTCTGGAGTAGAAACACTCAACAAAGTAGTCAGTACTTTGTAAATATGTTTGCAACTATGGTATCCCAATAAATAACTATTTTTCTAGAATAAAAAAAAATTTTAATTTAAAAGGAGGAGCCCCTTTCCACCAAAAAAATCCCTGAAAAAGAATAGTGATTAATGGTCTTATCATGTACCAGAACACATCTGTGTTCTGGAAGTGAAAAAAAAAAATCGCATCCGGTTCTTAGGGAGCTGATGTACACGGATAACCAAAAACCAAACACAAGCTCTCAAAGACAGTAATAATTTATCATCGAGCAAAATATGTGTGGACTGTGGCTTAGGAACATTGATTTAGATAACCAGAACAAAGGGAAGTAGTAAATCAAGACAACATTAAAAAAACAAAAAACAAAACAAAACAAAAAACCTGGTGGAAATGTAAGGTAAGTGGGTTATAGCTATCTAAAGAAGTCTTAGCCCTTTGATTGGTGGGACCAAGTGACCTTTGGTACATTTCAAAGGGATTTACCTGATAAGCAGAAGGACATTAAGTCAGGCACATGGGTGGGCAATGAATGATTATAAAGAGAGCTAAATGTAGCAAAAGGCTGCAACTTTAAAACTCTTCACCAATGCCTAAGTTCTAATCTTTCAATCAGTCTGGTGGATCTAACACAGATGTGGCTTTTAGGAACATCAGTTCACACAAGGTAGCCATTAGCAGGCCTAGATGGTATTAGGAATGAACCCCTTCACCCTCATAATCAAGAACTGAAACAGCAAGATTCTGGCTCCTGATCAAAAGAGTAATATCTAGGTCACATTTCTGAGGCTATGAATATAACATTGTTGATACACGACTGTGTAAGCTTTATCAGATAGTTAGCCAGAGGCTTTCTGGTAAAGAAGATACAACATTGACCCTTCCTAAGACTTGATCCAAATGGTCTGTCATTCACCTGAAGGGGAAACACCCCTGAGGAAAGAGGTGAGTCCTAGAGGCTTCACAGACAGCTTTCCTCCCTCAGCGTCGTCCACTCCTGTTCCTATGGCCGTCCCTTCACTCGGACATGCTCCTTCTCCTTTACTTTTCAAAAGTCCTTGTATCTCAAGAGCCAAAATGGCGGCCATTTCAGAATTATTATTTTTATTACTATTACTATTATTATTACCAATCTAGTTTGATTATTTTTTTAAATCCTGAGAAGAAAAACATATAAGATCTGTAGTATTATTGCCCCCATATTACAGATGAGATCATTGACACGCAGAGTTTAAGTCACAGGTAGTGAGTGGTGATTCAAACTCAACTGACTGTGTACACGGCACATAGTTTCTTGCTCAGCATGGTGGAATACAGGTGTAATCACACAGTGGGGGAGGCCTTAGATTGTCTCCAAAGAATAAAGCAGAATCTCAGATTCGGTATTTATGTCTGAGGAACAGGAGACAAACACTTGTGGTGCCGATAAGAGAGGATACATGTAAAGGACATAGGGAATATACATAAAGGAGCAAGGCTTCCAGTTCTCAGCGATGTAGTCAGCAGTGTAGTCAGGGACGGCTTCGTTCAACAGCTGAGCAGAAGTGAGGAGCAAGTCACATGACTACTTGAAGAGCAGTTCATGCAGAACAACTGAATACAAAGTCTGTCAGGCAGAAGTGCCCCTGCGTTATTTTATTTAAAGATTTATTTATTTATTATATATGAGTACATTGTAGCTGTCTTCAGACACATCATAAGAGGGCATCAGATCCCTTTACAGATGGTGGTTGTGAGCCACCATGTGGTTTCTGGGAATTGAACTCAGGACCTCTATTAAGTGCTCTTAACCACTGAGCCATCTCTCCAGCCAGCCCCTGTATTCTTAAAGGAAGAGAGCTAGTTTGATAAAGTGGCTGGGACAGAGAAAGCAAAAGGGTACTAATAGGAGAGAGTAGACATGGCTGGCAGCATCCTCCCTTAAGTCTTCTCCACCATTTCAGTCCACCTACTTTATAGAACGTACTGGGTGAGCCCATCACTACTCTACCTTATACTGAAAGGCTCGGAGAGCCTTTGTATCCAGGAGACCCCCTCTCAGAGAGACACAGAGGCAGCAATTGATGCAAAAGCAAGAGGTTTATTAGTCTAGTGCACTGGGGTGACCTACATCCAGAGGAGAGGCAACCCTGAAGGTTGTTACAAGCAGTTTTTATAATTTTTAAGGGTGCAGGCTATATCAGTAAGGTTTTAATTTAAATTCATTGGCTAAGCATGTTGCCCTTTAAACCTGTTGATTGGTGAGCATATTCGTCAGGACCCTGTCTGGGACCAGAGGGTCAGATTGCTAACAGTCAGTACATTCTACGATTCTCCTGAGAGAGAATTATTTACTCAAGGAAGTCCCTTAGACCGAGGCAGGTTGGGCCACTGGGCCATTGTTTCCACTTGTGCGGGGAGAAGAGGGAGAATTTAAGGAATGTGTAGAGTAGGAGCATCAAGGGTAGAGAATTTCCCACTTCGACTTCTTCAATACTGTTACTTCTTCGTCATTATTTTTAAATTTGAAAAGTACAGAGGAATTTAATATTTTTTTTCACCAAGCCCTTCTTTCTGTAGTACAGTATTAAAGATCAGAATGTCTTTCAGGCCTTGCCTGTCTGCGGAGAGCTTTTGGGGCTGCCTTCTAGGAATTCGGCAGGAATTTGACATTGGGCCAGGACAAGGAAGTAGGCTCAAGAGGAATACAGCTGAGGAATGTGTTTTTTATATCTGGATGGAACTTGTTAAGACTCTGAATACACAAAATAATAATAAAAATAAATAAATAAATAAATAAATAAATAAATAAATAAATAAATAAATAAAAAGACTCTGAATACAGTAATCTTGGGGCTTTATACTTTGTTCCTTAACCACTCAGTTTATGCCTTGTTTGTTTCTTGACTACTTTGTTTATGCCTTAGGACTGACCCTATTGTTTGTATGTGCCTAGAATGATATAAAAGCAGTGAGGAAAAAAATGAACCCGCTTCAGCCTTAGCACTGGCTGGAGTCATAGTACAGTGTTGGCTAATTGTCTTTTTCTTTTCCATCCTCCGTCCTTCCCTTGAGACCCCATTGACTGACTGAGCTGACTTTGTCACCTATACATGTATAACTGTTGGGAACGCAAAGGTGTTGTAACCACAGACATCCGGGGAAAATAGTACAGTTAAGTGTGCAGTTAATCTCTTCAATTTGGGGGGAAATAAAACAAAATACCTTCATTCCATCCAGAAATCGGAAGGTGGATATATGTTAAGGTGACCTTTTTGTTCTCTATGGACGTAGACCTCACATGCCTTTTGCTGTAGAGGCAGACCTCATCCAAATTCCCCAGAAGGGTTATTGGGACACTTCTTTCCTAGGTTGTTGTTATCTTTAGCTCCCAGAGCTAACAGATGCCATTAATGGGGAGACGCCACATGTATGTTATAGTCTGCTGATATGACCTACCTCTGTAGAATCTTGGGTAGAGACCACATTAAATCTTAGGCCATTTAGCTTTAGAACCCACCCTCGTAGCCACAAGTACTTTGTAAAGGAGTTTCTAAGTACTCACACCTTAAACTTTATTGTGTATCTGTGAAGGAAGTCAACGTGTCTCTGCAATTGACACTCCTGCCCTCTACATTCCATAGATTCCCCTCCTCCCCCCATGCGGGACAAATAGAGATTAAGGAACCCACCCCACCTCGGCCTAAGGGACTTCCTTGTTGGCCAGGCTACCTAGGGACAAGTTGCCCCCCTCCCTGTGACTTTCCAAAACACCCAAGAATGTTGTGAGGCTCCTAGCCAGGTTAAGTTGTCCCTGCTCTGAAACTTTTTCAAAGTACCCTGTTCTGAGAAACAAAACAAGGACAAAATTTACTGGCTGACAGCCACAAGGTCTCATGGAAAAGCCCCAAATATATCATCATCAGCCTAAACCCCCTCATCCAATAAATCCAAGCGTCACCGTAACCCACCAATGAGATGCCACCATCCCATTCTGTTGCTGAAATCTGCCCTCAGAACTGTATAAAAACTGTGTACTTTGAAACCTCAGAGTCATCTCTGTCCCACTTGCAGAACGACCCCAGTGCACTAGACTTATCAATTAAACCTCTTGCTTATTGCATCGTTCTCAGACTCTGTGTTTCTATGGGAGTGGATACCCCATTGTTGGGCTATTCGGGTCCAACAGTGATCTGATTACAATAAATCATGTCATCTGCATTGATCTGGTGTTTGAGTTATGTTTAGTTCATGACATTATTTTCTAGAATGTTCGTTACCCCATGTGCACGTCCATGCACAGGTTCGTCAGTGTTAGGTGTCTCCCTTTATTGCTCTCCATCTTAATTTCTGAGACAGGGTGTCTCACTGAACTTAGAGCTCACCAACACCACTAGAATGGCTGGCAATCAATTCCCAGGATTCTCTTCTCCCTACCTCGCCATTCTAGGGTTACATGCCTGTGCCTTCACGTGGGTTCCAGAGATCCAAATCAGGTTCCTGTGAACATAAGCAAACCTTTACCGACTGAGGCATCTGC
This sequence comes from Micromys minutus, assembly GCF_963924665.1. Lineage (NCBI taxonomy): Eukaryota > Metazoa > Chordata > Mammalia > Rodentia > Muridae > Micromys > Micromys minutus. The sequence goes on along the minus strand of NC_137975.1, from coordinate 72,403,174 downwards.
CCAACCCTTACTTCATGTAACCATCTGAAATGACAGCTCCGGAGGTAAAGTCCCGTTTGTTATACTTTAGAAAGGAATGGCATTTATCTATCGATCAACAGAGACAAAAACAGGCAGGGTATAATGTGCATGTGAGGAGATCTCTTGCAGTCACCGCAGGCAGCCTCTGCCTTTATGTGGGTCCCTGCAGTGCTGTTTGAGCAGAATGCTCTAAGCTGTTGTGGGGCTCTCCTGAGGTTGGTGCACAGAGCTGCTTGTGTGGCCCGCAGAGATCCCTTCTCCCGACACAGCTGGCTTAGAGATGGTGTGGATCAGAATGGAAAGAAAGCAGAGCTCAGAGATAAACATTTCCGAGGAAGTAGAAATTTAAGACTGCCCACTGGAGCAAACAGCTGACAGCGGCCTGGTGGGTGGCAGAGTAGGGTATCAGGAGCGAGTGGGGTGAGAGTCATTTAGTTGGATCGGGGGAAAAAAGTGGTGAAGGTAGGAAAAAGCTTTTACATAGAAAAATCTTCCATTTTTCAGATCCCTGACTGGCGAGAGTTGTAAACTTTAGATATTTAGAGTTATTATCTAATGGGTATTGGGGCCAAATTTAGCCTGTGAATTTGGAAGCCTTTAAGCCCAGGAGGTGTCCCGTCGGGAGCCTGCAAGTATCGGTGAAGACATTCCCTTTGGGTGAGAGTAAATGTTATTAATCTCATCTTGTCATCCCGAGGGTAAATTAATAATGATAAATTAATTAATAATGAGCAACCTCGGAAAACAAACAGAGGGGGAAGGCGGAGAGGGAGAGAGAATATCATTGTTGCAAGCGGAGAACTACACACACTCTCACACACACACAAAGTAACTATGTCCTGGACATTATAATTAGCTTGATTTTGTCATGTGTGCACATACTGAAATAATCACTCTGTATACCTTCAATAGCACTGTGTCTAGAGACATTTAAAACATTTAAAATTCCCCTGCTATAACATGTGGATATCGCCTATCCTAGTAGATACCTGTTTTGTTTCTTCATTTGTTTTGTTGGAATTGTTACTGTTGGGGGTGGGGATGGGGGCGTGGTGGAGCCAAGGCTGGCCCTGAACTCCTGATTTTCCGGTATCTACTTTGGAAAAAGTAGAGGGAAGGCAGCTAAGGAGCAGCTCCTCTCTTAAAGAGGCCATCAGTGCGGTGTTACACTTCGTTCTCATTTGCTCCCTTCCCTAGCTGTCCTCCCACACCTCAGCCCCTCCCTCCCAGTCCTCCCACTCCTCAGCCCCTCCCTCCGGATCCTCCCACTCCTCAGCCCCTCCCTCTCGATCCTCCCACTCCTCAGCCCCTCCCTCCCGGTCTTCCCACTCTTCAGCCCCTCCCTCTCGATCCTCCCACTCCTCAGCCCCTCCCTCCCGGTCTTCCCACTCTTCAGCCCCTCCCTCTCGATCCTCCCACTCCTCAGCCCCTCCCTCTCGATCCTCCCACTCCTCAGCCCCTCCCTCTCGATCCTCCCACTCCTCAGCCCCTCCCTCCCAGCCCTCCCACTCCTCAGCCTCTCCCTCCGGGTCCTCCCACTCCTCATCTATGAATATGTTTATTTCAGTTTGTTCAATTTAGGGAACTTTTTTTTTTAACAGTTTAATTAGGTAACCTAGGAACTTGCTGTGTAGACCAGGCTAGCCTCAAACTCAGAGAGATCCACCTGCCTCTGCTTCTGAAGAGTGAGCTAAGAGGGTGTGCCTCCACACCTAGCATGGGACTTTTTTCACCTTGATATACACGTTTATCATTTATGGTCATCAAATTTTTCTCTTATTTTTCATTCATTCGAAGGCCATAAATATGCACATATTCCTTTGTAATAGCTGTAGTAGAAAATATATTTGTAAATAAAAATATAGATTTATAATTTTAACATTTAGCTCATTATAATTTGTGATATGCAGTCCAGACCCAATTTGATTACCAACCACACTAACGTTTTGTGGAATCAGAGCTATTCTTTGCCATCACTTCCTTTTGATCTTGGTTTCTCCTTTTCTTCATTTGATAAATTCTTTAAATGCTTCCAGGTAAGAACTCATAAAAGTAGTTTTATACTCTAAAGAAAAAAGACTCACACAGTTTTGACCATTATTTTTAGGTTTTTAAAGTTATAACACAGTACAGTAATTTTTGAGGTTATTCCTTTTAGATGTTTGTCCAAAGACTTCACATGCTCTTGGCATTGTTGAGTAATTTCATACTGAAATTTCCAAAACATTCTCACCCCGCCTTTTAAGTGTTTTCTTAGGAAGGTATTACAACATGACCATTAGTAAAAGTTACCTTGACTTGACTTTTCAGGGGTTTTCATTGTGATTATTATTTAAATTATTTTATATAATGTACTGGCTGGTTTTGTGTCAACTTGACACAGGCTGGAGTCATCACAGAGAAAGGAGCCTCAGTTAGGGAAATGCCTCCATGAGATCCAGCTGTAAGGCATTTTCTCCGCTAGTGATCAAGTGCAGAGGGCCCAGCTCATTGTGGGTGGTGCCATCCCTGGGCTGGTAGATCTGGGTTCTATAAGAAAGCAGGCTGAGCAAGCCAGGGGAAGCAAGCCAGTAAGTGACATCCCTCCATGGCCTTCGCATCAGCTCCTGCTTCCTGCTCGAGTTCCAGTCCTGACTTCCTTTGGTGATGAACAGCAATGTGGAAGTGTAAGCTGAATAAACCCTTTCCTCCCCAACTTGTTTTTTTGATCATAGTTTTCCCCTCAACTATACTCTTTGTTCTTTCCCTCTCTCAAAAACAAACAAACAAACAAACAAACAAATGAAAATACTCAAACAAAAGAACTAGTAAGACCAAAAAAATACTATAATAAACCAAAACAAGAAGGACACAAAACACACAGGTTCCATTTTGTGTTAACCAACCACTCCTGGGAATGAGACCTGCCCTGGAGTAGGGTTGCTACACCTCGTTGTCACTCCGTTGAAGGGAGGGGGCTGATTTCCCCTCTCCTAGCAAGTATCAATTTCAAATGCCTTCTTAGTTAGGCGTCAGATTTGTGACCACTTTCCCTTCTCCATGCAGAGTTTTTGTCTGACTTGGGCTTGTGTTTGCTATCACGACTCTGTGAACCAACCCTGTTGTATCTGGAAGACACTTTCTTTGGAGTCATCTTCTACCTCTGGCTCTTGACATCTCTCAGCCTCCTCTTACCCACACATAGATCCTTGAGCCTTGAGGGGCAGCGTTTGATAAAGACTGAGTTTGATTTAAGGCTCCGTTCTCTGCACGTTGATCAGTTGTGGGTCTCTGATTTCAATGCCGTTTACTGCAAACGAACGCACAAAGCACTGTGTTACGGTAGCTTTTCGCCGCTCTGCTCACTTAGCAGAATAACAGTAGTAGATTTTTCCCTGTCTAGTCTCAGGTTCTTGACCTGATGAATAGTGTCGGGTATGGGTTCCATCTCATGGAGTACCACCTTAAATCTAATTTTTAGAAAAAGTAGTTAGTTACTCCCATTTATGCCACTACTGGGCCGGTGATTTTTACAGGTAGTTGCTGCCTGTTGGTTGCAGGTTTTGTAGCTTGGTGCTATTACTTTTCTCCTCCAGTAGTGTGACTAGAACTTTCCAACAGTGAAGCTTCTAGTCGGGCGCCAGATCAATTTTTTTCATGCTCTATGATGTAATTAGGTGATGTCATCACTAACAGGGCCTTACCATCAGGTTGTGGAAGATAACTTTGACAGTAACATGCAATGATTGAGTGAGTCTAGGGACCCATTTGGCCAACAACTCAAGATGTAACCCAAGCACTGGAGATGTGACAGTGGTTTTGATGTAAAAATTTAGGTTGTGTCTGGTGATATGCACCTGTAATCCAAGCACTCTAGAAGCTGCAGTATGAGATTACAAAGTTTAAGTCAACAATTCCCTACTTCAGACAAAACAGATTGATGTTTCACATGATCGTTGAACCTTTCCATTCAGAATCAAGGAACGCTTTTCATATCCCCTTGGTTGAAATGGCCTTCCTCAGAAGTCTCTTCAAAGCTCCGATGACATCTTTGTTCCTCAGAGTGTAGATGAATGGATTAGCCATGGGAGTGATGACACAGTAAAACAGAGTCAAGACCTTGATGAGGTCTTGGGAGCCATCCTCTGAGGGTTGCATGTAGATGTAGATCCCTGGTCCATAAAATAAAGACACCACCAGCAGGTGTGATGAGCAAGTGTTGAAAGCCTTGAGTCTCCCTGCCGCGGAAGGCATTCGAAATACAGTTTGGGCAATGTAACTATAAGACACAAATATCATGGAGAGGGGACCCATTATCAAGAATGTGGCCACCACGGCTAAGGCAATCTCATTGACGGTGGTGTTCCCACAAGACATCTTTATGAGCCCAGGCAGCTCACAGAAGAAGTGGTCCAGCATCCGGTTCCCACACAGGGGTAACTGTATGGTAAGTGTAGACTGTAGTAGTGAGTTAGCCAAGCCAGTGAGCCAAGCAGTGCCAGACAGCTGCAGACAAAGCCTGTGGTCCATAATGACAGAGTACCTCAGAGGCTTGCACACAGCCACATAGCGATCTAAGGCCATGATGCCGAGAAGCACACATTCAGTACAGCCTAGCCAATGAAACACGTAGGCCTGGGCCATGCAGCCTATATAACTGATGTTCTTGTTGGGTCCCTGTAAGTTAAACAACATCTGAGGGACAGTTGTAGTGGTGAAACAGAGATCCAAAAATGAAAGGCTGGTGAGGAAGAAATACATGGGGCTTTGGAGCTGGGAATCCAGTTGAGAAACCAAAATAATAGCAATGTTTCCCATCAGTGTGAACATGTAGGAAGTTAGGAGGACAAAGAAGAGAGGAAGATCCAGCCATGGGTACTTGGTAAAGCCCAGAAGAATGAAATCATCCGGGAAATCTCCACTAATGAGCTTCATTGAGGCTTCAAAGGAGAGACACCTGATAAAACCAAGAAAGAAAAGGATGACTTTAAAAAATTACAACTAGGCAGAAATTCTGAGGATACTAGAAGAAAATACATTTTTATTTTTTCCCTAGGGCAAGAGTTGGTATTTGCCATTCATAGTAATCAGAGCAGTGGTGATAAATATGTAATCAATAGGTAACATTTCAAACATCTGGAAAACTTCCTGGGGACAAAGATGTTCTGTGTAATGCTCACTTTCCTCTCCTCGCTGTCTTTTAAGGAGAAATTTCTCATCGAGGCATTTGAAACAAGTCAGGAATCAGGCGAAGTGGCAGCTCCTTTTTTCACTTCTTTGGGTTAGAAGAACAACTAGTCAGTAGAAAAAGTGGGGGGGGGGGGGCAGGGATCAACTTTTCATTTTGCTTCAGTATTCCTTTTTTCTGACCAGTGGTGCCAATGTGTGTTGTTTACCTAGATTCCTCACAGGTAAGGGGGGTGTGATGCACGTCCTCAGGGCTTGAACACAGAGAACACCAAGTGCTACAACACAGACAAGATTAACTTGTAGTACATAGACAAGGCCAAATAAATGGTAGTACATAATCAAGACCAAATACTAGCACACAAGCAACACCAAATGCTAGAGCATAGATAAGCCCAAGAGCTAGGGCAGAGACAAGAACAAACGCTGCCAGACACGGGGCCATGGGCATTCCCATTTGTGCTGGTCAGGTGCACAATGGTGCATTACTTAGAAGACTCTTACAGCTCTAAATGTAAGCTGTCAGACTCAGCTAGAAATTGAGCCCTTTCCAGATGTACTGAAAAGGCATGTCCATGCAAAACGTACACACAAATGTTACACACAGCCTGCTTTGCTCGTGGCTGCCAATACTTAGAAATAACTGACAAGTCTTTCAGTTGGTGAGTGGAGTAATAAACCATGGTATGTCTAAATAACAAAACTCATTCAGTACTAAAAAGTTGAGCTTTCAAACCATGAAAAGACACCAGAGAAGCCAATGTGAGAAAACTATATGTGAAACACTGTGGTGTTCAAACAGACTGTCATTCCAGATGAATGGCACGGTAGAGATGTTAAAACCATCAGTGGCTGCTAGTGACAGAGTGTAAGTAAGAACCACTGTAACACCGAAGATTTAGGACAATGAAACTGGTTCATCATTTCTGTGCTCACGGCTCTCTGTGAAGGTGGGTATATGCCACAGTGAACAGGATGTGCAATACCAAAGGCTAATTCCTATGTAAATTCTGGATTTGGAGCAATCACTCCATCAATGTTAGCTCGCTGATTGCAACAAATGGTCCTTTGTGGTGGGAAAGAGGAAAAACTACACATGCGTAGAGGTGATGGGATTATGGGAAATCTCTGTACCTTCGCTCAACTTTACTATTAACCTAAAATGTCCCTAAAATAAGTTTTGAAAAAAACATCTTACTTGCCCATTGAGAAAGCTCTGTGAGAAATAAAAGAGGATTCGCCTTGTAGCATGTTTAATATGCATAAAAGCTTAGAACAAATTCAAAAAAGTCAAGCCCGAGGAAAAGGATAATACATTTGAAAATCTACATAGACATTTCCTAGTTTAGGGTAGAAATTTAGATACCATATGTTGGGATTAATGTTAAGAAACTTTAGCCAAAGAAATTACATGAGAATTTATCGTGACAAGAGAGACGTGTTTCAGTTTCCTGGACAAGTCTTTGGAAGTTGTTTATTCTTTGTTACACGATAAAAACCTGATTTTGAAGTGACAGGCCCGAATGTTGTTGCTAGAATCCCTGTGATGTGTGATAGAGGACCATGGGAGGATTGTAAAACATTTTCAAGCTGTTTAATCATGATGGACAGGTGGTAAGAACAGGACTACCTCCCATGGCTCGGTGATCCCCTGAGGAAGAACCTTATCCACAGCCATGATTGGTCCCTAAAAGATCAGGAAGTGTGAGTGGTGAATGAGAAAGTTGGTTTTATTTTTCCACTGAAAGCTCATGGTATTACATCTTAAAAATCTTGACTCTGTGCCTTTAATACAGTGGAAAATTGCCAAGACTAGCGAGTGTTAATACTTATAAACGATGGCCAAAGACTTCAGAAGCACACACTTTTTTTTTATTGAAGTCGTGAAAACACAAGTTACCTGCAGGGAAGGGAAGTGTTTGAGGAAAACCTGCTCAGTTCTATGGCTGACTTTAGCAACCTGATAAAAGCACATGTGTAGATAACATTATCACAGGTTATAGTGGAAAACCAGGTTGTAAGAGCAATGCTAGTCCACAGTGTAGAAAACCTTGATCGCTACGTTCAACACACTGGCCAAGCAAATATGTGTCTGGACAAGAGTGGGATGGCTGGAGTAGCTCTTAAGGACATTTGCTACAGAGGACGATGGGGAAGCACAGAAGAGATGGGAAGCTGGGGGGTGAGGTGAGAGCAGCTTGCACGGGGAGAGCATCAGCAGGTAGGGTGGGGGTGACAAACAGAAGTGAGGCGTGGCTTTACAACAGAGGAGCTAGAAACCCAAACTTTCATCTCTAGGAGGCTGGAAATGGAATGGACAGAAGGAGGGGAGGGCACTCCTGTGGACATTCTGAGAGATGCATAGCTCAAATCACAAGTATCTTTAGAAGGCAAATTTTAAGTTTGGCATTCAAGACTCAGTTTGAGTGAGTCTCCTGGGGCCTTTTACCTCTGGGTCAGCTTAACCAGCTAGTGATTTGAAAAATCATCAAGTACCAGAACCTGTGTTTGGGATAGTTATAATAGTTTAATTACCAAGACCAGGGACATATGAAGACAAAGACAGTGACAAGGGACTGTGTCTAACCAGAGAAGATACGAGTCATTGAGGGGGACCAGACATTCACAGATAAAGAAGTAGAGAAAGAGAATGACACCCCGTCTTCTCAAAAAACATCCTCAAGAATTTGGACTTGTCCATTGTTTGCACAACTTGATTCTTGAATTATCTTCGGTGTTTTATATTTTAAAGAATTTGTTCAACCACAACCTTCCCTCTCATTCTATACTGAAGTTGACCATTTCTTTGCTGGATCAAGAAGTTAGATCAAGTATCTTACTTAGCCTAGTTAATCTTATGTGTCCCAGAACATTCATGTAGTACTCCTCTCAAAACCAAATAAAACTAAACTAAACCAGGGATATTTAGTCTGTGTTGGTAGAAAGGTAGATTACTAGCACATACCTCTGTTTGTTGGGATTTATTAAGCAGACGTGATCAGCTATAGATACATAGTCAGGAGAAATGTTGCTGAAGAACCAGATTCCTCAGGTTTAGAGAGAGATTAAGTGGGTCTAATCAGGCTAGGGACTGAAGAGCCTCTAAAGTCTTGATGTGACAGGTCATGTGACAAAAAAAAAAAAAAATCTCTCCTGGCTCTAAGGCTGACTCAGAAAAAATAAAAGCAGCTTCCACCCGGTGCCCAGCCCTCCCTGAGAGACTGCCGTCGGCAAATGAGTTTCCCTGGAGCATCGGGTTCATATTTACCACCTTGGCGACAATTAGGGATTGCGTCAGATTTTCCATCCACTAATATCATTTGACTACCAAGGGAGAGAAGAATTTGCTTCCCCAATTTTCAGAAAGCAAACAAATGTATTAATAACAATAATAATAGGACCTGAGAGATGACTTAACAGCTAAAAACACTTTCTGCTCTTGCAAAGGACCAGTGGTTGGTTCCCAGCACTCACGCTGGGTGGCTCACACCTACCTACAGCTCTATCTCCAGGGTTGATCTCTTCTGCCTCCAAGAGTACTCAAATGCTCTCTCTCTCTCTCTCTCTCTCTCTCTCTCTCTCTCTCTCTCTCTCTCACACACACACACACACACACACACACACTCACACAATGCACTCACGCAATAAAAATAGTAATAATAATAATCATTTCAAACACCATTTGAAGGAAGGTCCCTCATAGTTTAAGTGGGCATTTTTATTGTCCTCATCTGTAGCCTGAAGCATGAAGAAATTAAATAATTCATTCAAGACGTATAAGATTTTCACATTTTTCAATTCAAACACTAAGTGAAGGTTTTGCAGCCAGCAAGGTGTACTTTCTGAGGTCAGTACTGTATGGAGTATTGGTGCAGATTTTGTTTGTGAAAGCTCACCATAGTCAAGGTTTAGATCATTTGTTTTAACTGCCTTAAAAGCATTAAGATTCTCTTTTTATTTCTTCCAGAAGCTGGCACAATTTCAACCAACTCCGTCACTTGAAAAGCTCTTTGGAGTAAAGTGCTGCACAGAACGAGGTAGAAGAAAGGCGGCGACTCTAAAGATGGTTAAAGACTCTTGTCCCGCCCACTCTGGAGCACCAAGGCTGCCCTTCCAAGCCTATCAGATGGTTCCTGACCAAGTTGCTCAGAGCTGTATGTCAAACAGTTCCTTCTCCTTCTTCTTTTTTTATTTTTGTTTTTTGTTTGTTTGTTTTGAGTCCGGCCTTGACCTGACCATGTGGCTGAAGATGATCTCTAAACCCGAGCCTTCTGCCTCCACCTCCTAAGTGCAGGATTACTGGGCTAAACCACCCACCAAGTCCATTCCATCCCACCCCCACCATGTCCATCCCATCCCCACCCCCACCATGCCCATCCCATCCCACCCCCACCATGCCCATCCCATCCCCACCCCCACCATGCCCATTCCATCCCCACCCCCACCATGTCCATCCCATCCCCACCCCCACCATGCCCCTCCCATCCCCACCCCCACCATGCCCATCCCATCCCCACCTCCACCATGTCCATCCTATCCCCACCCCCACCATGCCCATCCCATCCCACCCCCACCATGTCCATCCCATCCCACCCCCACCATGCCCATCCCATCCCCACCTCCACCATGTCCATCCCATCCCCACCCCCACCATGCCCATTCCATCCCCACCCCTACCATGCCCATCCCATCCCACCTCCACCATGCCCATCCCATCCCATCCCCACCCCCACCATGCCCATCCCATCCTCACCTCCACTCTTGAATCTGAAAAGGCAGAGGATGAATAGACAACATCCACAGCAGAAACAACATGATACAACTTAAGAGATGAGGAAATTGTACATTCTTACAAGTCCCTCTCTCCCTTCCATTCTAGTTTGTTTTTGTGTTTTAAGGTAGGATCTCATGTATCCCAGGCTGACCTCATCTCATAGCCCAGGCTGACCTCATCTCATAGCCCAGGCTGACCTCATCTCATAGCCCAGGCTGACCTCATCTCATTTTGTAGTAGAGAATCTAGGATTCCAGATTCTCGTCCTTCCTCCTCCCAAGTGCTGGAATCACAGCAATGGCGTGTGTCAACATTCCTGACCTGATCTATTTCTTCTCCATAGAGAACCTCTTACATATATATCTGAGGTCTTCTTTTTATATTTTCTTCCTTTGGGAGTAAATGGAATTAAACAACATTTTACTAGGCTGGTGCATTCTCTTCCTGAAAAGAAATATCAAAACTATTTTAGGACCCTTGAGACAGAAAAGACTAAGGTTTGAGACTAGTCTCAGTTACTCAAGTTTGTTTCTCTTTATGTCTGTAAACATCACCCTCGACTCTAAGGAAATAGAAGACAAACACCACAAGAGGGTCATAGGTTCCTAAGTAGTCTTGGATTTGAAACTGAACTTGGACACTTGCTATGTGACAGTGAACACTCTAAACCTGTATCTTCATCCTCAAGATGCAGATTGAAATGTTTATTTGATGGGATCCTTGGGTTCATTGAGATTCTATATGGAAAAATTGAGGTTCAATGAATTCCAGTAAATAACTGCTCCTGTCAATCTGATAGTAGGAGAAATACAACTCATGAGTTAAGACACAGCACTGCTGGTGTGGTCCACGAGTGAGTACACAGCATTGGTGTGGTCCATGAGTGAGTACACAGCATTGGTGTGGTCCATGAGTGAGTTCACACTGCTGGTGTGGTCCATGAGTGAATACACAGCATTGGTGTGGTCCATGAGTGAGTTCACACTGCTGGTATGGTCCATGAGTGAGTTCACACTGCTGGTGTGGTCCATGAGTGAATACACAGCATTGGTGTGGTCCATGAGTGAGTTCACACTGCTGGTATGGTCCCCCATGAGTGAGTTCACACTGCTGGTATGGTCCATGAGTGAGTTCACACTGCTGGTGTGGTCCATGAGTGAGTGCACAGTGCTGGTATAGTTTATGAGTCCGTGCACAGCACTGTGTCTTAGTTAGGATTTTACTGCTGTGAACAGACACCATGACCAAGGCAACTCTTACAAGACAACATTGAACTGGGGCTGACTTACAGGTTCAGAGGTTCAGTCCATTACCATCAAGGCAGGAACTTGGCAGCATCCAGGTAAACATGGTGCAGAAGGAGCTGAGAGTTCCACATCTTTGTCTGAAAGCTGCTGGCAGAATAGTATTCCAGGCAGCCAGGATGAAGGTCTTAAAGCCCACACTCATAGTAACACACCTCCCCCGACAGAGCCACACCTTTTAATAGTGCCACTCCCTGGGCCAAGCATATACAAACCATCACAGTGTTGTTCATGAGCCTGTGTGCACCACCATTGGTGTAGTTCATGAATTAGTACAATTGCTGTTGGTGTGATTTATGTCTCAGTACAGGTGGCCTAGTCACAATTATAACCCAGTGTTTTGCAAAGTTGCTTGCCTCGATGGCACTTAGAGTGCTTACTAAAAAACACATTCCTAGGCCACTGACCAAATAAAATTAGAATTTCTGAGAATACGTCCCAAAGCATGTGTATTTTAACTAGTTCCCTAGGCAATTCAAGTCAGAGTCACCACATTAGAAAATCAGACCTTTTTTTTCCCCCAGATGCAGAACTAAAGTTTGTATTCCATTGGGGTTAATTTATTTTATCCCCTTGAGTGCTAAAAGCCTTCTCTGAGGTCTAACGGCATATAAACAGATATAAATGATTGTGGTTAAAACTTAGTGATTCCTGCTAAGAGATGGTGGCAGACACCTTTAATCCCAACACTCGGGAGGCAGAAGCAGGCAGATCTCTAAGTTTGAGGCCAGCCTAATCTACAAAGAGTGAGAGAACTCCAGGACAGCCAGGACTACATACGTAGAGAAACCCTGTCTTGAAAAACAACACAAAACAAACATTTGGCAATACCTGAAAAATTATATGCAAAACAGGTGACATGATGCTGGATTATCCAGCATCCAAAACAAATTACATCGGATTAAGGAGACTTAAAACCCTGGGGACATTTGCTTTTCTCCCTCTCCAGAAAAGAAAGGACAAAGAAGAAGCTAGGCCACTGTTTAACAAACAAATCTTTCATATTCTGAAAGACCGAGATACCGACTCTTGTATGTGACAGAGAGGCGCTGATAGCTAAGTACTAGTCAGATCTTCGTATTTGTCTTTTGGTTTTAGTAAAGATCTGGTGGTCAGTAGCCGAAGCAATAAGAGAGAGCAGAATTTCTGGGCCAAGAGAGAGGGTCTCTGGGAGAAGTAGGTGGGCAGCAGATATTGGCCAGGGGCACTAGAAGAAACTGAGAGAGGTGAAGAACTAGCCATGTGTCAGGTCATGGGCCAGAACAAGATTGAGTTAGATGAGCTAGCTCCCCGTGAGCTATCAGGGAGGTAGCCCAAGCTAAAGGCCTAAGCTTTCAAATATGTATGTCTCTGTGATTTTTATTTATATGGCTGGCAGATCTGTACAAATTCCACAGTAAGAATGCCATGCTGAAAGCCTTCGGTAAATGTGTGTGTGTGTGTGTGCGTGTGTGTGTCAGTACTGCTTTTGCTTCTAGAGAGCTAGGACAATATGTGTAAGATGTGCAGCAGGGGTGGGAGCTACACTCTGCCAACAGAACTGTGTCCCACCCGTCTCCTTTGTGCTCAGTCCTGGACCCTAAGCCATGGAAGAGTCTCCTGTATTCAAGGTCGGCCTCCCCACCTCACAGACATGCCCAGAGGTTTGTCTTCTAGGTTAACTCTAAAGTCTATGTAGTTAACAGTTAGGAGTAACAGTCCCAAGTAGACCGGTCAAAGTATGGTATCAGGATAATTTGATATCAGGATAACCAATTAAAGCATGATATCAGGATAACTGAACCACATGGTCTGAGAATTGTGGCAGCAATGTGAAGAGAAGAAGGCAGCAGAGCAGGTCTAGAAAGTGTAAAGTGCAGGGAAAGTCATAGGCTTCTGCCTGCCTGTGTCCACAAAGATGATACAGACTGATTGTAACTCTGGGCTCTGTCAGTACAGCTGCTCCAAAGCTCTGAGCTCAAGAAGGGTCAGGTAGGAATGAGTGAGTGCTCACCGCAAAGGCAACGTCACCGTGCAGTACTTGTGGACGTTTTCTTATTTCTTTACAAAAATTTTAAAGATACAAAAAAGGACAGATTTAGAAATACTATTTACACACTGCTGTTGCAGAATATGACATAAAGTCAGAAGCCCTTGTACATCAAGTTTACAGTAAGACTGTCGAGGGTGAGATTTGCAGTTTCATCCCTGTCTCAGTCAGGGTTTCTATTCCTGCACAAATCATCATGACCAAGAAGCAAGTTGGGGAGGAAAGGCTTTATTCAGCTTAATTCATTGCTGTTCATCACCAAAGGAAGTCAGGACTGGAACTCAAGCAGGTCAGGAAGCAGGAGCTGATGCAGAGTCCATGGAGGGATGTCACTTACTGGCTTGTTTCTCTTGGTTTGCTCAACCTGCTTTCTTATAGAACCCAGGTCTACCAGCCCAGGGATGGCTCCACCCACAATGGGCGGGGCCCTCCCCCCTTGATGACTACTTGAGAAAATGCCTTACAGCTGGATCTCATGGAGGCATTTCCTCAACTGAGGCTTCTTTCTCTGTGATAACTCCAGCTTGTGTCAAGTTGACACAGAACCAGCCAGCATAACCCCCCAATAACTGGAGTCTCCATTCAGCATCTTTTACCCCCATAGTATAGCCACACTACCTCACAAACAAACTCCTGGCACTGACCTTAATGATGTCAAGGAGACAAGTATGGCTTACTATTTTTTGTTATAACATTTTAAACGTAAACTATTCTGTAGATGTTCCAACCACGATACTCTTCGTCCTGTCCACAGTTGCTGCAGCCTACTCTCAGAGAAATCTTTAGAGGAGGCCAGTTGCTTCGCCTTTCTCAGAAAACAGAGGGCTCTCTGTCCAAACCCCAAATGCCGTGCTCTGTGGAGTTGATTGTGGTCCTTGCCAAGGGCAGAGGAGAAGCATCAGAGCCAGGCTTTTGGAGGGACCTGCTCGGCTTCCACAGGTCGTGGGAGGCACGTACTCCCCCAAAAGCAGCCGTGTCTGCGCCCCTCTTACCCACACACCATTGGAACCGAGTTAAGCTCCCTAGCCTTTCCTCACAGTGAAGCAGAGACGATAAAACGTACCAAAACTTTTGATAACAGTTTCACTTCTTAATTCCCACAACTCGGGAGGCTGAAGCCAGAGAATTTGTGCTACATGCTGAGACCCAAGACGGGTTGGGCTACAGAATGAAACCCTATCTCAAAACAAAACCCCCAAATGCAAAAGATCTCATTTCTAGAAACTATATAAAAGCAAAGACTTTCCGACTGACCGCGAAGTTCAGTGTCCTTGTTTGTGTCTTATTTCCTGACTACTTATTTGTGACAAGCGGACAGTGCCTTAGATGACACTGTGAGGTATTATGACATTCTGAGGATTACAGCGCTTTTAAGTAATTTACACATACAAAATAAATAAATAAATAAATGCATACATACATAAATACATACATACATACATAAACAAACAAACAAACAAACAAATCAAATCAATCAATCAATCGCGAATTATTTTCCCCTCCCGTTCTCCCCTCCGGCCCATCCTTTCATTGATTCCCTCTGTATCCCGTGAGCCTGGACCAGTAGAGGGCGCTCGGGGGCTGCGGTTAAGGAACGATCTTGGTTGCGGCTCCTGCGGTTTTCGCCTCTTCTGTCCTCTTAAAAGTTCACTCTCATGAACTGCCTTTGACGCACAGGGACAAACAAGATTTCGGTGTTTTAACTGCGTTTACGGTTTTGATGGGCTGCACTGCAGCTGTCGGTGGTCTCCTGCTGCTCGGGGTGGCGTGGTGGACACGGTGCACCACTCTTTGATTTCTGTTGTGGGGAAGGTGGTGGTGAGAACAATCTTAACTTCAAAAAGATTACAGAAATGTGAAAAAAGTAGGATCAATAGTTTTATCTAAAGGTGCAAAGCCAGTGCCTTCTTAGCGCAGTAGGCAGCGCGTCAGTCTCATAATCTGAAGGTCCTGAGTTCGAGCCTCAGAGAGGGCAAATACTTTTGATTAAGAAACCTAGTGGCACATATGGCATTTCAAACCCTTACTTTTATCACAGGTCATCTCTGTTCGAACTACTGGCCTACACCATGAATGTAATGAGGCCGTAGCCCTTTGAAATCTTTCTCTTTCTGTCTCTTTACAAGACGGTTTTTTAAAAATGCCTATCACAGCGCATTACATTAAGCTAAAACTGTGCCTAATATCATAAATCTGTCAGTTACCTAGTGACCCTTTAGAAAACTGACACAAATCTAGAGGCTTCAAATAGTTCAGATATGGTATCTTGTTGTCCTGGAGTCAGAGCCTCGGCTGGAATAAGTTTCAAATGTCTGGGGACTTGGGGTTTGATCCATGGTCAATTGACCAGCAATTGCAGACCCAAATGTCTACCAGAAGGTGGCAGAGTTTGAGAAAAATAAACCAGAACCCCATAGCCAACCAGAGAATTAACAGATCCCCAAACCGTTAAATGTCTTTCACTCTTGGATTGAGTTGCTAAGAGTTTTATAGCTGTTTCGTATTTAAGACAAATTAAAGAGGGTGTGGTGGTGCATGGCTGTGATCTCTCAGCTTCCCAAGAAGCTGAGGAAGGATTGGCACAGATAGGCTCAGACCTTATCTCAACCAGCCTGATAGACCCAGCTACCCACTATAGAGCTCTGTTTAGCTCACTGCCACGGTTGTGGGCTGTAAGGAACTAAAGTGGCTCCAAGTCAGGACACAGCCAGAACAAGTCTAAAGAAACATCTCCACTACACCCTAGGAAAGCTTTGTTTCTTAGGGCACCAGGACCAGCTGTCAATTCAGTGATGCTGTAGCGAGTAAGTAGACCCACCCTGCTAAGGCACCACTGGATGATCAATAGCTTCATTCTGGGAGAACAAACTAACAACTGGACATATTCCACTACCAACACATGGGCGCAGACATACAGGTCTTAAGATACGGAACACAATCTGTCTTTGTGGTGGAGAATACGAAGGCTGTTATTATTGGTTGTTTGGGGTTAGGGGGTGGGGTAAGCCAGGGTTGCTCTATGTAACCCAGGCTGTCTTTAAATAAGTCTCCTGTCTCTGCCTCCCAGGTGCCGATATTACAGGTGTGAGTGAGCCACCAAGTCAGGCTTCAAATGCTATGGTGTGAGTCACTTAAGACTAACAGGGTTTATTAAGCTTGGGAGTCCAGGTGAGGATGGATAACCAGCATCCAGGTGAGGATGGATAACCTGCATCCAGGTGAGGATGGATAACCTGCATCCAGGTGAGGATGGATAACCTGCATCCAGGTGAGGATGGATAACCAGCATCCAGGTGAGGATGGGTAACCAGCATCCAGGTGAGGATGGGTAACCAGCATCCAGGTGAGGATGGGTAACCAGCATCCAGGTGAGGATGGATAACCTGCATCCAGGTGAGGATGGGTAACCAGCATCCAGGTGAGGATGGATAACCAGCATCCAGGTGAGGATGGGTAACCAGCATCCAGGTGAGGATGGGTAACCAGCATCCAGGTGAGGATGGGTAACCAGCATCCAGGTGAGGATGGATAACCTGCATCCAGGTGAGGATGGATAACCAGCATCCAGGTGAGGATGGGTAACCAGCATCCAGGTGAGGATGGATAACCAGCATCCAGGTGAGGATGGGTAACCTGCATCCCTCAATGATCTTTTGACAGAATAGGAAAGTCTGCCTTTTGACCAGTACATCTGCTCTGTGTACAAAACCATTTAGTGAGCTTTCACAGAGACAGGGATAGAACGCTGCACAGAAACTCAAAGTAGCCACCAGCCACTGATAAACACTGTTGGTCTAGCTGTCTCACTCATGCTAGAAAGAAAGGAAGAAAGAAAGAAAGAAAGAAAGAAAGAAAGAAAGAAAGAAAGAAAGAAAGAAAGGAAAGAAAGAAAGAAAGAAAGAAAGAAAGGAAAGAAAGAAAGGAAAGAAAGAAAGAAAGAAAGAAAGAAAGAAAGAAAGAAAAGCCTTTGGACTTTTAATTTCTCTCAGCCCCAGTCTCTCTCTCTCAGTGACACATTTCTGCGGGGACACTCCATTTCTACCTGTTCTATGGAGACCCCCGGAGACACTTTATCTAAAACACTGACCTCCTATTATACCTATTTAACGAAAGCTTCTTGGCATTCCTTGGCTGTGACAAGTCTCTGAAATCTGTCTCCGTCTTCGCATGGTCTTTCTCCCTTATGTGCCTGTCCCGGAATCTAAAGCTTCCTCTTTACACTTACAAAAGCTCCAGGCACTGGACCGTGTCCCACCTTAACACAGTAAGACCATTGTCAGAGCACAATGGTGAAGCAGGAGGCGCACAGGTCAGCATCAGGGTTCCAAGTCAGCCTGGGCTATAAGGAACCCTGTCCCACAACAAAACAATAAAACAAAGCAACAGCAGAAGTTGATTACTTATGCAAAGAATGGGTTTATTTCCAAACAAAGTATCATTAATACCAGATACAGGGATTAAAGACTTAACTTATCTTTGGGGGGGCATTAAAACTTAGGATGCTAACATCATGCTTAGAATGTTCATTCATACATTTAAAATAAAGGACAAACCAGGCAGTGGTGGTACACAACTTTAATCCCAGCACTAGGGAGGCAGAGGCAGGTGGATCTCTGAGTTTGAGGCCAGCCTGGTCTACAGAGTGAGTTTCAGGACAGAGAACCTGGCTCAAACATGTGTGTAGGAGGAGGCACCGAACTTTTGCACAATTATTTTAAAGATTAGAACAATCATCTTACCACATACTGAACTTAACTAACCACCTATTTAAGATGGGTCAGATGCTCATTTTAGATATTTTATGTGCATACCTACTTCAACAGGGTCCCCAACAAAATGGCCAGAGGTGGGATCCAGGCACGGCCAAGGGCAATTTCTTATTAATTTACATTTGCTACGTATTCTGCTTACTGTGGCATCCCTGCTAATACAGCTTCCATTGGGTGACTCAGGGGGTACAGGCTCCAGCCACCAAACCCGATGACACAGTTGTCCCCAGAATTTATATGAGGAGAGAACCGACTCCCACAAGTGGTTCTCTGGTATCCATATGCCCACATGTTTGCATACACATGCACACACGCAAAATGAATGTCTAAAAAAAAGAGAATGCTCGCCAGTGATTTTATTCATCAGGATACTCTCTAAGTACCTGCCCCACCCAAACGTAGCCCATATTCTTTCTTTAGTTCATCCCTCCGCCGCAGACTTCAGAGTAGCTGACGCGGTTACTCATTGTACATATTCACACTCGTGTTTATTATTCCATTCTTCCACCGGCATGAAGACTCCCCAGAGTTTTCAGTTAACTCTGTTCACAGCTATTTTTCCTCTTTTGGAAATATGGCTACCACATAAGAGACAAACGGTTAATGTTGGTTGAGTTCGTGGATGAGACAATGCCAGGGGAGGGGCATAAACTTTTCACAAAGCGCTCAGGGGGCTCAGCCGGAGCAGATGCTCGTCAGTTTCCCAGCCTGCTCCTTCCTCCCTGCCTCAGTACCCTTTGCTCTACGCATACTTGGGTCCAGGAAAGTTAAACTTCCCGACTATCACCTGCAATGCTTCTGATTTTCTCCGTCAGAGGTAATTGAGGCGTCCTTCCTAGCGTCCTCTTCACACGGTGGTCAAATGGCTGCCTAACATGTGGAAGGCCCAAGTTTCCTCGCTTACAACACAAAAAGGGAGGGGTGGTTGGATGGAGCGCCCAGCCTCTCCCTCCGAACGTCCTAGCTTTCCTTTACAGGGGCTGCTTACGCTGGAGATGTTTAGGATTTGGATCGATCACCTTTATCTATGATTTTGGTTGCCCCTAAAGCTTCCTACAGTTTAATGTAAACTTATGAAAAGTGACTGAGGTCCCGTTAATGCATCAATCTTCGGCCAAGTTTTGAATCTGGTTTATCTCCATAAAAACTGTGTTGTTTTTAAAAGTATGAGGACCCAGCCAGGTTACAATTTTGTATATACAGTAACTTAATAACAATTGTTTTCTACTGGTAAGATGTGAAAACAGAAGGCCCCACTGGGAGTCGAACCCAGGATCTCCTGTTTACGAGACAGGCGCTTTAACCAGCTAAGCCATGGAGCCACGTGGTGGCAGGTGGGAAAGACAGATGGATCTATCTGACTTCATTTCTGTTGGGGAGAGGGGAGAGGGGAGAGGAATCACCAATAATGCCCTTTTTTTTTTTCTTTGTGGTTTTGTTTTGCTTTTATTGCTTTTTATTTTTGCCTTTTTTTTTAAAGATAAGACGTGGTTAAGAAAAGTTGCTGCTTTTTCTCTGATCAGAGTGAAGACGTCCCACACTATGAGTGAGAGTCAAAGTCAGATATTTTTTTATTGCGAGGACAGGCATTTCAGGGAGGAAAAACCGGCTGAGGAATAACTGACAAAAGACCATCCACCGCAACGTAGATGAATATGAAGGCACGGCGCGTGTGAGCCCCTGTGCGCTGCGCTGGTCGTTCGCTAAGGAGTTGCATAAAAAGTAAACCGCTATGTGTAGCGCGCTCGCGAGCCAGGTCTGCGGGCTACGGGGCCGGCGGAAAGGCGTCAGCTTACAGGTGTCTGCGGGGACATAACGTCTTCCAACCTCTTCCGATTGATTCCAAGAGCCATAAAGACGTGCTCACTCGGACGATCTGGAGAGCGGTTATGGGGGGGGCTGCACCCTGCACCCTGGACGCTGGAATGGCTGGGTTCCCTCGGAGTAGACGTGGAGGGCTGTGCTTCCCCCGGGAAGCTGGCGGGGCTGGGAATGCTGGAGAGAAGGAGGGATTTGGAATAGAGGAGGGGCTCTAGGAACCAGCTAGGCTACAGAGGTGGGGCAGGCAGAAGCCATCTTCTTAGGCTGGGGGGCCCTGGAGAAGGCCTGGTGTGAGGGGCGTGGGAGACCTTTGTCTTCTAGCTGAGGTGATGATGTACTCGTGCAATGCCAACGCTGGGAAGGCTGAGGCAGAAGAGTTGCCTCGAATCTGTAGCTAACCTTGTTTACATAGCTGTTTAAAAAAAAATAAACCCCAGAACAGAACTTTCTGCCATAGGCTTCAAAATGCAGTCGGGAAACTTGGAATTTCCAGGGATTAAATGGCTTTGTTGTTCCAGAACCAGCTTCTCTAAGGACCCTCATTAAAAATTCTGTGACCCACAGATTGTTTGTGGCATAGTCACAGCTTATCCGGTTGCAGGAAAGGTTGTGGGAACTTCCGGCGTAAGGAAATTTCTCCAGCAGCAATTCTTACCGTGGTGATAGCTAGGAGATAATTTTCAAACTGCTGCAACAGGCTGGACTGCCCAAGACACACCTAGCCAGTCTGCCCCTTTCTACAAGGCTTTACTCATAAATTTCTTTAGGAACCAAGACCAGTCATCAGAATTGGGTGAGCAGAGGGACCGGGAGAAAACAAAGTTTTGTTCCCTTTTCAAAGCCCTCCCCCCAATATTACCATTACGGATATCATTTATCCACACGCCCACCCCCACATTCACATCTCACAGAGCGAGGAAACTTCTGTTTCTGCTTCCCCTGGCTTTGGCTATCGCATGGGTCCGATATGACGTTCCCATACAGACTCGTGTGTTTGCACACTTGATCCCCCGCTGAGAGTGGCTTCGGGGGAGGTTGTAGAACCTTCGGGATGGAGGTCACTGCAAGGCAGGCCTTATGGGGGACAGCCTGTCCTGCTGAGCCATCTGAACTTACCTCACACGTTTGCTGCCCGAGAAATACCACCAAGCTGTCAGAAGCACGATTAACTATGAACCAAAGAAAAATTCCTTCCTCCCTTAAGTTTTGTATTTGGCCACACTGGCAAGAACAATAACTGACGTGGGTTCCTCAGAACGGTGCATATTTTCTCCTGATCAAGAGGCACAGCATTTTTCAGACTAGCAGCAGAACTGAGACCGCACAGGTGCTCAGGCACACTGCGCATGCGCTGCAAGGGGGTGAGGGTGAGAGAGGGCAGGCCCCCATTGCTAGAAGAGTTCCAGGAAGCCTCCAAGCCTTAAGAGTCAAGTGTCTCAAATTCCTAGGCCCCGATGTTGTAACATTAGCAGCTGCAAGAACCAAGGGGCTTGAACACCCATGACTCAGAAGCAGTAACATCAGCTGTGGGACCTCAGTACCTAAGGCTTAGGAGCTGGAGCTGGTACCAATTGCTCCAGATAAAAGCCGTGGATTACATCTGCCCTCTGCCCCCACGTGCAGACTGCCAACAAGCAAATCACAGAGTAATAAGCCCCCACCCTAAACACCCTGAGCAGCGAGGCTCTACACTGCCAAACTCATAGCCGGAGCCCCGTAGTCCTCTATCCTTGTAGCTATGACAAGCCCTAGAGCCTGTCACTAGACACCAGAAGAGCTACTTCTCCTAAACATTCTGTCAAAGCCCCAGCGGAGCTTCCCGTGGGACTGAGGCACCTCTGATCAAGACCAGGGTTTGTTGCTTTGTGA
The DNA here is from genome assembly GCF_963924665.1 of Micromys minutus. Classification (NCBI taxonomy): domain Eukaryota; kingdom Metazoa; phylum Chordata; class Mammalia; order Rodentia; family Muridae; genus Micromys; species Micromys minutus. The sequence goes on along the minus strand of NC_137975.1, from coordinate 72,381,421 downwards.
CGTGCTGCTCTATGTTTACATGTTTTCAGATTTGAACAATAGTGTGAATGAACTTGAAAGAGAGAGCGGGAGAAGGGGGATGGGGGAAGAGTCTGGGGACTGGGCATCACGGCAGAAGCTGTAATCCTGGTACTTAAAACGCTGTGGATAGAGGACCGGAAACTCAAGGGCAGCCTGGGCTACATACATAGCTCTGTGCCTTAGATCTGAGCAGCAATGTGTCTGCTATACAACCCGCTAAAGGCAGTGCCAAGGGAGAGTCTAGAACACTTTTGAGAAAACCAGGATGTTGAGGTCAAGAAGGCACATCACTCAGAGTCCAGCTGCTGTGGGTTCTCTTGTTTATTAGATGATGGTGATGATGATTAACAATGGTAAGAGGAGTGAATTTAAAGGGGAAGACTCTGGGTGACAGCAAACCACATCATTTAGTGTGAAGGACATCCGTAGCCAGGAGTCCCTCCCTTCCTGTGAGGTGAGGTTTCTGCTCTCGCCTTCAGAATTCCCTAAGAAAACTACCTACGGGATGGTGCCGAGGAGCTAAACAGAAGGAGAACTTGACAAAGCAGGCCCAGCTGGGACCGAGGACCTGTCACCTGTTTCTACTTCTTTTAACCAGCCAGTGCTGTGGATGACAGATGAGGATGTGTGTGTGTGTGTGTGTGTGTGTGTGTGTGTGTGTGTGTATTATCTACAATATATATATTGTCCAGATCATCAATGCCAAAATATGACTTTCTTTTGGACTAGATTAGGAAAACTAGATATATCAGACTCAGATATCTGGGTGGATAGGTTTTTTTTTTTTAACTTAATTTTCAATGCATGCATATGCCTACCACAAATAAACGTCTATTTGCACACACATTAGCAGGGACACGGTCAGTGCTGCAGGCTTTGGTCATATGGTGGCTGGTGAAGGAGCGTGGCAAAGGCACTCTTTGTACAGCGTGTCCTACTGGGTACGGGTTTGGTTTATGTACTCCATGATGTCTGACTGGACAGTTTTGACAGGAGTCTTGTGGAACCAGCGCATGACAGGGACTCCATCGGGTCCCACCAGGAACTTCTCAAAGTTCCAGCGGATGTCATGGACCTTCATGGGATCCCAGAAGAGATATTCTGGAGAGCCCAGAATTTCAGAGGTGGGAGGGCAGGAGCTCTGGAGCAGAGATATGAAAAACGGAAAGATGGTCTCATTTCTGCCTCTGTGCTGTGTGCTGTCCAGTCTCTGCCCACCACTGTACATCTTAACGTGTTAAACTCCTTCATGTGCTTCTGGCCCATCACAGACATGTCCGTACATTGCCACTGGCACCCCAAGGCCAATCTAGCCAGGCTAGAAGGTGACAGTGCAAAGCACCCCACTTTCCTGCCTCCCCTCTAGTCTCTCATCAAGATGTTTCAGTGAAAGAGTAACTTCAGACTGCCATAGAGGCACATACATTTAATCCCAGCACTTGGGAGGCAGAGGCAGGTGGTTCTTCAAGTTCAAGGTCAGACACTGAAAAAATTATATATGTGCGTGTATATATCATACATATATATGTGTGTATGTATATATGTATATATGTGTGTATACATATATATATGTGTGTGTATATATATATGTATATATCCCCAAGTGCTGAGATTTCAGGTATGAGCTACTACACCAGATAAGACTTTTAAATACTACTCAGCTCTGTATGGATAATATCACTGTTTTGTTTGTTTTGAGTCACACTTGTTACAGAGCCGTGTCTGCCTTGGAAAGGACTATTTAGACTAAACCAAGAACTCACAGCCATCCTCCTGCTTCTGCATGCCGAGTACTGGCATTATAGGTGTGAGTCACCGTGTTTCGGCATGGTCATTTTCTGTGCTGCAAAAAGCAGTTCGTGTGGTGTAGCCTAGCCATGATTTATTATTAGGATAAGCAACTGCCTTTTATATTCGGTGCGTTGGTCTTTGTGTCAGTTTACTGTGGGCGAGTGAAGATATCCACAGGGACAGCTTTGTGCTGCGGACCTCTTGGGACAAGTGACTAAGTGACCCTGGTGGGGAAAGGCCTTCCCTCCTGGTGTTGTGGCTGCATTTCTCTGTGATTCTTATCTTTGTCTACGTCATCGCCTGACTTTATAACATTCTTCCGGTGAGAGACTAACCTATTAATAAGTGTTAACTTGTATTTCACGGTCCCTTGAATAAAGTAGGGATTTGATTAATGATTATTAAACAAATCATCAGCATCCCACAGAGGAGGTTTGTCTATGCCAGAGCTATTGTGTTTGCCCCCTCCGGAACCCGTGCCTCATTCCCGTGAACTTCTTCCCTTCTGTGAACCCCTGCGCATCCCCGATGTCAGCCCCGTTGCTTCCAGAGAGTTCTGTCTGGCCATGCTTGCTCGCTTACCTTCAGGAAAGAAAAGACCTCTTGTTCATTCTCCCCGTTCACATCGCCCTTCTCAAAGAGCTGGAAGTTGGGGACGTAGCCACCGCCTGGACGCACATATCTGCAGAGAGTCAAGGAGGAAAGGAAATGACTAGCAACGGTCCCCACCAAGGCACAGAAAGGACTGCAGGAAGAGAGGGGCTGAAGAGAAGTCTCTGGGCGCAAGAGCCCAGGCTGGGGGCTCTGTGGAATTGAAGAATCCATACATTAGGGAGGGGAGATTTTGACTTCAGATTTTTCAGGCATGTCACCATTTGCTACATTTTCTTTTTTCCCCTGAATGTCTTTTCCTTAGATCTTCCCTATTCTCGAAGACGCCAAGTGTGGGAAGAGTACCCGGGCATTTCCGGCAGGGCTGGATGGAAGTCAAGGCATCACGGTGACATTCTTCAGCCCATTGCTCTACCACTCCCTAGAAGATTCCAGAATGTGAAGGTATGGAGGCAGAGAAGGAAAGAGCGTCTCTGGGGTCCCACACAGCACTCACTTGAGTCCGAGGAGGATCTCTGAGTTCTTTCCAGGTTCTTGTTTTCCAAACTGGTTGCACGGAAAGCCCAAAACACTGACATTGTGTGGCTTCAGCTCCTCCTGCAGTGTGTTCAGTTCTGTAGACAGAGGATGAACAGCGTGGCAGGCTTCCTACTGTGGGACCCACCGTGCGGACCCTCTTGTCACCTGAATAAACTGAGGACTATGAAAAGCTGCAGACACTGAGAGGGCAGACCGAGTCACTACAACACAGGTCTCCGGGGACTCATCTCAGTGGCTCCTGGTTTTATGGCAACAGGGTTTCCCAAATAAATGCTCTTCCCCTTGCACACAGAGTTTACTCAAAGCAAACAGACACAGACTAACTAGACATTAAAAAAAAATAAGGAAAAGGCAAACACATGAATGTACTCCCTCCTGACACCAAGTCTCATGGTGGCACCTCTGACATGCCTGCCACTTCCCAGAAGACTCTCTGCTGTCGCATATTAGAAGTCATAGAAGGAAATGGAAAATCAGAGTTGGGCTGCATATGGTAGTGCTTAGCTATAATCCTAGCAAGCCGAAGACAGAGGCGGGGCATGGCCATAAGCTGTAGGTCAGCCTGATCCATCTAGTAAGTTTTAGGCTAATTCAGTATATATAGTGAGACAGCTTCTCAAACAAAACAAAATGAAATAAACAACAAACAAAAAAGCCAGGAAGCCTGGTTGCATAGCACCCTCCACCCTCCACATTTTCCACTGCTCCTCCTAGGTCAAGAGCCTCTTCGGTGCGCGATTACATGAGCCACTGTTCAGTTTGGAGTTAACGCCTCAGAACCAGACCCTGAGCTCATTCAGCCTCAGTTCTACCAGCTGGTGTCTCCACTAAGAACCGCTTTCCAGATAGAGAGTATCTTCACATTTCAACATACTCTGGTGTGTTTTATATAAAAATATGTATTTAATATATGTTATAGACAGCATTTCATATGTATGATTAGGATGGCTTCCAACTCACCGTGTAGCCAAGGATGACCTGGAACTTCTGACCCTCTGGCTTCCAACTTCCCAGTGCTGGGATTAGAGATCTGCATCACTATATTAACCTGAAGTGACCACCAATTCAGCACTGTGCAAGCCGTGTGTGTGTGTGTGTGTGTGTGTGTGTGTGTATTTTAATATAACTATGGTTAAGTCAAGCATCCTTCTCTAAATGATAACTTCAAAAATTCCAGAATTTGGTGACACAGGTGTCCCAGATGAGATTTGCATTATACAAATTCAAACAGTATTTAGAAAGGAGAAATTCCTGAAGTTAGTAATTACTGTAGTTCCATTAAAACAAATTGGTAGAAGGTAATAGTCCACAGGTGGATCCCAGCACTGGGGAGGCAGAGGCAGAAGAACCATGCATGACTTTGAAAGTAAGAGCTTTACCTCGAGAACTGTTTCTGATAGTTTCCATTAGTCACGTATGTAACAATGACAAGGTGTAGAACTTGTACAGACTTGTTCCTGTATGACTTTGGTCCGTTTGTCCATGGTGTCTGAGTCAATCAACTTGTGAAGTTATCTTGGACATTCTTAAAACAGCAACATTTTTAGCACGTCAAAAAAAAAAAAAAAAAAAAAAAAAAATACCTATCTCATTCAATTCATGTAGAAACTTATATGGCCTTATTTGATCAGCAATAATATAAAATTCTTCTATAATGGACACAGTAGGGAGATGGGACATTCTCCCATATCTACCACTAGCTCCAAATGGCCTTCCCGCCGGTTACGGCTGCTTGGATAGAAACTTCATTCTCTTCTTCTCTGTCATTTGGGAGCACCTCCTGAAATAAAAGCTGTCTCCTTTCCTGTTGCTGCTTTTGGTGGTGGCTGTGGAAGTTGTGGGGCAGGGGTAGGGTGTGTGTGACTGAATGTATAATTACACACACATGCACATGTATGGAGACTGAGGGTAAATGTCGATGTTTTCCTCTAGTGATTCCCACCTTATTTTTTCTACGTTATGATGAATATGATGTTTTTTGAGATCTAGTCTCTCACTGGGCAGGTAGATCAGTTGGCTAGACTGGCCGGCCAGACAGACCCAAGACTCCAACTGTCTCAGTTTGAGGCTTCCAGGTGTGTTCCTCTACCATGTTTGGACTTTTGAAGGCTCTGGAGAACAGAACGCAGGTCTTCCTATGTTTTCAGAAAGTCTTTTGTGCATCAAACCATCTCCCTAGAGCCTCCTGGTGTTTTTTTGGTTTTGTCTTGATGCAGGGTCTTCAGAAATAGTCCAATGGAGCTGGAGAGATGGTTCAGAAGTTAAGAACACTCACTGCCCTTCCAGAGGTCCTGAGTTCAATTCCCACCAAATGGTAGTTCACCTGTAATAGGATGCCCTCCTCTGGTGTGTCTGAAGCCAGGTACGTGGTAGTTGTATACATAAAATAAATAAGTGAGGATTTTTAAAATAAAAGTTATCAAAAGAAGAGGACTTTAGATCCTTCTGCCTCCAGCTCACAAGGGCTGAGATGTCAGGGTTGTGCACGGTTATACAGTGGTGAGGACCAAACCCAGGGCTTTGTGTCTGCTAGGTAAGCACTCTGCCAACTGAGCCATATTTTTGGCCACACAATCTGTATTATAACTCCTATTTTTCACTCTTGGCTTAATTCAAACCAATCTCCACTGTGGCCTAGGAGTCACAGGGAGGGTTCAGTGATCTATCAATTCTACAGAATGTCAGTGCCACAGTACACAACCATTGTCAACCATGACACATCAAGACTGCTTCACAGTCATGTCTGAACACACACACACACACACACACACAGTGTCTACACCACAAAATGACCACATATCACCCTGCCACTATAAATGGCTGCTACTTTATCAGTTACAGCTTCAGGCCTTTCTGTTTCTCTTACCATACAGATATGATTTCTAAAGATAGCCAGTTACATAATTGCCTCCTTATTCATTTCCTGACAGCTCTTAACCCAGAGCATCAGTCTAGTTCCTTAAATCCTTCCCACACTACCTGATGCCAGTTCACAGCGCCTGAGTGTTTTCTATTCCTTTCTGAGAAGCTTCCTTGTTCTCTCTGGTAAGTGGACAGCAATGCCTACTTGTTTGGCCACAGATGTGTTCTTAACGGTCACCCAACAGATCTTGGGAAAAACCTTAGTGCTCAGGGATGGAGGTAATTCTGGCATTCATGAGGCAGATGGCAGGAGTTGGTCTCCATTCACTCCCGTCTCGGAGCCATTGTGCCCCTTCATCCCCCACTCCCAGCACCACGGAGAACTTTCTCCAGTCACAATGTGGTGATGTGCCAAGCTGGTGCTGACAGAGAATTGAAATTTGAGTTCTCACCGGGGTACGTAGCAGTCAAGCCACAGAAGGACGCCACGTTGACAAAGAGGATGTATCTTCCTGCATACCGCTGGAACTGGACATACTCCCCACCATCTAAGGTGTTGGCTCCATACTCATAGACAGTGCCAGCCACCCCTCTGTTGCAATCCACCTGTAATAAAACACAAGTGCTGTCATGTGACCAGAGAGACAGCAAAATCTGCAACACCGGGCAGCATTTTCAAAGCACTTGAAGATTTTCCTTGCAGTAGCTTAAAACTCTAAGAACTGAAGACTTTCTGTTGGATGAATTCCACACCCAAGCAGGCATCAGGAAATGAATAGACCTGGGCACCCACAGACGATGCCCTCTCAAGTGAGCTGTGACCTCACTTGAAAGTAGATAACCTACGATTTTACAGCTGCCAGTCAGTATTTTACATGTATTCTTACCCTTCACATGCCCAATAAAGAGGTCAAAGCTCGAAGGTCAGAATTAAAGATGTATATAAGCATCAAGATATCATTTTAGAAATGCCTGGGGTGCCAAGAAGACATACGGGATCAAAAGCTCTAGGAGTGAGGCCCAGTCACCAGTGGGTTCTCTGTTTAGCTAAGGTCTGGGAATCACTGTGCCCTGTGATCAGACCGTCCCTTGCCTTTGGCGGAAGGGAGCTGCAATTGGCAAAAGATATGTTGGTAGCTTGAAGCCTCTGTGAGGTTAGGTTTTCAACATTTCTCTGATTTTAAAGTTAAAATGTATCAGTCCCTCAAGTCATCCACATCAGCCCTATTTGGCCTTCTAAGACTTATGCACGAATTTTTTTTTTTTTTACAGGGATGGCTACCGACTCCTCCTGCGGATCATCCTGGATATTAATTCCTCTTCCCTGGCTCTTTATGAAACCACAGTGTGGTGATTGTTCAGCTCATTGGAGCAGCACCAAAATCTGAAGAGAAGCCCTTAAACTGAGCCAAGCCCTGTCTTCATCTCCCAGAGTCCCCGGCCCCTGAATTCACTCTCTGTGTCTTAGTAGTCAGTCAAGAAAAATCCCCCTCTCCCTAAGCCCCAAGTGGGGCCAGTCCAGTGCCCATTTCTCTACTCATTCCTCTGGGCTTGGTCCAATTGGTCTGAGAACAATCGGCCTCCCTCCCAACTCACTTGCTATTTAACTGTTTCCTAGGACCTGAGGGGCTGTTCCACGTTACAGATCAGCATGGGATAGGACAGTGCTGGGTTGTCAGACAGCCATTAAGGGGGACTGACAAAAGCAGATGGGGACGTGTTCAAAGATCCATTAGGTGTAGAGAAGCAGAGCAGGCACACGGAAGACACGATAAAGCACAAAGCGCAGAGGTAGGAGAGCTTTTGTAGCTGAGTGCCACAGAGGCCAAAGTCTGCAAAGCAAGGCTGTAGGCAGCTCTGTCCCTTCAAGAACAGGATAGATCCCTGAAACTCACCGTAGACAAGATGTTTGAAATCCTTTTAGATCCAGTGGTGTGTGTGTGTGTGTGTGTGTGTGTGTGTGTGTGTGTGTGTGTGAGAGAGAGAGAGAGAGAGAGAGAGAGAGCATTGCACGCCCTCTTGCGCACACTTACCTTTGATTTTTGAGGCTCTAGAGTCTCCTGACTCAAGACAGCCAGAAACAATGAGAAAAGACAGGAACCCCAGAACTGCTGGGCCATGGTTGTACAAAGAACACCGAGTGAGTCTCGAACACCAGGGACTGCGATCCCTTTTGAGTACCCCAGCAGGCACCAGTTTGAAGATGCACAGCCAATCACAGGGTCGCTCTCACTCCCCACCTCTCTCCTCTCTCCTCACCCTTGCTCTCCTGATACAGGAGACACGTGGGTAGGCACACGTTCTGACAGGTGAAGGTGATGTGAAGGTGGACACTTTTCCTGTCTGCAACCTGAGATGCTGTGCCTCCCTCTCCCAGTGACTGGAGTAACTCAAGACACTGGATTACAATCTATTTTTCCACAAAATAGTCATGAGATTTGCATGCAAACTAAAGTTTAAAAAGCATTAACCCAGGTTGTCAACATTACGCCCAGCCAGGAGACATAGATTCTCAAAGCCTGAGAAACTCTCTCCCCCTTGGGGACCTCTACTCGGGTAAAGGCAGACCCTTGCCTGCACCCCAGAAAAGAATTTGGACTAGAACAAAGCAGTTTGTGAGTTTATCTGGCCCCTGGAGGAAAGTTCTTTAATGGAGGAGAAGCAAAATGAGGGCATGCATTCGTAGAGGAAAGTTATCGCGAAGAAGGCTTTGGGCTGAGAGTCAGGAATGGCCGTGCTTCCGTCTCCTCTTCAGCAGACATTTGCAATAATCTCTTCAGGGTCCAGCCTGTAACCTTAATACACTGCAGCTTGGTAGACTGCAATTCACTGTGTGGTCCAGCCTGCCTTCACTGTGTGGTCCAGCCTGCCCTCACTATGTGGTCCAGCCTGCCCTCACTGTGTGGTCCAGCCTGCCCTCACTGTGTGGTCCAGCCTGCCCTCACTGTGTGGTCCAGCCTGCTCTCACTGTGTGGTCCAGCCTGCTCTCACTGTGTGGTCCAGCCTGCTCTCACTGTGTGGTCCAGCCTGCTCTCACTGTGTGGTCCAGCCTGCTCTCATGACAATTCTGCTTCCATGTCCCAGCAGCTGGAATCACAGGCATGAACCGCCTGGCTTCATGGTGATACATTCGCTCTAGTTTTTCTTTGTTTTCATGTTTTGCACATGCTTTGCCTTGTATTACCTCATGCCCAAGGAAAACTCAGATCCAGGCTAGCTGTGGCTTTAATCCTGAGCTTTCATGACGATCACTGGCCCTAACTTAAAGTCCTCCTAAGGCTCTGTTATTATTACCAGCAATCCTACCTTCATCTGCTTTGGGAATGGTCCTAGTAACACAGACTTGACCCTGTAAAGATGAGTGTGTGCCTTCCTGGGTGCTGCTCCAGTCCATTGCTCCCACCACAATGTACCTCAGCCGTCCCACTACGTGCACACATGACCAACAGCATCTGAAACACTGTGGCTGCCCAGGATTGAGATGCTCTAAACCAAAAGAATTGAACTCCTGCCCCCTCCCCCACAGAGTCCTGTGCTGGAGTCCCATGAAGCCCAGCTTTGGCTCAGAACAACTTGACTCCCAGGGAGAGATGTCACACAATACTGACAGCTTGCTTGACAGACCAGAGTTGAGACAATAAAGAGTCAGGGATGGATGTAACCACACGTGATCAGGACTTGTTTGGCACACCCCTTGTCCTCTGTGTGATCCTAAAAGCTTGGTTCAGTATCCTAGAGATGCTCGTGGGGAGTCATTAGATCTCTTTACTCGTTCCTCTTTCTATGTGGCCACAATGAGTACATCCTATTTTCTCTGCTTTTCACTGCTGTCTCTTTAATTGGCCAGCCAGGGGTAGGTGGCCGAATCTATTTATTGGGACTGCTAGGGCCCAGGTTTTGACCCTAATAACTCCAGTAATAATGTCCATAGCATCTTAAATAACCTCCATTAGTCCCTGCTTTACATGTTTGCCCCTTTGTTTCCTACATATGGTAGTATACATTCGATGGGGGTGGTCTACGTTACACGGTCATCACAGAATCATGCATGAGCACTTCAGAACTGCTTATACTAAGTAGCTTCTTCTTGTTCTGAGAGAGTCTTTATCCACCACTAAGTTTGTGGTAATTTGCTGCAGGAGAGTAACACAAACTTTAGTAGAAAGTGAGGTACAACTGTAACAGATTCATAAGGAAACAACTGTGTGATGGTTTGCATATGCTTGGCCCAGGGAGTGGCACTATTAGAAGGTGTGGCCTTGATGGAAGAAGTGTGTCATGTCACTCTGGGGGTGGGCTTGGAGACACTCCTCATAGCTGCCCGAGGATGCTTAGTCTGTCCCTGGCTTCCTTTGGATGAAGATGTAGAACTCTCAGCTCCTCCTGCACCATGCCTGCCTGGATGCTGCCATGCTCTTATCTTGAGGATAATGGACTGAATTCTGAACCTGAAAGCCAGCCTCAATTAAATGTTGTCATTTATACGACTTGCATTGGTCATGGTGTCTGTTCACAGCAATAAAACCCTAAGACAAACTGTAATAGTAAACAAGTAAACAACAGTAACAGATTCATAAGTAAACAACTATAACAGATTCACAAGTTAACAACTGTAACAGATTCATAAGTCTTTAGAACTGGGAAATGAGCAAAGAGGAAAAAATGTAAGAAACTCGATAGAAAAATGTGTAGTTTGACTGTTTATAGACATGGATGTTACAGAAGGTTCTAGGAAAATCTTGGCAAGAAATGAGGAAAATACTGTTAAAAGCTGAAGGGATAAATAAAATTGCTGAATAGATACTTCTCAAAAGAAGACAGATGTGTGCACACGTGTAGTCCCAGCAGTCAGGAGGTTGAGGCAGAAGGATTGTTGAGTTTGAGGCTAGCTTGGGCTACACATAGAGACCTTGTCCTTAAAGGGGGAGAATAGAGAAGCTCTAAGTGAGCAGTATGAAAAAAAAAATCAGTATGACTGATCAAGATCTAACTCCAAATTAGAAGCACAGTGAGACGCCCTTCATACCTGTTTGGATGAATATGTAGGAAAGATTGAGAAGCACTGGAGGATGCATGTTGTTAGTGAGAACAAGCATAGCCTTCATTGCCTGTGCCTCTCCAGTCTTGTACAGTAAAATGTCCCTCTGCCACCATCAAAGACACATGTGGCTGCATTTAGGGATATTCTAGATATTCCAGAGTAATCCCTCCATCTCAAAATCTATCTTAATCGCTTTTCCAAAAATAGTTCCCAATAAGGACATTTACAGATCCCAGACACTAAAACTCTGTCCATTTCCCCATTACCCCAAGCATGAACGCACTTGAGTGTGTGTGTGTGTGTATACACACACACACACACGCACACACACACACACACTTCATTGCTTACATCTTTCTCTTTTGCTCATTCCATACACGGTCCAGAGAGAACAGAGATGTGGCTCTGACAAAAACTAAGGGCCTAGCACTGCTAACTCAATGACTGTAAGTCAAATGTGCACGCTGCTTTCTCAGCCCTCTGAGATGAAGTCTGCATTTAAAGGTTCCCTGTAGCTAAGAGGGAACATAAGCTTGGTTTGTTGTTGGTTGGTTGGTTGCTTGGTTGGTTTGGGGTTTTTGTTTTTTCCGTCCTAATTGTTTTGACATTTTTCTGTTTTAGGAGGTAGTCTTAAGACCCAAGAAGACCACCTCTATTTCTGATCAGACAGCAATAAATTTGGGTCCCTATAATATCCTCAGCAGTGTCAATGCTCTCTTTAACTCACAGAACTCAAGAAGAACTTCATTCGCATTGACTGGGCTGTTAGAAAAGATGCAACTGAGCAACAGCCAAACAACCGGAGTGTGAAGGGCAGGGTCGGGGGAGGAAGATGAAGGCTTCAGTCCCTTTCTATGTGTGAGCACTTCTCCACACCTTGAGTTTACCACTTCAGAAGCTCTGTGTGCTGTTGTGTAGGTCATTTTACAGAGACCTCGTTTCCTGGACATTACGAATTAAATTGTTCAGTGATGGTTGAATCCAATCTCAACACTACCCCCTTCCTGAAAGAGGGCAGAAATGAAGGCACCAAGTCTCTTATCAATCATGCCTTGATTTGTCTAGCAATTAGCACCATTTTGAAGGGACACCTGAGTTATCACATTAGCAAACAGAAGACATACCTGTCACTCAGGCAGTTCAGAGGGCTTTCAGACCTTTGTATTAGGAATAAGGACAAAGACTATGTACTTGCTAATGTACTTTAGACATACTCTCACCAGGTATCTGAGTTTGGCCTCAAACCATCATTCTCCTGCTGCGGCCTCTCAAGTGCTTGATCACAGGCATGTGCCAAGCAACCAAATATTTATTTGCTTTAAAAAAAATTTTTAAATCATTTTGTAGAGATAAAAGTAAAAAGCAAGGGCAAAAATCCCCACATTTGAACTGGCTGTAGCCTGGCCCAGTGACTTGTGTTCTTTGCAAACATTCGGAACCCATTCCCAGTGACTCACAGCCTGACTCTAAATTGCTAATCTCAAGAAAAACAAAAATTTACCACATAATATGATAGCAAAAAATTGTCTCACTGAACTCCCTTTTCAGTTAGTGAACTCCTCTGACCAGCCAGGGAACTCTTTCTTGGGGTCTGTTTGTTTCTGTCTCCCAGTCCTGGAGCTACAACCATTTGCAGCCATGCCTGGCGTTTTACATGGGCACTGGAAAGTCAAGCTCAGCTCATTACACTTGCAGAAAAGTGGGTGTTTTTACACACAGAGCCATCTCATCACCCCCACAACAAACCACTTTTAAATGAACTTCTTCACACTTATCCCAAAGCAGGCACATCACATAATGGATTTGTGTATCTTCCTTGTCATCTCCTCTTTTTCTCTGTCCCCTAAATATTGTCTCCATTTTTCATTCACAACTACAATGTCACCATCATGCCCTACAAAACCAACAATAATTATTTAATGTTATTTAGAACCCAGCTTTGACTCAAACATCCTGAATTATATCAATGTTGCTGATTCTTAAGCAAAAACATTTGATGAATACTCAAAGCATAAAACATACTCAGTCACTGAAAATTACGTAGTGATCACCTATGTTGGTATCAGGAACCGCCTTTGCCTCCAGCAGTGCCGTCACACGTAGGCAACAGGGATCCAGGTATCTGTTGCTATGGCAATGGCCATACATTCCCAGCATACATTTGGCTCAGCTCCCACCTTCACCTGGGAGCAGTTACATCACAGTTTAAATTAAAGGCAAACCCTCCTGTCCCCCACCTCTCTCCTCTTTCTCTTTTCTTCTTCTTGTCTTCTTCATCCCCAATAAACCTGTTCCACGTGGTACCGTATTGGCCTGGTGTGGTTTGCCCAGACACGAGACCAGATTCTATCTCCACAACCTATACACATGACAATTTGTTTATTCATTCTCCTGACAAAAGCTGCTTGTTTTGCTTCCATTTTACACTATTGTGGATAAAACTGATATGAGTATTCTTATTCAAGCTTTTCTGTACACATGTTTTCTTGAGTACGTAGGAGTGGTATTGTTGGGTCATTGTTTCTATGTGTTTAATTCTATAAAAATATTAATAATTCCCCAAAGTGGTTTCACTGACTTAGCTCCTTAAGGGTGGTAACTTCATCCTCTCTGTCCATAGCGCATCGATACACCCATCTGAGCACGGAAACACACTGAATCTTAAGATTCTTCCCTACTAAGCAGTCAGTCTTCACTATTCGAATTGTTAAAGATCAAAGGTTTGTTTTAGATTTACGTCTTGTGTTGGCTAGTTGACATAAGCTACAGATATTTCAGGGAAAAGGGACCCTGAGCTAAGGAAGTCATACTGATCTGTGATGCCTTCCTTTCCTTGATGGATGATTGATGTAGAAGGTCCAGCCCACTATTGGCGGGGCCATCTCTGAGAAGGTCATCCTGGGTGCTGTAAGAAAACAGGCTGAGCAGAGCCAAGAGGAGCAATCCAGTAAACATCACTCCTCCCTGGCCTCTGCATCATTTCCTGCCTTGAACTCCTACCCTGACTTCCCTTTGTGATAGAGTGTGACCCGGCAGTTATAAAATGACCTTTCCTCCCCAACTTGCTTTGACCATGGTGTTCCATGACAGCTATATAAACCCTAAGGAAGACATAGACCTTGCAAGCAAAAACAAATTGAATGAAACCCAGGATAACCATAAATCCTAAGAGGTAGGAAGTAGGAAAAGGACATTCCGTGTCCTGTGGGTGTGAAGAGGTGCAAGTAGGCAGCCACTGGGGTGGAGTCAATTAAAAGGGACATTAAGGCTACAGAGTCTGAGACACCAAAGCTAAAGACAAAGTAGCAAGGATTACCAACTGTGGTTCCTGCCTTTCATCCCAGTACTCAAGGGACTGAGGCAAGAGGGTTACTGTGAATTCAAGTCTAGCCTCAGCCACAGGGTGAAACTGTCTCAAAAACAAGTACTGAAACAGCAGCCAACAAAAGACCCCCTCGACGCTATAAGAAAAATAAGCCACCTTAAGAGTGTTTTAATAAAGGGATTTGGATGGAGGATTTGGGATAAACAAGGAAATAAGATAAAATAAAGCTTTCCTCATCCTAATCCCATTTATGAAGTAAGCTCATAATCATAGAGTGTTGTGAAATACAATCCCTGCAGATTCTAACATGTCTCTGAACCATGGCAGAGGCAGAAGCTGTTGTTCAGACTGTCTTGTGAAGAGTGTTTCTACAGCAAGCAACACTGGGGGGAAAAATCACCTTCAAGAAGGGAAAGTTTGCCTGCACCCTAAGGGTAGAGTTCATCTCCTTCATCTCTACTGCACAAAGAAAAGTCACACACGCCCAGTGCTCTGAAGGAGCGGTAGAGTCTCCACTGACGAAGTATGCCCCTCCTGAAATGCAACCCATCATAAGGCAGGTCTCAGACGTGGGAACTCAGCCTACATGATGTCATAAAGTGCATGACTGACATCCTAGACCACCTGCTCTGACATTCTAACCTATACACTCTGCCCTGGCAACCATGTGTCTTTCTAACACCCCAATATATTAGAAAGCCGACTTTTAGCTTGCGATTGGGACAAAAGTTTTCTCACTTCACAGTTCTTTCCAGTTACATATGATGTTCCCAACGGCCATAAAACATCTTTCTCTCCACAGTTCCATATCCTAGTTTGTCATTAAGAGGACTTCCACCTAATACCGAGAAATTAAAAGTCAAACAAAAGTCACAGGGGTTTGATTACAGAGATACCTCGAAAAACTGGAAACAGATGCGCCCCACAAGACCCAGATAAACCACTCTTGGCCATCTACCCAAGACTCTGTCCTACTACAGATTTACCTGCTTGTCCGTGTTCCTTGCTGCTCTATTCACAATCACTACAGAATGGAAACAATCTGAATATCCATCAACCAAAGACAAAGGAATTTCACTCAGCTACAAAGAAGTACGAAGTGTCCACGTAAATGAATGAACCTGGAAAAAAAAAAAAAAAAAAAAAAACACTACATCTTTTCTTTCTTTTGCAGATCCCAGCTTCTAACCTTCAGTGTTTGACCTGAAGTGCCTGTAGAAACCAGAAAACTAGAAAGGTGCTTCTGAAGGTGGGGAGAGAAACTGCCCAGAGAGGGGGAATGTAGAGCACACGGGTGTGCGGAGGGGTCAGAGAGACTCATGGGAGTGAGGACAGGGAGGGAAGGGTACGGCAGAGGAGGGGTAGAAGAGCTAACACTAAGGATGTCTGGAAAATAATATAGAGACCTACTATTGTACAAGCTTCCTAAACATATGTTTTTAAAGGAGTGTAATGGGAGTTCCCTGCATGGGGCTACTCTCCTAGAATCTGTAGGGGAAAAGCCTGGTACCAGGTGGGGTTATAGGTTGGTGGGGTTCCAGAAGCCCCCCCCCCAACACCATACAAGGTATTGCCATCCTACTTGGCTGTCCACAGGAACTTGACAAAGAGTCTCTATTGGTGAAGCCAGCTGCACATTTTTCTCATAGTGTCATGGATTTGTAAACTTTGGGGCTCTGGGGAAAGCATTGTCTTGTTTTTGTTTGTTTGTTTGTTTGTTTGTTTTTTAGAAAGTTATTTTATTGAAACGTGCTGGGAGTAGGTAAACCCTTTGCTCCAGGAAACAACCTAATGAAACACCTGACAGCTACTGAGAAACAAAAAGTACCAGATCCATGGGCGCTCTCTGAATCAGCAGTGTTGTCCCAAGGCCAGACCCGAAACGTTGACCTGGTGCAGACCTTCCTCCCTCCCCTCTAGTCTTCTCTTGCATGAGTCACGATGGCGTGGTTTACTTGAATTCCTAAGTTAGGCACGGACACAGCATTCTCCCACACCCTCCTCCAGCCCACTAAATAAATCCAGTGTACTGGACAGGAACAAGGCCTCAGGAAGGACACATTATTCCACTCACCACCGCCCTATCTCAGTTCTGAGGAGCTGACTTCCTTTTGGAGCCAGTCAGAGGAGGGATACTTGGCATTAATGACAGACCCATCAGGAAGTCTGCAACAAGGCCAGCTGTTTCAGTGAAAACTCAAGTTAGGCCACAGGTTGGCCATATTGTCCCAAAGTTTATTACAACAGGAATCGGGGTGGGGAAGCTCAGAAAACTTAGAACACATAAAGCTGAAAATGAAATTTCAAAGGACCATTAGTGCGATTTCTGCATTTCCCAGCATATGTTTCGGGGAACGTCCACCAGGTTTGGAGGGACAAGCAGATTTAAATAAGAATTCAAGTTTTATGGTCTGGATCTACACCATTGTGAGACTTCGGTTAAGACAGTTTGCCTTTCAGAACCCGCCTTTTTCCAATTTTGTCAGACATCTCCCCTCCAAGATGTTGACCGGAGTTTCTGCTGCTTTCACCTGCCTGGTTTCCTCTCTGTTAGCAGCTCAGCCCTCACTACAAATGTCTACAAGAAAAGAAGACTCAAGAGAATCTTTTTTTTTTTTAAATTAAAATTTTTTAATGTTTATTTATTTATTTTATGTATATGAGTACACTGTAGCTGTCTTCAGACACACCAGAAGAGGGCATCAGATCCCATTACAGATGGTTGTGAGCCACCATGTGGGTGCTGGGAATGGAACTCAGGACCTCTGGAAGAGCAGTCAGTGCTTTTAACCGCTGAGCCATCTCTCCAGCCCCCAAGAGAATCTTTTTATCAGGTCTAATGCTTCAGCACCCAGAGAGGCAGCGTGGTCTGCGGAAGAATGTCTCTCAGCCAGCTCCCTAAGCTCAACTAAAGCCCAGGAAGGGAACTCTGGACCAATCATAACCACTTGTTTGGACAGGATTGTTGTGAGCCAATCACAAGCCCTGGTTTGGTTTGTTTTGTTTGTTTGTTTTTTTACCGTCCGGCACAGGAGTCCCTCCGTCAGGGAAATTGCCCCTCTAACATAGACTGAGATGGTTACAGGGTCATCTAGAGTTCAAGGCTTCTCATGTCAGAAAGTCTGCTACAAACTGTTTCAAACATACCCTGGCGGGGATATGCCTTCAGGGGCTGGGTCCATCAGTTGCAAGGACTGATAACGACGTCACGCGTTCCTGGTGGCTGATGTTGGTAAGGATCGTCTGACCAGCTATTTTGACCCATAGCCCTTTAGTTAACAGCAACCTTGGCAGCATGGCAGAGTCCAACAGCTGTTAGGTAGGGAGTGAGATGGCCTCATGGCCACCTCTTTGCTTAAATTCAGGAAGGTGAACATCAAAAAGAGTGCAATAAGAACTTACAATAAATAATCATAGTAATTTTAGGGTGTTTTGCCAGCATTTTAATAGTGTTTAATATGTGCCTAGTACCCTATAAGTTCCTTCTCAACTGTCTCAATAGTGGCCCATAAGATTTATATAACATAAGGGCTGAAGAGATGGCTCAGTGGTTGACAGCACTTCCTAAGGACCAGGGTTCAAATCCCAGCACACACACACACACACACACACACACACACACACACACACACACAGCAGTTCACAACTGTCTGTAGCTCCTGGACACCTTCACGCAGACAACACAGACATACATGGAGGCAGAACAGCAATGTAATTTTTTTTTAAGTCCCATAACCATCTTTGCATAAAAACATGAGCGCACACAACTCTGTGCTCAAGGTCAACAACCTTAGGTCCAAAGCTTAGGGACTTCTGAGAAGGAAGCTGAGAGTCCCAACACTGGGGCATCCATCTGGATCTGGTTAGCATGCCTGGGCCTCAGATTTCTACTGTGCACTGGGTATTTTAAAAAAGCTAAAAATAATAATAAAGATGGGAGAGAAGCAATAAGCGTCTGAGATACGCAGTCTGGCTGGTGGGCAGTGGGCAGTGCCCTGGTCTGAGCTCCCAAGAAACATTTTGGCCTCTAGAGAAGAACCCAAAACTTTAGTCAAATCGTGTTTTTCTGCTTAAGCGCTACTTTCTTTAAAGTAATCGAAGTCTGTTAAATTAGCAGCCCGAGAATCTGTTTATCTCAGGCTAGAATTTGAATAGATCGTGACTCTCCTCTATTTTTTTTTTTTTAATTAACCATTCATGCTGGATAAGTTTTGTCATCCTGAAAAAATCAGTGTCACCTGGGAAAAGGAAACCTTGATGGAGGAAAGACCTTCATCAGATTGAACATGAGCGTGCCTGTGGGGTATTTTATCGATTAATGATTGATGTGGAAGGCCCAGTCCACTGTGGCTAGTACCAGCATCGGGGAAGTCCTGGGCTGTATAAAGAAGCAAGCTGAGCCTGAGCAAGCCAGAGAGCAGCGTTTAAGGCTTCTCTCAGTGTGAACTCAAAACCAAATAAACCCTTTTCTCTCCAGCTGCTTTGGTCAGGGTGTTTTATCTCAGCAACCCCGAAGCAAGAACTTACGCACTACATGAAATTTCTATTTCTCCAGTTAGATGAAGTTCAAAGGCCCAGAACACGATTTAATCAAAGTCTGGGTGACTGGGAAGGACTGAGAAACCAAACTGTGTTGCTCCAGGATTTATTATTCTAATCTTTAGGATTATCTGAACCAAGGCAGTCAGTATCTTTCGGCAGCGGCGAGACTTATAGGATCTGAGGAGCTCTGTACCTGGATCAGCCCTCCTCCCCAGAGATTAGAGGCCTCTAAGGAAAAGATCACAGGTCTGACAGAAGGAAACGCTTTGGGTTTCCAGATTAATCATGAGTACTCAGGCTCACCGGCATGTAGAATAATCCCCACTCAGATTTCACACTGAAATAACCGGCGGCTGCTTTGGTGGGAACAAGAGGGGGTGGGGGAGCTGCAGAGGGGCAAGATAGCTTAGAGCTGGAGAGGAACCGCTTCTCACTCGGGTAACCATACTCCCAGGGTCCATGAAACTGAGCTGGCAGTGTAGACCCTATGGGTGGAGGGGCCAGACTTCCGTTTGAGAAAGAGGGGAAATCTGGGAGTCTTTTGCTAATCTAAATATTTTTCAGTATCTTTTTGTTGGTTATCTCATCAGAACCAGGCTAGTTGCTGGATTTGCCTGGTTATTCCAGAGCATTAAGAACAAGCTACAGATCAACATCTACCTTTCTTTTTAATTATCTTTCCTCCATCTCAGTCTACCTAGGCAACAGTTTTTTACCAAATCTCTTGTTGTAGCATAAGCAAGATTGCCATCTTTCCAGCCTGCTGTGTCTGCTTCCTTGGTGCTATTTCCTCTCTAAAAGTGGGCGTGGACTACCACGGAGCCCAGGACTGGAGATGAAGCCCTTCAAGGGCAGCCTGCTTAATCTCCGAAGAAGAGCAAAGAAATGTCCAAACTGACTGGGGTGCAGGCTGCATCACTGAAACAAACAGAAGTAAATGTGGAATGCAACGGCAACTTGACGCTAAAAGACCAGGAAATTCAACTACTGAATGAAGAGGAACCAAAACGGGCAGAAGGCCGGGCGAGTATTTCCCAAGTTTACCAGTCATCATTGTCAGTTGCCTAAAACAACCAGATGAATTCAACCAAGGGCCTGGAGGAAGCGTGGAAGTAAAAGACAACAAAAATAGTTGAAGAAATGAACGTGCATAAACATGGACGTAATGTGGAAGGAAACTTTACTAAGAAAATTGAGATCTGGAGAAAAACACAGACAAATAAAAATGTTAGACGTTAAAAAAAAAAAAAAAAAAAAAAAAAAAAAAAAAAATTCAACGAACCGAATAAAAGCGCAGTGGAAATCGTCACCTATATACTCAACCAATCAGAAGAAAGAACATCAGGCTGGAGGGCAACGTCAATGAAATCCTCCATTTAAGCACCAATTAAGAAGACCCGGCGGTGGAGGATTGCCTGTTGTCCCAGCAGCCGGGAAGCGGAGGCAGTGAGATCTCTGAGTGTGAGACCAGCCTAGTCTACAGAGCGAGTTTCGGGAGGCTAGCCGCTCACAACGGGTTCTTCCTTTATACCCAGCTTCATCTCTCTCCCATCTGACCAGCACACGCTGGCACATTGTGTGGCTCCTGCTGCAGGTTGGCCGCATGGCTGTCGGACCCCAGAGTGACACTCAGCCTAAGCTGCTCGGTGTAGCACCAAACCACTGTCTACAGGCAGACCTGCCTGTACTATGTGCCGGAGGGCGAGTCTGTGGGCATCGTGGGGATTGCAGATCTGTCTGTCTTCCTCCTCCTTCATTGCTATTCGTGGGGCCCTGTGAGTCTATGACCCACCCATACTGTGGGGCAGAGAGCAGGTCTGTGAGCATCTTCCCCTGCCTGGATGTGTGGCCTGGTGGGACACAGGTCTCTGTCTGTTTTCCTCCTCTCTTGCTGCACTGCTTGGATTTGATTTGATGTTTATGTGTCCTCGGCATAAAACTGATTTTGCCACCAAACCAGGCATCGAGCTAGGATGAGTGAACTGACAACTGCTCTACCCTTGACTGAGTGTCTTTGCCCATTGCCAGGGGGACCTAAGTCCAATCTCTAAGAATCATATCTCAGTGGTAAAGACACTGAGGCAGACTGAAAGGATGGTAGACAGGCTCTTGAATGAAAGACAGGAAAAACAAAAGGTGGTCTGGTGTCAGGTAAAGTAAAAATCAAGCTGCTATTGGTAAGAAGAGATAACGAAACCCAGTGCCTATTAATAGAGGGAGCAGTTCCTCAAGAACATGACGACATTAAGTATGGATGAGGTGCTCAGTTTCATAAAATGAGTAGAAGAGAAATGAACTATCTGGCAAGTCTTGATTCGGTAAGTGTGAGGTGTCAGCTCTGCACTGTCAACCCTACAGATGTCTTCCAAACTGAAAGTCAGCGAACGGGTGTCCACATTAAAGTGCAGCACAGATCAAAGTCATCTGCACCCCCAGACTACTCCATCGAACGAAAACAGAATGCACTCTCTTTCCAGATGCCTATGAAACCATCTCTAAAATAGAGCACATCCCAGATCACAAGTTTCTTTAAAAGAAAATTAAAACCACACACAAAATAACAATAATTTGGTAACATTTCAAACGGAAGAAAAGGGGAGCATTTTCAGTTACAAAAATTCTTATAATTTTTTAAAAATTAAAAAAAAATTTCTAAGTGGGCCAATCTAATAAATATATTCAGTGACTCATCATGTGTGATTCTCGAAGGTTATGATTTCCATTCATTCCTTTTAGCATGTGCATGTGTGCACACACATGATCTTGTCTCAAAAGTAACATAATAAATAAAGATATTCCATGTCCTTAAGCATTAGAGAAATGCAAATAGAATACTGTGAGATTCCAGCTCATCTCCCCAGGGCAACCACTCAGGATCCTCAAAAATCTAAAATCCCTAAAGAACCAAGCTTTCCCTCAGAGCTACTTTACCCATTTTTGTTGCCAGAAATTGGGCCCAGCCTAGATGCCCATTAGCAAACACATAGAGAAAGAAAATGTGGCACATACATATGGAATTCAACCATAAAGGGAAATAAAATCGTAACATAAAAAATGACTGGTACTAGAAATCACTATGCTAAGCCAAATGACCCAGATGGAAAAAGACAAGTGGCATATTCTGTCTTCCATATGGATCCTGGGTTTTTGTTTCTATAGATGCACAGATGTGCATGAAGGGTTAATATTTGTTATGAAACTAGAAAGGGGGTCATGAGAGGAGGAACAAGAGGCTTTAAGTGAACGGGGAGAGGTTAAAGGTGGGTCTCATAGAATACCCATTTCCTGAAGGTCGTCTGAGGAACAGTGAGAACGGGAAGTAGAGGGGAGAGGCAGGATCGGGGGCGTGGGGAGGAGCATCAGGAAACACACCAGTGCTTTAATGTGCTGATTTTGAAAACAACCCCCCCCCCCCATTTAGTTAGTTGACAGAAAGCACTGCCTTCAGAGTGGACACCCAAAGAGTTGCCAGAGTTCGGGTTCCCCGTCAGACACCCCCTGCGTAGAAGCACAGCTGCCAGCCACCCAGGCTGTGTCCCATCGTCCCTTTCAACTCCTGCCAATCTGATAAACATGCATGCACCTTTTCTTACAATTCTTTGATTACTGTTGGGAGAGAACATTGTATCCTGCCACAGATACCACTGGGTTTCCTGCGTTGTTTCATTTCTCTCTTGATCAGATTTTTTTTTTTAATTACTAATTTGTAAGTCCTTGAAAGCATTTCTATAAATGAGTGCATCCGTGTGTTGTGGCTTACTCTCAATTCCTGTCCCACGCCCCGTCCCCAAGTTCTCTTCAACAGATTCTAGGTGGGTCTACACGCCAGGGATTTTTTAAATTTTTATTTGTTTTGAGATTTTTGTTTAACTTCGTGATGTGTATGTGTGTGTGTGTGTGTGTGTGTGTGTGTGTGTGTGTGTGTGTGTGTGTGTGTGTGAAAATTTGCCTATGGGTACCCAGCGAGGATAGAAGAGGGCTTGGGATCCCCTAAAGCTGAAGTTGCTGCTGCTTGTGAGCCACCAAATGTAGGTGGTGGGAACCAAGCTCGATTCCCTTGTAAGACCAGCAAGCGCTATTAGCACTGGGCCATTTCTAAAGCTAAAATAATAGGCAGTATTTCTGTTACTTTCCAACCCTATGCAGTATAGCAGCACAGTCAGGTACTTGATTGGCTGGTTTCATCTTCGTTGTTTTTATGTGTCGAACTTGGAGCCTCAGGCATACATGAACTACATTTCTCAAGCTTCATCAACAGTAGTTAGAACATCCGAGTCATCTGCTTTGCAAGGAAGTTTGTCTTTTATTTCTCAACCTTGACATGCAAGGGCTTGCCATAACTTTCCGATAATTCTGATAAATCCTGATAAAATTCAGGATTTATATGAGTTCCGGGTCCTCACCAACATTCTGAGTGCTCATGGGGGCGTGTGTAGGCAAGGTTATGACTTAAGTTCTCTAGGTTTGCTGAACGGGAATACTCACTGCCCTGTGATTGGTCTCCATGGGTGTGGGCTGGTCCTTGTCAAGGTATCAAAACACGAGAGAGATGAACAAAGACCACAGGCCCTCAGACCAGCACTCGCCATGGCTGCACAGCTAAGAGTCTTTTATCTTGTTCCACTTCTTCTAGCCAGCTACGTGCAGACAACCCCCAGGCCGGAAAAGATGAAGGTGAGCAAGGCCCATAGAGAGCACAGCAGGGCTGAGCACGGTCACTTTTGTCACTTTTGTCCTTTCAGCCCTTCTTGTGAGAGCCTCCCTTCAGTATCTGTCTCCTGGCAGTCACCTCAAACCCTTCTTCTCTCTTCCTGGGTGAGCTTCACCTC
Source organism: Micromys minutus (assembly GCF_963924665.1). Lineage (NCBI taxonomy): Eukaryota > Metazoa > Chordata > Mammalia > Rodentia > Muridae > Micromys > Micromys minutus. Next base: position 72,357,858 of record NC_137975.1, on the reverse strand, counting down.
CATACATGGGCGTTGTTGAGTTGCCTGTGGGTAAAGAGGAAGGGGCCCACTAACAATTTTCCTTTCTCCACTGCATCTCCAAGTGGATGCTCCTACATGCCAGACTGGATCGGAGCAGACCCAGTGATGAACAAAGGAAGAAACAAAGGATGAAAAAATGAAAAAGCAAAACAAGAACAAAAGGCTAATGTGGATGTTTAGCGATAAAGGAACGCGTGGGGGTAAACAAGAACCAGAATCCTAAAGCAAATAGGTTGGAGCGATAGGTGTCTGAGAATCTAATCCAGCTCAGCTCTGGGGCTCAGCTGTGTTATCAACAACTTCCATCTGTGTGGCAGTAGAAGAAACAGTCCATGGGAAGATAGAAACTCAGGGGAGGGGACATTCAAAGCAACCAAACATTCACTCACACAGTGGGATAGAACTTCTTTTCTTCCATGAACGGTTTACAGATGCCTGTCCCCAGCTGCGCTGGTGAACATCTTGTCCACCTTTCCATGGCAGGGACCCAGCTAAGGCAGAGACAGAAATCAAAATGAAGACCTACCTTATAGAGAAATTTATCATGAGGATGTCCAATGAGAATTTCACATAGAACTTATTTCCAGTGTGTGGGGATCTGCTCAAAGATCTTCATATGTGACCAGCTAGTCTGTCTGAAGATGACAGAGTCATTGGGACTCTCTATATCCTTTCTTGGCTCGCACAGTTTACTGTCATGGTGTTAGCATCTGAGACAGCCGTATGAGTAAGAGAGTGATAGGAAAGAGAAATGCATTCATGAAGCTATAATGTTTTCCACGATGACAAACCTGGGAGCTTCTGTGTGCTGCTCTTCTTAGAAGAAAGGAGCTCCAAGGCCCAGGTGTGAGAGCTGCCCAAATGCATAGACACACGCATGTATACATACATGGGATGTAGGTCTGATTCCGGGCTGTAGATCTTCTCAGCCTATGGTGTTCTCTAGAGGAACCACGGAAAGAAAACTAGGCCATCTGGAAGCAATGAACACATGGCCCACATAGAAAGCCACAGGCGGTGTGACTTTAATCCATGGCTGTTCCTGGCCTCAGTCTGGCAAAAACCAGGGTTGTTTTCTCCGTACCAGTTACTTTTAGTTCCTTCCCTTCAGATTTGTCCACACATGGCCTGGCCTCCGTCCCATGCGTCCACTACTTGTCGCTCCTATGGAGAAAGCAATGACCTCTCCTTGTCCCTCCTTTCTCCACATAAGCAATAGGTTTTACGTGGAGCCCCACTTTCTGGTTTTCTAACCTCTAACATGATTGTGTTTGTCCTCCGAGTCCCCATCAACACCTTCACTGTCCATGTGTACTTTGAACGATCAAACAGGCTCGGCCACTGTTGTCACCCCTAACAAAGCTTTCCAAATTCTTCCAGACAGACTGCTACAACGATGTGAAAGGCACCATCTACGACTACGAGGCTCTGTCTCTTAATGGGAAGGAACGCATTCCGTTCCAGCGGTACGCGGGAAAGCACGTCCTCTTTGTCAACGTGGCTACCTATTGTGGTCTGACAGTTCAGTACCCTGGTAAGAATTCAGAGCTGTGTGACCTCATGATGAAATCTTTTTAGCCAACTATATTCTAAATTACATTGGATATTCTATTCCAATTCCATACGTTACCGTAACTTACTTCCTCCTCTGATGTCTTAGATCAGCAAGGAATGGCCCGCATGCCAAACCTAGAGAGTTTTCTGTTAAAGGTTTTATTGGAACACAGCACACACTGGTCCCCAGCCGCTTTCACATTGTAAGGCAGAGGTCAGTAGCCGTATGAATACTAGTGAGGGAAAGCTTGTGACCTGCAGATGCTGAAACACCGCCTGAAAGGAAAAGATGACAGGCACTATTGAAAGGAGAAGTCACTGAAAGGAAAAGTCATGGGACACAATGTTGTGACGTCCTGAGTTTCCGCACCAATGTTAGGAGAAGGATGAAGAGTGTGGGGGCATATAGCCCATGGAGGTGCAGCGAGGCCTGGGGGCAAAGGAGATCCCTGAGGGACCCACCTGGGAATACCTTCCCCCTGAGGGACTAGTCACATGATGGTATAGTACAGAACAGTTTATTCAGGTCATGGGAGAGTTAAGAGGGTGGTACAGGCAGAGAGAGAGAGAGAGAGAGAGAGAGAGAGAGAGAGAAGGAGGAGTAGAGGCCGGCCATGAGCACGTGGAGGGAGAAGGGGGAAGGGAAGGGGAAGAGGAGGGGTAGGGGTGGGAGAGCAAGTCTGTAAGAGGCCAAGAGGCCTAGAGAGGCAAGAGAGAGAGGAGAGGTCAAGTAGCCCCCTTTTATGTCAGGTCACTAGGGAGGAGCATAACTGGCTATTGCCAGGTAACTAAGGGGTGGGGTTTACAGAATCCCAACACCGCCCAGCCCTTTACAGAAGACAGCAAAACTGCTGGTCCCTCCCTTGGCTAAGCCTGGTGTCTTTGAGACTGCCCAACTGGGATCAATATATATGAATGAATTTGGTAATCTATCAGTGAGTCAGAAAATTTTAGAAGTTTCTTTGGCAAATACAGGAGAGAAGATCTGTGTTTTTGAGATTCCCAACCCCCACCCCCCAGGGAAAGTTGTAATGGCCACAAAAGGGGAACAGAGGCTTTCTACCTGGTGTAGCATATAAGCAAAATGGAAGCTGATGGAGAAGGCTTCTGGTTGTTTGAACTAATCAGGCCTTCTTGTGGATTATTACGTAATGGTATGCAGTGTGCTTTGCAAAAGTGATAAGGCTCAAAGTCAAAGAAACAAAGTCTTTCCGATTCTTGTTCTCCCCCACCCCCTCCCTGACGGAGAATACTGTCACATTTGTGAGTAATGTTCTTTCTTCCCAAGCCCCTATTGTTAACATTGTGAGCGCTATTTGATGACTTAGAAATTGATAATGTACACTTGAAGTCTGCCCAATTCCTCATTCTTTTTTAATTGAAGCATAATTCATCTTATCAGTTTATAAAAGTCTTAAGAATGAATTGTATCCTGGTGTGATGATGCAGATCTGTGATTCTTATTTTCTGAAGCCTGAAGAAGAAAGGTCATGAGCCTCAGGCCAGCCTGGGCTAATAGGATGACCAGACCTCAAAGAGGAAAAAGAGAAATCTACTTTTTAATTGACACTTGGCATGTAACGGAGGAGCAAACCTGGGAAGAGTTACTAAGGGGCTGAAAGGCAGGGTTCCTAATACCTTCTTTCTCTCCTGGAGAGAGGGGTTGTCTGGTAAAGACGTGAGAGTGGGGAGGAAGAGAGAAAAGTGTGGGGAAACAGGGAGGCAAACTCTCACTTTAAAGGGACCTTTGAGAGAATCCAACAGGCCAAGCTGGATCCTAGCATGGTAGGCTCAAATGTTAGAGCCCAGAAAGGGTTAACGAAGGAGAGAACTGTCAAAGTCTAAGCAGGGCAGTTGAAACACTTCGTGGCAGTGGACAATGGGAACACTGAAGTGTAAGCATTACTTCAACTTTGAGGACTTCTTCTTTTTTTCTTTTTTTTTAAGTAGAATCCATTTTTTTTTATTTCTCCAGGATGGTTGCTGAGTATCAGGAAGTTCAGCTTGAAGCTCTTGGGTTCTGCTACCTGCTAAATTTGTCTGCACTTGCTCAATGTGAGGTAGCCTGTACCCAGGAGAGAACCATGTTATGCGTGCCTATTCCTTTAGAAAAAGAAAGGTCCATTCTATCATTAAACCAACAAGGAGGGCCAGAGAGTGAGCTATATAGCATCCCAGCTGGTTTTGTTTTAATTGTCTGGGTCTCGAGTGACAACATTGGCTGGTACCATCTCGGAGGAATGGGTTTGGAAGTGGGACCCGGGAATTCCTGTTTGAAATCAAACAACAAACCTACATGTGGTTGTGAGTTTGAGAAATGTTTCGCCTTAAGGGGGCTCAGAATGCAGGTCTAGCCGCAGTCAAGATGTTCAGATCTTCTGATCTACAGATGGCTTTCTCTTTCTGGTTCCTTCTCTGTAAAATGACTAGCCCGTAGGGTCTTCCTCCGGTCAGCCTGGGCTGTATGCATTCCCATATGATCATCGTGATAGCAACAGACCCAAGGGATCCTTCCTGGATAGGGGTCTCCAGGTCAGTTTATCATGTTGTCCCCTTTCTAACCATAGAACTGAATGCACTCCAGGAGGATCTGAAGCCGCTTGGCTTGGTTATATTGGGCTTTCCCTGCAACCAATTTGGAAAGCAAGAACCAGGAAACAATTCAGAGATTCTTGCTGGGCTCAAGTAAGTACCTGCCTAAAGCTCAGTAAGAGGCCCTGTTGCTTTCCCTGTCTCCGAGACCCCTCAGATCCTCCGAACTGCCAGGGAGGGTGGTGAGTCACAGCTTTGGGACATTTGCAGGAGGATTATAATTGATGAGAATCTCACAAGGTCCATACAGTCTTTCTTCACTCCTGACAGCTGCCCTTGATGGATGGATGGATAGATGGATGGATGGATGGATGGATGGATGGATGGATGGATGGATGGATGGTGGAGAAATTGGAGGTCAGCTTTTCCTGAGACAGGAGCAGTTAGAGGAGTGGGGACAGACTAGAACCAAGAAAAAAAAAAAAGTGAACCAAGGAGACCAACGTGCAAACCAAACCTTTTGGCTCCTCCATGACCATGCCTCCTACCGCATCTCTGCCTCTTTCTGCCCTTCCTGTCTGCATCTCACCATCCTAATTTGTACCAATTAGGTACAAATTTGTACTAATACGTCCCAACCTTTGGCTTGTTGCAGGTATGTCCGTCCAGGAAAGGGATTTTTACCAAACTTTCAGCTTTTTGCAAAAGGGGACGTAAATGGTGAAAAAGAACAGAAAATCTTCACCTTCTTGAAGGTGAGTGAACGGCTGGAGTTTGTACAATTCCTCTCCTCCAGCCTTCCTGCCACCCCTTAGGGGCTTTAAATCTCCATAGGTTCTTTATGGTAGAAACAGACCCAAGGGCTCGTTCCTGGTTGTGGGGTCAATCTCTCTGAATGACATCTGCTCAGCATAGTGCTGTGAGCTCATATATCACGGAGATATGAGTCTGTTACCTTCCACGGGGTTCTGGCTCTGTGAGGAGCAGACAGTGAGCAACTGTAGCTTCTCTTGGCCAGTCGCTCCTTGACATTCATTCCCTAATTCATCCCAGGAATTTGTTGGATGAATGTCTGCCACAGGGATGGTAGGCTGCACTGTAACCACACAGAGAACTCAGGATGTATGACTGCATGGTCCTCCATAAACTGCTGGAACCGTGTGAGGAGGGCTTCCCAAATTCCAGCCAACTCGTTTAAGATTAGCCTTTGTCTGAAGGGCATGGGCCACATGTAAGTTATTCTTTTTACTGACAAAATGTGGCTTAGCCCTTTATTTTTCTTCTTCGATGAAAATCCTAGCGGCTCTAAGTGGTTCCCAAAAGGAATTTTTGAAACTCCCACTGGTCCACAGCACCCTAGACCTTGGAAATGACATTCTAGTTCAAGTCACTCACTTTGCAGAAAGGAAAGATGAGCCTGCACAACGTTCGTCTGCGACCCCTGCATTGGGAGGTAGAGTCGTGAGGATCAGGGGGATTCAAGGTCCTCTTCAGAGACACGTTGACTTTGAGGCCACCGTGGGCTATGCAAGATCCTGTCTCACAAAACAAATAATGACCTGGACAAGCAGTGAAAGCTTGAAAGGCAATAGATACATCTTAAGCCATGTGTTGTGAATGGGATGGAGGGAATATACTTAGGCCGTGAGATCATGATGTTCTCCGTGACTGGCATGATGGTGGTTTTGTGGGGTTTAGCAGGAGCTACAGGAGGATAGGACGTACGGGTATCACAGGGAGAGGGCAGCCTATGAATGAGGGCATCCTGGGTCATCTAGGAACAGGAATAATATGTTTCCTCTTCTCTGCTTCTCCTCTGCAGCGTTCCTGTCCTCACCCCTCAGAGATTGTGGTCACAACTAAACATACCTTCTGGGAGCCAATCAAAGTCCATGACATCCGCTGGAACTTTGAGAAGTTCCTGGTGGGACCCAATGGTGTCCCTGTCATGCGCTGGTTCCACCAGGCTCCTGTGAGCACCGTCAAGTCTGACATCCTGGCGTACCTGAAGCAATTCTAAACCATGTAGGAAGGCCATACTCTTCACTGAAATGAGCTTTGCCTACCCAAGTCACCCCGAAATTGCCTAAGTTCTTTCCCTGCACAAGCAGATTTGTGTCTGGAAAGCTGCAGATGTTTTTCCTTGTTAGATTTATGAGTTGACACCTCAGTTACAGGTTTGACTGGAAATGTTAGTACTCACCTACAATGTCAACACTCAGCAGACATTTCAGACAGGCAGAGAGAGGAGGAACATGAATACCAGGCCAGCCTGAGCTACAAGAGATCTTCTGTCCAAAAAACAAAAAAATCCACCAACAACAGCACAACCTGTTTGAGCCACTCAGACTCATCAAAGGACATAAGGAGAGCATGGTTGGACATTGTATCTGGAGGAAGAGTCCCCTTGGCCATCCTGAGTCTTTCTCTTCCCAGCCTGAAGGTGGAGAAAGAGCAATGGAAGACGGTCAGACAATCTAGGATGCTCCTCCTAAAATGGGTGTCTCCTGAAACAAATGTCTTGTCGGTCCCTGAGTTCTTTTAGTTCTGTCTTCATCCCTGTCTCCATCCTGTCTGCCCTTCTCCTGTGGCCAGGAGAGTGGGGCAGACTGAGTCACAGGAGGAGGGCACCTTCCCATGTGGTCTTCACTGGTTCAGCCAGTGCTTATGAGTGGGGACGCCTCTTATCATCTGAAGAAAGAGCCCCCACCCCAATCTCAACTTCAGAACTAGACATATTATTTCCAATAAAATGTTTTCTGAAGCATTCGAGACCTCTGTGGTTCATTCCTAACCGATGCTTATGTTTAAACCTCTCCTGCTCACATTTCAAGTGATATCATAAGCCTTCTCGGAGTCAAGCCTCGATAGCCACAGAACTTACAGAATGAATGTCTAATATATAACATGATATATAATACATAATGATATATATATATGTATATATATGCGTTTATTTGAATGACCTTGGTTTTACTATGGTTTCCTTAAATTCAGCATTTAAATCCTCTAAATGATATTTGAAATCATTTAGATAAAAATCACCTGGGCTGAACAAAAGGTGGTGCGGTCTCTGGAGAGGAAAAGAAAGGCTTGAGGTGATTAATTTTTATATCAACAGATCATGGGGAGCCCCATCCTAACAGATCCGTCTGTGTCTCCTACAGCTTCCATGGCTCCGGGCCATCCCTGAAGAGGAGCAGAAAGGCTGTAAGAGCCAGAGTACCAGGAAGTCCACTGTGAGACAGTCTCTCCGAGACACGGCGCACAAACAGGACCAGAACAACTGGCAATGACACTGGAGGCCTTAACACGGAAGGAGAGATCTCAGCTTGAGTGTGGAGGTGGGAACATGGGAGAGGTTTAAAAGAGGGTGGTACACTGAGGGGCTGGAGGGAGGAAAGTCGGGAAACCGATAGGCTCCTATTTTAATTAAAAACATATTAAAGAAAAGAAAAAGAGAAAATCCCTCCACCAGATTGGCCTATCTGCGTGTATTCAGGACATTTGATTAATGATTGGAGCACCTGCAACCTCAAGGTCAGGTCAACCCCTAGAGAAGTGGAGGCAGGAAGATGGAACTCAAGGCCGCCCTTGGCTTCATGAAGAGTGTGGGACCACTGTGCCCGTAAGGTTCCAGTAAATAGGAGCGGGAGATGACAACTAATCCAATTTATTTCACCGCTTAAAACTTTATCAACAGCTTGAGTGGAACTCGACTCGCCTTGTTGTTCTAACAATGGGTGAATTTCCTCTATCTGAGCTCATCCATTCAGATCGGTGTCCTTTTGTAGAAGCCTCGTCTGCTTCGCAGCCATCTTCTTACATTTTTAAACTTCTGTTCTCTGACGCCTCAGATGCTTTGGGTTCTCAGGCCCCACCACATCCACCTGATTATAGTGAATTATAATATGTCCAGGGAAAGAGACGGTGGGTGGCACTTCAACACCAACACTTACTTTTGGGCAAAGCAAAATTTGATGCAGCCATCATCCCACGGCAGCCATCCACACTGCCGCCGCCGCAGTGACTGTGTGGCTTATTCAGAACTTGTGGACGAGACCCCCGCGCGCCCATTCAGTGCTCTAGAGGCTTCTTAACCAACCAGTCATTTCATAAAAAGCAACTGGAGTGTGAAGAAAAAAATACCAACCACGAAGGGATTCGAACCCTCAATCTTCTGATCCGAAGTCAGACGCCTTATCCATTAGGCCACGTGGTCGCACACAGACCATAGGTTGAAAAAGAGTTACAAATGTTCGAAATATGAGCAGCTGGTTGTCTATGCTCAGTTTTAGTTAAATGATGTGTTCATCTCTGTAAACATTATCTCAACGATATAATTAATACTCTAAACATCTAAATCGCTTCTTGAATGTCACACATATCTCACGCATTTAATCTCAGCACTCTGGAGACAGATTTCTGAGTTCCAGACAGCTTGTCAGCAGTGAATTCCAGAACAGCCACAGAGACATCTCTAAACAAAAAACAGCAACCACAAAAAAAGCAGATCCCAATGTTCTCCAAACGCCTAAAAGTGCGTAATTCGCCGCGTGCCTCTCAACTGCTAGGGGTTTTAGTAAAGAAACAGAAAAGGGAAAGAATCCATCATCCCTTTGGAATCCTTGCTGCATGTGGTTGGCCAGTTTAGTCAGGTCCGAGACCCTCTGGAAATAAACGATAATCCTGTAAAGGGGAAGAAAGACCCCTGTGACCCTGCCTCTCGTGCCTGCCGCCAGCCCATCAGGCTGTGGGTAAGCCTTGCTATGAGTTCTCCGGTGTGGCCACTGGAAATCGCGTACAAATTTGCCACTCAGAATCGCCTGAGGGAGCCTCACCTGAGAAACTGTCTTGATCGCCTTAATTGAACTGGGAGGACTCGCCCGAAGTAGAAATGAAAGAAACAAATACAAAACCCTGCTTGGTAGAAATGTCATTTGCCTAGGCTGTTCTGCACCAGTGTTTCCAGGCTTCCGTCGTTGACTAAAGGACCGAAAAGACCTCTAGGTTTTCCTAGGTTTTTCTGCTGAGGTCCCCTGCAGGGTGGCCTCTCCAGTTCTCCACTGCTGGGGAGAAGTTTTGCTCAAATAATTCGAAGTTTTAAATAAAACCAATTATGTAAGAAATGTCAGTTACAAAGTTCGATTTAAGAAGAAATGAAAAACATGAATATCTCTAAAGTCAAAACTTCTCAGAGGAAAATGTTAAACCCAGATATGGTCTGGGGGTTGTTCTTCAGAATAATACCAGAATAACTGTTTCGCCGGGCTCAACCGCTTACAAACAGAGCAACAGAGGGTAGATTTCCCTAGTTCACGAACCCTGCCTTATCCTAACTCTAAAACCAGAGGAGTGTGTGCGGGCAGAGAGGAGTCAGCTAGCATTTGAGCGTCCCCCACAAAAGGTTCATACATTGGTGTAGTGTGACATTCCTACTCCGCAAGGACGGCTCCCCTAACAGATTTCTACAGGGCCAGAAGACCGCTGCCTTTGGAAGGCTGCTGACGGACTTGCACTTTCCTCTGATGTGTTTCTGCTGGAACTCTTAGGAGAAAACGACCCGGTCACTGGGTCACCGCCTCTGATTTTGAGTGCACCCGGAATACATAAAAGTAGCGTTCCACCCTCCGTGTGTAACCCTGTGTGGATATACATGGACCCCGCAATAAACAAATAAATAAATACAAATATTGTTACTATTAGAGTGTCCCGTTGCTCTTGTTAGACGATCATTACTTTAAAAAAGAAAACTCCCTGGCCAGATGTGGTGGCCCATGCCTTTAATCCCAACGCTCGAGGCAGAGGCTGGAGGAACTCTGTGAGTCCAAGGGCAGCCTGAGCTAGACAGAGAGACCCTGTCTCAAAGACAGACAGACAAGGAACACCATTTCTTAAAGCATTCCTGCATCTCTGGTGTCTTCAGCCGGGAATCCTGAGCCGGAACAGGAGCGGGAAGCCGAATGGGCAGGGAGCCGATTGCAGGAAGGAACTTGCGGTACTTGCCACCCCTTCTGCACGGGCGCTCACAACTCGCTCGGACTAACGACCCCTTAATCCGCAACCGCCATCAGGACGGCGGGTGATGTGGACCCGAACCCACTACTGAGTCCCAGAGCGAGCGAGAGAACTGAAGGAAGCCGAGAAGAAGCGGAGAGACAGACCGACAGACCTGCCTTAGACCCTGAAGGTGGAGAACAGAGGCAGGGGACATCAGCTCCCTCGCTCACTGCGCTCAGCAATCCGCGGGAACCACGGGCTCTTCCCAAGCTGGTCAGAGTTCCCTGACACCCGCTGGTCACCGAGTCCCACAAGCAGCTTCCAGGCTGGCACCGGCCGTTTCCTCTTAGGGGACACCAGCCGAGGTGCCCCCAGGCCCCCTCTCTCCCACTGTGCGCGCGGAAATGACCTTGGCTGGCGTTTAGCTTCTCGCTCTTTTTATTTTTGTAAATCTTACTCGTTTGGAATGAGAAGAGGGCTTGCGGAAGTTTAGGCACGATTTTTGTTTGCTCGCCATTTTCAGGAGGGCGAACGGCACCTTATGGAGAGTACTGTCTTTATCCACAGGACTAATAAAATGCTCACAAAGGGAAGAAAAGGGTTGCAGCCAGACAGGCCCCACTGGGATTCGAACCCAGGATCTCCTGTTTACAAGACAGGCGCTTTAACCAACTAAGCCATGGAGCCAACTGCTGCACACCTACTGAAAACATACCTCTATTTAATTTCTAAGGGTCGTTTTGTTCATTTGTTTTTAAAGAATTTTAAATGTTCTTTTTGAATTTTTTTTTTTTTTGAGGATTTTTACAACTGTGCATTTTGTTTTTATTTATAGTGTCTTATTCACGTGGAATGCTCTCGAAAAGACCAGGAATATCAGTTGTCTGTGAAAATGCTCAGCCTTCAGTCGGTTCCTGTCCGCAGGATCCCTGCTACCACAGAGCAAGTCGGGGAAAGGTGAGGGACACGGCACAGAACAGGTCCCATGCCTGCAGAAATCCACTTTCTGATTACTAAATCCTCTCCCCAGAGTCTTTGGAACCAAGCGGGATATTAACTATCATTTCCCTTTGGTCGCAGTTGAACGAATGTTTAATTAAATTCTTTTCGTCTTCTTTTGAGATACGACCCCACTTTGTGGCTCAGACCTGCCTCCAATTCAGGGCAGTTCTTCAGTCCTGAGTGCTGTAGTTACAGGTGTGAGTCATTTTACGCCATCTTCTTCAAACGTTGGGGAAATTCTGCTGGTTGCTTATTTAAATCCTGACGTATCTTTTCGTCCTAACCCCCCACCCCCATTAGACTTATTGCCCAAGTCAGCTAATGTATAGGAAGGCTATATTTTTTCAGAATTAGGATAACGATAAACGCACTCTCAAACACTAACTTTCAAGTGGTCGCCAGAGGGACCCAAAGGGTTGCTTACTGCAGGACCGAATGAGGATAGTCTAAGGTTTCCATCCGACACTACTGAATCAGTCCGGTTTACATTTCTTTATCCCAGCGTGAGTCTAACTGGCTCAGCCGGGGGTTCTGTGTGCAAAACTCAAAAATAATAATAATAATAATAATAATAATAATGCTCTGTTCGTTTTTTCTTTCCTCCTTCCTTCCTTCCTTCCTTCCTTCCTTTTCTTTCTTTTTTTCTATCTTTCTTTCTATCTATCTTTCTTCCTTTCTTTTCTTTCTTTCTTTCTATCTATCTTTCTTTCTATCTATCTTTCTTTTCTTTCTTTCTTTCTTTCTTTCTTTCTTTCTTTCTTTCTTTCTTTCTTTCTTTCTTTCTTTCTTTCTTTCTTTCTTTCTTTCTGTGTTTCTCTCCCTGTGCGTGTTGAAAACTCTAGGTGTTGTGACTTTAAATTTGAACAGTTGAACCCAAGAGCATCCGTTTTGAAAGGCAAACTGAATTCTGCAGATGACAGGTGTTACATATCTATAATCCCAGCAGACTGGAAGCTGAGGCAGGGTACGGCACCAGCCCAGCTTGGAGTACTTAGGGGGGGCCTGGAGAGGAAGGGGGAGGGGGAGGGGGTAAGCGGGGGGGGGGGAGAGAAGCAAGATTCATGAGAGCACGGTGGAGGAACTCAGTCAATATAATCTACCATCGATGCGTGTGTGTGTGTGTGTGTGTGTGTGTGTGTGTGTGTGTGTGTGTGCTAAGAGGCAGGCTGCAGACGGTAAAAGGTCACGTTGCAGCTCGTGAAGAGAGAAAAGCAGGGTGTTCTTCAGAGTCAGGCTCAAGGGTGTGGGGTGGGGAAAGTATGAGATAGATAATCTGGGAGAGATAATGCAGTGAAGGAGGGAAAGGGAAAAGCGGAAAGGGTGGGTGACACGTGACATTCCGAGTCTGCGGCATGGACGCTGCCTGGGCTGGCTTAGGCTGCTAGAGCCAAGACAACGGACTGGGAAGCATATAAGCAACAAATAGATCCGCAGTTCTGGAGGGAGGGACGTTCAACGTTAAGGTCCAGGCACAGGATACGCCTACATGATTACTAACGGATTTTTATGGTGAACATGTGGTGAGGTTTCCCACACCTGCTACTTTACCTACGAGTCTTTTCCTGAGCTCAGCTTTTTCTTCAGGCGACCCCAGCTCTTCTTGTTGGTTAGATGGGATCTGGTTCTGTAGCCCTGGGGCGTTTCTTCAACGACTGCAGCATAAACGGAAGTGGAAAAACACTGGAAAAGCTTAAAGAGAATAAAAGCAACCTAATAGGACCAAACCCCTGATATCCAGGAGTCCTCACGGAGTAAATAAGACACTTCTGGGTCTAGTTGTTCCAGTAAAGGCTTATTGTTGTCAAGGTCCTGGAAGACTTTATTCTGCCCTAAATCGCTTGCTGTTTGCTGTTTTCCTTTATCGAGACTTGAGCGTCTCTTTGCCACTGTGATGGTTTTGTTTATTCGTTTAGTTTTATCTCTCTTGCTTTGGAATTGTTTTGCAACATAAAGAGTCAGGACTTGCTATCAGTTCCAGAATATTCTTACCGTTGATCTTGAAGCTTGCTCTCCTCTGTTCTCCCGCTCTCTCAGGAGCAGCTGACAGAATTCTTCAGTCTTTCCTCCGTTACTTCAGTTCTTCTGAGGTTTTCTTTTTCTTTATCTTATTTGGCTTTCAAAATAATTCCTGTCAGCTCTGAACAAAAGATTAACTGACTCACTTAAATTTTAAACACTGAAATCACATAACGGAATGTATGTGCAAGTCACTTAACAGCGAGCATGGGATAAACTCCCTGTACACATCTCCCATCTTCTGGGAACCGTGTAAACTCCATGGCTCTGTATTCCCATAGAATTTGATCTCTTGCAAAAAGTCTTGTAGAAACATATTGCACTCCAACTAGTTGTCACATGTGGAGTAAAGGAAAGCCCTGTGGTCTGCAAACATGAGGTCGCATGTCAGAAACTCATGGATTCAATCTCCGCAACCAACTGGCAAAAGCCAAGGAAACCAACTCACACCCTGGTGCCATTTGTAGATTTGAGTAATTAGACATTTTCCTCATTCCCACGACATGGGATCATAAAAATGTTTGTCTGGTCTATTGGGCCATCTTCTCATCTCTCTTTTGAAACATGGAAAAGGTCAGCCTAACTTCAAACTTAGGATCTACCTGCCTCAGCTTTCAAGTGCTTGTCCAAGTCTGCAGACCAGCAGGAATGAGGCAAAGCCCCCCCCCCTTTATTTTCCTGACCACTATCAAAATGCTGCCCTCAGCTTTCCCATTCTTCTGGCTCCTTCACACTCTGCATAATGAAATCACAGCCACAATCTGCAGTCGATAGATTTTTTTAAGTTGTTATTATTAAATTGATATATACTAGCAAAAACAAAAAAACAAAAACAAAAACAAAAGACGAAAGTCAAACACCACAAGCACAGCAAAAGGTGAAAAGTTACACTGAGGACAGCGTACCACACTGTCCCATTCTTTTCAGTGGCGGTTGAATAGTCCTGCATCAACTCAAGTTTGTAGGGTCACAATGACTATTCGTGGACATAATTTTGAAAATATTTTTGGACATTTTTAGGGGGGGAAGCCAACTTAAATTATGTCTAAATTCAGTTCTCTCTCTCTCTCTCTCTCTCTCTCTCTCTCTCTCTCTCTGTGTGTGTGTGTGTGTGTGTGTGTGTGTGTGTGAGTGCATGTGTGTGTGTGTGAGTGTGTGTGTGTGTGAGTGTGTGTGTGTGAGTGTGTGTGTGTGTGTGTGTGTGTGTGTGTGTGTGCGCCTATCTGCTTGTCTGAATATTACATGTATGCCAGTGCCCTTAGAGACCAGAGGGTGTCAGATCCCCTGATTCTGGAGTTTCGGGTGGTAGGAAGCTGCCTGATTTGGTGGCTGGGAACTGAATCCTGGATCCTCAGGAAGAGCTGCCAATATTCTTAACTGTTGAAACATGGTTCCAGCACAGGGAGATTTTTTTTATAGACATGGTCAAATCACGTGCTAGAATGATATTTATCAAGTATTAAATTAAGTGTCAAAATTTCTCATCAGAGGGGCCTTTTCCATAACTTTAGTAGCGGTCACTCTAAGTAAAATGTGCTTTTGTAAAATTCACATAAGCAGATTATAATGCAAACCACTGTGACCTTTGCTCCACACATCACACTTGGCTTTGGGATGGCTGCACTTAACTTTGTGTTGGTGTCTATCTTTTCTCTCACACAATTATGTTAAGATGCAGGCTTCATAAATCTAAGTCTAGCCTTGCTGTGTTCTCCAGACTAAAAGAGAAAGATGTCAATTTCTCTCTAATTACTTAATCTCTCATTCATTAATTAATGTGCTACCTCTACCCACCCCCCCAAAAAAATTCTTGTCAAAACTGAAGCTTGGCCTTACAGTTTCTAGAAAGTTCCACAACTCTGGTTACATATTTGCCATCTTTTATCGGTCCCATGGTGTAATGGTTAGCACTCTGGACTTTGAATCCAGCAATCCGAGTTCAAATCTCGGTGGGACCTTGAGAGGCTCTTTTATAAAGGACCTTTTATAATTTCCAGCCTGAGGCCTAAACGTGGAAAAACTTGTTCTTCTACTCCATGTGACATTTCACTTTCAAAACACAGACACGGAGGTAACAAGCCCTGGAGAAAAATTCCTTCCCAGGTGGAGAAGCCCCAACTCCTGTAGGAAAACCTTCAGATTGCTCATGCTCTCCCTCATGTTTCTCTTTGTCCATTTTCCTGTCCCCAAGGAAAACAAACAAACAAACAAACTCACAGACAAGAGCCACAAGAGCTGTGCCTGGCCCTAAATCTGAAAACCCTAAAACCCCGTTCTCCATCAGGAGACACTGCTGCTACAGCATCCCTTCTAAACAAACACCTCTCAGCATCCTCAACACATAACTCCTGGAGAAACAATAACCTGAACTTACAATAACTAAGAAAGAGCTGATAGAACGTCATGGGGGAGGAGCAAAAAGAATTCCTTCAGCAGGATAGGGACTAAACTAGGAAGAAGTAAACTGGTTGGAGAGATGGCTCAGCGGTTAAGAGCACTGGCTGTGGAGGTCCTGAGTTCAAATTCCGACAGCCACAAGGTGGCTCACAGCCATCTGTAATGGGGTCTGATGCCCTCTTCTGGTGTAGCGCAACAATATACTCATAAATATAAGTATTAAGAAAGATCTCCTGCTTTTGCTTGTTTTGTTTTATTTTTGGAGACTACTACTCTGGCCTCCACCTCCCAAATTCTAGGATTACAAGCAATGGGCCATCACACTTGCAAACTTTAATCTGGTGATCTGTTTTCACACACTCTTCTTTTGTTTTAATTTTTTTTCATACATAACAGGAAAGCAAGTTGAATCCTATTTTAGAGTCCAACTGCCCACAAATCCATAACTACACCAGCTGGTATTATGAATTGCCATAATTACACAGAGAAATTGTAACAAATTGTAACAAATTGTTTGCTCACCTTGTAAACACAAATCACCAGGATCCCTGTTGTGGTTGGTACTTTGTGTGGCCTGCTGTGGTGTCACTCTCACTGGAGGAAGAAACGACATTTTTCTCATGGTGTTGCCTTAGTGAGATGCAGAAGAGGCCCTGTCTTCAGTGATGCTGTTCAGACGAGCTCTCCCTCCAAGAACTTTCTTTTCTGAATCCTAACAGCGTACCTCCACCCCTTACCATGTCTGATGCTGATAACCCCAGGCATTCTTTTTTTTTTTTTTCTTTTCCAAACCTTTATTTGTGCACATTCAATTTAAAAAGATAATGTTTACAGGTTCTTTGGTGCCCATATTCAGCATACAAAGAATCCTGATAGGAAAGACAGGAAGGAAGAAAGACAGAGAGAGAAAAAGAAAGAAAGAGAGAGAGAGAAAGGAAGGAAGGAAGGTAGGAAGGAAGGAAGAAAATTGTCTTTCAATCTTTAATACCACAATTTTTACTACAAAACAAACAATAACAACAACAAAAGAAAATTATCTAGCTTTATTAATGAGATGATTTTATATAAAGAGAATCCAAAAGACTCCACGGAGAAACTGAACTTATGAACTCAATGAAGATGAGGGACATGAAATGTGCTTTAACGAGACCATAGTGTTTCTACATAGTGATATTGTAGTGTCTGAAGAGGTATTTTAAGAAAACTCTGGAGATGGACACATAGCTCCGTGGCCAGAGAATTCACCTAGAATGTACAAGGACCTGAGTTTGATCACCAAGTCAGCATCAATGAAAAAGAAGGAAGAGGAAGGAAGAGGGAGGGAAGAAGGGAATAGAGATGTGAACAATTGTTCCTGGAAAGAATAGGTGCCTTCCACTGACCCTTCCACAGGGCTGAGAACTGCTTAGAACTTCAGTGACTGTGGCTGTTCTAAATGCTGCAAGCCCAGTCACATTACTTTGAGCCATCTTAAGCTCACTTAACAACCATTTATTGCCCTTCTCTCTACCTAACCCAGCTTTGTGACCACTAGGTACATCCTCTGCATGTACAAATAGGGCACTGGTTTTCTAACCAAACAAAAAGCTAAAAATACTGTCCCATAGCCCGAGGCCTGCAGTAGAACTTTCTCATTCCACCACCATTTGGTTTTAAGTTAGAGTAATAGGTCTGTCTCTCTTGACTTCGGTAATCATTATATTGTTGAGTTAAGCCAGAGTCTGAAGTCTTATATCCAGGCAAGATTCTCCTAAAAGAAGAAAATTGATGAGGAAAAATAGTTGTTCGTGGATGGAAAGATTGTTCAGAGGTTAAGGGCATGTGTTGCCCTTTCAGAGAACCTGAGTTTGGCTCCCCGCACGCAAGTCAGGTGGCTCACAACTGTCTGTAACTACAGTTTCAAGGGATCTGATACCTCAGACCATCTTTCCCATGATAATCAGAAATAGCACAAGTCCAGGAGTGGAGGGTGTGTCCATGTCTTTAGCAAAATGATGAATGCCCTTCAGGCACAACCCACAAGGCTGTGGGAAAAAAACTCTAAAAACATGAGTTTGAAATACATAATTCCTCAACTATGCAAAAATATAAGTATGCAAAATGAATTGTATAAGGAGCTTCACAGATCTAAAGGCAGAGGGGCAACTACACTAGGAGACAGCTTGCCTGAAAGATACAAAGACGGGCAGATACAACTGCAAGCAGATCCCTGCACTCAGGAGGAAGAGGCAAGCAGCTCTGGTCTACATAACAGGTTCCAGGCCTGCCAGAGGGGACAAAAGAGTGTATTAGGTGCCTTAAGAGTAAGAGGAGGCAGTTCAGTGACTATGACAAAGGCACCTTGTTGGTATATGTTCTAGCTAACTTTCTTCTGATGTGATAAAACATTAATTCAGCTTATACTTCAGAGAAAGTTCAGGACAGAAACTCCAGCAAGAACTGAAATAAAAACCATGACAGAACGGTTCTTATTGGCTAGCTTCTGGGTCAGGCTCAGCCAGCTTTCTTATACAACCCAAGCCCTGCTGCCAGGGATGTTACTCCCTCCTGTGGGCTGGACCTTCTTATATCAGCTGTCAATCAATCTCTTAGACATGGCTGCAGGCCAATCTGATGGAAGCAATTCTTCAATTGATGTTCCCTCTTTCCAGGTGACTCTGGAAAGTGTAGAGTTGTCAATATGAACTGTCGAGGAAAACATGCATGAAAAAACTTTAAAGAATAAAGAATACTTTTTTTTTTTGTTTTTAAGGAAAAAGAAATAGATTAGAGAGCTAAAATGTCCAAAAACTCCTAGTGTTTATAGATAAACGCTTATTAAAATATTAGCAGTTTTGTTCACGTTGGGCAAGGAGAGAAAACAGATGGAATTTACCCTTATGGAGCTATTATTAGGCAATGACAATGGATATAATTGTTTAGTTTTCCTTCAAATTTTTACACTTTAAATGTCTCACAAAAGAATCACTTTTGAGTCCTTGAAAGTTGAAAAGAGAAAAGACTGCCAATTCTGGGCCGTGTTGGGATTCTGTAAACCCACCCCACAGATACCTGACAAATTGCCGGGTATGCTCCGCCCCAGCCACCTGACACTGTAAGGGGGCTGCCTGCCCCTCCTCTCTCTCTGGCCTCTTGTCCTCTTGCTCCCCCCACTTGTCCCTCCCTCCTCATTTCCTCCCCCCCATGCTCTTTGACCAGCCTCTACTCTCCTCCTCCTCCTCTTCCTCCTCCTCCTCCTCCTCCTCCTCCTCCTCCTTCTTCTTCTTCTCTCTCTCTCTCTCTCTCTCTCTCTCTCTCTCTCTCTCTCTCTCTCTCTCTCTCTCAATCTCTCTCTCTCTCTCTCTCTGCCTCTACTACTCTCTTAACTCTCCTTCCCATGACCTGAATAAACTCTATTCTGTACTATACCATCTTGTGGCTGGTCCCTCAGGGGGAAGGGATTCCCAACATGAGTCCTCCAGAGGCATCCCCCTTGCCCCATGCCTTGCCACACCTCCATGGAGCACACCCCCACCCCTTCGTCAAGCCCTATAACAGTCTGCTGAGGTCTCTCTCCCCTGCACCCTCTTTCATCCGCGCCGTTTGTTCTTGCTCTAGCACAGTCTGCTTCATTCCCATGCATGAGGCCTGATTCTCTTTAACTAGATTTCTCCACACTCGCTGCCTTTTCTTCCTGCACTGCCCTTTCTCTGCAGCTGACATGTTAGTTATTTTCATCCCGCTGTGACCAAACTCCTGACAAGCAACAGAACAGAGGAAATCCTCACACTCAAAGCACAGAAGCTGACTAAAGAAAAGCCCTTTTATATGTCCTCCTAACACCAGGCATCCTCTCTCATGTGTTTGCTACTATGTAACCGCCTCCTCCCACGCCAGCTTTTATCTCCTTTGGGGACAAAGATCACTTACCTTTTCATGTGCCATATGGTTGTAAATAGTTACTTTTTTGAATAAAGGAGGAACTGACCTGAGCCCCGTAATTACCAGCTGACAATGTGCATCTTCCCTTTTGCTGAGCTGTGACAGAGCTTGTGCCCTGTACAGAGCTTCCTCCTGACCCACTTTGGTCATCTCTCACCCAGGAATATAACTTCGTGGATTTGACATGCCTGTGTAGAGCCTTGGTTTCCTTGACCAGACATGGACATCTAATAACCCGACCTATATCAGTTGAGGATAAAGTGTGACATTCTGTGTCCAGTGCACACCACTTACTTGAGACTCCCAATGTCTTGCTCAACTCAAAAACAAAGCCGTATGTTTCTCTAAATCAGCTAAAATCCTTGGAATAGTCGCTTGTGATTTTGAAAAGTAGTTTTTACTTTGTTTACCAGGACAGAGAACCTCACACAAGTCCAGACCCTGTCTTCCCAGCCCTGGTGGCTGGCTATTGATTTGTGATTGTCAAGGATAATTTTTCTTTGGCCCATGGACATATGGAAATTTAAAGAAGTCAGTGAACACTTCGAAAGACTCGCAAAGCTGTATCCGTGGTTTTGAGCACGCAAGCATCAGAGCGTCTGATTGGCCTGCCTCACATAGTTTTGAACATCATCTTTCCAAGCTATACTGGATGCTGCTTTTATGAATAGGGTGATGTGGTATTTAGGATCAGCAGAAATGTTAGGCTTAAATTCTAGCCTCATTATTTTATAGTTGTGAGATGCAAGCAGATATTCCATTCACCTCGGCCTCACCTGCCACTGTGCATGGTTGTGCTTATTTTAGTGAGTATTCCTGTAGCTTAAACATGTAGGAGAAGACACAAAATGCAATTTGGAAAGTGTCCAGTAAGCCCCGAGTATTTTTTCATCTATTGTGGTTTAAGTAAGACTGCTTAGAGTTTGAGACCTCAGTAGAATATTTTATAAGGGTTAAATTGAAACTTTCCATTTTCTGTTAGAAATTCTCTAGTCCTGTGCTGGATCATGAGAAAGCTTGAGGTAGTTGTCTTGGAGGAAGAGGAAATAATGGTCAAAGAGACTGAACTTCCAAATAATAGCCTAAAAGTGATTTGAGGCTAAGAATTTGTTATATGGGCTGGTTTCAAAAAGCTATGAGTAGGCCCCACTGGGATTCGAACCCAGGATCTCCTGTTTACGAGACAGGCGCTTTAGCCAACTAAGCCACGGAGCCACCTGGAAGACCCTCTTCTACTTTTGGATCAAATTGGAGTTGACTAGGTGAGACGCCATGTTGTTTAGAATTATTGTGTCCGCAATGCTTAGATAGGTAAATACTGGCCACGACAAAAGAACCCCCTTCAGGCCAACAACACTTGAGCACACATGGCTGTTTGGAAAATGCACAGAGCGAGTCCCCGAAAGCGAAGAAGCCAGGGACCCGAAGGAATTCCATGAGCGCTCGGATAGACGCTGGACCTATTTTCAGTTGTGGTGATTCAGAATAGCTGTTCATTTAGCGCTGTCTCAAAACATATCAGTCAAAAGCTTTACCAAAATCAATGGCATTCCCGGCAGGATAGAAAAATCGTACTTTTGGGTATTGAAAACCAAAAGCCTACGTTTTGTTTTCAATCAGAGTTGACTCGATTTGCAAAAAGCTACAGAGCACAGGCCTTTCTGCGGACGCCCGTTTCTTGCTTCTAAGACGCGAACCCCAGAGTCCATCGCTGTCCTGCGGCTCTGGGGAAGGCGCAGAGAAGAGAAGCAAGGTTAGAGTTAGGATTAGAGTTAGGATTCGGCTAGGGTTAGGGTACCTACAGCCTTGGGAAGGCGTCAGGAGTCCCGGAACTGCTCCTCATTTTTTTGTGGTCGCTCTGCGATGCTCCTCACAAACTCTCTCGGAGAAGCTAAACTCAGATTTAGTTGCCCGTCTCTGTCCGGAGTGCTGGGATTGACTGCGTGTTGTTATGCTTAGGCCTATCCTGCGCTATTCCTCGGGGTTCTCTGGAGGAACAGGGTGGACAGAGTCCATCTGCTTGGGCTTTTGTTAATTCCAAATGTTGTCAAGCTGACAGCCAAGACTAGTGAGTGGGGTGACTGAACAGGTATGGGAAGAGGTCTAACTCTAGGGCTCTCTTAAGAAAGGTCTGGCTCAAGAGGTCCAGGCCCAGCAGTGGGTGATTTGAAATCATTGACAGTGTGTGGAAGAGGATGAACTACCTCAAGGATTCCTTGCCTGAGATTCTGATGGGAACTAGAAGTCCCCGGGGTCTGTTCAGTTTGTGTGGTGGCCATTGGCAGGCTTCAGGGATTGGGGGATGGGGACACTGGCTGGCTCTGGGAGTCTCTTAAATAGAGTTTGAGGTCTAGCTCTATTTGCTCCTGGAGTACGGCAGGTTCATATATGCAGTAGCTGAAAGCAGAGAGAGGAAGGCTGGAAAACTGTTTCTGGGGTTCTCTGCCTGGAGTTCTGTTTGGAACCCTGGGCTCAGACGCCAAGCATCCCAAGTAGGCACAGGAGATCTGTTGCTAAATTTCAAAGGATTTTTCTCATATGTTTTCAAGCATTGATGGGACAAAGGAAACCGTTGATCACATTGATCATTATATTAAGTGTTCTTTAAAAGAATAGAAGTGACAAAGTGTGTGTGTGTGTGTGTGCGCACACGCATGCACCAACAATGGCTCAAGTCAGAAAGGTCCAAGATCTGGTAGAGGCTGGATGCCTTGGCAGTCCCAGTCTAGTGCTGGAATCCAGGAGGATACCTGGTCTTTAGTCAACACTGGAATCCCAAAGACGTTGGTTCTAACACCAGCAAAGGGATAGCTCAGCACCAGGATAGGTAGACATGCCAATGAGCATAAAGGCAAGCAGAAAGGAGAGTTTCCATCTTCAGAGTCCTTTTATCTGGGGTGCCACCAGAAGGCACAACCCAGATTTGGTATGGGTCTTCATGCTTCGGATAGTCTGATTAAGAAAGTCCCTCCCAGAAGTACCCATCGGTCTGTGCTTTAGTTGACAGCATATACGGTCAAGTTGACAACCAAGATTGGCCATCACAGTTGTACTCTGCTGGTGGCCATCAAGTGACATCAAAGAAAGGTGGAATGGGGAGTAAGAAATGGGTAAGGAGTAACCATAACCTGAAGCCGGGAATGGTGGCCGGAGCTGTTGTCCCAGATACCTGGAGTTGATCCAAAGCTGGAGACTAGCCTGCAAATTAGTGAGAACTTGCTTCAAAATAAAAAGTAAACAGAGACCTGGGAATATAGCTAAGAGATCAGAGATGGAGTGGTTGCCTAGCACTCACTAGATTTGAAGATTTATTTATTTAATTTATAGGAGTACACAGTAGCTGTGTCCAGACACCAGAAGAGGGCATCAGATCCCATTGCAGATGGTTGCGAGCCACCATGTGGTTGCTGGGAATTGAACTCAGGACCTCTGGAAGAGCAGTCAGGGATCTTAACCGCTGAGTCAATCTCTCCAGCCAGCCCCAAGCACTAGATTTGATCTCCTGATCTCCACCAACAAAACAAACAACGCCAATAGCAAAAACAAACAAACAAACAAAAAACCCAAACCCTAAAACTGATTAGTAGAAGTCTTGGTATCTGGCAAGTTCCGGTTAGACTGCAGAATGATGCATCACCACAGAAATGACGAGCACTAATGAGGGTGAGGCCTCTGGACTCAGCCTGTGGCCTGAAAAGCTGTAAACACCGTCCTCGGAACTTAGCACCACCGCACGGCTGCATTTCTCAGACATATACTATGTTTTGGTCAGTAGTTGGCAGCATGGGTGATTTAACCAGAAGGATTAGGAAGCCCAGCCTACAACTCACACCTTAATGTCCTCTTTCCTTAGGGCCAAGTTGCTTCAGCACATACATGACCCTACTATAACTGTTCAAAATGCTGTAGTCAGACGGAAGGAACAGCAGGTAGCTATTGTTCTCTTCAAGAGCTTGACTAATCCATACCCCAAGCTGGCAACCTTCCACCACCCCTCCACCCCCAGGCTTAAAAGCATCTGTAAGCAGGCAGAATGCCAATGACCTGCTCTGGGCTTGGTTACGGATGGAGTGAGGTGGGGCAGCGGACGGAATAAAGCCATGGAAAACTCTTCTAAACTCCGTTTACTTGTTAATATCAGTGTCGCAAGTTGGAAGTAGAGGCAAAAGTTCAAAGGAGGAGTGCCTCCTAGACAAAGGGCCACCTAGGCAAAGCCCCTTACAGCAGTGCTACAGGTCAACTTCCTAGCTTTCATGAAGGGGTGGGGTTTTCAGTGAGGAGTGGGGAAGAGACAGAACATGACCCCTCCGCATTCAGAGGTGCGACTGTTCATCTTCCCTGAGCCCACACTGGAGTCACAAGA
Source organism: Micromys minutus (assembly GCF_963924665.1). Lineage (NCBI taxonomy): Eukaryota > Metazoa > Chordata > Mammalia > Rodentia > Muridae > Micromys > Micromys minutus. The sequence goes on along the minus strand of NC_137975.1, from coordinate 72,334,052 downwards.
GCGTCCCCAAGCTTGGTGCGAATACAGCTCCAAATACTGCCTGTTAACTAAACCTGTACGTTTGTGAACAGCAACAACAAATTAGTGGGAATCACCACGTCCTTTTGTGCATTGCCCGAAGCAGACTAAAGAGAGAATTGAAATTCTAAAAGTGAATGTGTGTCTTTCCCCACCCCACAGTCAAAAGCCTGGAGATGCTGGGGATCGAACCCAGGACCTCATGCATGCTAAGCATGCGCTCTACCACTGAGCTACATCCCCACCACCTAGAAACCAATGTTTCCTACTCATCTTTATAAAAGTTGACCATTCTTTCTAGAATTGTTACCTTCATCTTTTTCATCTACATACATACATACATACATACATACATAAAGAGGGGTCCCATTACAAAGATATCCTGATCGACCTGCACGTTTACGGACACTCTGTTAAGAGGAGTGAACAGTGTAGGGTTTGAAATCTTAGTTCAAAGTGTCCGGGATCCTCTTTTCTTCCTTCAGGACTAAGGACAGATCCTTCCAGAAAAGATGGGGAACCCTTTGCCAAGTCCTACCTGTAATTCCGGAGAGGGAGAAAACTCTCGCCTGCCGTTGCCCCACGGTCTCCACATTCCGTTCTTGAGCTACGAAAGATGATGAAAATTAGGAGCCTTGGAGGACAGGGTTCTATAATAAAACCCAACTCCCCTGTCACAGCCACGGAGACCGTTTTAAGAATCAAGATGTTAGACTTCCCTTCCTCCGATCCTCGCCGCTCCAGGCTTTATCCAGAGGAAGCCAATGAAACCCACAGAACGCGAAATCTTGGACTCCTCAGTGGCTCTTGAGGAGACGGTTTGCAGTCGGTCAGGAGTGCGCCTCCTGCCGACTCGGCTCCTTTTCTCTGGGGTTTACTGACTGTACACATGGTGGCTCCTCTACTTTTGAAAAGTTCCCACTCAGGAAGTTGGACCTCATTCCTGCCTGGAGAGTTCAGGAAATGCCTCATATACACAGACACCTTTCTGCAAACCAGGCGAATAGGAATATCAGGGAAACTGAGGCAGAACTAAGGATTCAGAAGGAAGAGAATGGTAGGAGGGAAAAGGAGACAAAGCCGAGACCAGAGAAAGTTTCTTGACCAGGCGCATGCTCTTCTATTTTCCCTTATCAAGAGGGCTTAATTTCAGTGTTAGAGTAGACTTTTTTTTTTTTTTTTTTTTTTTGACAAAAAGTGGCTGGTTTAAATTAACCATTCTTTTCCGTTTCCTTTTGTAGGTAACTATTTCACTAGGAAGGTCATGTTCTGGGGCAGTTACCAGGCTGCCTGTGGTGGCTCTCACATGTAATCTTAGCATTAAAAAGGGATGATTGTCACAAGTTTAAGGCAAAGCCTATGTTACAGAATAAGCCCCTGTAACAAAAGACCTATGGGATGTCTTCCTAAAGGACTTCAAATATTTTGAAAGGAAACCTGAGAAAAAATCCACAGACATCATTCTGGCAGCGCTGTTGGATTTTCAAGGAATGTGATCAGTGTGAAACCACATGCAAAGCTGGCTCTGCCTTCCCGTCTCCCGTTTCCCCTCCCCCTCTACCCTTTCCCCTCTCTCCCCTTCCTCCTCTCTCTGTCCCCTCTCCCCTCTCCCCTTTTCCTCCTCCTTCCCCTTCCCCCTCTTCCCTCTCCCTTCCCTAAAGAAATGTTTCTCTGTCCCTGTGTTTAGAGTTCTGCTCTGTTCTGGCACACCTGCAGTGCAGTGCTTGGGAGGCTAAGGGAACAGAGTTGCTACAAGTTCTGGCCTAGCCTAGAACGCATGGGAAAGGGACACTGGGCATAGGTAGGGTGGGAAGGAGACAGCAGTAACAAAGCTGTGTTCTGTGAGAAACAGCCGTAATAAAGTGTGCACACACACACATAGAACCAGACAGACAGAGGCAAGTGTATGACACATGGGTCCAGCACAGAATGGAAGAGGGATGTGGGTAAGAGGGATGGAGCCTGGTGGCCTCTTAGTGCAGAAAGCTGGGTGCCTCTGCAGCCTTCATTTGTTCACCTTAGTTTTTGAGACAGTCTCTCACTGAACCTGGAGCTTGTCATTTAGGTCAGACCAGCCAGTCAGCGGTAGAGTCTGGCTTTACTAAGCATTTTACAGAGTTCAAACTCAGGTCCTCCCGCTTAACCACTGAGCCATCTCCCCAGTGCCTAAATTTTTTGTTGGTTGCTTGCTTGGTTTTGACGTTGCGTGTTTGTTATTTGGGAAAGGCTCTCGCTCTGTGCCTTAATAGACCAGGCTGGGCTTACAGCCACAGTGATCCTCCTGCGTCAGCCTCATAGAGGCCGAGGTCGCATCACGTGCTTCCTCCTCCGTTCCCTGCCGAAGTGAGATCAGAGTGCTAAGGAACAAGTCACATAAAAACACAGAAACTGCACTTCCCGTGAACTCCAGGAAACAAGCCTCGTGGCAAGAATATCACTGGCAAGAAGGGAGGTTTAAACCTGAAAACAGTCTAGAGGTCAGTGTTTTAGGTTGTCGGGAAGCATGAACGGGCTTGGATTTCATATAACTAATGTCTATGGGGCAGGGCAGCAGTAGATGGCTGTTTCCCAACAGTCTTCCCTGGGTTTTCAATATTAGTCTTAGAAACATGGCTTTGCTCAGGTAGTGAGTGATGTGCCCCGTACACAGAGACGAAGGAATGGTCGTCATGCAGGTAAAGCCTCTTCACACAGCAAAACCAATCAATACCTTGCCTTTCCAAGAAATAGCTTATAACTTACTTTTTTGTTAGCCTGAAATAAAAATGAGTTAATTTAGACTAGATATATTTATAACTTTCCTTCAAAATCAAGAACCTAACTAGTATGAGAAATAAAAGCAAATTAGCTTTGGCATGTCAAATAAAATATTACACGAACGCTCAGAATGACTGCTCAGAAAACATCACTACACAGTCATATTCTTGTAGCTTTAGGAACGGCCTCTGTGGATGCAGTAAATATGAGGACAGGCAGACACGGCGCTCACACTCCCCTTGCCCAGGCTGCTTTCCAATGCAGTCAGTGATTCTTGGTCAAGTCTCAAAGCTTACTTCCATAACTTAAGGCAAAATAAATACATTAAGGCAGAAGATATACTCCTGGTTTACTAATGTGAAAAGTGTTCAGTAGAAAAGGAAACTTGAGGTTCTATGCACCTAAGTTTCAGAACTACGTCAGAGTTTCAGTCTGATTCCCTGACGTACACACAGACCACAGGGGCCTGAAAACGAGTGACTCAATGTCCAGAATCCAGACTCAACTGGGTTCTCGGGGCTGTCAGTCTTTGTTTTCCTCCATTAATTAATTATTTATTCAGTTTACATCTCCTCCTCTCCTCCCAGTCTCCCCCTCACCCCGCCTCCATCTCTCCCTCCTCTTCATCTGCGAGAAAGATGAGTTTGCCCCTGGGTATCAATCCACCCTGACACCTCAAGTCACTGAGGCCAGCCAAGACAGCCCAGTTAGGGGGACGGGGTCCACAGGCAGGAAACAGGGTCAGGGTAAGTTGTTGGGGGACCCGCGTGAAGACCAGTCTCCATGTCTGCTGCATATGTTGGGGAAAGTGGGGGGAAGGGGGGATGTCCTTGTATGTTCTTTTGTTGGTAGCTCTCTTTCTGGGAAGGTCTTTTAGGGGTTCCACAGTTCTGCAGTTTCTTGTTATAGTGGCATTACTGGGGCCTGAACCTACAGCCTCACACCAAATATGACTACATCCCAGCCACCTGGCTTTTAGAGTTTGATTCTAAGTTGCTCAGGCAGACACTGTTTAATAAAGTTTGATGTTTTTACCTCAGCCTCTGGGAAGCTGGGCCTTGAGGCCCAGCACCATCTTTTCCCTAGACGTCTCACAGTGAGAATGATCAGCTGTCCTGTACAAAAGCAGTTAATAAAACCAAAGGCAGAGAGAGATCAGATGGTAACCGATCCAGTGTGTGGTAGATTCTCTATTCAGGAGACCCCTGAATTCCTATGTACAACTCTTAAGGAATATTGGCAGTGAAGGCTGTTAGTGCCTTCCCTAGCCCCACTATTTCCCAAAAAAATAGGTTAGAGTCATTTTATTCTTACTAGGTGTATCCCCTGGTGGGCCCGTACATCCTTCTTTCTGGATGCTCTCACAGGATGATTTGTCCAACACCCACCTCTAGGGAGGCTGCAGTGTTTGAATAGCCAAATAGAAATGAAATAAACATGCGAAATATAAAATGCTTAAAGAAACGATAATAAGAAAGGAATCGTAAAAGGATAAAATAGTTTGAGAGAAAAACATTGGAGATGCCGGGGATCGAACCCGGGGCCTCATACATGCGAAGCATGCGCTCTACCACTGAGCTACATCCCCCTGTACGTTAGGAGAGCCACACACAATTCCTATCTTTTAAAAAGCCCAGCGTGCTCTTCCTAGCGGTGCGGTTTTGGGGAAGGCACTATTAAGGCCAGATTCCAGTTGCGCGGGAGCAGCTCCTTTGAAGACCCCCCAACAAAACTCAGGATCGCCGGAAGCAAACACAATTTCAAAAGCTTCCACACTACGGATTTTTCTAGTGACCAAGGCGCAAGGAGGTACAGGCAGAAAGGACTGAGGGAACGGCGGTGGGAATTTTTCCACCCCCTATTCTGGGGTGTTTTCTTCAACCCAAAGGCCCAGAGTTTTTGTGTCTGATTAAATCTAGTGCCAATGAAAACGTTGTAAGACGAAAACGTCAACACCTACCCTGGTCTTTGTTCACATTGGCAAGGGCTGCCCAAGCCCACCTGACCATAAAGCTGACCCGCGGACTTCAGCTTCACCAGGGGTCCCAGAAGGTTCTTTCTGCACCCCGGCTGCAGCACCTCCACCCTGGATCCGTACAGCCGGAACCTCAGACAGGTGCCGCCTCGGCTCAGCGGTCACAGCCGCAGACAAAAGCAAAGGTTTCTCGGTTCAGAAAGTCTGCAGCAGAGAACAGTGACTCTTCAGACGTAGAAATGAGCACCGAAGACGCGGTCCAGGAACGCGGTCATTAATTAATTTATATTAAAACGTAGCCTGTAAAAAAAAATAATAAGTCAAGCCCCAGGCTGGGGGGGAAATACTGTTCTGTCACGCTTTATAAATCGAATATCCTCAGTGAAGGTTCCTCTGGATGTTGAAGCAACAGTATTGCTGCTGAGTTAAAGAAGTCTGGGACACATGTTGAGGTCCAGGCCAGTCTGGTCCACAGGATGAGACACGGTCACAAAATAAAAGAAACTGCGAGCTGCCTTGAATTGGCCCACGGTGTTAAGCCCCACCATCTCTGATCTGCACTCTGGAGTGTGTGCCGTGTAAGGGCCTGGAAGTCTGTCCCGCGTGGGTTCTGAGTTGCAGACTCCTCCGTTCCTTCACAGCCAAGCTTCATCTTTCATCAGAAACCTGTGGGCAAATTCTTTGAAACCACATATGTCTTTTTAAACTCAAGAGTTTTATCTATAACTTTACACTCCATTAATACATTTTGCCTGACGCTGAGGATAGATATAGCTCAGTGGTTGAGTGCTTACCAAGCATTCACGAGGCCCTCCCTTGGCCCAATGTCCCTCACAACAAAACTTAACTTTGTCTGATTCTATTGTTGAAGATGGTCAAAATTCTTTCCATGTCGTGTATTGGCATACTGTCATAAGAAAAACTTGTCCTCCCGTCCTTTTTCCTGGCCTTTCTCTTTCCTATCAAAGCATGCTCTAGTGTATTCTACAGCCTTTATCGTTCAGTAACTGGTTTCTTTCTTGGTGTTTCTAAAACCTACAGTGTGTCCTACGACCTTTGAGCATCCCACTTGTTTATGTGCTTCCTTACACTCTGGCACGGAATGGTGCTCTGGGTTTACATTGCATTTTCCCTGTCCCAGTTCCCCCCACAGCAAATTCTCTCAGAACACTGCTTTCCATTTAGCGGTCTCTAAATAATCACACTAAATAATCAATATACAGGGCTAGCCATTCCCATTTTGTGACTGTGATTGTTTGTGCACTGTTAGTAAGCAAAGCTAGGACAGAAATGTCCTTCGGCTTTGCTGAAATCTTGTGTAGCTCTTCTCTCACAGTGAGAAAGCTGGTTTCCAACACTGGCTTCATTCCTACACACACACACATACACACACACACACACACACACACACACACACACTCACACATACACACTCACACACACACACTCACTCACACACACACACTCACACACACACACACTCACAATTAGAATTATGTACTAAATAGAACTCAAGATTCAAGTGCCCTTTACACAACTGCCTTCTAGACACAAACTTTTCACTAAAATCCACCCTCTTGTTTCTATTCTGTCATATTTAAAAAAATAAACCGAATGATTTCGAACTCCATACATGTACACAGTATATTTTGAAAAGTGTTATATTTTTGAGAGTTCCCCCCCCTTGGATATTCACATATAAAATGCTTTTCCTTCCTCTGTGTTAAACCTATTTTTAAATTTTAATGTATAAGACGTAAGTGTGGTTCCAAGGAGCAAATCTATACAGAGGTATGGAGTTGCTGTATCTTGGGATGCCTTCCAGTGTGCCAACGGGAGTGCATTCAGGCATCATCTTGGGAGCTGACTTAGGGGCTAAAAGTGCAGCACCTAGAACAGTGCCTTAGCCTCGTTAACCGTGTTCAGGTTTGGCTTCCAGGTAGAACAGTATCTCTTACACTCACAAATGCATGCTGTAGGCTGAAGACTGTGAGCTCGGCTTTCCACCCACAATTCTTCATTTACTTACGTTAACAGCAACCTCTCACAGTGTATTTGATAACCTCTGAGACTTAAGAAGCTAACTTGCTTATTTATATAAAGTTGGATGTTTTTTCATGATGTACAATATTTTATTTAACTTGGAAAATTCCATGTACTTTCCATACTCAATATAACTTGAAATACATAAATTTTAAGCATGTATTTCAAAATGGCTTAATAGAATTTATCAGTGTATGTGTCTTCAGTCTCGTAGAGACCTTCCTCCTTCCATCTGTCCTTCCTGTGAGTGGTTGAGAAGGAGGGAGGGGTGGGAGAGAGGGGGAAAGATGAAAAGGAAAGAAAAGGAGAAGGTGGAGGAGGAAGGGAGGGGAGCGAGGGTGAGGAGAGTCTATGAGGAGCCTTTGTAGAGCTCAGGGAGGGAATAGCCACACACCCACACTTATTCTAGCTTTGTCCTGAATGATTCTACCACTCCCTACCCACTCCGTACCCCACTCCCTACTCACTCCATACCCCACTCTGTACCCACTCCCTACCCCACTCCCTACCCACTCTGTACCCCACTCTGTACCCACTCCATACCCCACTCTGTAACCCACTCCCTACCCACTCCATACCCACTCCCTACCCACTCCATACCCACTCCCTACCCACTCCATACCCCACTCCCTACCCACTCCATACCCCACTCTGTAACCCACTCCCTACCCACTCCCTACCCCACTCCATACCCCACTCCCTACCCACTCCATACCCCACTCTGTAACCCACTCCCTACCCACTCCCTACCCCACTCCATACCCACTCCCTACCCACTCCCTACCCCACTCCATACCCACTCCCTACCCACTCCCTACCCCACTCCCTACCCCACTCCATACCCACTCCCTACCCCACTCCCTACCCACTCTGTACCCCACTCTGTACCCTACTCCATACCCCATTCCGTACCCCACTCTGTACCCCACTCTGTACCCCACTCCATACCCCACTCTGTACCCCACTCTGTACCCCACTCCCTACCCACTCCATACCCCACTCTGTACCCCACTCCCTACCCAACTCCCTACCCACTCTGTACCCCACTCTGTACCCCACTCCATACCCCATTCCCTACCCCACTCTGTACCCCACTCCCTACCCACTCCGTACCCCACTCTGTACCCCACTCCCTACCCACTCCATACCCACTCCATACCCCATTCCCTACCCCACTCTGTACCCCACTCCCTACCCCACTCTGTACCCCACTCCCTACCCACAGTCTAAATTTGGGGTCCCAACAAAAACTTTGATGGGCCAAAATAATTTTGATCATAAAATTCAGTTTATGAAGCAAAATTGTTTCTGCATATCACCTAAATTAAGAGAAATACTTTAGGTAAGCAAGATCTGAGGAAAAGATAAAGGTCTCTCAAGTTCCAGCATCTGACAAGGGAGGAAGGTGTTTGCTCGATTCGCTGTTGTTGGATGCAGCCGCTGTTGACAGTACTTATTTATTAACACGGTACAGTCCACTATCTCCACAAACTACCTTCTGCTTCCATCTTCATAAATTCTTAATCTCACTCAACAAATGTTTTCTACACCCTATAATTTTACCCTCGCTACCATCGTATGTTAGATTTTGCTTCGTGCTTTCATGAACTACTGCTTAACTCCTTGGAAAATATCCTCACCTACAGTTGTGCCATATAGATGATTTTATATATGAAATATATACATAAAATAATATATTTATATATATAAAGATGCACTTTGCTCTTCAATCACTTTGAACTGTTATTGATTCTGACTGAACTTTAAAATAATGTTGGTAACATCCTGTACTAATTAAACATCACGGAAAGAGGGATTGTGAGTTCGAAGCCATCCTGGTCTATCTATGGTGTGATTTCTAGAACAAAAGACTTTGGAGAGATTTGGTTGTAATGAACAAAGCAGGTCACTTTTATTTCTCTGCCCCCCGCCCCCACATAAGTTTGAAATTGTTCACAAATATAATCCTTGAGTAAGGCTGTATTGCCAGTTGAAGATTATGAGTAACTAAAGGCCTAGATTAATAGGAAAATAGGCCTCAAGAATTTTTCCTTCAGTTTCTGAGCACTGCCTTCTAAGATGCGGATGACCAGAAAGGTGTCTGGGACTCCTGCCCGACTCTCTCCCCCAGCCCTTTTCTCCACACGGCTTGGGGGACTCTAGAACAGAGACTCCAGCTCCTTCCGAATGGGGAAGCTGGGTGCATTGGACAATTAGCGACACGTTTCAAATCTCAAGAGTCCTAGAAAGACGAAGGGGTTGGGTGACTCGCCTGGGAGAGCATTGTGGGGAGGACCTGAAGAAGGTTCTAGGCTCGATCCTGAGTCTGGGTGAGTCGGACTTTGACTAACGTGAGATTATTCCTCAGTGATACGGGAATTCCAGATGTTTAGTACAACAATCTCCTCTACCGTTGGCATATGTGTTGATACTCAAGTCTTCACCTAAGAAAACTATAGTTCAATTTTTGTAATGATTTTGTAACTCGGTAATCCTTTCTTTTCCTCTTTCCCCCTCTCTTCTGTTCTTCCTTCCTTTGCTCTTTTGTTTCTGAAACTCTGACCACCTCCACTGTTTTGACCGCACATGCATTGGTTAGGAAAGGTAACAGGATGTGGTACATAGACATGTGACTCTGACGAGTGAAACAGCATTCTGCCACTGTCCAAAGGGCCACAGCATCTCCAAGGAACCTGAGCTGTCACCGTTGCCGGCTCCTCTGTACCTGAGGAACAGGAATCATTCAATTTTCAGGTACTCAGGTTTGTCTGAAACACTGCCTACCTACGCTCTCTCCTAAGAGGAAACCAGCATCCCCTGTAAGGGCTCTGTGGCTTAGCTGGTTAAAGCGCCTGTCTAGTAAACAGGAGATCCTGGGTTCAAATCCCAGCAGGGCCTTTGGCAGAAGCTTCACCTTTGAGGTTTTTGCGCCAACCAAAACCTTTGCAAAAATAAAACTGATTTTAAAGCACGGGCTCAACCTAGCCCCGCTAGGAAGAAGTAAAAGGCAAATCAGAGTGTGCGGTCCAGTTTTTTTTTTTTTTGTTTGTTTTGGTTTGGTTTTTTGGGGTTTTTTTTTTTTTTTGGTTTTTTTGGTTTTTTGTTTTGTTTTGTTTTTATTGGGGACGGGGTGGTTGTACATTTTTTTAAAAAATTAGATCTCCACCTGGATTTTCCCACTCATCATTATCTTTCTAGTCGTGGTTTTCTATAAAGAACTAAAAACGAGTGCCTCAAATTCAGAAAGGTTCTGTAGACCTTGCACCTGGATTGTAGGGAAATGCCAAGAAACTTGTAGAGAAATATTGTGAATGTTGATTTAATATGAGTGGGGCTGGCAGCATGTGTACCGGACCAGTGTGCCCAGTTCTTACTCATTCAAACAAAAATTGAGTTCTTTCTCAGTTTCCCCTCCCCTCCCCAGCTCCCCCTCCCTCCCATCCCCCATCCCCCCACCCCCACTTCACTGAATTTAGCTCCAAGGCCCTACTCCAACAAGACCACACCTCCTGATAGTGCCACTCTCTGGACCAAGCATCTAACAAACCATCACAAGGACTTAATCTCTAGGCAGAGCTTTAATCAACCAAACCATAGAGCTCTCTATCCGGCCTCCTCTGTATACTCTTGTCGGAGGTCGGTCTGTGGTCATTTTGCTAATTAAACTATTTGGGAGCAAGGACAAAGAGAATGAGCTTTCATTTTCCTCCAATCTCATCTCCTGGGAGGGACATGGGGAATTTAAAGCAGAGACAATTCCCTTGGCCCATCTTGAGGTCCCTATGCAGCCTCTCCATGTGGGGCAACCGCCCTGGGGTATCTTCCAAGCCGTTAATATCTATGAGAGTTAGGTTTCCAAAAGCAACCCAACTCTGGCCATGGTAGGTCCTCAGAGAACCAATACTTTGGACAGTCTGTCCAGGAAAAGAGACTAACTGAACCCTGGGGTCTTGAGGCCTCAGCATGGACAATGCCAAGTCCAGTGGAACTCCTGGTAATCCTCAGTCTTTGTTCAACTGCCAAATTCCCCACGCCACAGCTTCCGGCTTTTAGCCCATCAGAACTGCTAAGACCAGCGCAAAAGAACAGAACCAGAAGAGGTGCCTCGGTGAAATTTAGACATAGATGGGTTGAGATGCCAATTCCTGAGTGGCTGGGACTCAACTAGACCAAGGAGGGAAAGACACACAGACACATGTACAGAAAAACGGGGATCCCCTGAGCTGTGCTTGCTTTGAGCGCACCTACTTCTGAACAATCAGGAACCGCAATGAATTTCTTATGTACAGCACAGGGGGAGGAGTCAGCTAGTCTTACTAGACAGTAGGGAAGCGGTCTTTGGCTGGAGACCTGGGGAAGGAAACTGCAGCTGCTGAATTTTGCACACGCTGTGATCAATAGTTAGTAACGCTTGTATCTGCACATCAGCAACATTTGCACTACTACCAGGGAAGGCTTTGCCACTCACGTGGGACTGAAGCATTGGTCCTTGACACGCCTCCCACTGTCAAACAATACAATTAGGATCGGGACTTCGGGACTTCACTTGCTCTAGTCTCTAAACTGAGGAGGAGGAGGAGGAGGAGAAGAACAAGAAAGAAGAAGAAGAAGAAGAAGAAGAAGAAGAAGAAGAAGAAGAAGAAGAAGAAGAAGAAGAAGAAGAAGAAGAAGAAACAACCGCCAATTTTACTTAATGCAGTCCCAGTCTCTGAACCCAATCATGCCAAAGGGACCGTCGTGGAGAAACCTGGGAACGCCTTTACTCAGGAAGCATGGAAACTTAGAAGTCGCGCTCTTCTGTGCGCTCATTTCTCATTAAGACCCCGGGAAGAAAAGGGCTGAAAGAGGAGGAAAGACTTTTAAAAATTCCTTTAGACTTTGCCCACCACAAGCCCTCCTGCCCTGCGACAATAAGACCAGATGCAGAAGAACCCCGCCCCCTCCAACTCCTGTTGTGGTGTGCGCTTCTAAGTTGCTACTGAGACCCACACAGAAGTAAGAAGGAGACATTTCAGATCCTGGGAACTGAAAAGTGAGCTAACCGTTTGCAAAAATAACCCCCGAACAGATTCTACAGCCGTGGCTGGCACAGACGAACAAAAAATAGATGTTTCTTGGGATTTCTAAAACTTCGGGTTTCCTCACATGGCTTTCTGTTTGCTTTCATGTCAAAGTGACTACCGCGGCGTCGAGAAGACCAGTCGCTCTTCCTATCGCGGAAAGAGATTTCCTCAACTGAAGACATCTTTTTCTGGGAAGGCATCCCAAACACTGGTGCCCAGGGCAAAGACCGAGTCAAGGTAGTGTGGTGTGGGGACAGGTGAAGGAGAATCGGGAGGGGACAGGTGGAAGAAAAGTTCGGCTCAGGGTGGGGGGACTTTCTATATGCGTCAAGATTCTGTGTAGTGTGGGTGGGAAAAGCAAAGTTGGGGGCGGGAGGGGGATGATTTTCTTCTGCATTTGGTCTGCTCATGGTCGCAAAGCAGGGGGAACGTGGGAGAAGAGTAAAGTCTATAGGGAAAAAAATGCCTTTTTCTTCCCGGGGTGTTAATAATAACGAGAAATGAGCGTATAAGGGATGACGAAGCCTCAGTTGGCAGTTGAGTTCCAGTACTAATGGCCTCCCAGTCGTTTCCTTGAGGAGAAGAGAAGCCATCGAGGAAATGAAGAGTTTACATATCTGTGATGTGGGAGAACCACACTCTGATGAACATAAAACGAGAGGAAAAGCGAATACAGAACATCCTGCCATCTACAGTAAGGTCTTAGGAGAGGTAAACAGAGTGGAGGTGCTGGGGATCGAACCCAGGGCCTCGTGCATGCTAAGCACGCGCTCTACCACTGAGCTACACCCCCAACGACAAGTAGGGTTTCTGACTGTTCTGTGTTGTGGTTTACATTTTGTTTGGGGTTGAGCATCTAATGCTTGCTCTGTTGAAGTTCTGTTTCTGGATTTCTTTAATTGTTCGCTTTAGACACAGAGAGGTGTTCTGTACGAAAGACCTCAAAATCTTCCCACAGTTGCCAACCGCAGGCAGCAGATCGCAGCACCTCTCCAAGGCAGATCCTAAAACAGAATCTTAAGTGGGACTTCAGATTCTCTCTTCCCGCGGGACTGCCCATGAAGCTGTCGAAAAGACTCCAAAAAGAAATGCCAGGATTATTTTTTAAAGGAGCCTGTGACTTTTCTGTGAAATGTATATACAGGTGGGAAGATAGGAAATCAACTGAAAATAGAGTTAAGTCTCGCACATTGAAGACTCGATTCGATGAAGCTTCTGAAAGGAAAAGCAAGCCCAAGTCTCTTGACAGGGGCTCGGGGGTACAGCACCTGACAACACTTGACTAAGATGTGCAGGGAAGATGGTGGGTGGGGAGGTGGGGGTACAGAAACCACAGGTATAATCTTCCACAAAAGAGAAATATTTGATGTCCATGTGACAATATAAAAAACATGTTCTGAAAAGCAATGTGGCAGCGGCAGGAGGTTCTCATTCCAGCCAGGAAGCAAAGCTTCGCAGGAGAGGAGAGCCAGAGAAGCCACAGGGAAGTTACAGGTTACGACACATTGTGAACTCAGCTGCTACAAAGAAGACAGTACTCACATGTGGGGGTAAAGACTCCAGGACTGTATTTGTGACTAACTGTACAACAGGTTATTTTAGTTTCTGTTCTGTGGAAATTGTAAAGCATTCCAACAAAGGGTTTTACTGTAGACCTTTTTTACCCGTGCTGCTGATTGCTCAATGTAATAGTCTGATCATGACGCTGAATAAATGTGTCTCTCTCTCTCTCTCTCTCTCTCTTTTAATATGCTGTGTAAAATTTAGTCTCCTCTAAAGCCATCTTGGTAAACTTCCCCAATAGTGTGAAGTTAGAATTCCTTCAGGGTAGTGCCAAGTTCCATTTGGAATTTATTTGTGGTTGCTTGGATGGAGAAGCCACTGTCTTTAAAAACCTCGGTGTTGTTAAACTGCCGGTTACTGATGTAACTTAATGAGTTTCACCACTGCAAGGGTCATCCAAGGAAGGTCAAATTAGGTTATAAAATGGTTGTTGGCACACCTTGTGCAATATCAGTATCAAAATTGAATAATTATATCAGATACAATAACCGATGGGAATGAAGTTTGTATAAAATCCATTATTATGTGTACTCAATAGACGATTTAATTCTCTTGAAGAAAAAAAGGAAAAAGAAAGAAAGAAATGGTGCTAGAAAGTTTGAGCATCCGGGCATATGAAAGAATGGATGGATGAACATCTCATGAGAATTAAACCTAAGTGGTTTTTGGGTATAAATTTAAAACTTTTAGGAAAAACGGAACGAAATCTTGGGAGCAGGCAAAGACAGCTTTGGGCTAGCACAAGGTTTAGGCATTTGAGCAGGTAGGAACTATGTTCTGCGTCCCTGACAGTTCTCTGGCGGGGGATCCCCAACAGTAACACCACCATGGAGTTTTAAGCCTCTGGAAGGCCTCTTCTTACAGAAGAGTGTTAGGAACAGGATTTCTTTGCTTCCTTCTTAAAATTTTGACTCAGGACAAAACGGAAGTGGAGGTGCCGGGGATCGAACCCGGGGCCTCATGCATGCAAAGCATGCGCTCTACCACTGAGCTACACCCCCTGCATGTAGGGAAAGGGCTTAATAGTTCCTCAGAAAGAAATTCAGCTCTCCAGGTTTGCTACAAAAGTTGAGACATTTTAAATAGGGGATCCTAAATACAGGGAAAGATTTAGATGACCACAGGGTCTAAATTTAGATTGCTAACTTTTAGTCGCAACCATCTACCACTGCTCCTAGACAAAAATCCAATTCTGAATTCTCTTAATATCTTCCAGAATCTTTTTCCCGCCCAGGAGGCTTTATTTTTTTTTTTTTTTTTTTTTTTTTTTTTGTTTGTTCAATGGAAATACGAAAGCAAGAGCTGCTGGGAGAAATGCATTGTCAGAAAACACCCCGAAAAAGACTTTGTTGTATTAAAACTATCCACAGAACAAGTCGAAAAGCACTAGTTTAAATGCAAAAGAATGCACACACTTAGCTTTACTCAAAGTGCAAATCCAAGATGCTATGTCTAAAAACCTTTGTAAATTCCAAACCTGCCATGTTCACACTATATAATTACTTTTCTACGCATTGGTTCACCATTCTTCTGGTAAAAACACCACTTCTATACACATACACGATATCAAAGTAGAAATAAAATTTAAGTGCAGCGGTGTATAGCACATTGGACTTCTTAATCTTCAAAGCTAAGTATTCTAAGTTTAATGTTTTAAATAAAACCTACACTATGTCATTTAAGACTTTACAAATCTTAGCAGGACATGCAACCAAAGGAGTAGTAGGAAGAGCACACACAACTTTGATTGGTTTGCAAAATAGTAAAAAGCTATAGTTATATAGTATATACTTTTGGGTATGAAATGCAAATGTTAAAGTCATCATAGTTATCAACTTAGCGGCAAAGTTATTAATTCCTAGTTATCAATTGAATCCCTGGGATCCAACCAGAGACCTTTAGATCATTATCCTCTTCTAACTGAACTATTTCATCTACCTGGAGTCTCCTTTCTTACCCATTCTCTCAGAAGACTGAAACTTCCATGTGTAGGATGTGTGTTTTTTGGATGTCTTTCTTTAACATCAGGACCACCCACCGGTCACACCCTTAATGTTGATTGTGCGGTAATCTGTGTCTGAGACTATGTGCACTTCTGAAGTTAAACAGCTAGGTTCCTTTCACAAGTGTTGGTGGTGGAGCCCAAGAATGACAGGATACTCGATTATTGTGCGTAGAAAAGCCTGCTTGTTAGCAAAACATAAAAGCTTACAAAGATGGTGAGTTTGTCAGACGCAGTTAGCTGGTTGAGTCCTGAAGAGATACAGTTTGGGTGAGCTGCTAAAAGCCTCCATAGAATAGAATGATAAAGAATGGAAAGTCCCGGCCTGTTTTAAGGCGAGTTGCTCAGTAGAGAGGTCTTGTGGTCTTTGCTCTATAACCTGAGGCAAAGTCAGCAGGGTTGCCTAGAGCTACGCCACCATAAAGGAGAAATGGTGAGCTTCTACTGACTGGGTGAGCAGCCTGCCCAGGGTGTAAGCATAGAGCGAAAGATTCTTTTATGAGCATTGGACCTTTGACAGAGTTCTGGTTTGAGCGTGGAAGAGCCTTTATGGAAGGAACCCCAGGTAATAGACAGGGCTTTCCTCTTTGGGCTTGCATGAGAACTAGAGATGCAGCTGGAAAAGCACAGGTAAAACCTCCTGGGTTTGGAGGAGCTCAAGAGAAAGGTAGATTAGCTCTGTAGAAAGACACGGATTTCTAAAGAGCTAGCAGTTCAGTTACAGGATAGATTGTAAATAGGTACCTAGTATATCGTTAAAATAAAGTTATCTCAGTGAACTAGCAGTTTACACCTCTGGGGTCTAATATCAATATTAGCTTACACTCAAGGTCTCACATGGCGAGGCAAATGTTCTGACTCTAGGCCTCATCCCGACTCCTGTTCTAACTTCTAGGGACATGGTAGAAAGAAATGGAGGAGCTGGGCTTGGTGAGTCAGATGTGGTTCCTGCTTCCAACTGAAAAAACGAAACAGGCAAAAACCCAAAGGCATCAGATCCCCATTGCTGTTTTTGCTGTAGTTATTGCTGCTCAGCTTCCCCCTGCGTTTGCACTGGCCGTGTTGACAGGCATTCAGGCTGCTGCCAGACTCTGGGGTTGATGCAGGAATGGTCGTTTACATGAGCTTACCACCAGACACACAGTTTCACCCAAAGAAGTGTCATGAAGCTCCTCCTGAAAAAGGTAGTCACAGTTCACCTTTCTTGCTAATTGGCAGGGAGGTTGGCTGAGCACTCAAAGACACACATAAGAAAGCATTTTTTTTGTGTGTGATTCAGGAACCTCTGGTTTTGGCAGCTCCTAGAGGGGCCAGGAGATTTCCTAGTGTCCTGTGGGTGGAATCATGATTTTAAAGGACTTTCCTGTTATGAAATATAATGCAGAAAAGGGGTACTTGGTGAGCCCATGCTACCGTGTGCTCCTGAGAAATTACGCCATGCAACAGATCTGATATAAAGGGGGTTATTGAGGGAAGAGAGAAGAACGAAGTCCTGGAGAAAGGGTAGAGGCAGACAAGTGGACATGTAGACAGGCAGACAGACCAAAGCAGAGCCGTGAGGGTGAGGCAGGGGGACAGAGAAGGACAGAATGGGGAAAGGAGAGATCAGGAATACGTGGGAACAGAGAAAGAGAGAGAAAGAGAAAAAGGGGAGCAGAGGGAGAGAAAAGAAGAGAGGGAGTGATGGAGGAGGAGAGATGGAGGGGGGAGAGAGAGAGAGGAGAGAGAGAGAGAGAGAGAGAGCTTTTGTACACAGTCCACCTGGTACACCCGGGTTGCTAGCCCCTGGGGGGAGCCGGGTGGAATCACCTATAAGCTGACATTTATTCCAAGTGGCAAAGATAAGAGCTGACTTATTGCTGAACTCCTAATTCAGAAATCTGCTGATACTGAATTCCACCCCAGTGAACTCATTAGCAAAGAGGTCCTTTCATCTTCATACCCAGTTCTCTGCCCAGAATGACTCGGAGGAGTTTCAGGGACATTAAGGCAGCTAGGAGAGGCAGTGTGTCCATCCTCCATCCTGACAGAGGCCCAGAGGCCACACAATTGAGACCTCTGTGGGTCCACAGTGTGTTGACCTCATGTTGTTCTTGTTCTGAAAGACCTCCAGGTTGCTTGGCCCCTGCAGAAAGAGAAAGACTGCATTTCTGCCTTCTGGGTGCTTCGTTCAAGACTTATCTCTTTGACAGCGGAGATAGCTCTAGAATAAACATTGATTAGAGTGCTTGTAGCATGCCATGCTGTGGTTTTTCACACTCAGCACTATGGTTACAGAATCTGGAGCTACAAAGAGTTTTGCTCTGGGGGTAGTTTAGTGTTAGATGGGCACTTCCTGGAGGGTGGGAGAAGGGAGGTTTTAAAAGGTGCTTTGTGAACCCCGAATTACCATGCAGGCAGTCCATGCCTGTAATCCTGGCACTTGGAGCCTCACACCAGAAGATATCCAAAATTTCATAGTGAGGCCCTATCTCTGGGAAAGAAAAAGGAAAAAAAAAAAGCAAACAGAGTCTACTGTCCCCGAGAGTCTGAGCTCACTCATTATTTGTCTCTCATGAAGAGCTGAGGCAGGAGCATTCCAAGGTCTAGCTCTAGAGCTCCAGTGTGTGGGGCTTCAGAGTGCAGACCTCTTCCGGAGGCGCACAGGGAGGTCCCTCTCCCAGACAGCTGTGACCTCTGCCTCTTTTGCCCTGTTTGTAATTGAGGGATGATTATGTTAAGTCCAGTTTGTGGCTAAGAAAGACTGAGCCTGGCAAATAAATGGCTTCTCTCTACTACACTGAAGTGTTTGGAAGCATCTGGAAAGAATGGATGTAAAACAATTAGTAGCAGTGTCTTCAGGGAAGGATCACGGATTTCTTCACTCCTGATGCCTCAGTGGCACTTGGCAGGGTGGTTTGGACAGAAAACTGGAAAGCTGGAGGTGAGAACCTCAAACAAGCAATCGCTGTCCCCGGACCCTTGTGTGTGCTAAGCATGCAGTCTGACACGGAGCTCCACCACCCACTGGCAGGGAGTGATTCAGAAACCTCTCTGACTAGTTAGCACCTTTACATTCTGTGATGTGTTTTAGGATTAAAACAAACTCCTTCTGAGTTCCTAAACTTCCTATATTATGTGTTCTTAGACATAGCTATACCAGCTTTAAAGATGGAGGAAGGGAAGAGGAGGGAAAAAAGGAAGGAGAAGGAGGAAGAGGGGAGGAGAATGTTGTTCTTGATCTACAGTCAGCCGGTGAACAGCTCACCACCAAACTTCTGGCCATTTGCTATACCAGCTGTATTAGGGTTCTCTAAAGGGGTGAAACTAATAGAATGTGAGAGAGAGAGGGGAACAGAGAGACAGAGACACAGAGACAGACAGACAGACAGACAGACAGACAGACAGACACACACACACACACACACACACACACACGGGGGGGGGGGCTGGGGGGGAGTGCAGTTGTTCAGTCCAGTTGCTGGAGTCCCAGAGGACTCCTGGAGAGATGCTGGTCTTCAGTCTGCGTTGGACTCCAGAAGTAGGTTCTGATACAATGGAGGAAATGCTCCAGCAACAGAACAGATGAGTCTGCCAGCAGGTATGACAAGCAAACAAAAAGCCAAAGCTCTCAGCTTCCCCATCCTTCCTCTGGGGGCTGCCGGCCACCAGAAGAAGCTCATGTTCAGAGTGTGTCTTCCTATCTCAACCCGATCAGGAAGTGAATTCTCACAGAGGTGCCCAGATGCTTGACTTTTTGTTGATTGCAGATGTGGCCACGTTAGCAACACTCACTCTGGCTGTAGGGAACTGAGAGACTGTGTATGTACATGATCTACTCTGCCATCTGCCTAAATGGCTTTGTGGGTCATGTGGTCTGCTTTAGTTCCTGTGCTAGCACCATGACCAAAAGCAATTTGGGACAAAAGGGTTTGTGACATCTTAGAAGTTAGACTCCAGCATTACAGGAAACCAGGGCAGGAACTCAGGCAGAGACTATGTCGGAACCAGTTACTGGCCTGCTCTGTTTACTGTCTGTTTTATTTTTTAGAGACAGGGTTTCTCTGTGTAACTCCCTCTATAGACCAGGATGACCTCACAGAGTTCACTTGCCCCTGCTTCCCAAGTGCTGGGGTTAAAGGCACGTGCTATCAGCACCCTGCTTCAGCTTACTTGCTTATATAATCAAGGGCCTTTTGCCCAGGGCTGGCACTGCCGACAGTGGACTGAGCCCTCCCACATCAATCATTAATCAGGAAAGTGCCCCCAGCGACTTACCTACAGGCCAACCTGATGGAGCCAATTTCTCAATGGAGAGCTCCTGTTTCCCCCCCCCCCCCAAAAAAAAAAACCTAACCAGCGCAAGTTCCAAATTGTGTAGGTTTAAAACAAACATTTGTATCATGTGTTGACTTCTTTTGTGTGCAGGAAATGAAAACTAGTCTGGGAACTGAGTGCTTCTTGCGGATGTGGGAGCTATTAGGAACCTGCCTTGGACATCACCCAACCCATCTCAAAGGCACTGTTCAAGGTCCTTCCAGAACCATCTGATAGTCTCTGGGCCCCCATCCCTGGTTTAATTCCTTCCTAACACTGGGTGTAAAGATGTATTTGTGACTTCAGATCAAGGAACCAGGCATTATGGGAGACAGACTTTTTAGTAGGTAGAGCTTGGGTTGGGGTGGGTAATACTGGAAATTTGTTCAAATTCTGTCTGCCTCTTCTTTAGATTAAGAGAAAATCATTTCCCCCTTCTTACCTGCTCCACAGGAATGCTGAGGACGATCCTTCTGAAGTTCTGATGGAGAAGCCCAGATCAGAACATCTTGTGATTCACTCGCCATAGTCTGTTTCCTCCCAGGAAGAGATTTGTGGGAGACTTCAGTAGTGCTCCAGGTACAAACCAAAGAGCAAATTTGGGGATGATGAAAAGTCAGGAGTTCTCAAAGCCTTTTAATAGGAAGCTAGTGCTAGAGGATCTTATTTTGGATTTATAACGAGGACTGGAAAGTGGGCGAGGTCCAACTACTCAACCAATGGGAAGAGAACCAAAACACAAAACTCTTCTTCCTTGGGTTGAGGTGCTAGGGGCTAAACCCTCTGCTGTAACACGGAGGAAGTACTTTACCAGTAAGACGCAGCCCCCATCCCTTCTTTCTCTTCTTGGTAAGATTAGGATGTGCTGAGTTTGATTTGAGAAAGGCTGAACTTAGCATACTCTTGTCTAGGTTTCTTCTTAAGGGCGTCGCCCTGTAAGCTCACTTGACCCAGGACTCTGAAGTAAATACTTGTGGCTACATGGTGATACCTGCTTGTACCCCATGTCCCAAAAGGAATACAGAACAACTAGCTAATGAGTACTCTGCAAATGACAGTTCTCTAAAGCAGCAGGAAAGGGGGCAATAAAAACTGGAATTGTCCTTTGGCACTTGGGATCAAGGGTGCATTTTACTGGCACTGTAAACTGGTAAGAAACCGAACTTCCTTCTACACTTATCTTGGACCCTGGATTTTACAGTGATTGTCACAGAGGCTGTGGAGTTTCCATAGGACCAGACTCCTAGCAGGCGTGTATTTAGCGGTTTCAGCCACCCTGTGGGGCTGGTACAGCAGATAAGAGGAAACAGAAACCCCAGGTTTCACTGAAATGAAAGGCTGGAGAAGTATCACTATAAAACAGCAAGGCAATGTGTGTGTGTGTGTGTGTGTGTAAGTGCTGGCAAATAGAAAATTATCTCTAAATTGGGTGTGAAGAAAGCCCACATACCAACTCGACTAACAAATATTTTACGATAAATTTTTGTTTTACTTTCCCAAAGGTGGCACCAACTCCAACGTGTGAGAATTATTAGTGTTTGTGGCAATATTCAGACTGTTCACAGCATCATTAAAATGCTTGTCCACAGAGGAACTGGTGAAAATAAACTCCAAATATTCACTTCCGATACACTAACCACTGATCTCAGAAGCAGAGCTCAGGGCTAGCGTGGAGATCAGCCGCTGGAGGAGGCCTGGGTCAGAACCAATCACACACTCTTACTCTCCTCGGGAAGGTACAGGTTCCGGAAATGTGCTTCCGGTGCAGCTAGGGTCCAAGAGAAAACGGGGACCGCTTCAGGGAGGAGTTTTTAAACTGACAGATCCGGAAGGTGGAATTCTCTGTGATCTTCACCACAGATAGGGCACTAACCACAGACCAAAGAAACAATTGCACCCGAGTCTTGCCGAGAGATCCAGCGAGTTCTCTGACAGGACTGTGGGAAAGAGGTTACTAGCAGGAGCATGGTTGACTCTGAAATCCCACCCTAGCAGGGCAATGCCACACAAAAGCTGTGTCCTTGGTGTGCCCCGCACTACTTGCAGGCAGTAACCTTGTGGCTGGTCAGAGTCTCTTCATCCCAAGAAACCTGCTAAGTTTCAGCTTCCTGAGAGTTGTACGTGTTGCTCATTGCAGATTTAGGGTCCAATTCCCGTTCTTCTGGAGTAGCGCGGTTCAGAGGAGCCAGCTACAGATCACGGAAATGGGAGGTTCGGTTCGCTTTGGTGTTCCTGACGTTTAGTTTGTGGCCCTACAGCATGGCAGGTTATATCGCTCAGACTCTCCTGCCTCGTCTGAATGTGAAAGGTGGGGCCTTTCTTAGGCAGAAAAAGGAATTAATAGCTTTTTAAAAATAAAAAAGCTTTTAATTTTTTTTATTCTTTGAGTAAGAATAAAAGCACAGCATTTTGAATCTTAAGGACATTTGCATCCACACAACTTCCGCCTCTCACCTAGGAAGCACTAGGTCTCACACCACCAAACCCACTTTCCTTTCAGACCGTGTAAGGTTTGAGCTAAGATGGGGCTTGCCTAGAGGTTCTGAATACCACAAAACACATTGTTAACTAAAGTAACAACAACAACAAAAAAAAAACTTCTCAATCTCTTATTTTTCCTGGAGAAAGCAAACCAAAAACATAAGGTTGTTGAAGGACAGCCTCTTAAAACAAAACAGGATTGGGTAGTGCATCTTATTAGGATCAAAATTCAGCTGGGCACAGGGTATTATATACAGGTGGATCTGTAGGCCCTTTTTTTTTTTAATTTGATTTTATTGGGTTCTTATACTACCACCCTTCCATGCTTTATTTTACCCTAATCCAACCCCTTAACACTAGGTAGGAGAGAAAGAAGGGTAGAGGGAAAGGCGTGTACACCTCTTTACACTGCTTCTCGCTGATTAGGGTCTTTGATGTTCCCTGAGGCAAGTCCAGTCTTCTCCTCAGGGTATCTTCAACTTCTTGTCTCTTTGCTCACAACCACTTGACAAACTGCGTTGGGAGTGGAAGCAGCAGTCTTCACGGGCACCCAAGGCCCCTCTCTGGAGTTTCTCCCCTCTCCCGAGTCCCCAGAATCCCAAATGTAAACTGTTGGCACCTGGCATAAATCATGCCCCTGCTAGTGCAGGAGACAGATCATAATCACCTGCTGTGAAGCAGCCAGGACAGACTGGCCGATTCCCCCTGGCTGACACTTGCTGACATTTTTCTCCAGGCGAGAGACCTGTGAAACTCGACTTTGGAAACAAGAAAGGGAAAGGAATACAAATACATCCACAGAACAGGAAACGGGCTATTTTTTTCTGTAGCCCGTTCGGTTTTCTGCCTGGTTTCTGAACGGCAGCTGAGCTTCTCTTCAGAGCAGAAAACCAAACGGCAAGACACGTTGTTCTGATAATGCATGTCCTTTGAACTTTCCTGAAGACTCCCTGGGCAATGTCTGATATCTTCCTGTTGGAAACCAGAGACTTCCCAACACCCACTCCATCCTTCAGTTCATATTTTCATTACGGTTGCAAAAGATTTTAAATTAAAAAGGCATCTCTCATAGCTCAAACATGTTAACACGAACATTCCTAAATTGTAGAGAGGATGAAAGCAACAAACCCAGATTTTTATCTTCATTTTAAAGTAGAAAATAAAGACACAAGTGTTCAGGTTTACATTACAAATTAGCACCGTCTTTACTGCAGTATTTTCAATTTTTTTGTATTAAAAAGAAAATGGGTATAACATATTCAATTGTGTACAGTGAATCAAAAATGATAAACATCTTAATTCCACGAAGCGAGAAAACAGGAGTAGGAGGATTATTCAGAAGTAGAAATACATATTTTCTACCTTTTTAATCTCTATAAGTGCATTCAAACGGATGCCTCTTAAACTTTAATGTGGGAGCGATTGGCCTGGACTACCATTTAAAATGCGGTTCTAATTTTTGTACACTGCAAGCCCAGATTGCAATCTCTCACCGGGGTCTAGACAACACGCCTCCCACAGAAGCGCTGCTGTCTCAGGTGAATGGATTCCGGGGATCGTCTGAGAACAGGCCGGGAACCCACGAGCTGAAATGCAGCCGCCTGATGTTTAAGTCAAAACCTGAACCTTCCGGTTTCGGACTGGGAGAACCGCTATTCCTAGCAGCATCTTCAGATTTTCCACGTCCTCGTTCTGATAATACGGCTTTGAGCCGGTGCCCAGCTCAGCGGCAGCCATTAATATTCCATGATCACGTTTGGCTTTCTCTCCTAGTAAGGAAAAAAGGAAATCCCGTGCTAGAAAAGTAAGCAACCGTGACCCGAGCCAGAAAACACTGGAGGTGCCGGGGATTGAACCCGGGGCCTCGTGCATGCTAAGCACGCGCTCTACCACTGAGCTACACCCCCGACACGGTTAAACCCCTGGGAATACATTCAAGACAGAACTCTGATTTTTGCTAGGTTTTGGAAGTATTGTGAGTAGAAGCCTAAGGCCACAATTATTTTCAGTGATTTTTGAAAACTAAGCCAAATCCTGGCATCTGCCCATCGTAGTGCACCGCGCTCCCAGGTCTGGACCAACACCTTCGGAAGCTCTGGGATGGGTCCTGTGCGCGTGCAACCACCGAGCCTGGATGAAAACCTTCCGTCCGTCTTTATTACCCTCTTGCCCGCTGCCTAATTTTAAACGGTTGCAGAGCCTGGAGGAAGGCTCTGTACCTCCTCTGTAATCCCACCACTTGGAAGGTGGAGACAGGAGGATTGGCTAGAATTGCAGGACAAGCCAGAACTACACCATGAGACTCTGTTTCCAAAAATGAAAGAAAAGAGAGAGAGAGAGAGAGAGAGAGAGAGAGAGAGAGAGAGAGAGAGAGAGAGATGCAAGAAGAGAAAAGACTTAAGGTGGTTTTCAGATCGAAAGTTGTGACTCGGGATGATAAACGAATATGAGCAAAGGATATAGGTATATATAGTTATGTGACCACATGTGGGCTGTTTGGAGGAAGGAGGAGGACCAGCCAGAGGGGGTGGGACAATGGAGAAGGGAGCGAATTAAAAGAAAATGCAATAATAAACCCGATTAATTTGTGTGCTGATATAAAACTAATAATATTAATAATAAAAGTATGGTAATGTATTTTTTCCCATTTCTCCTCTTAAATGATTTACGATGCAACTGTATAGAGATGTGCATGGTTGAGAATGTAACACAGTCTGAAATATCTGTGTGCTACATTTGGCAAAGACAGTGCAAAGCAGTATTGGGCTAAGGAAGTGACAGGTATTACGTCAATTAATTATACCAATATAATTTTTACTTTACAACTGATAGGTGTAATGTGTATTACATTAATATCACAAGATTAGATGATTATAGCACATCACTGCTTTTCTCTATCTGATTCTTGCACTCATTCAAAAATTAAAAGCATGAGGAGCCCGGTGTAGTGATTCCTGCCTTCAGCATTCGGGAGGCAAAGGCTGGTGCCTCTCTGTGACTTTAAGGCCAGCCTGGTTTACACAGTGAGTTCCAGGACAGCCAGGTCTACATAATAGAGAGAACCTGTCTCAGAACAAACACACAAACAAAAATCCATACAACAAACCAACAACAGCAACAAAACCAAACCATGCAAAAAACAACAAAACAAAACAAAAACAAAAACAAAAAGCCCAAAAGCAAGGTATTGGCCCATTCTTCTTTGAACTATATTTATGTAAAAAAATACTGTACTTCGATGTCTTGTGTTTTGTTTAAGACTTAACTGAGAACTTGTAAAGCCACACACATAGTTAACACTATGTACATGGGTCATATTGATTTATTATATTATACTATACATGTAGTTTGGCTTTGGGTCTCTTATTAAGGTGGCATTGCAGATCACCATTCTATAAATCAAAGTGTCATACTCATTAGACCAGCTGTGTCTGTTTAGGAGGGACCGTCACGCTGGGCTTGTGGTTGCTGATCTTTATAGAAGGTTCATCAGACCTCGACCTGAATATTCATCCACTGTTCCCAACTAATGCTTTGCAACTCTGCCCTAATTGCATATGGCCTTGACCTCTTGGGGAGGAGATAGGGTAAATAGGATGGGGAAGACTACGGGGGAGGGGTCCACCTGTCATTTATACTGGGTGAAAACTTTCCAGTGTGGCTACTTTTGGGTCACTCATCCCTCCCTTATGCCCTCAAAGTAAGCCCAAAAAATGTATTGGTTCCCCCAGACACCAGCCAAGGAATTCCTTTCCTCCCTACAAATCAAACTACCAATATGCTTTCAGAGTTTTTTCCATAAGCTCACTAGAGGGGTACCCTGGATGCCATAGCTGTAAGAAGCTCGATTGGTCATCACCCTAATGCTGTAATGGTCGTTAGGTTACATCTTTGGGTGTGGGATGAGGAATCAGAAAAACGGGACAGGAATTGGTTAGGCAGTTTAGGGTTAAGACTACTTGGGACTCTTAGAAGCTTCTTAGGGGAGTTTGGAACAGAACAGCTGAGTTGAACCAGACAGACAGACATAAGAAAGAGCTAGAAAGGCTAAGTTTATTATTCAACAGTAAGCTTCTGAGATGACAATTATATCTGGCGAATAAAAGTCACCTTTACATTATTCTTCCCAAATAGTTGTAGAAATTTCTGGTTTCATTGGAGACTCGGTTGTACCATGTGATTCTCTTCTGGACACTATGAGAGGATGTTTTTCTGAGAACAAACATTCGGTGTTCTTCTGGAAGTTGCCTGATGAAAGGGCGTGTGATGTTTTGCTGGAGCAGATGCTTGAGAGATATGCTACATTTAGAAAGAGCTTAAGTACAACCCATCAGACAGTGGGTGGCGCTCTTGCATTGGTTCGCCTTGCTTTCTTCACTGAACATTGCTTGCCATGACTTCATAGAGAGAAACACACCAATGGAGGTGTGGTGGTATTCTTGCGGCTCCTTGATGCTTCCAAGGCCTCAAGTCCATATCTGGAGCCTTGAAGTTTCCTCTGGATCGAGCCGTATATTTGGTGTTTTGCTAGTAGACTGGACTGCTAACAATGAAGATTGGGGTTACCCCAAAGAACTATTTCTAAACATGTCCACAAATCCTTTTCTTATTAACTTTTCTTTCCCCCTACCTCTAGTAGGTAATGGGCTAGAAAGGAGGTTGAAATATTAAAGAACCATAATTTAAGTAGGTTTTGAAAACTCTAAGTTCTACCAGCAGAGAACCAAGTATTTCAAACATATGAACCTATGGGGACCATTCTCACTTAAACCATCACAGTGAGGAATATTTTGGTTCATTAGAAAAAATATTAACGAGGCTGGAGAGATAGTTCAGAGGACCTGAGTTTATTCAGATCCCAGCGGCCACATGGTGGCTCACAACCATCTTTAATGGGATCTGATGCCCTCTTCTGGTGTGCCTGAGGACAGCTACAGTGTACTTACATATAATAAATAAATAAATCTTTTTTAAAAAGAAAAAATATTAACATATAAAAGAATAAATTGAGGGGTAGAAGCCAGACACCTCCCATACACCTGTAACCCCAGCTCTCAGGATCAGTGGCTTGCCAGCTTCCAATGTCAGCAAGAAACCTGTAGCCCCAGGTTCAAGGAGAGAGACCTCTGGCTCAAAGGATTAATAAACATGATAGAGGGAATTCTCACATATCTAATCACATAGAAACACATACTTCAAAATTAATCTGATTATGAATGTTGACAGCTATTCTAAAATTAGAGTTTTTGAAGCTCAACTAAATACTCATTATAAGGAAAAAAATCGGCCTGCTACCTACCATCATGGGTCTCATGCATGTTCCCGGAAGGCCCTGTCCCAGACAGCGCTGTCCGGTACGCTGCCACAGTCTGGCATCCCTACTTGGTTAAGGTTGATATCTGACAATGTGAAGGAACAGATTATTTACAAACTGGCCAAGAAAGGCCTGAGTCCCTCTCAAATCATGATCCTGAGAGAATCACATGATGTGACATAAGTCTGTTGTAAAACTAACTTTTATTAGCCAGATGTAATTGTCCTCTAGGGCTTACTGCCTAATAAACTAGCCCTTTCTAGCTCTTTCTGAACTCTTGTTCAACTTTCCGATGGCTGGTTCAACTCAGCTGTTCTGACTCAAAGTCCTCTTCAAGCCAACTCAGTCAAACTGGCTCCTCTTGGCTTCTCCCTGAATCACCCAGCTTGGGGAAACTGCTTAAAACAAAACAAACATAAAACTAACACTGGATGCTGAGCAGGTCGCACCTATACCATAATCCTAGCACTGGGGATGCTGAGAAAGATTTCTGTGAGCTCAAAAATAGCCTGGGATACATAGCTTTAGGCTAGCTTGAGCTACAGAGTAAGACCTTGTTTCAAAAAACAAACAACAAAATAGCAGACTAACAAATACATGAATACACACATACTTACACACACATACACACACACACACACACACACTAAATAACTAATAGTATTATAATTTCTCAGTATAGTGTTGTGGACCCAAAAGGACATATAGAATCCATACTCAAAATCCATACTCAACAAAGGTTTCAATGCTCTCAAGACAGACATTTGATGGGCCGACTCAATCTCCAGAATATCAAAGCGTGCATAAAATGAAGGTGCATGGGCTGGAGAGATGACTCAGCGGTGAAAAGCACTGCCTGCTCTTCCAAAGGTCCTGAGTTGACAGCCACCATGTGGTTGCTCACAACCATCTGTAATGGGGACCCAGTGCCCTCTTCTGCTGTGTCTGAAGACAGCGACAGTGTACTCACTTGAAATAAATAAATCTTAAAACACACACACACACACATACACACATGCACACAGAGGGGGGTACAAACAATTATGTCTAAAAAATTCAAAATTATTTTCATAACCTTTTTATCTGAAAGGTTGACAGTAACTCCAGCTTCTATCCCAAACAAAACAAGAATCCTATAGCTGGCCAGGGAGATGGTTAGGCAGGGGCAAGATGACTCTAAATAAGGTGCTTGCTGCTGAGCCAGAAGACCTGAGGATAATCTTTGGAACTGTCAACACAAAAATCACAGATATCACATTAAGGGAAATAAGGGAAAGTTTATTTTGGAACCATTTCTAGTGACCATGACTGAGGAACACAGACTTAGGTTATTCTACATTCTAAGTTCCAATGTAGAAGCAGTTTCATAGTTTACAAAACAAAGTCATATGTCAAGGCAAGTTTAAAATATGTCAGAGAGATGGTTATCAAAAGACAGGGAAATTTTTATATAGGCCCAATATGCTGTGTGATGATCATCTTAGCTTTTGGATTGGTTGGAACCCAGTGGGTGTCTGTAAGTCAGTGGATTCCAAAGGTTGTTATTACAGAATGTTACTTCCCACACAGAGCTAGTCAAGGAATGGCTGTTCTAGGGAGCCAAAGCTAGCCCAAGATAAGGTCTAGCTCTGGACCTGCAACATTCCAATCTCCTGGCAGTCCTGACTGAACTAGTCAGGCAGTCTTTGCAGGCACAATCTTCCAGGCATTTTCATTCACAGGGCCCACATGTTGGAAAGAATTCTTACAGGTTGTACTCAGACTTCACCAAAGAAAGAAAGAAATGTAAGAAGAACCATTTGAAACCTCTAAAGACTCCAACTTTCTACTTCAAGGACTAGTCGAGTCCACATAGTTATTTAACTATTTGGATAACTGAATGCGCTGGCTAGTTTTATGTCAAATTGACACAAAAAATATATAATCTTCTGAGAGAAAGGAACCTCAATTGGGAAAATGCCACTGTGAGATTGGGCTGCACACAGGCCTGTAGAGCTTTTTCTTAATTAGTGGTAAATGGGGGAGTGGTACCCCTCTTGGCTAAGAAAGCCAGCTGAGCGAGCCATTGTGAGCAAGCCAGTAAGTAGCATCCCTCCATGGCCTCTGCATCATCTCCTGCCTCCAGGTTTCTTCCCTGCTTGAGTGCCTATCCTGATTTCTTTCAGTGATGAATTCCAGCCCTGTTTGAGTTCCTATCCTGATTTCTTTCGGTGGTGGATTATGATGTGGAAGTATAAGCCAAACAAACCTTTTCTCCCTCAACTTGCTTTTGATCATGGTGTTTCATCATAGCAGTGGTAACACCAAAACATCGAGCATGTTTCATTATCTTCAACAACAAAATGAATATAATTTTAGTTGTATCTATATATAACTAAATTAATAGAAATTTAATTGCATTAGTCTTCTCTTCCAAAAGGCGAACACTATTGTCAAGTACATTTTTTTTTTTTTTTGGTTACAGTAACAGAAACTATTGCCAATGATGTCCAACTGGTGGCTTTTAAATGTTCCATGTAGCTACATATTGCACCTTTTCAACATGGCGGTACAGTAGCTGTGTGATTAGACATAGGAGACATAGCTATGAGCCAGCAAACCAGGTTTAGCCCCTGTTCTTGGTGAGCCATTTCTTCTCCTAGCAGATTCCTGGGAGATTCTAATTCCCCTACACTGGGGGCATTGAGCCTGGGCAGGACCAAGAGCTTCTCCTCCCTTTGATGCCAGTCAAGCCATCCTCTGCTACATGTGCAGCTGGAGCCATGGGTCTGTCCATGAGTGCTCTTCAGATAGTGGTTTAGTCCCTGGAAGCTCTGGGTGGTTGGTGTTGTTGTTCTTATGGGCTGCAAACCTCCTCTACTCCTTCAATTCTTTAAATCCTTCATTAAGGACCCTGTTCTCAGTTCAATGGTTGGCTGGGAGCATCTGTCTCTGTATTTGTCATGATCTGGCAGAGCCTCTTAGGAGAAGAGCTGTATCAGGCTCCTGTCAGCATGTCCTTCTTGGCATCAGCAATATTGTCTGGGTTTGGTGACTGTATATGGGTTGGATCTCCCGGTGGGGCAGTCTCTGGATGGCCTTACCTTCAGTCTTTGCTCCACACTTTGTCTCCATGTTTCCTCCGAAGAATATTTTTGTTCCCCCTTCTAAGAAGGACTGAAGCATCTACACTTTGGTCTTCCTTCTTCTTGACCTTCATGTGGTCTGTGAATTGTATCTAGGGTATTCTGAGCTTTTGGGCTAATATCCACTTAGTGCATTCTCAGTCTTTGTAAGGCTGAGGCAGGAGAATTACCCTGAGTTCCATGTTAATCTTTCCTCTAAAGACCCTGCATAAAAAATGAACCAACAATAAAAAAGAGTTTTTAAGGCATACAGATTTTTCTACCTAGAAAATTCTTTAGCATCTTTTAAGGATAGAGAAGCCTAATTAGTGTTGAAGTAAATGCCTAAGCTTTTTCTCACGTGACTCATTTGGCAGAGTGCTTGCCCCTCATCCAGACAGGTAAGGTAACGAGTGTTTCCCACGACGTGTGCAAGTGTGTAGTGAAGTACTCACATATGCATATATGAGGCCCTTCAAAATGTGAGGAGGGAGGAAGCAGACAGGGAGTGAAGGTAGGTGTGTGTGTTTTCCGATTTCCTTCATCAACGCGGGCTTTAAACAATCGATTTCAAGCCAGTCAGACCCAGAGGCTTGATTAAAATTATTTAACACACCAAGAACTTTATCTGTATTCAAATACAGCATTATACTGTTTAAAGTTACTTGAATGCACATAAAATACAGAAATGAAAGATGACAGGAACCGGATGGAGGAACAACGAAGGGGAAGTTATGGGGGGGAGGAATGGAAAGATTGGAACACTTCCGATTTCCCACCGCACCCTTTCTTCCCTTCCTTCCTCCAGCCTTTCCTATTTCCTGCCTGCCTCTGTCCTCTCTGTTTTTCTGTATCAGGGCATTTAGCCATGCTGTGTTTTGGATTGAAATGCCTCGATAGAAAAAACAAACAAACAAACAAACAGGACGTAATAAACGGATTTTGTCTCCCTTGGTCTCGGTTTCAGTACGAGTGGATTGAAACCTGTAGAAGACACAACCGGAATTGAAAAAAGGAGAGTACTATAGTGCAACGCCTCGAAAACTGGAGGTGCCGGGGATTGAACCCGGGGCCTCGTGCATGCTAAGCACGCGCTCTACCACTGAGCTACACCCCCTCACGTAAGGCTCATCACAAAATACATCTATAACTGTAGGTTGCCACTCTAACCGTCGGGCGCCTTGCCATTTACTATGTATATATTAAATACCGTGTCTCGGGTACCGGGTGGAAGACAAACTAATCGAAGAAAACGCCGACCAGGTGATCTGAAAAGTCTGGATCCCTGCCCGGGGGACCTCCTATGACCTTTCAGCTGAGTCAGATCACAGGTATTTGCCAGGCTGTTCCAGAGAGGAAGTTGGCAGACGCCGGCAGTGTGATGCTGAAGAACAAAGCAAGCCGGCGGCGTGGACTCTTGTAGACCCGGGAAGTCGCTGGGTGGCTCCAGCGCGAGGCGCTTAGGCCCCCGCTCCCCGCAACTCCCCCTCCGCAAAACCCCCCAAACCCCGCAGGAAGACTCCGAGAAAAAGATGCTAAAATGGCTGTATCTACACAACCCTCCTTGGCCGGCAGTGTCAGTTCTGGAGCTTCTCCACTCCTCGGTGCAATCAGGAGAGCTCTCTCCCGCTCGCTCAGCATCGGCACACCAGTCCAAATGGGCTGGGGATTTGATTCAATGATATAAACTAGGATCTTGGTGGGAAAAATAAGATAGACGAGGACAAAGTCTGGGAGGGAAGAGGGGAGATCTGGGAGAGGGAGGAAAAGCAAGAGTATATATTAGACAGGGTTCACTGGCGGAACAGAAACAAGGTATATATTGTTTATATATAATATAAATATATATAATATATATGTATATATATTATAAGAGAAATATTATTGGATTGGCCTACATGGCCTTGGCTGGGTAGGTATCTACATGCTGGAGAAGCTGAAAAGCAAAGGAAAAAAAAAAAAGCTGAAAACTGGAAATATCAACTTGCCCAACGCAGTGCTGAAAGCCGGCGGTTCCCTAGAATCGCTGGTGACACCAGAGGACCTCAAAGGCATCGGAGGTGTCCAGCGCACTCTTCTTTTTCCTTGGGCGTCTATAGCTGGCGCTGCTCTTCAGGAAGATGAGGTCCAGAGGCATGCCTCCACCGTGACAAACGTCTTCTGTTGACAATTAGGAAGAATGCCGAGTGGTCCTTAGAACTCAGGACAGGTATGACAGGTCTCATCACGCCCCGTGTCTCCATGGTTCCTGTGCTTCCTCTAAGAATCAGACCACATGCTCTCTGAAGTGTGAAGCTGGTCCTTCTAGAGCGTCTCTCGCCGAGCTAGTAACGCTTGAATCAGCAGGAAGCGCTCTCTGCTGACACGTTCATTAAGACCAGAGCTTCTGTTTCAGTGAGTTGGGTGAGTTCAGTGAGTTGCAGTTCTAGCAAGTTTCTGATGAGAAAAGAAGATTCTGAAATACCCTTACCTAAGTAACAAGTCCCAGAAAAAAAAAAAAAAAAAAAAAAAAAAAAAAAAAAATGGAAGAGATGAGAGTTCGCTGTATTGCGAAACTGCTCCAAAGAGGAGCGACTAGGAAGTGGGTTGCCAAGCAACCGAGAAGTCTCCCAGGGCACCTTGCAGAAGCAGATCTGAGATCGATGACAGGGTAAGAGAAGAAAGGCAGCTCCATCGTTTTTTTTCTGAGGCCGGTTCAGGTTTAAGTAGAATTTAATCTCCTTGATGGAGAATCCTATTTAAAAATTACTCATCATCTGTCAGGTTGTCCTAGCTAACTTGTCGCTTCTGTTAAATTGCCTGCTTATTGGAACCTCCCTCTCCTAGCGTTTGTCAAACTGCTTGCTTACACAAAAGCTACCCTAGCCTCCTGCACCTGCCAAGTTTCTGCCTTTAAAAACCCTGTGTCCTGGACACTAAAGGTTACACCTAGGTCTCTGAATACTTAGGCATTAGACCTCTGAAATAAAGAGTGTCAATTGTCTACACAACCACACGCCGACTGTGAGTTATTCAGTTGTATCACACGGTGAGGCTGAGCTCTCTGTCCTGTGTTGGAACACAGCTGCCACTGTGTTAGGCTGTGAGCAACGTGAGCTTGTCACCCTGTGTGCTTGCTCCTCTGGTTCGTGCTATGGTGCACTCTTCTTTAGAAAAAGGAGCTG
The DNA here is from genome assembly GCF_963924665.1 of Micromys minutus. NCBI lineage: Eukaryota > Metazoa > Chordata > Mammalia > Rodentia > Muridae > Micromys > Micromys minutus. Next base: position 72,300,272 of record NC_137975.1, on the reverse strand, counting down.
CCCATCTGAATTGTTGCTGTTTCCCCCCGTGTTTCTCTGTGAGATACCAAAAGTATTATTTTCCAGCTTTTCAGTATTCATTCTGGATTGAAAATCTACCCAGAGGATGGCCTGCTCCTCTCCCTTGGGGACGCTGCATCCCCACAGCTCCATTGGGGTGGCTGACGGTTCTTGTGTGAATGATCCGAAAGGATCCCAGTATGTAACTGTTTCTTATGAATGGGGAGGAGGACCAGATAAGTTGATGAACAGACAACTTAGGGCAAAGACCAGGTAACAAATACTGTGAAGAATGACCTAGTTACAAACTCGGTGGTGGTGAGGACATTCTACTGGTGATTTAACTGTGAACAGGTAATTTGGAGTGCAAGAAATCTCCTCCTTAGGGTCGGGTCTCAACAGGTCAGATGGGAAATAACCCAGTAAAACCAAGCCCCAAAAGAAAAAAAGAAGGAAAGAAAGGTAGGAAGGTTCTCCAAGACAGGGAACAACCAACCCTTCTGGCCGTTCCAGAGGTTCCCCAACTAGCTTCAGTACTTGCTGTCCTGACTAAAGAGGGACAAAACTATGAGAAAGAGACCTTCAACATTTAACTCCACAGTCTCCCTCCCTGGGCATGGGATTCACCTTTCTTTCCTTCTCACCATGATTTCCTCAGAGAACTTGGGAGTTGCTTGGTACAGCATGCCTTATAATGAGGGGTGGGGGAAGGAAAGGATATAACCGCTCCTAACATGATTGCTCCTAGGTATGGTGGAGGAGAAAGTTTGTTATAGATACATGGTAGAGTACAGCCAGAGGCAGACACACCTAGGAGTGTTCACAGTGTACATGACCCTGTACTATGTGGGGAGAAGGGAGAGGGGAAGAGAGAGAGGAGACCCAAGTACAGCAGCCAAGAGGCCAAAGGTACCAAAACGAACAAACAAACAAACAAACAAAAAACAACAACAAAACCAACAACAACAAAAAAGCAGGTAACCAAAATGTAGATTTGTGGATTCTATAGGGAAGAGTCTCACAGGAACCCAGCTCTTGGGTTGCAGAGTTCACGGTAGAGGGAAGGGTATGCCAGACATACCTGATTACAGGTAGGGCCTGAGGGGTGCTCAGTACTAGGTCTGACTGGACATGAGAACCAGGAGGCCAGGTCCACTTTGGAATGTCACATAGGCGCCTCAGTCACTTGTCCCTGGCTTAAAGCTTACGCCTTAGACTTTAATCCTGAGACAGTTGCTTTTCTAACTGTATTGAAATGCCACACGAGGCCACTAAAACTTTATATATCAGGGCTAACTTATTTAACACGTTAATTTCTAAGGGACTCTGGCCACAAAGTTGTTTGCTGCCAATGCATGCTGTGCTTGAATGGGACAAAATGGTGTCAAGGTCATTATTCCTCCCCAGTTTGTCTGTCTCCAAGGAGGAAGGCCCTCTGTGTGCACTGGGCACATCCCCCCATCCCTTCCGCTTCATGGGTTTCTTTCCCAGCCAGAACTTAGGCCCAGAAGCCAAAGAGAGAGCTCAAACAAGATCCAGGTGGTGTTGCTTTGGTGGCCACAGTTAAAACCAATGCAAAGGTGAATGGACTCCCTTTCTTCGGGTTCAGTTGTTTTTTTTTTTTTTTTTTTTTTTTTTTTTCCTTCTGTTCTCTTTATTTTTGTTGGTTTGGTTTTTGTACATTTTTATACCAAACGACAGAAATTATATCAGACGTCCAGGGTAGATTTTTGTTTTAACCCTGGCAACTGTTTTGCACGATGTGTTTACTGGTGACCAGAAGAAACATAGTGTTCCCAGCCATGTGCCTCCAACACTAGCCACCTACGAGTGGGAGCTAACAAGCTGAAATAGCTAGACTGGGAAGTTCATGGGAATTTACAAGGACCCAGGGAAAACTTGGGAAGGCACATTCCAACCAAGACTCAAGGGACAGAATACCAACGGTCAGACACACAGCTGCCAGAATGCTGAAGGATATAAAAATGGAGGTTTTTTTCCTTAAGTAAAGAAGGATTTACAAATGAAAATTCAGATGATTGGATGAGGCTAGGCGTGGTATTGTATACCTCAGCAGCGGGGCAGCAGAGGCAGGCAGATCTTTACGAGGCCAGCCTAATCTACAGAGTGAGTTTCGGGCCATCCAGGACTATGGTGAGACCCTGTGGATAAATGAATTCATTTATCAATTAACAAATAAGGAAATAAATAAATGCTAGATGATTTTTCTAGAGTGGAAAAGAAAGCTGGAACACTTAAGCAAGTTACATGGTTCTAAGGAAGTTCTACAAGGAATGTAAAAGGTGAGAGTCTGTATAGGAAACCTCTACTTAAGATCGTCCCTGAGCAGTGGTGGTACACACCATTAATCCCAACACTTGGGAGGCAGAAACAGGCAGATATCTGGGTGAGGTCAACCTGATCTACACAGTGAGTTACAGAACAGCCAGATATACACAGATAAAGCCTGTCTTGAGACAGAAGATATAAACAAAACAAATAAAAAATAGTTATTGGTCTGATCTTCATAATTACAATGACTGGCTTTAAAAACAAAACAAAACAAAAAGTATGCCTAATTAAAATGTATTTAAAAGTGTTTGGTTCTTGTCCCAAATCTATCGAAATCACCTTACACAGTAGTTAAAAGTACTGGGCTGGTATAGAAGACTTTCTGTGTGTTCAATAAACATACTTAGAGGACTATACTTTTAGGCAGAAAGATTACAAAAGGGACAGTGTGTTGCCCTCCAAAGTCAACTAGGTCCCAGGGAACTGTAGGCCACGTCTAGAAGTCAGGAAGGCCAGAGGGACCCCGCCCAGTGAATTGTAAGCAGTCTACAAAGAGGCAGGCCAACACTTTTTTTCAATGCATCAAATCAAAGCCATAGCCAAATGAGAGCTTCAATTTCTCCTCACACAGATGGATCAAGGTCTAGCTTAAAGATCAAAAAGTATGTCTACAGAGGTTCCTGTAGAAACCAAGTGACCTTCAAGTGGCCTTGATGTACAAAAAAGAAAAGTGATTAATTCTGGTCATCTGAATGGTCTTAAACACCCAGCAGGAAAGTGTGACCACAGATTAAAAGAATTGGTATATTTCCGTAGTAGTCCGAGGGGTTGATCATTCTCCCTGGACTTTAGACCTAAAGCCACAGACTTATTCAGACAGCTGTTTCTCATTAACGATATATATTAACGATATATTCTTCTTGATCAGAAAAATGCTGCTCAGACATATGAATGCATGTATACCTTGGCTCACTGAAGTACCTATCTGCAGCCAAGAGAGATAGAGTCAGTTGTTTGAACCTAAACATTCAATGATGGCTAAATTTATTCTCTCCCTCACTGGGGGTCATTTGGGAGGTCTGTCAGTCTAATTCTAGCCACTTTTACAGTTACATGCCTGAAGATGATGTTCAGTTCTTCACTCTGGAGACCAAACGAGGGCCAAAGGAAAACGAGGGGTCACACTTGTGAGCCCACCTAGAGATGCTAGTGACCATTTAATGATAGCCTCTGTCGTGGCTTCTTTTGGCTCTGCATAGGGCTCGTTAGTGTTAATTCTCCCTACCCCCACCCCTTTACTTCTTCCTCACATCTCTCTTTAGGTGACAGTCAAGGACTTTCTTTCCTTTCCAACTTACCTCATATACAAAGGTTCATATCCATGAACTTTTGAGGTGTTTTGGGTAGGCTCACTAGTGGGGCTACACATGTGTAACGCTCCCCGTGTCTGTTGGAGGAAGGCAGATCTGTAGTCGTCCCAATTTCATTGCAGACTTTAGTTCCAAAGCAGGGATGATATAAACAAAATGTCAAAATAGCCTAGGCAGTGTGGGATACAAAGACCCCAAAGTAACCTGTTTCCCTCTTGGCAAAAACCAGCAGTGTTCTTGCTCAACGTGCTTGCCAGAGACTAAAGATGCCAGAAGTGTTTTAGGGATTCTGATTTCTCCTCTGGTTCCTAGGGTTACCTCTTCAGAGAGAAGAATGTAAAAATACCACCAGTAAAGGCCTGTTGAGAGAAAAATGTGTGGCCACAAGAGTGGAATCTAAGGCCTGGTTGGGTCCAGTCAATCACCTGGCTAAAGGATCACCCCTAGCAGGAAGGACTCACTTCAAGCCATACTGAAAAGACAGGTGGAATGATTAATCCCTCTGTCAAGGGACTCTATCTAGAGTCTTGGCTGAGGCTCACAACTGTCTTATCCTGGGATCTGATGCCTCTTTCTGGTTTGTAGGCAGACTTGCAGACAAAGCACCAATACATAAAGTACATAAATCCTTAGAAGCGTGTCCAGAGTCTCATTGGAATTCCCCTCACCAAATAACCCCCAGATACTTATCAACAATTTACTCGTACTAGAGGCTTTGGAAACTTAGTATATGTTGGCTGAACTTTAGAGAAAAACGGTAATTATGTTAATAAAAAAGGAGGGAATTATGAGACATTTTTTTTCTGATCAAAATTGGCTAGCCTACAAATGGGTCAATATATCATAACCATCCCCCTATCTTGAGAAACTCTCCTTGGTCTTCCCAGCCTTTGAACATCCTACAACTTGACTCTTTACCCCACCCTTCCACTCCAGGCTGAAGAATTTACCAACATTATCAGATTGCAAAGTCAAGCTTCAACTAATGAGCTGAGACACAGTCACCACCTCCATTAGAATAAAAAGTAAATGGACTTTCTGTCAGTGTGCAATTGCTTGCTTGACTTGGATCATGGCATACCCTATTTTCAATTAAAAAATTTTCCTTGCCCGGTGACTTTCACTTTGCTCATCTGTTTTCCTAAGTGACACTATGAAATATTACTTTTCTACACTATCAACTTCCTAATCTTACTACCATATAGTCCTGTAAAACTCTTACATTTCTTAAATTTGTCACTTTATGGGGGGCAAAAAACTTGCTTGTATCCCATGTGGTTTCAGTAATTAAGACTATGAATCAAATTTACAGTGTTCAAATTAAGAGAAGAAACAATACCCAAATTTATTACACACATGGGGAACAACACAGGTATGAAAAGTAAATATTCCCAACCAAGATCTAGAAGCTTCTATACTTTCTTCGCAGGGCTCAGAGGAAGGGATATTGGCAACTTGGAGCAGGGAAGGATTTGTAGAAAGGATGATTAATGGGCCTCTGGAAAACAGGTTTGAACAGCATTTGAAAATGTCTGTCTGGATGTGTGGACTTCCAGCCTCCCATAGAATGAGTTAATTCATGATTGGTGAGATTTTTGGTGGAGTTTAGGGCAACTATTAACAATTTCAGTTTGGAAGATTAGGTTTTGGGTTGATAAGCGTTTTAGTCAGGGTTTCTATTCCTGCACAAAACTTGATGACCCAGAAGCAAGTTGGGGAGGAAAGAGTTATATTCATTTTACACTTCCACACTGCTGTTCATCACCAAAGGGCGTCAGGACTGGAACTCAAGCAGGTCAGGAAGCAGGAGCTGATGCAGAGGCCATGGAGGGATGTTTCTTACTGGCTTGCTTCCCCTGGCTTTCTCAGCTTGCTTTCTTATAGAACCCATGTCTACCAGCCCAGGGATGGCACCACCCACAATGGGCTGGGCCGCTGTCCATGATCACTAGTTGAGAAAATACCTTACAGCTGGATCTCATGGAGGCACTTCCTCAGCTGAGGCTCCTCTTTCTGTGATAACTCCAGTTTGTGTCTAGTTGACACAAGACCAGCCAGAACAACAAGGAAACTTCAGAGAAAGCTCCTCCCTGCGCTTGCTGTTTACTAGAGAGCTCCTTGTCCATTCCTACCTCAGGCTTGTGAAGATACTAACTTTGGAAATTATTGAGAAAAGAACAGGGAAGCTTGGGTAGAAAAAGAAAATCTGCCAGCTCCCTGTAAGGGATTCAAGGCCATGTAGGAAGGGTGAGTGTTCAGAAGAGCTGGAGGGAAAGGTGTTTTAGATTAAATAATGCAGGCGTGTGGAAGGCCACACCTTCTTACTCCTGGGTAAAATGTATGAACAATTTGATTTTTATTCACCAAGCTTCATGACTCTCTCTCTCTCTCTCTCTCTCTCTCTCTCTCTCTCTCTCTCTCTCTCTTTCTGCAATAGTAGCAGGCAGCGATCAGAAGAAATTAATTCTGTCTTAGTTATGGTTAGCACTGCTGTGATGAAACACCGTGACCTTTCAACTTGGGGAGGAAAGGTCTTACTTGGTTTACACTTCCACACTGTAGTCCTTCACTGAAGGAAATCGGGACAGGAACTCAAACAGAGAGGTAGGAACTGATGTAGGTCCTGGAGGAGTGCTGCCTGCTGGCTTGTTCTTCCTCTCTTGCTCAGCCTGCTTTCTTATAGACACTAGCCTAGGGAATGGCACCTCCCACTTGGGCTGGGCACTCCTCCATCAATTGCTAATTAGTGGGAGTTAAGAGAAAAGCAAGAGGTTCCTTCTTCTCAGATGACTCTAGCCTGTGTTGAGTTGACATAAAATGAATCTCAGAATATTTAGGCGTGTGTTTACACATTCTACCAAATACTAGTTTTCTCCAAAGAGAAGAAATGAAAGTGACCATCCAAAAACAATCGGTGTCTTCCAAAGCATCTTTGAAAGAGGAGGAAGCTGTGATAATACCCCCAATTAGGAGGCAGAGGAGGAGGATTAAGGTTATAACCTCTAATGAGTAACACAGTTGGACTTTGTCCTTTTTAAAAATTTATTATTTATTGAAAGTAAATTGATAAGTTAGTTGTGAAGTAATACATGAGGAAGGTATCTTTGTATGTTTGTTTACTGGACCCAACACAATTGGAATGTGTCCTGAAGATTCCAGTTTCCAGTTACAAGGGACTTTGAGAAGTCTGTGGGTTGATTATCTGTGGAGTCAACCTACTGCCCCTTAAAATATCCAAGGAAAAATAAAAACTCAGGAAGTCCCTTAGATCAAAACAGATTCATGCTTGAGCACCGTGTTGAATCCACAAGCCTGGGACTGCAGCTAAAGTGGAGACAACTTGAGACCTGAATCTGAAGATAGACCGCTCTTGTTTTTTTACATTGCTGTTTTACTTTGTTTGGGGGGCCAGGATCTCCTGTAGCCCAGAAGGGCCTTGAACTCTTGGTAATTGAGGATGACCGTGAACTCTTAGTTCTCTTGCCTCCCAATGATCTCTGTCTTTCCTAGAGTAACTTTGCAAACATTATTTTTCCAGTCTTATGCCAACTTCGCACGTTCACACAAGCTTTCTGTAAATCTCGCTGACTTCGCATCCTTGCTGATTCCCACCCTCCAAACGTCGGGTACCCCTCCCTCCCCCCTTTGCAGCACAAGGTCCCCTGAGTTCTGGCAGGACATTTCTGTGGTTCTCGGGTCATAGAAAATTTAGCAGCATTCACACGAAGAACCACCAAGCTACCTGCCTGCTACAGCCATATCTACATTTTAGAAGTCTTTGCATTTCTTGATTCCAAATTTGGAACTTTTATGTGATACTGATTTTTTGTGATCTCTATGAAGAAACCCCACCCATGTCTGGTCACATTTCGTTTGACTCTTACGTATTTACCCCTTTTAGCCACTTGGCCGCGTGGCCTAATGGATAAGGCGTCTGATTCCGGATCAGAAGATTGAGGGTTCGAGTCCCTTCGTGGTCGGTGTACTTTTGCGTTTTTCTCGTTTCATTGGTGTCAGCACTGCTAAATATGAGGAGACGAGGAAGGAGTGGAGGTCTTTCTTGTCTATATTGTTGCAAACGACAAAGACCGAAGTCTTTTTTTGACTGAACAGTATTCCAAGATGTATACAAGATGTAGGCAAATGCTACAGTCTCTGGAACATACTGATCTCATTTCCTTTCGGCAATATATCCGGCTAGAGGATTGCTAAATCTAATTTTAGTTTAACGTAGTTTTTGAAATGGCTCCAACTGCATTGTCCAAGACAATCTTAAACTCCAGAGCTCACGTGATTTTCCTGATGCAGTTTCCCGAGTAGCTGGACCACAGGGCCACCCACTGAGCTCCTTTTTCTTGAGCCTCCACACTGTTCACAGCGCTAATCTGCACGCCCATCAACAGGATAGCTCTCTCCCTGAGTCCTCACCAGCGTTTGTAAGCACTGTACTTCAATCACGGACATTCTTGCTGAGGTGACGTGATATTCTACTGTGGACTTAGCTCTTCATTTTCTTCTCTTTTTTGTCGTTTTTGAAACAGGATCGGGTTTTGAAACACTGACTGGCCTGAAAATCCCGAGATAGTCTCTTTGGGGCTGAGTTACAGATGTTGGGGTTTGGTTACAGATGTTGGGGCTGGGTTACAGATGTGGACCACCACACTCCCTCTTCATTAGGATTTTGACTTGCATTTCCTTGATGGCTAGTGATGTTAATATTTTTCCACACATCTGTTAAGTACAAATCTAACATTTAATATCCATGTGCATAAAACTATAAAACTCCAGTGGGGGAAAACAAATAAGTACTAAATTTATTGAAGATTTTTCTAGATTCATGAACAGTAATACTCAATTCTAATAAAAGGTCCTATCTAAAACACTACTACTACTACTACTAATACTACTTATACTACTAATAATAATAATATGGCTAGGCATAATGGCATATGTCTTTAATCTCAGCATCCCAGCACTCAGGAAGTATAGGCAGACAAGTCTCTGAGTACAAGTTCAACTGATCTAAAAAGAAAATTCTAGGATAGCCAGGGCTACACAAAGAAACTGTTTTAACAAAAAAGGAGACAGAGAAGTCTATGTATGACCAAATTGATCTATGGGTATTTTTCCTTTTTTTTTTTTTTTTTTTTTTTTTCTTGGATATATTTCATTTACATTTCAAATGTTATCCCCTTTCCCAGTCTCCCCTCCCTCTGCTTCTATATGGGCACCTCCCACCAACTCACTTCCTCCAACCTCCTCACCCTGGCATTCCCCTACACTGGGGCATTGAGTCTTGGCAGGACCAAAGGATTCTCTTCCCATAGGTGTCCAACAAAGCCATCCTATGCTACATGTGCAGCTGGAGCCATGGGTCCATCCTTTTGTACTCTTTGGATAGTGGTTTAGTCCCTGGGAGCTCTGGTTGGTTGCTACTGTTGTTCTTATGGGGTTGCAAACCCTTCAGCTTCTTCAGTCCTTTAACTCCTCCACTGGGGATCCCATTCTCAGTTCAATGGTTGGCTGTGAGCATCTGCCTCTGTATTTGTCATGCTCTGGCAGAGCCTCTCAGGGGACAGCTATATCCGGCTCCTGTCAGCATGTACTACTTGGCACCAGCAGTAGTGACTGGGTTTGGTGGCTATGTGTGGACTGGATCCCTAGGTGAGGCAGTCTCTGGATGGCCTTTGCTTCGTTCTCTGCTTCAAACTTTGTCTCTGTATTTCCTGCTGTGAATATTTTTGTTTCCCCCTCTAAGAAGGGTTGAAGCATCTGCACTTTGGTCTTCCTTCTTCTTGAGCTTCGTGTGGTCTACAAATTGTATCTTGGGTAATCCAAGCTTCTGGGCAAATATCCATTTATTAGTGAATTTTTGTGTGTGTGTGATTGGGTTGCCTCACTTAGGATGATATTTCCTAGTTCCATTCATTTCCTAAAAATTTTATGAAGTCATTTGTTTTTAATATCTGAGTAGGACTCCATTGTGTAAATATACCACATTTTCTGTATCCATTGTTGAAGGACATCTGGGCTTTTTTTTTTTTTTTCCAGCTTCTAGTTACTATAAATAAGGCTGCTATGAGCATAGTGGAGCATGTGTCTTTGTTGTATGTTGGAGCATTTTTTTGTGTATATGCCCAGGAGTGGTATAGCTTGATCCTCAGGTAGTACTATGTCCACTTTTCTGAGGAACCGCCAGACTGATTTCCAGAGTGGTTGTACCAGTTTACAACCCCACCAAACAGTGGAGGAGTGTTCCTCTTTCTCTGCATCCTCACCTGCATCTACTGTTACCTGAGTTTTTGATCTTAGCCATTCTGACTGGTGTGAGGTGAAATCTTAGGGTTATTCTGATTTGCATTTCCCTGATGATTAAGGATATTGAACATTTCTTTAGGTACTTCTCAGCCATTCAATATTCCTCAATTGAAAACTCTTTGTTTAGCTCTGTACCCATTTTATTTGATTCCCTGGAGTCTAACTTCTTGAATTCTTTGTATATATTGCACATTAGCCCTATATTGGATATAGGATTGGCAAAGATCTTTTCCCAATCTGTTGGCTGCTGTTTTGTCCTAATGACAGTGTCCTTTGCCTTACAGAAGCTTTGTAATTTTATGGGGTCCCATTTGTCTACTCTTGATCTTACAGCATAAGCCATTGGTGTTCTGTTCAGGAAAATTTCCCCCTGTGCTCATGTGTTTGAGGCTCTTCCCCCACTTTCTCTTCTGTTAGTTTGAATGCACTGGTTTTATGTGGAGGGATCTACTTGGACTTGAGCTTTGTACAGGGCGATAAGAATGGACCGATTTGCATTCTTCTACATGCCAACACGTAGAAGCCTCTTGTGCTGATAACAACCATGACTCTGACTTGGCAGAGGTGAGACCTTTAAGAAGGCTGAGTTAAGAGAAGATGTGGGAGTAGCGGTTCCATGAAGGAATCGATGCATTCATTAGACAGGAGGGAGGTCTCCCTTCTATGCCACGTGAGGACATAGCAAGAGACTGACCATCTACCCCAAGAGGGACTGAATCTAGAGGAACCTGCATCGTCTACACCACCAGACCTGCAGGATCACCTCTGCTCTGCACCCCATGTCAGTTCTGGGGACCTCTGGATGCCCCAGTGTCTCTTGATGTCGGAACTAGGAAACAATCTCCCCAGTGTGAAGTTTTTCCTCCGGTGATGCCGATTTCCTGCTTCCAAATACATATTTCTCCACCTCTAGGATTACAAACCCCATAGGTTCCTCTGGAACTTGGAGTGGTGGAGCTGTAGTTCGGCTTGGCTTTGTGGATGAGTGGGAGCCACAAGGAACGCTTTAAACCCTTCCTGCTGAGGTATTCATGCTCAGTTCAGTGTGAAAAATAGGAAGCTCGACCACTTGTAACGATGAAGGGAACCCAGACACCAAGTGCATCCTAACAGGAAACAACTTAAGAAACTAAATTAGAAGCTGGAGCAAAATAAAATAACCTATATGCTATCAAATGATTTGCAGACTGGTTTAATTGCAAAGAAAGTCTATAAGATATAATATAGACAACTCCCTGAATAAAAAAGAGTCTTGCCTTCTCTATTACAAAAGAATTAACTTCTCTTTCCTATCCATCGCCTGTGCAGGAAACTTCACTGCTATGTCTATCCCTAACAACAACAAACAAACAAAAACTTGCTCTCACCCTGTTTATATAAGAACTTTCCTACTAACATGGTCCCTCCTTTCCCCCATGCACACACCCAGGATGTATGCAAGTGGTTTTATAAACATTTGGGGAAGAGGGGAAAGTATGAAGGCAAAGTAGCCAGGCTGGTCTAGAGCTCGGGAGAAACTGTCCCTAAGCTCCCCAGGGGTCCAGAAATAGCAGGGACCAGGCATGGTGAGATGGGTTGAGCTGTGGGCACACAAAGGGCACAAAAAAAACCCTCCTGTGTTTGGGGCCGGAGCGACTACGTCCCAAGCCCACCTCCCTCACTCGCCTGTGCCAAAACAGAAGCAATGCCCAGTTTTCAGGCCGGTGAGCTCCGGAAGAAGGAGTAAAAATTAACTTCCTCCTGAGGAGACACAGCGATCTTGGTTTACACGTCAAAGGCCAGGGCTACCTCTGGATCCTCTCTAGCACGCTGGAGATCTTAGTGTTTTCCCTCACGTTAGCTTTCTGCACCGGGCGCCAGAGTTAGCCAGTGTTTGTATGTTTTGCTTCTCTTGACAGCTTTCGAGACTGACTGGCGTCTTGGTATTTTCCAGCAGCGTCACAAACGCCTTGTGACGTTTGTAGAAGTTTGTCTTTGTGTTGCGAACAGAAACAAGGCATCAGTGTTGAAAATTCTGCAAGACTGACTCGGCCCACGAAGAGCTGGAAGATAGCGGATCGGCAGCCAAATTGTCTTGGCCTATCTTTATACTTTTAAATACCCACCTATTGCCCACTTACGTGTGTTACTTAACATCCTCGTGGTATCTTTTTTCAATATACAAATCGACCCGCTACCTTCTATTAACACCAACCCAAAGGCTAAGTGGTTGTATTCTAAGTTCCATCCCCCAGTTACCTGGCAACAGCCAGATTAAGCCTGACACACTATAAAAGGAGCTGCTTAACCTCTTCCTCTCTTTGCTCTCTTGCTGTTGTCTTCCTGTCCCCACTCTCTCCCCATTCCCTTCCCCATCCTATCTCTCCACATGTTCATGGCCGGCCTCTACTCCTCTACTTCTAGTCTTTCTCCACTTCTACTACCCTCCCAACTCCCCTCCCCATGCTCTGAATAAACTCTATTCTATACTATCATCATGTGGCTGGTTCCTCAGGGGGAAGGGCTGCCTCAGCATGGGCCCACTGAGGCACCCCCTTACCCCACACCTCAGCACACCTCCATTCCCCTCTCTTTATCTTTTTATAAACATATCACTAAGAATGTAACTGATAGCCTTAGATAACTAAAGATGTCCTGTCCCGTGACAACCTACATACCTGATGTTGCCATCGATGTTAGCCTGACTCCCTAACAGGTAAAGGAGAAGACCCCTAGCAGGTAGGCCAAAATGTAGGCTAGCCAGTTCTGCAATACTGTTCTTCTATTCCAGGAACTGACTGACCATAAAGAATTTATGGCCTTAATGTCAGGGTGACTCTGTTTCAGAAACTGACGGACCATAAAAACATAAAAGTTAAATAACACTTCATAAACAATCTTGAGAAACCAGGTGTTTCCCTTAAGATTCTTCACTGGTATTTTTGGCATTTTCCAATGATGTACTCCCTCCCGTCTTGGTTGTGGTTTTTTCCTTTAAAAACCCCTTCTCCCAGCCCCTCGGGGTCAGACTCCTCTACCCTGCGTGGGATATGAGTCCCAACCCCAGAGCACTAGTTCATCAATAAACCTCGTGTAATTGCAGCAAGGACGGTCTCTCGTGAGTTCTTGGGGGGTCGTGTTATCCTGAGACTTGAGTGAGGGTCTCCCCTCTGCGGGGGGTCTTTCAGTCTGTGTTCTTGTTTTTAGACGATTTCACTATGTACCCCTAACAAATGTATGACTCCCTATGTAGATCAAGCTGGCCTTGAACCCACAGATGTCACCCTCCACCTCTACTCCACCACTTGAAAATACTTCACGTTTCGAAATGGGGGGTTGGGGCTGGGCTAGTCATCCCACAAACATTGTGGAAGCTCTTTGGAAGGTAATCAGGGCCTGTTCCGGGAAAATGAGCATGCAAGAAAAACAGAAGAAATCCACACATACAAGATAGGCACTAGAAAAGAAACCGTGTGCTCTAGAAGGGATCCTGAAAGGGATTTAAGATCTTTCTTTTACATGATCTGTTTGTTTCTTTTTCTGGAAAAAAAAAAGTAGCATTTTTTGGGGGCAAAGTATGTAGATCACACAGGATTCCAAAGTCAATAGGTAGGGCTGGAAGGAAAAAGGTAGGGAGAAAGAAAGAAAGAGAGAGAGGGAGGGAGGGAGGGAGGGAGGGAGGGAGGGAGGGAGGAAGGAAGGAAGGAAGGAAGGAAAGACAATGAAGGAAATAACAAAAACTTTCAAAGGCAAATAGAACGAATTTCCAGAAATTAGTTTTACTGAACGTCCTATAAACAGCGACAAAACGGGCTGTATTCAGTTCTACTGGTCTGCAGTATGAGGAAAAACGAAATAAATGTTCAACTTACGACCCACCAAATATCGAGAGAAAACATACCAGAGAACAGTACGTACTGTGTGGACTTCGGGTTTGGTCAAACCAAACCACCCAAACCCACGGGGTAGTGGGTGAGCCCGGTAGAGAAAGCGCAACCCAAGGCGCAGCCGGACTACAGCGCAGAAACGATCGTTTACCCCGCCGCCCGCTAGGAGGCGCTGTGGAGGCGGCGCTCGCTGTGCGCCCGGCGCGCGGCCATCCGCGGCGATATTGGGGACGTGCGGTGACCGGACCTCGCGGGACTCGCCGCTCAGTTTCCTTCGCGGTCCGCAGTCGTCTCCCCGCAGGCCGACAGCGCGGCGGAGCGAATCTCGCGTCCTCGGAACCATAGCCCGGCTTCCGCGGCGACGCTCACTGTCGGCTGCTCCTGTTAGAAAATCCTCAAAGTCAGTTTTTAAGAGAGTGCGGTTCGGCGTTTCTTAAGTCTGTGGTCGGGCAGCTACGGATTTTTTCGATACTGAAGCTCAAAAGGATAAAGATAATGCTGTGTCAGAAGTGGGATTCGAACCCACGCCTCCATACGGAGACCAGAATCCCCAGACAGGGAAGCTACGCTTGAGTCTGGCGCCTTAGACCACTCGGCCATCCTGACACACGGCAGAAAGCCGCAGAAATTTCCTCATATAGAGACTGCTCTGGCACCCTGGCCGCGGCGGCAGCGTCAGGACTTGTTGGAAACGGTCACGGAAAACAGGGCCAGCAGTCCTGGTCTTTGCTGCTTTGTGACTCCGGACCTCAGAATTGCACAGAGGTCAGGAACCCGGTACGGAAGCGACTTTTGAAGGCCAAATGCCACTCGCGGCAGAGCAGTGAACGTTCAGTGTTTGAACTCTGGTGTGTCTGGGGCCAAGTTCAGAGAGTAGGCATACATATCTGCAAATTTTAACCAACTTTGTAACGACAGAATTTTACATATTTTATCACAAAGACTCGCCCTCCCCCCCCCCCTTTTTTTTTTCTTTTTCTTTCCTGCAAAGATTAAGTCTTTGTCTTTGTACGAAGAGAATCGTTTTGGGTTAGTGTGCCTTACCTTAGCTTTCAGACTGTTGTTTCCATAATCTACTTTAAATGAAGAGAAAAAACAAAAAAAAACGGAGAGTGTAGCGAATGAGCCTCTCTCCAACATACAAGATCTGTGGTATTTTCTCTCATAAGCTGTTGCTCTTTGGGACGAAAGTTATACAGGAGGTGATACCCAACAAGTCATCATTATAATTAATGATTATAATTAAGGTACTTGTTATAATTGTTTTTTTTTCTAATTGTAAAGTCCACATGAATCGAAGAAAATAGAAAATAAGTCAAAACTGAAAATCGCCCTCAGTCTCAGCTATAACTGCTGCTAATGTTTCCATGATAACACTAATCCTTGCAAAAGCAAACAAATAAAATCACCAAACGGTCATGTGTAGGGCTCACATTATCCATATGCTTTCCAAAGTAACACAGTGTAAACATACATACATTCTGAGTCAGTGGTTCTCAACCTGTGGCCTTCAATCCCTTTGGAAGCCCTCTATCTCCAAAAATATTTACATTATGATTCATAACAGACGAAAAATTAGTTATGAGGTGGCAATGAAAATAATTGTATGGTTGGGAGTCACCATGGCATGGCCAACTGCATTAAAGGGTCACAACATTAGGAGGCTGAGAACCACTGTTCTAAGTGGTCAAATATTCTTTTGCACAAATTTTAATAACAGAAGGTATCTTGTCAGTTGGCCCCAAATTCCCCTATAGGTTCATATGTTTGAATGCTTGGTTGCTCAAACTATTTAGGACCCATTAGTGGGTGTGGCCTTGTTGGAAGAGGTGTGTTACTGGGGGTGAGTTGAAAGTCTCAAAAGTCTGTGCCATTCCTGGCCAGCCCTCTCTCCCTCTCTCTCTCTCTCTCTCTCTCTCTCTCTCTCTCTCTCTCTCTCTCTCTCTCTCTCTCTCTCACACACACACACACACACACACACACTCTTAGTCACCACTGCAGAGACTACCTACTTCCATGCTCCTGGCCATCAGTCATGGACTTTCATTCTCTGGAACCGTAAACCCCAATATTTTTCTTTATAAGATGCTTTGTCACAGTATCAGAAAAGTAAACAAGACAGTATTCAACTGCCTTACATTTTTAGAAGGAAAAGCACCAGATCAAAGTTTATTGATTTTTTTAATTGATACTGACCAACTGCCTGACCAAAAACAATCATCTAGTCTAAACCTGACCAAGAAAGAATGCTAGGATTAAACAAGAAACTTAGAGATTATTGTTTAAAAAAAAAAAAAGAGAGAGAGAGAAATCACACAAAATAGAGAAACCAAAATAGTTTAATAGCTAAAACTGGGCTTTTAAATAGATTTATAAGGTTTAGTGTTTATGTTGGGTTTTTATACTTCCTCAGTAAATTGCTTTCTACGCTTTCATTTTTAAAAGTCTTATTGTATGCATGTCTGTATGTTGCTGCTGGAGCCCCAAATCTGGAAACCATACTGTGAAAGCAAAAGGTCTGTAAGGTTGAAAAAAAGCTCAGGCAAAGCATCACGTTTCTCGTCTGTTTTTGAGCGCTCTTCCTGTGCGGCCTCAGCTAACCTGGAACTTGCTGCTGGGTGTGGGCTTGATTTCTCTGTTCTGCAGCCAAATCCGCCGTGTCTTCAGCAACAGTGCCTTGGTATGGTGTGCAATCAAAAATGATAGCAACGGCCTGTGTTGCTTAAGGTCTAAGGTCATCCTAAAAAAAAAATAACAAAGAGGGAGCTATCCCCGACCCAGCACTGGGATTTTCAGTTAATAACGTATGTCTTCTGGAGGAAGCATTTTCTACTCATATGAGGTACTGTGTTCAAACTCTCTTTTTAAAAACTTCGCAGTTTAATTAGCTTACAAAGTAGCAAGCTTCCATAGGGTCTTTCACAAAGCCTTCCTTTTATTTAACCCCTCCCATACTTGCCTCTCCTCTGTCCCCATCCCCCAACCTTCCTGCATCAGTTTTTTTTTTCTTTTTTAAAGATTTATTTTCTATTTCTGTGTATGTATGTGTGTTGAGTATGTGGGTGCTCAGGAAGGCCGGGGGGAGGGGTACGGCTGGAGTTACAGACACTTGTGAGCTGTCATGGGTACTGGGAGCTGAACTCTGACCCTTTGCAAGAGCAAGCATGAAGTGGCAGGGACTTAAAAAATAAATAAACGAAAATGAAACAAAATGAAAAAAACAAGAACAAAACGGACAGGTGACTGCACCTGCTAAGAATGAAAAGAGCCGGCACACAGTTGTAATCCTTAGGCAGTAGCAGGAGGGCCAGGAATTCAGTATCCATCTGGGTTACACAGGCAGTTAAGAGAAAGCATATATATATATATATAATACTATATTATATCATATTATATTAATTATATTAAATAATATCATATCATATTATATCATATTAATTATATTATATTATATCATTAATTATATTATATTATATCATATACATATATATAATATTATATATACTAAGACTCTGTCTCAGAAAACCAAACCCACCTTTTCACCAAGATGGCGCCGAAAGCGAAGAAGGAAGCTCCTGCCCCTCCCAAAACCGAAGCCAAAGCGAAGGCCTTGAAAGCTGAGAATATCTTGCTGAAAGATGTCAACAGCCACCAAAAGAAGATCCGAAAGTCACCCACTTTCCGGTGGCCCAAGACCCTGCGGCTCTGGAGGCAGCGAAAATATCCTCGCAGGAGTGCGCCCAGGAGAAACAAGCTGGAGCACTATGCTGTCATCAAATTCCCACTGACCACCGAGTCAGCCAAGAAAAAAGTAGAGGACAGCAACACGCTTGTGTTCATTGTGGATGTCAAGGCCAGCAAGCACCAGATCAAACAGGCCGTGAAGAAACTCTGTGACATTGATGTGGCCAAAGTCAAGCTATGTTTGTTTGGCTCCTGACTATGATGTTCTAGATGTTGCCAACAAGGTTGGGATCCTCTAAACTGAGTCCAGATGGCTAATTCTAAATATACACCTTTTTTTTCCACCATGAAAAAGAAAAGAGAAAACCAAACCAACCAAAACCAACAAAACTCCAAGCCGTAATTCTTCTCCCTGTCCCATAATGAATTATGGGGACTAAACCAAATTTCTTGCTCTGGTATTGCATTGCATTCCCATATTATGTCCAGAATTTTCTTTGGGGTTTGATGGGAAGTTTGAAATGAAGATGAAGGGAAATTCAAACTGGGATGCAGCATGAACTGGTGATTGTTGGTGCTGGAGATGGGGTCCTTAATGGGTGCTACTTACACACTTTTACCGAGGCGGCCCTGGGCTCATTTGCAGGACCAGACAGAAGAAGATAGATTATAGACGGCATTGTTTTCCCGTCTTCAGTCAAGACAATGAACCTGGACCTTGACTTTGATTTAGAGATCATATCTCATAAACATTGTGTGTATGCTATAAAGAGATGTGAGAGCACCCAGTGTGTACCTTTATATACCCTACATTTCAAACTTTGAATACAAAATTAACCCCACAGAAGGCAGATCTGAGTAAATTTACACTTCAGTACAGAAAAGCAAAAGTAACACAGAACATGTTTCGCTTTGTCAACTTAACAAAATCTAGAATCACCCAGCAAGAGGGTCTCACCAAGGAATGGATTGGTTTGGATTGGCCTGTGAAGAACTTGGCTTTTTCATTATGTATATGGGGTTTTTGCCTCCATGAATGTCTATGTGCCATGTGTGCTGGACTCCTTTGAACAGAAGTTATGTGGTTATGTCTTAGTTAGGGTTTTATTGCTGTGAACAGACACCATGACCAAGGCAAGTCTTATAAATGACATTTCATTGGGGCTGGCTTTCAGGTTCAGAATTCAGTCCATTATCATCAAGGTGTGAGCACGGCAGCATCCAGGCAGGCATGGTGCAGGAGCAGCTGAGAGTTCTACATCTTCATCCAAAGGAAGCCAGGGACAGAGCATCCTCAGGCAGCTAGGAGGAGTGTCTTCAAGCCCATCCCCAGAGTGACACACTTCCTTCAACAAGACCACACCTTCTAATAGTGCCACTCCCCGGGCCTAGCATATGCAAACCATCAGAGGTTATGAGCTGAAGTGAGGTCACTGGGTCATGTCTCTAGCCCTACTGAGACACTCTGAAGTGAGGAGATCCATCCTTGAGGTTGTCAGCATCTCTTCATGGTCTGCGCCACGGACTGAGTAAGAAGACGAGACCAGCTGAGCACTGGCAAGCATGCATGTATTCTCTGTGCTCTTGGCTGTGGATGTGACCAGCTCTTCAAGTTCCTGCCACACTCTCCTGCTCTGAGGACTATAACTGGGGCTGAGAAGAAATTGGTCCTCTCCTAGGCTGCTTTGTCGGGGTATTTTCTGTTTGTTTTTTATCACAGAAACTAAGTTAAACCAATGCAGGACAATATTGTCAGTGTGTTCACACATCTTGCATCTAACCCAGCAGATCAATTCCTCAATGATAGTTCCACCCTTCGTGACTTCTATTTCCAGAGACTGGAGGAAAATTTGGGTTTGGCAAAGAACAAGGCTTTAGTAATTAAATAGTTTATTCCTGGGCTGTGCTATGGACACCAGTCTAGGGGCCTCGGGAAAGAGTATAATTCCTATCCCTTACCATTAACTGACCTTAACTTCCTCAAGGACAGAAGTTATGCTGCTATCTTGTGTTTCCCAGGAGTCGGGTTCCAAAACTGGCTAATTCCATGTTTGAACAGAGTCATTGTCTTTCACAGAAAAAGAGGCAACAGCAACCTAGGCACACTAGGAATCACTTAGGCACAATAGGTTTTAGTCGGAGGGGAGTTTTCTGTACAAACCTTTTGTTGTGGACTTCGGATAAAAGGCACTAACAAATAACTTTCATTAGCCATTTGGCAGCTCCTTGTCTGTAATTTCATACTGCTTCTAAATGGCTGAAAATGATCATGTATATCCTCTAATGTATTCGGTGCAGGGTCTGTCATTAGTTTCCCTTTATCATCCGAGTGTCACGGGTGCTGTATTAGGAAAAAAAGGAGCGGCCCAAGGTATGTGTAGATGATTTCCCATGGCAACGGAAGAATGAACTGGGCTGGAGCGGTTGCTCAGAGGTGAAGAGCATTGGCTGCCCTTCCAGAGGTAGGTCCTGAAGTCGAGGTCCCAGGAACCAAATGTTGGCTCATGACCACATATAAGATCTGGTGTATACATAATAGAGACACACAGAGAGAATATTAAGAGTTGCTAAACCCTCAAAAAGAAGAAAAGCCAAAATGTGGAAGCCTCAGTCCTTCTTAGAAGAAGAACAAAACACTCACGGGAGGAGGTACAGGATCAAGTGGAAGAGCAGGGATTGAAGAGGGGATCGTTCAGGGGCTGCCTCACTGGGGGATCCACCCCATGTGCAGCCACGGGGCCCAAGCACTACAGCTGATGCTGGGAGGTGCTTGCTGGCAGGAACCAGATAGTGGGGGAAGCCAAGGCACTGAGGTGGAGAGGATGACTGGGAGTAATGCACCTTCATGAAGACAAGTAGACGGGGAGAGGGAAGGGCAAAGGGGTAACATTTCAAATGTAAATAGAGTATCTAATAAAAAATTTTAAAGAGTTGTTAAACCCTAGTATATAATTAATTAGATTCTTCAGGGACCAGGAGCCCAAAGAATCTTACTGATCCGCATGTCTGCCTTTAGAGCTCATATTTTGACTCAGTGAATGAAGAGGTAGCTTATGGCTGCATAACTTTAATCCCAGCACTTGGGAGGCAGAGGCTGTGGGATCTCTGAGTTCCAGCACAGGCAGGGCAACTCACCTTCCTACAGAGGTAGACGGGTGACTTAGAATTAGCTTCATTTAGATTAAAAAAAAAAAAAAAAAAAAAAAAACAAACCACTATATGTGAAGGTTTTGTCTACATGTATGTAAACCTCATCTGTGCCTGGTGTCTGTAAAGGTTATAAAATGGCATCAGATGCCCTCGCACTAGAATACCGAGAACCAGACCAGGATCTTGCACCACCTCTCCAGCTCAGTCTGAGGACTGTTTATCCCACTTAGAACAGGACTTGTTAAAGCTGGATCTTAAATACAAACCCGCCACCATAAAAACCAAACATCACCTCTTGGCTCCTTCCTCTTACTCATCTTCCCACATATTGAAGTAATGACGATTCTTTTGTTCATAAACTTAACTTTTTTCATTAGCACTAAATTTCACCTTTAATTAAAAACATCCATTTGTGTCATGCACATCTCTCCCTCACATGCCATGGTGCATGTGCAGAGGTCTGACTTCACTGTCAGTGCATTACCCTAAGCATTTATACATCTGCAGTGGCCAACCCAGCATTGTGAAAGCCACCTGGGTTAATTTCCGAGAAAGTCAATGAAGAATCGGGACACAGTCCATTCATCAGGACATACTTACTAAAGGCCTCCAGCCATGGAAGCCCAATGATTGACTAGGAATGAATACATTCAAAGTGTATGTAGCTAAACAATCTAGTATTCTGAGGCCATGTAGAAGTAGCTAAGACCTAAACTCTTGAGACTTTTCTCAGCCTCACTATAGCAGGAAATCTAGAATCATTGTATCTGGGTAAACATAGGAATGGTTGTTTTGTAGATGCACTGACCCTGAAGAAATCACTGCAGAAAACAGTGATGTTTTCTGTTGTCCATAGATTTGTTTTTCTAGAGTTGTACAACCTTTGTATGACTTTGGCCACGAGATGGCTGTGGAACACTTAGGATGTCTTGTATTCTTGAGTCCTGCAAACAGTGTTCAGAAAGGACTAAAGCTGCAGAGGGAGGACACTTCCCATCAGGAGCTGTATGGAACAGATTAGGACCTTTGGTATTAGGACCTTTACCCCCACCCCCCCAAAAAAACCTACTTTACTGTGGCTTTTCTAAGATTCAATCCATAGAGGCTGCTGCCAGCAAGGCCTTAATTCATCTTTCAATGCCCCCCTTTCTTTGACAGTCCTGGGTAACCCAGGGACACCTCATTTTCTGCAGCACATGGTGACATCATCCACAAACGGGCTGATTTTGTTGGGAAGCATGTTTTGAGCCCTCCAATCTATTTCACTCAGGCTGCATTATTTCAGAGACAATGTAAAAGCACTCAGCTGAGCATGTGGCTTCTTCCTGTAATCCCAGCACCCAAAGGACCAAGTGTGAGGCTAGTGTAGGTTCCAAGAGATTCTGTCTCAAGAACAAACCCCACAATACTAATAATAACAACCCACACAGGCCTGGAAACATTCTCGCAGTGAAATTAGAGAATCGGTCAACACACTGGCTATAGGCCATGTATAAGGCACAGTAGCTTCTCAGCATTAGAAACAGAGAAACCACTTGTATTAACTAATTGAAAGGAAGCTATTATGTTGGAGATTATAGACCTATGCTGGAAAATCAAAAGCAGACACTACTTCTCACCTAAGACCCCAAAGAGAACAGCAGTATAAACATACACATCCACCTTATTTTTAAAGTGTTTGAATGAAGTCATGCAAGGGCAACTTAGTGCTTGTGAGAAAACCCCAAGAAAATAAGACAAGTCTTATAACCTCAGTTTTTCAAAAGACACGAATTTAGGATGTGTTTCCACATTCCTCCCATGTGTATCAGATAGGAACAAGTTTAGAGACTATGCATTACAACTGGCTGCCATGTTTAGACGTCTGTATGGAAATGTCTCTTGCCATATGTAGCTTGTCCTTGAGACTGTACACTCTACTCAATAAAACCTTAAATTCTTAAGAGTATAAATTGTTGCTCTAAGTTGGCCATTACAATAAGATGTTAGTCCACCTCATTTTTAGGCTCCATTCTTTTTCAAGCACCAACTGCAGTGGTAAACACAGCAAGACACCCAAAAGGAAGCAGGACTCAACCATGCCAGGACTCGCTCAGAGTGATTTTAGCTTCTGGTTCCAAAGGCTGTGGAATGACACACCTCACCCCAAAAGGATGCAACGAGGCCCTAGAGCACTACCTCAACACTTCTAGCTCACAAACACACCAGGGATAATCTTAGATGATAGGCAGTGCAATCAGAGTAGTGGTACTGTTTCGTGAAAGAAAAGCTAAAGGGGTGTGTCATTCCAACAGTCTATGACTCCATCCTGGGACCTCAGAAAGACACGGTCCAGAAAAGTCTGTTCTCTATTACTACGGTAAAACACTAATAAGCACCTCGGGGAGGAAAGGATTCATCTGAATTATAGTTCCACGTTACAGTTCATCACTTAGTGCTATCAGAGCAGGTGCTCAGGGCTGGAAACTGAACCACTGCCTGTGCTGTCCCTGAGGAAACACTTCCCAGGTCTCACCGCTACAGTGCCGGCCCGCCTTCTGTTCATTAGTTGATTCTTCAGCCCCAGCTAACCAGCACTGACTGTTCCAGAAAAACAAGTTTCACTTCAGTGGTACTGTTTCTTGTTATTCACAGACAATTCTTCAGCTGTGCAGAAACCTCACATTCTTAATTCAAATGTATTACAAAATGACCCAGTCTTTCTAAACCAAAGTTACCATCTCCACAATCCTTTCCAAACCACATCAGGTCTATCACAGTAATAGCTCATGAATCTGGCACCAATTTTTTAAGTTGTTTCTCTATGGCTGATAAACACTGAAAAAGCACCTCGGGGAGGAAAGGTTTTATTTGGTTTACACTTCCACACTGTGATCCACACTGAGAGAAGCCAGGCAGGAATCTGGAAAGCAGTTCTCCAAATCCAAGTCCTATCCATGTTCTTGTGTGTACTTCAGGCATGTGTAAAACAAAAAACAAGCAAAACATAGGAGAAGGAATCTGGTTTATTTCTGGGAAATAGCAATACTTCGTCACATCTCACAATCTGCACGGGAAGGGAAAGTGTAGTAGAGACCATGGTGGACATTTGTCTCACTGTAGGGGAACAGAAATGGTAAGGACACCCAGCTAGATGGACAGGAATCAACAAGACAAGATCCCTCGTGCCTGGGGTAAGATTACAGGCAACAGCACTTGTGGTCTAAATTCACTTCCTCAAGGAGAGGTCTCCATGGAATGACCATGATTCCCAACGTGGCCAGAAAACCCATCAATCCCACTCATAGGGCAGATGATCAAAGGAGCTGCGCTCTTCCCTCCCGAGTAACTTAGGCTGAAGTAGGGCCGGACTGGCCCACAGAAGGTAGCATGAGAGAAAGTAAAGGTATGGCATCTCTCTGTCACATTGTAGAAGGAAACCTCACCAGCATCATAGTCCAAGAAAATCCCTACCCTCTGGAGAGGGGTCCGCAGGGGGAGCGCAGTCATTGGGGATGTAAGAGCCCAATATTCTTTCCCATACCACAATGACACTGCCCAGAATCCATTCTGGGGGGCTGAGGTCACCCCACCTTTTCTGCACACTGAGTCTTCACAGACACCTATTGTCCACTTGGCTTTATCTCCCACCTCTACCTCCCAGTAATGTCTCCCAGCGATGAAACACGGAGAGCCCAAGACACAGGGAAACAGATTGAACCGCTCAGGGTTGTCTGGAAGATCCTGCTGGAGGTAACTGTACCGTACTTGCCGAAGATTATCGGAAAGAATCAGGCTGGGGTAGGCTGTGTCTGGGTCCAGGGTCACATCAACTGTAGAAATAAGAGAAAGGTCAGCTGAAACCCACAAGAGCCCACTCAAAACCACCTGCCATTTCATCCACTTCCCAGAACGCAGTAACAGATGCCTACCAGAGGCTGTACTCATAGTATGACCAAACGCATCGTGAACTGCATATTTAAAAACTCACTGTTGGAACCAAGCATGGTGGCACACATGAGACCGAGGCAAGAACACCTTCAGGAGTTCCAGACCAGCCTATGGTGCATGGCCAGTGTCATACAGCAAGACCTTGTCTTAGACCTAAAAGTTTATTGTCAGATTAGCTGACTGCCTGTGTGGATAACAATGAAAATTCATTTTCTCCCATCTAAGGACCAATCTCCTTCATAAACTACATTTAAAGCTTCTTTGTCTAATTCCTGAATTTGAAAACTTTGGTGGCCATCAGCTTAGGTAAAGTTTGATATATCACCTTACAAATCATTCTTGTATCTCTTCTGAGACCTTGCCTTGAACATCCACTCTATTCAAGTTTCCCCTTTATCTTGAGACAGAATCTATGCAGACTAACTGTGTACTTAAAAAACAAAAAGGCCTTAAACTCCCGACCTCAGGTTCTCAAGTACTGGGCTTCCTCTAGCTGTATAACTGCAACTAAAGGATTCAAACCAAGGCAGACTCAAAGCACTTCTAACAGTGGTTAGGCATAGGGCTTTTAACCCTTTCTCCAACATAGTTTGTCTTCTAGCACCTACCTGAGTATAACTGAGCCTCTCTCAACTCTGAAAGAGAAGAGAAGAGAAGAGAAGTTACCGACCCCATGTCTTTTTAGGACACATGTTAAATAAGTGCAACTGGTTGAGAAGACCTCATAAAGCAGTGGAATCCACTGGCACTTGAGAACTGGTGTCAGCTGGGTGCTCATTTCTCCATTCCACATTACGACTCCACATCTGCTTATCTGCTCTTTTAAAAAGACAGTGTTCCTATGTAACTCAGGCTGACCTGAAACTCACTCTATGGCCCAGGCTGGCTTCACCCAGGGCAGCCATTGCCAATCAGCTGTAAAGTACGAGGTTTACAGGCATGCACCACTATGCTTTGCACATGCAAGGATTTTTAGGGTCAGGGTTTGGGAACCTTGGCTATACAGATAACATGTGTGATCTTTGTAAAACATGGTATCAGACTGAGCCAAGAACAAGAGTTCCACCCTCCAGAGAGCCACTGGATTCTGCAAAGGCAAAAAGTTCAAATGCATGACATATACGTATATAACTCTTAACTTGTACGAACCATCTTTGCTGGAGGCTGGGTGGCTCAAATGACACCCACTGCCATCATTAATTTATGTGGGATTTCTAGCTGGCCAAGGATTTCACACAAGTCTTTGAAGTGGCAAAGGAAGAGGAAGAGAAATAGACAAGAATCAGATCAAGGAAAGCCACTTCTGGTTACTAGCCACCGAACTAAATGCAGCCGTGGAGTATGGGTGTGGTGCCACACTGTAGCCCCAGAGGCTGAAGGTCTGAGGCAGGAGACGTGTGAGGACGACTAGAGCAATGATGTCAAGTAGGGAAGCATATGGATGACGTATGTGTGGTATCACAAATCTCACACACATGGAGCCTCTCCTTACACCTTTATGTAGGTTCCAAGTACCAGACGCAGGTGGACAGGTTTGCCTGGTAAGTGACTACACTTACTGAGCCATCCTGCTGACCCCCTAGACTCTCCACTCAGCTTCTTCCCAAGAAACTTGAAATGTCAAGAGCTCAGTAATTAGGTAAATTTACCTTGGATTTTCTCCATATCTGACTGCATTTTTTCTATTAAAAAAAAAAAAAAGAGATTCAGTTAATATTACTCTTGTTAGAAAAATGCATCCTCAGATGACAATGATACCCACACATTCAGAATAAATCCACTCCTCATATTACCTGTGAATTGTTTCAGACTTTCTGTCAAAAACAGACATTTTTGGGCAAAAATATGGATTTTCTCTTGTAGATCTGGTGGTGTGATCCAGGGCTCAGGGATCCTGATTCTTTCAGCCCTAAAATAAAGCAGCAAATGTATAGATAGTAACTACATTCTTCCCCTCAACGACCCTGAGGACTAGGGAGACCCGGTCCTAACTAGCCTGTGCAATACTAGCAGGCAGTCTTTACAACTATTGACCACAGATTTACAACTTTCCTCTAAACTACAGGGAGAGATGGCCTTACTCGTTCCCATCTCTCCAAAGAGCAAGTCTTCAGTGGGTATGCTGGCGCCTCCCTGCAACATCAACTCAGGAGGCTACTTACTTAGATATTGTCCCAAAACTTCCAGAACAAAGGAAACAGAAAAGCAAGTCTTCAAGATTAAAATGAATTAAAAGGCTGCCCTTGGCAGGAAGCAAAGTTTTCACAACAAAAGCCATTACTTATGGTGGGTAATTACCTGG
Source organism: Micromys minutus (assembly GCF_963924665.1). Lineage (NCBI taxonomy): Eukaryota > Metazoa > Chordata > Mammalia > Rodentia > Muridae > Micromys > Micromys minutus. Next base: position 72,273,360 of record NC_137975.1, on the reverse strand, counting down.
AATATTCAGGCTCTCTAACAGGGAGAACACCATCTTTAGACAGAGCGACACTGTGAGGAGTAAGACAATGTCCTAACCACTCAAATGGAGTGCACAGCCAAGATTTGCTTCCTCCCATCTTCCACACACTGTAGCTCATGGCTGGCCAACCTGTGACCTTATGACGGAGTTGCATGAGAAATTAAAAAACATCTCATGGAACAGGATCAGGGAGGAAGCACCTAAAGTATCCCCCAAACCTACACTGCAGACAAAGAACCAATTCCCTGACCCACACAAGCTATCCTGTTTTCTGTATTTTGTGGTGTGTGCTCATGGATCATGTGAGAACATGCACACATAAATAAATGATACAATAATTCTCCTTTAATCTACATAGACCTTTTGGGAAGTTTAGCTGCCAATACTTGTCTTGGTCTAAACAATGGCCACATTTTAGGGATCACATGGGAAGAAATCAGTCTTTGAAGATCACCAGAGCCACCATACTAGCTACAGAACTATTAGCTACACATTTATTATTTTAAAAAAAATTATGCTTAAACCTCATGTTGATAAAACTTTTGGCCTCAGAAGTCATACAGCCAAACCTGCTCTTTAAAGAAAAAGATTCGCAGATGGATGATGGTGATGTCTGCCTTTAATCCAGCACTCAGCAGGCCTGGTCTACAGACTGAGTTCCAGAGTGATGAGTGTGCCTGTGTGTGTGCCACGTATCTGAGGACACTAGCAAAGGGATCTCCTGGGTCTGGAATTACAGGCAGCTCACAGCTGGGCGCTGTGAAACACACTCCAGTCTGCACAAGAGCAGCAAGAGCTCTTGCTGCTGAGCTGTATTTCTGTGGTCACCAAACCAAGTCTTTACAAATTTCTAGGGTTTGAGACAGCGACCCCCACACAAGGTTGATGGCCTGCCATATGAACCCTGTATGAAAGCCAGAAAAGCCAGAAAAGCGAGGGGGATACGGATTAGCAGCAGATGCATTCCTGGCTGCAGAAGAGGAAAAACAAAACAAAGCAGGGAAACTGGGCACGCGAGCCGATACCTGTAACTTCAGTGTAAGAAGCCTGGGCAGGAAGATCCGAACCCAAGACCAGTCTATTACAAAACACCCTCCTCCAGCAGACACAAGTCCCACTCTCATGGGCACATGACTGGAAATGCTACAACTCCCAAGTCCTCTCCATCCTAGCAGCTATGAGGACCCTTTCTCCTCTTTCCATTTCTGATGCACTCAAACGCAGGCCATGCCACTGAACTACGCTCACTTTCCCTGTGATGGTGCAGTAGAGAAATGACTAGAGCTGGAATCCATGACCCATCAGCCAACTAAGCTGGTTCTGCCTACCTTAGGCCTTATATGCCCTATTATATTAAGGAGTAAGACAAAATGGGAAGGGAAGACTGAAATTCGCAGGATGCAAGAGTCATAGTCTGCTCTTGTCAAGCTCTGGAGGTGTGCACACCCAAACCATACACCCTCACAGAGAACTCTAACACCAACACCAAATTGTCAAAAAGTTCCAAAGAGGCTTTTTTGAGACAGTGTTTATGGTTTCTCTAAAACTCACTACATAGACCAGGGTGGCCCCAAATTCCTACAAAATGGGATTAAAGGCATACTCCATCAGGTTCAATCATGTTCTGAAGTTCCACCGAGGACCTACGGTCCCTTTAGCTTTGTGAAGACTCCATTCCGGTACAGACTCAGTAAGCCATGTCATTCTCAGGTGCTAGAATCTAACAGGGACTTACAGATATGACCAGACAGTCTTAGTTTACATCACAAGGACAGGAAACTGTACCTGCTCAGTGTGTCTCCAATGTCCTGCAAGAAAAAAGAAAAGGAAAACCATGAGATGATGTGCATTATTTGAGTTTTCTTCCAAATGTTCACTGGAAACCCAGCTCTGGGCCCGGGCTCATCCTCTTAGGGCCACTACAGACAAGATTAACTAGGACATAATTCAATCTCGAGGACCTAGAATCAGGCAGAGGAAGTGAGGATTCACTAACTCAGGCATCTTACTTTGGGTCTCTGCTGCCTGCATGCACAGTACAAAGTGAGGTAACCACAAACAGAACAGCCGTCCGTGCTTGCAACAAACTCCTGCTTACCTTCTCCATTTAGTACCCTTACTATTGTATGTACCTAATTCCCAATGTCTTTCCCTTCCTGACCTATCTCATTTGCCCTATGATTGTTTCCTTTGTAAAACTAGCTCATAATATGTTATACTCTAACCCTTTCCCCACTACAAAGTGCCACACACTGCTATCATCTTAAAATTTAATCAGTGGCCCTCCTGGAGCTGAAGTGTAGGCAGCTGTGAACCAGCTGATCTGAGTGCTAAGAACTGAACATGTCTCCTAGAAGAGCAAGAAACAGTTAACCACTGAGCTGTAGTTCTAGCCCCATACACAGTTTACATTTGGCTTTTTTCCACTTAGTCATGTAATTTAGAAACCACCCACTAGTTTATAGGTCCGAGACAGGACATTACTATGCCTAGCCCCGGCTGGCGTAACACTGGCTATGCAGACCAGGCTAGACTCAATCCTGCACTACTTCAGGCCTCTAGTAGTTACCCGTCTTTTAGAAGTTGCATAGTATTCTGTGGGGTGAGTGTAGGTTTGGAAGTTAGATTGTTTCCAACATCACAATCTCCCTCCCTCACCCCCCCCACATGGGGGGGGGCAATATTGAAGCAACCATTCTGATATCTAGTTTTGTACTCCATCTGACAATTTGATTACTATCAGCATTCTTATCTAATAACACCCACTTAGCTCTTCTATCTGAAAAGGGACACAGTGTAATTGTAGTTGGGTACCCTTTAGAAAATGCTGGTGTATTTGCTTACATTCAAGGGCCAATTTTATGTCCCCTGCTTTGCCCATTTTCTCACAGAATATCCTTTCAACTTTTTTCTTCCTCAGACAAGGTCTCATGTGGCCCAGTAAGGCTTAAACTCGTGATCTTACTTCTACTTCCCAAGCCACACGGCTGCTCTGTGGCTTGGCTCAGCCTTGAACTCATAGCAACTCAGAGTCAGCCTCATAAATACCACCTCACCAGGTCCTGCCTCCAATTCTTATGACAATGTTGTCTCTTACCTAATTCACTCGGTTAAACATTCCAATGGTTTTAAACAGTGAGCAACAGCTTGCAACTTTAGCACTTGGGAAATGAGGTAGAAGCTCAAGGCCCACCTGGGTGGGTTATGTGAGATTCCTTGTCACAGAATGAAATAGAGGTTGGTAATGTGCATTCTGCCTTTTTTCTGACCTCTGCAGTTTGCTTTCCCAAAGACCTAAAACTAGGAGCCCTGGATAGCCAGACCTTTCTCCTGATTGGATCTTTGCACACCCCAACCGTCCAGCTTCAATTTCATGATTCATAGTAATTAATATTCTCACATGTTGAGTAGAGTGGTGTTGGCATAAAACTGTCGTGCTTGAGGTCAAAGCAGGGATATGCAAGTTTGAGGTCAGCTTAGGCAACACAGCAAACCTTTGTCTCAAACACACACTAATACAAAACCCCATTATAATTCCCCCAAACACACTGGATGTAGCAAATTTGTAAGTTCAAGGACAGCCAGGGATACACTATGAAACCTTATCTAAAACAAAGGAGTATTTACTTACAATACAATATCATAAAGCTATAAAAAGAAATCAGGTAGTAGTTTATACTGTGGATGAAAACTGAAAAAATTAAGGTGATTAAAACAGAACCCACATAAAGTGAAAGGAGAGACTGATTCCAAACAGCTAGCTGTCCTGACCTCCACACGTGCACAAATCCCTACCATCACACCCACAGCAACCTGTCAATTACCATCAATCCTATCCTGCCTCACAGGACAGAGGCTTCCCCAGACACAGCTGTTTCTTCCCACAGAAGACCTGCTCAAAGCAAACTGCTATTCCATTCCCAGTCCCTTAAGCACTCCCTCCAGATGAAGGTACAGCCATGTCCTCATGTCAAGTCTTCTCCATCACCACCCTACTGTCCTCTACCCTGTCACTTCCCATTCACTCCACCTGGTTCACATCCAGCTCCAACAAGGTGACCAGTTTTAAACCAAACAGTTTTGGCTCTGGTATTGTTTAGCATCAACCACATTAAGACTGTAATCTACTCTTATCACCCTGGTCACGACTCACAGGTCAATAGTCCCCCTTTCTAACCCTCCCTTCTCTCTCTAACATTATCAAGGCTTAAGTCACCTTCCCTTATCTTGTGAAAACAGGTTAGTAAGCTTCTTCTTTAAGAGTTAGATGACAAACACGTTAGGTTTCATAATCTACACAATCACTACTGCTGATACAATGGAAAAGCAGTAACATGCCATATGCATTAATACACATGATTATGTATGATGAAAACATCTAATCTCAGCTTCATATAATTCCACCTCGATAAAAAACATTCTCACCTTTCCCAACCATCTTAATAACCATTTACTTATTGTCTAAATTTCAAACTAAACACAACCCAGGAAAGCTTTCGCCTATCACTTAATTCCTGTGTCCATCACAGGACTTAAACCAATGTGAGCTAAGACAGGAAGGCAGGCAGCAGCTCATCTCCTGTGGTCTTGCCCTGGGATGGCATTTGGCTTCCTCAGGGTAACTGCACCTGGTCTGCACTCCGTCTTTGGCTGTGGTTAAATGCATGTGTATATTAAAATTACTGGATGATAAAAAGGTCTTGAATGACACGCTTTGTTACACAATCTATTCTGAGCAAATGAGATTAAAAGTCCAAGGACTAAGTTTTTATTTGTCTTTTTTCCATGACACAATGCAACTTAAGAACTTAATTGTCAAGCACACTTCTAGTATACAGATTTTCCTTCCAAAATGCTTAACCCTCCAGCATTTAAAAAGGACACAGGGTGTCGTGAATGCTGCTCTGCAGTGCTCTCCTGGGTTACCTGCAAGAGCTCCCTCGTTGGCTGCTGCTGCTTCTCCTCCAGCTGGGCAATCAGGCCACTGAGGTGGGAGATGTTACAGGAGAACTGAGTGATAGCACCATTGATGCTGTTATAGATGGCCAAGTCTAGCTCTTCAAGGCGAGCCAACAGGCGGTACTCATGTTCCTTCAAAGAGTGATACAGCTGCTCAAACTCCCAAACAATCTTCTCTCTCTCCATCTGGGTCAGGCTCTGTAAACAAAGGTAAGAACAGGAAAGGCTCACTGCTATAACCCTTCAAATAATCCCCATGACTTAACCCCAAGATCGCATCATTTCAAATTATACGGTTATACGGTAAGAGACACGACACTCACCCACTCACTTTACAGTATTTACACACCAGACACACAACCATGAACTGAGTTACTTCAAATGTTAATAAACATCTCTAATCTTAAGGGACTCGGTCAAACCAGAGGCAGGTTCATGCACACTGTGGATGGGTAAAGACGGTAAGAGAAATTCAACACAACAGTCTTCCTGAAATTCATAAGCATGAACTAGATGGGCTTTCTAGGCCGAGCAAATGGCAGACAATACAGTGGGGAGAGAAGACATTGCTCTACGCCAACATCTTGCCTGGCAGACTGAGTCATGAAGCACTGTCATTCTGAAGTGGCAAGGTTAGGTGTCTGCTCTGTGGATGTGACCTGTTATGATCAATCACAAGTTTCCTGGATTTATTTACTTGGTCTCAGTAATTCATGCCCTGATTTTTTGGAGGGTGCTTAGGGGCTCCTCTGCACACAATATTTCTATTGCAGCTATGGGAAGACTAGAACTTCAAGGTCATCCTTAACGACATAAGACCTCATTTCAAAAACCCAGAGATTGTAAACAGAGTATGGCAGTGCATACCAGTAATCCCAGTACTTGGGAAGACTAAGGCAGGAACATGGAGAATTGAAGACGTTCCTGGGCTATGTAGTTAAAACTATTTCTAAATAAACAAATGGTCAGAAAAATGGCTCTAGAGCAGTCAAGAAAGATTTTACTTAAATCTAGCCATTTATGTATTACACAAGGCTGCTTTTGAGATGTAGTAACTGAGGTGTTGTGATCCTACTTGTGTAAACTAACAAAGCTAAAGACACTTACTACCCTTCTCAGGAAGTTTGCTAAAATCTGACCTGAACAACTGCTCCAAGAGCCCCCTACACATAGCTCTTTTAAACTGGATAAGTCCGTCAAAGACATGAAGCATACAATATAATCTTAGACAAAACTCAGGCTGGAAATCAATTTACTCAGAGTATCCATCCCTGCAAACCACTTAGAAACCTTGGCTCACTTCCCCACTGTGACTTAGCCCAACGCAAACTATCTACCAAGGGAACAGGGCAGCAATGGCTGCTGGAGACCCACAGGTTTCATCTGCCCTCTCTATTCCAACACACACACCAAAAAAAAAAAAACAAACAAACAAAAAAAAACAAAACAAAACAACAACAACAAAAAAAAAACCAAAGCCCAGAGAGACCGTATCACTCTATTTAAACTGGCTAGCCCAGGATTCTGGAATTCTAGGGGCTGTCTCTGGACAACCTCCCAAAGCCGATATAGTGCATGTCTAAATTCAGTCTACACAAGATCACTCCGAAATTTCCTCATCCCTTTTTCAAGCAAGAGGTGTCAAGACCCCACTCATACATGCAGGTGGCATGACAGAGACCACAGCGTTGCTCTGCTTACAAGTTTTTCACTACACCCTTTCCAGGGCTGAGTATCCTCAGGGATTATCAGACAGTAGCTCAGAGGCTGGAGATTGGACCCTTACCAAGAGTTCAGCTCGTGCCTGCTCCCCCTGTGCCCGCCTTCTCTTCTTCAAATCCTTCACTCTTCTTAGGTGGTCCAGCCGATTCTGGATTTGCTCCTGAAGAAAGTAAATAGTTGGCCAGTTCAAGATTTTGCAGATCTTAGCATCAGAGCAGTTACTCTGCCTATCACACAGGGACCTAAACTACAGATGCCAAGGCCTGGCTGGACTCTGTCCTCAGACCATGCCATTCCTGGGAAGAGCCCAAAGCACAGGGGCTAGCACAGCTGTTCAGGCCACCCACCAGTTCCTAGAAGCATTCAGCATAGGTTATGAGACATCTGGGTAAGAAGGCTCAAAAAGTAAGCTATTCCTTGGAGTAAATACAGAAAAAAAAAAAGGATTTATTTTCCTCATGCACAGAATCGATCAATGAAATGATACAGTTTTGTAAACGTGACTGACATTGAATGAACTCACAAACAAATATAACTCTATTGGTATATACCCTGCAGCCCTCAAAATTGACTCATTTACCACCCCAGAGCTACTTCATAGGTAACATTTTCGCATTCCTGTGTAGCTGTACCAGTCTTTATTCAACATTCCACAAAGGTCCCGTGAGTTCACTTCCTCTTCATAGTAACAGTCATCTCCCGAGTCTGAGAGCGGCTAAAAATTTACTCAAGCAGTAAAGGGCTCTCCGTTCATTTCCATTTGGTTCTAAAACAGGTTACAGGGAAGTGCTGGGGACCCAGATTAAGTGATAGGCATCGCTCGACGTGAATTCAGCCAGCCCACGGTGACCGGGCGGCTATCCTGGGCCAGAGCGAGTTCGAGGTGTTCAAGGCCTACGGAAGTGGTCGCGGCTCCATGTGCATCTCCTTTGTCAGGGGAGGGAGGGTCTCCTCGCGCCGTCCCAGCCGCGGCTCGCGCAGAGGCAGTTAACAGGGGGCGCTCGGGGGAGGGGTGGGGGTGGGGACGCCCGTGGCCTCGCCAGCCGACTGGGAGGAAATGACGGCGGTGGGCCCCACGTCCGGCTCGCCATTTTCTCGGCCGCAAACCAGGAAGCCCCCGGCTCGCCCCTTTGTCCGCCGGCCCGGCCCTACCTTGAAGCCCTCCACAGCCTCCTCCAGCGGCAGCACGCTGTGGCCACGGTGCTCGCGCGAGCGGTCGCACACCACGCAGATGGGCATCTGGTCCTGCTCGCAGTACAGCTTCAGGGGCTCGCGGTGCTTCTCGCACACGCCCATCTCGCCGCCCGGCCCGGACGGCCGCTCGGTGCGCAGCTGCTTCACCAGCTGGGTCACGTTGGCCAGGTGCCGGTTGGGCCGCATGTGGCGCTGCGGGAAGGTCTCCCGGCACTGCGGGCACGACACGTTAGTCTCCGCGGCGCCCCAGCAGCGGGCCAGGCACGCGCAACAGATGTTGTGGCCGCAGTCGAGCATCATGGGCTCCGCAAAGTACTGAAGACACACGGGGCACGTGGTCTCCTGCTGCAGGCTCTCGGCCACGCTCCCGGAGGCCATGGCGCGGGCCGGCTGGGCCGCAGGGCATGAGCCCGGAGCCGAGCTCTGGCGGAGCCCGGCGCGCCCGCTCCGCTTCTCAGCTCCGGAGCGGGGCGGGGCCTCGGGCGCCGGGATCCCAGACGCGCGCGGAGCTCGCGGCAGGCCAGACCCGTCCCCGCACGGCTGCACCTCACGGGCGGAGACGGAAGGCCTGGGCCCCAGAGCCTGGCCGAGAGCCGAGCAGAGGGGTGTCGGGAACCGGGCGCCGCGGGCTGGCTCACCGGGCAACGTGGCGGCGTAGGAAGGGGTCCCGCGGCCGCGCAGACTCCTCAGGGCCGAGCGGAAGAGGTGGGCCGGGGGCGGGGCCTGGCTTCCCGCGCCGCTCTCCTCTGGGAAGGGAAGGCCGGTTTCCTCGGCGCAGTCCTGGAGACCCGGTTGCCCCCAGCCCGGGAGTCGGCGGTGGCTGCTCTGTGCCGGGGGAGCAGGGTGTCCCTGGCAGTGGGGCCGGGACGCTCCAAGCTCCTGTGGATCTGCCGACCTTTGCTGGGTGTCTTCTTCGTGCCTAGGCCTGGGCTCCTTTAAAAGTAAGGCGGCCCTGCGTAAGTGCCGGAAAGGTGGGCGGGGCGACCAGCTAAGCCCCTCCCACCGCGAGGCTCCGAAACACGCCCAACTCCGGGCCACAGCATTCGCCAGGAACAGGTCTAATTACCAGCAACTTTTCTCAAGGGCAGAAACGGATAAGCCCAGTTCTGTTTCCACCCTAAAGTAAAGAGGGTTGTGATTCCGAGCCTCGTTTTCTTCTCGCGTGAAATGGGGATTGATAGACTCCAGACCGACCTTGACACCCACTGGAGTCCTCCCCCATCTCCCTAGCCTTCCCGCTACTAGGGAGCCATCCCACTGAGACCCCGCGTGTGAGCCCGTAACTTCTTAGCAGGCTCCCCTGGTGCCCAGTTTCTCACTTCCTCAAGTGAAGTAGCCAGACCAGACGTGCCAAAGGGCTACTCGACGACACACTTCTTCCCTGCCACCTGCTGAGGAACCAACCTGGCTGCGGGTTCCTAGGAGGCCTCGTTCTCAGAACACTGCCCCACCCCCAACCCCCCACCTCCGGCTGGCCCCTGTGGCGCTGGGACCAGAGACTATGGTTGTCCATGGCCGTGCTGTCCATCCGCCCATGGCCTCTGTACCTCTTCTAATACGTTCTTACTCCCAGCAGTCGGCTTCAGTGTCCCCCCCCTTGGACCCCTATACTCTATTGCTTTCAGGAATTCTCCCCATCAAGAAGTAACTATTTTTTTTTCTTTTAAAACACAGCTTGAGCCATAAAGATTAACCCATTAGTTAAAATGAAGTACCCAGGGCGTCGAATGGCATTGAGTAGAACCTAAAACTTGCTTTTTTCTGCCCACTCGAGAGTCCTGTGATGACCCAAGGAGGTCTTGTAGCCTAGTCTTTTGTTTTGTTTTGGTTTTTTGTTTTAATCACAGAATAGATTTGCAGTTCTGTGCGCTGATACTCTCCTACTCTTCTTTGGGATTGACTCAGTGTCTGCCCTTGTTTGAGCAACAGGGGATTTCCCTATCACTTCACTGAATTCTGGTTCTTCGCCATGGGACAAGAAATCTGAGGTCCTAATAAGTCTTGCTCACCCAAGCCTCTGTTCTCCCACCTGCCCTGTGAAACTCCAAGTTCAGATAACTCAGCACACTTCCAGTAAAAGGGAAAAGGCCACACCATGGTTTAGTCTGGTTCAAAACTGAAGTTGGAAGGAATTGAAAGTCCCCTTAGTCCGGAGGGGAGAAATCTGTTTCACAAGCTGGTGTGTAAGTATGAAATGCAGACAACAAATACTGTTCTTAGGTCAGCAGTGCAGCTCTGGAGTTTAGCCTTGTCATCCCGGACTTACACTGTCTCTGAAAGGAAAAGATGACGGGGCATCATTGAAAGGAAAAGCCACCGGGCACCCGTGTTGTGAAAAGATGACTTCCCGGGTTTCAGCACCAATGTTAGGGGAAGGATGAAGAGAATGGGGGCATAAGGCCCATGGAGGTGTGGTGAGGCCTGGGGGCAAGGGAGATGCCTCTGAGGGGCCCATGTTGGGAATCCCTTCCCCCTGAGGGACCAGCCACACGACAGTATAGTACAGAATAGAGTTTATTCAGGTCATGGGGGAGTTAAGAGGGTGGTAGAGGCAGAGAGAGAGAGAGAGAGAGAGAGAGAGGAATAGAGGAGTAGAGGCTGGTCATGAACAAGTGGAGGGAGTGGGGGGAAGGGAAGGGGAAGTGGAGGGGTAGGGGTGGGAGAGCAAGGTTGAAAGAGGCCTCGAGAGGCAAGAGAGAAGAGGGTTACAGAATCCCAACAGTCTCTGCTTTCCTAACCTGGAGGCACATGACCTGGACAAACCGGAAAGGTGACTAAGGTGGAGGAGGTAGGGGGAAGGGCAGCTTGCTACTGGCCCCCTCCTTTCTCAAGTGAAGACTGTTTCTCTTCATCCGTTAAATGCAGTAGGGCTCATTGTGAGCTTATTGCCTACTGGTTTCCAGTTTCCAGTGTTGGGCTCAAACCCAGGATGTTAAGCTAAGCATCCTTTTACAGTTCCATACACTATTTTAATTTTTGTTCCTCCACCTTGACCTACATTATTGCATTAACATCTGTTTGGAAATGATTTAGTAGTTAGATGAATGAAATTACTGCTATGAATTTTTCCAGGTTTTTTTTTTTTTTTTTTTTTTTTTTTTTTTTTTTTTTTTTTTTGAGTATCACCTATGGTTGTCAGAGAAACCTTGTTACTAAGGTGGATATTGGTACAAAATGGACTCCCTTTGTCAGCAGGGTTTCTCTTTGTCAGAGGAGCTTGGAACTGTCCCCTCCCCCCTCCCCCCACCTCACACCATCTACCTGAAGACTGTCACGTAGCCTTGGAGAGATTACAGGTTCAGCTTCCTGTCCAAGCACCTGAATTCCCGGAATACCTCCCCATGCTAATGACCTTTGGCCTGCCTGGAGAGTCCTACCTCCTTCCCCAAAGCTATAGTACTCTTGGCCCACTTCCTGTAAAGTTGATCTCTCCCTAAAGCTGATCCCGAGTGTCTTTTCCGTTTGTATTCACAGGAAGTCAGAAACCCTATTCATAGACTCTGCCCCCGTGTCCTCGTGGGCTGGGGGAGTCCGTCCGACCCCAGGGAAACCCACATGTGGTAACAAGACCTAGTGTAGTTGCTAACTATTATGCACTCGGGAACAAAATGACAATTCTGAATTGCTTAATCATCTAATAGGGGATGAGTATCTTTAATATATGAAAGACTAAAAAAACATACATACAGTTGAGAGCTCAATACAAGAAAACAAAACTTTAAAAAAAGCAAATCAATAAATAGTCAAATAAATTGAACATACAGTTCTCAAAAGAAGTACAGGTGCCCAGTATGCATGAGTGTGCGTGTGTATACACACACACACACACACACACTCACACTACAATATTCAATATCTTTAGCCACTAGGGAAATAGAAATGAAAACTACACTGGGTTCCGTATCCCCCATTATAATGGCTGTCGTTAACACTGAGCAACTGCTAATACTGGCAAGGGGTTAAGAGGGTGTCTTTATACCCTGTTCCAGATTGTTGATGGGGACAGGAAATGAGCAGAGTTCTCTCTGCCCCTGCCAAATTAAAAGTTAATTGATAATGCAGCCTGCTCCTGGGTATAGTCCCACGGAATGCGTGGAGAGAGTGCCTACACTTAGTGATGCTCTGTTCACCAGAGCCAAGACATTAAATCAGTCTAGGTGTCCATCTGGAGATGAATAAAGAAAAAGTGACTCAGAAGATACATCGCATGTTTTCTCTCATAAGTGAAGAAGCATGTCTGGGAGGAGGTAGGTGAACGCACTTCCTGTGGAAATTTGGCAACCTGAGCATGGTGTTTGGAAGGAGATGTCCCCTATCGACTCATGTATTTGAAGATTTGACCCCCAGTTGGTGTGCTGTCTAACAGGTAAGCCGTGAGCTTTCTGTTTGCTTCCAGGTTGGCCATATTAGCAAGGACACCAAACCTCTGCCACCAGTGGGCATAAGTGAGCTCTTTCTTTGTAAGTGGCCTTGGTCATGGTGTTCCATGGAGCAACAGAAAACTAACACAGTTGGCTTGATCCCTGAATCTCACGTGAAGCAGAAGAAAACGTGAGAACAGCACGAGAGAGGCAGAGGTGAGTGGATCTCTGTGTTGGAGGCTAGCCTGGTTTACACAGTGAGTTCCAAGAAAGAGCTATATAGTGAGCTTCTGTCTAAAAAGGAAGGAAGGAAGGAAGGAAGAAAATACAGAGAGAAGAATAGGAACAGACAGGAGATGGTAATGGTATGAACATGGTCATACTTGATACACACACATACGCATCTGAAAATACCATTATGAAAGCTACTATTTGTGGAATAAATAGGTGCTAATTTAAATAGGTACATCAAATGTGTGAGTTATAAAAATAAAAAAGGGGCTCTTTGGAAGGAGGAAATAGATCAGTAGAGGTGGAGAGAGGGTCCTGGGGAAAGAGTGTGAGCCAGTGGGGTTCTCATTGGTTGTTTTGTTTAGTTAACATACTCTGATGATGAAGCGTTCCTGTGCTCAGAAAATTACTTCTCGGAAGAAAAGATAGATAGTAAACAAACCAAGAACTCCAGAAGTTGGGACTATAGCCAAATGTTAGAGTATTTCTCTAGCACACTCAATGGGTTTGGTTCTAGAAGTAAAAAACAATATTATATTTGAACACACACACACACACAGAGACACACATATATACACTCATTGATATACCTGCACAGGTCTGCAATCCCAGTTACTTGGGAGGCTGAGACAGAAAGATCAAAAGTTTGAAACCAACCTGGGCAAGAGAATGAGTTTAAGGGCAGCTTTGGCACCTTGGTGGGATCATTGAAGGAGAGGAAGAAGGAGAGGGAAAGGGAAGAGGGGGGAGTATGGAGGAGATGGAGGGGAGATGTGAGGAGGAAGGAGAAGGAAAGGGAAGGGGGGAGAGTATGGAGGAGATGGAGGGGAGATGTGAGGAGGAAGGAGAAGGAAAGGGAAGAGGGGAGAGTATGGAGGAGATGGAGGGGATGTGGGGAGGGAGGAGGGGGACTGAGAACATGCTGAGCTACAGCTTAGTTATGGAGCATGTGTTTAGCATATGAAAGATCCTATATTCAAATCTCTAGCACTATGACTGTGTGTGTGTGTGTGTGTGTGTGTGTATGTGTGTATGTATGTGTGTATGTGTGTGTATGTGTGTATATGTGTGTATATGTGTGTGTATGTGTGTGTGTATGTAAATAAGAGCACGGAGAGTTATTGGAGAGTTATTGGGGTTGATTGAGGGACCATTTTACCCCCTTTTACAGAATTGTTTGTTTTATGTGTACTAGTATTTTGCCAGCATGTATGTACATGCACATGGATCTTCTAGAGTTGCAGACAGCTGTGAGCCGCCCACGTGTGCTGGAATCAAACCTGGGTCCTCTGCAAGAGCAGCCAGTGCCCTGAACCACCATCATCTCTCCATCCTCCTCACAGTAGTTTTGAGATATCAAAATTACAGACAGGACCCTGGGCAGTAGTGTGGAGGGTAAGGGGAGGTGGGGAAGCACTGCCTGTGGTTTTTCCAGGGTGGCATGGGATTCCTTGGCATGGCACAGATTTGAATCTATGTCAAGACTATTCACAGGATGTTTATGTGTGCACTCAAAATGGCAGCGAGAGCAAACTTGAAATAGCACAAATGTTTAAAGTCTGGAAGCCTGCCTCCAGTGATACACCTCCTCCAACAAGGCCACACCTCTGAAGACCAAGCATTCATTGTCTAAGGAGAACATCTCGTTCAAGCCATCACACAAATAAACACAAATTAGAAACTGAGTTTTGTGACATTATTTCATGGTCATATATTTGAGGCACTATGTCAGTTTAATTTTCCCACTTAGAAATATCCTTTTTTCAACCTCATTATGTACATTTTTTACATTAAAAATGACATGTATTTGCCTGTGTGTGCACATAAGTGCACGTTCCTTGGAGGCCAGAGAGGGTGTGGGATGCTCTGGAGCTGGAGGTACCAGCAGTTTGGAGTCAGCCAAAGTGCATGCCGGGAACTGAATCTGTGGCCTCTGGAAGAACAGCAAGTGTTCTTAACTGCTGATCCATCTCTCTAACAGCAATTAAAGAAAAAGAGGCTGTGAGTTTGAGAGAGAGCAAGGAGAGAGGGACACATGGTAGGAAGGGGGATGATGCAATTATAACCACAAAAAATAAAAGTTGTAAGTATATGCATATATTAGCATTTATTTGTGTGTCAGAGCATGCTCATTTGCAGACAGACAGACAGACAGACACACACACACACACACACACACACTGAGTCATCCTGAAGGCCCCTGGCTTAACCTGTGGGTATTGAATATAGATGAGAAACTTGCTCCTGTGACTATAGAAATAACTCAGACTGAGTATGAACTTTCAGGCAACATTTCTAACTGGAAAGTAAAGGAGTCAAAGACAGGATCAACCCAGCTTTCAAGAAATTTACTTTTCCTACAGACCTGGAAAGTGTAGGCGTTTTATTGAGTTGTTCCGGGGTAAAGTTTATTAGTCAGGAGGATGACTTTTTTCCCTCCAGGAAATTTCTTACTTACGGTTAGGGGAGATTTTTCCCATTTAGGATACAAATTAGTGGCAGTTTGTTCTCAGAGACATCTGGACATGGCCCTGTATGTGGAGGGTTTGTCTTGTGGTAAGACAAGAGGGTGGGGACAGGTGCTGAAGAGAGGCACGTATGGGTGACAGTGTCTAAGGACTCAAGGTGTGAGCATTCCTCGTCTCTTACCCCACGTGTGTCTAGACTGGCCTCTCTCAGCAAGCCTTGGAACATCTTGTGTCCCTTCACCATTATGGGACTTTACATGCTCATATTAGTTTGCTAAAATAATTCTCTGGAAACTTCCTGAGAAGGAGTACATGGAACATACAATTTTCTGAGTCTTGAAAACGTTTAGGGCTGGTAAGGTGTCTGGGGGTAGCAGCGCTTGCTTCTGTGCCTGGGTTTTGTGTGACCCACGTGGTAGGAAGGGGCACAGACTCAAGTTATCCTTTGACTTCCACGTGCACACCACGGCTTCTTCCCCTCTCTAAATAAATAAATAAATGTAACGAAAATGTCTATTTACATTTAATTAATAGTTTGGCCTGGTGTAGACTTCTGGATGTGACTGGTCATGACTGGTCATCTTGACTACTGGGAAGGATGAGGCCTGAGGGTCCACGTTCCAGGAGTAACTGAGTCACTCCAGGCTTGCCTGTGTCATTTAGCGCAGAACGAGTCAAGGGTGCACGAGGGAAGTGAGTCCGCGGGCTCAGGACTGGGGTCAGGAGACCTATCTATGGATTTTCATTTTTATTTTTTAACTTAGAAGTCATTGAGTTCCTGTCCTCTAGCCTTCGGTTTTGCTGTATTAAAAGAGGGACACTTCTGAATCTGAACCCCACATCACTACCTTTGCACTTGTCTTTTTTATTTTAATTTTTTTTTTTTTTTTAGGAATACTGTTCTTTTCTGATAGTTCTAACATGCTTGCCTTGAAGGGGGAGGGGGAGCCCATTTGATGGACCCTTCCATCTGGAGATCTAAGGTCTTCGGTCTGGGAACCGTCTCTATCTCTTTCCTGTGATTTACCCTGTTCTTCCAGGAAGCCCCACGTGTGAGGGCATACCTTCTAACACACTTTATCAGCTCCATTGTTTCATTCCTCACCCGTTTTCTAGGAGGTTTCTTCCACTTTATTT